>NC_057817.1:25975000-26600000 GCF_910594005.1 Cervus elaphus | reverse complement strand
GTGAAGCACCAGGGAGATCGGACCTTAAAAATACCAAAACCGGGAATTCTGACTTCAGAATAAAAGTGAGATGGAGAGGAGAGGGGCAAAAATAGATGAAGGGGATTAAGAGGTACAAACTATAAAGTAAAAAATAAATTACGCGGATGTAATGTCAGCACAGGGCTTCGCAGGTGAAGAATCCGACTGCCAAGCAGGAGAGGCAAGAACCTGTGGTTCAGTCCTTGGTCAGGGAAGATCCCCTTGAGAGGGAAATGGCAACCCACTCCAGTATTCTTGCCTTGAAAATTACATGGACAGAGGATCCTGGAGGGCTACAGTCCGTGGGGTCGCAGAGTCACAACATGACTTAGCAATACCAAGGAATATAGCCAATATTTTATAATTACTTTGTGTGGAGTATAATCTATAGAAATGCCAAATCACTATGTTGTACACTTGAAACATAATATTGTAGCCAATATAGCACAGGGAAAGTAGTCAATACTTCATAATAACTTTTTATGGAGTATAATCTATAAAAGTATCAAATCACTAAATTGTACACTTAGAACTAATACAATGTTTTATATCTATCAACTATGCTCCAATTTTTAAGTGATATTTATCTTATTCTAATTCATAACAATGGAGTTACTAATAGAATTGGAGTCTAATGCAGATTGCAGGCTCCTCTTCTTACAGCTGTGAACTTTGGAAAATCATTGAACTCTTTGAGCCTCAGTTCCCTCACTTGCAGAGGGTCCTAACACATGGTTGTTTCCCATACAAAAAAATGGAAACAAAGCCATTTAATAAATTGTAAAGCGCTAAGATACAGGAGATAAATAGCCCTAATTCTGCCACAAACTAGGTGACTCTGAACATTGGTTCATTCGTTTAACAAGTATTAATAAGCAATTCCAGGGCTTCCCAGGTGGCACAGTGATAAAGAAACCCCCTGCAGGAAATGCAGGAGACAAGAGTTTGATCCCTGGGTGGGGAATATCCCCTCGTGAAGAAAATGGCAACCTACTCCAGTAGTCTTTCCTGGAAAAATCCATGGACAAGGGAGCCTGGTGGGCTACAGCCCATGGTGTCGAAAAGAGAGGGACATGACTGAGCACACAAACACACACTCTCACACTCACACAACAATTCCAAGGACCAGGCTCTGGGCACACAGAACTGTATATGGCATAGTCCCCACTCCCAAGAGCAACCAGCCTCATTGGAGAGGCATTCTGCTTTAATATTTTGTCTGTGTCTGCCCTTTCTTTCTACATGAAAAGTTCCCCTTGAGCGCTATACCCCAAGTCAGAAAACCAAGGGTTCCAGAAGGTTAATAAACAGAGGACTCATCTGAGAATCTTGTTAAAATACAAATTCTGGGGTGGAGCTCTGAAGCTGTAGTTCCAAAAAGTCCCCAGGTGATACAACACAGACACTTTTGAGTAACCTCTCCGCCCATTAGTTCACTGTTGCCTGGGAAGTCACAGAGAGCGTAAAAGAGCAGAATATAAAAACTGGGGGTGGTTTGGAGAAATTGGCTGAGAAAGCACTTTGTGAGACAGGAAAGCAGTATAGAATTGATGGGAAAGTGGGAGTCTGTGACTGTGACAGATCTGGGGAGAGCAGTGAGATGCCACTCACAAAGTTTTTTTTAATTAATTAATTTATTTCTGCCTGCACCAGGTCTTCCTTGCTGTGTGAGGGCTTTATCAAGTTGCTGGCAGCCACAGTTACTCTTTCCTTGTGTTTGGGATGCTCATTGCCATTGCTTCTACTGTTGGGGAACACAGGCTCTAGAGTACTGGCTCAGAGTTGGGGCAACACGGGGCTTAGTTGCTCTACCGCATGTGGAATCTTCCTGCACCAGGGATGGAACCTGTGTCCCCTACACTGGCAGGCAGATTCTTAACCTCTGGACCACCAGGGAAGTCCCACCCACAAACATTTTCATTGTATCTTAACCTTGGCACCATCCAACCCCCCAAACTCACTACAGCCTGGGCCTGCAACTTCCCCCCTCCCTTCAATGAAGCCTGATTTTCACCAACAGATTGCCTTATAATTATCAGTTAGGTGCCTGCCTCTTACCAGTCATGTGACCTGGAGAGAAGGAACGGAGCTCTGTGTATTCACATACAGTCACCGTCTCCCCTGTGTGTGCTTAAGTTGCTCAGCCGTGTCCGACCGTTTGTGACCCCATGGACTGTAGCCGGCCAGGCTCCTCTGTCCACGCGGATTCTCCTGGCAATAATACTGGAGTGGATCTTCCTAAGCCAGGGATCGAACCCCGGTCTCCCGCATTACAGGCGGATTCTTTACCGTCCGAGCCACCAGGAAAGCCTATACAGCTTATTTATAAGTTTGTTGAATGATTTTTCACAATTTGCAGAGTCTTGGGAGGTTAGTCCGGGCCTAGCGCACTCTCCACTAACTTCACCAGGGGGCGCGGTGGCCCCGGCGACACAGTGACTGAGACCCACAGTCCCGGGGGCTCAGAGCGCTCAGCAGGCGGTCTCCACGCACCGGCCCCTCCCTACGACCTGGGCGGGAAACCGAGGCAGCGCCCCGGCCGCTGCTCGAAACTTCTAAAATGGGCCTCCTACTTTGAGAGGCGGGAGGCATCACGGGAGCCTGGGTGCCTGGACCTCGGCCCGCCGCCCCTTCCCCGGGCCCGCCGAAGCCCGGAGCCCCGGCCCGAGGCCGGTAACCAGGCGCACATGGCCCGCCCGGCCCTGTTTGTCCTGGCAGCGCGCCGCCGCTATTTGAGGCGGTTTTTATCTCCCAGAAACCAGCAAAACCCCAAGCGGAGTCTAGAGAAGATGAAAGGGGCCGAGGGGCCGGGGAGGGGACGACCGCGAGGCTGCGGCGGGCGGGAGCTGGCACCGGACAGGCGGAGACCGGCAGGCGAGAAGGCCAGGCCCTGGGGGGTCCCGAGGAGCCGGCCCAGCGGGGTAGCGCCGAGCCCGGGGGTCCACTTCGGGCCGCCCCCTCTCGCCGCCGCGAGCCTCGGCGTCCCCCGCCCCTTTTCAGCCTCTCTTCCGCCGCGGCCCCCGGCCCGCGGGAGAGTCCTCGGAACTCCGATCCTTCTTCAAAGCGCCTTTGAAGCCCCGCGCCCCGCCCGAGGGCAGGAGATTTCGCACCTGGACGGGGGCGGGGTGGGAAGGGGGCCGCAGCTCCAGTTCGGCCGAATCGTCTCCTGGGACACGCCGACCCCTCCCCGCTGCAGCGCGGCGGGCCTCTCCCGAACCCCCGAGGGGTACCGGCGGACTGGGGCGCCGCCCGCAGTCGGGCCCAGGCCGGGGGAGCTGCGGGTGAGCCCCTCTGCCTGGCGGGGGAGCCCTAGGGGGCGGGGGCCGCACAAAGCCCTATTGTGGCTGGGGGCTGAACGCCACAGAGTGCCTTTTGTTCCGCCTCTAACTCCGTGGCGGGCACGACTGATTGCAGGCCCCGGGCCGGGGGCGGGTTACGTGCCAGGCGGGTCCGCCCGCGGGAGCCGCACTGCGCCGGGCTCTGGCCGCGCGATAGTCTGCACGGGGCCCGCGCGCGTCCCGGCTATTGCCGGGCCAGGTCCGCTTGTGCCGATCCCGAGGAAGAGCCGGGGAAGAAATCTCTTTGCCTTCCCAACTCCGCAGAGAGCTCTGGGCCGTCAAAAGCTGACCTCCGCCGCAAGGCCGGACAGCCGAAGTCCCGGGCGTAACGTGCAAACAGGCACGACAGGATGCCCCTGGTGACTCCCCGGGTTGCCAAGGAGAAATCTTGTGGCTCACCTTTCTCCCCTCCTTTTCCTCTTTTCTCAGCATGACAAAATTTAAAATCGAACTTTTATTTATTAAATTAAAAAAAAAAAAAAAGACTCCATGAGGGCTTGATCCCTTCCTTTCCACAATATTACCCTCTCCCCAAGCTCCGGCGGCTTTAACCCTTTAACTTGGGGCCTTGAGGGAGCAAGAAATAGAAAAGGAGGATCCAAAGTCACAGGAAAGGCATTCAAAGGCACGAAGCGGCTTTAAAAGTCACTGGAGGTGGAGTTGGGAGCATCGGAAGTCCCAGGTTGCCGGCCTGTGGATGCAACCCCAAGTCAGCTTGGGGACCTCTGTCCTCCTAGGTCTATAAATTCTTCTTTCTCATGACTTCTGGGCACCAGCCTATCACAGTGCCTTGCACAGAGTAGGCACTCAACAAATACTCGATTTTCTTGATCTGATCCCAGAGGAAGCCTTCCCCGCCTTTTCTCCAGGAGAGACACCTCCAAACTAATGTCCTCCTTGGGTTAGATGGGCTTCCCCAAAGAGCATGTCTAAGATGGCAGCTGCAAGCTCTGTTAAAGATGGCAACAAGGGATTAGCCTAATGGGGTCATGGTGTCAGGAGGGGCAGTGGAAGAACCTGCTCTGGGGTCAAGGAATCTGGAGTACATTCCAGTTCTTCCCTCCATAGGGCTTGAGTTTTCACAGCTTCTGGCCAGGGCTGGAAATATTAGGGATCCCTAGTTGTGAGATACCCCATCAACTCATTAACAGAGATCTAGCTAATTCACTCTATTAGCAGAGATTCTGTTAAGAGAAACACCATTAACTGAGACCCTGATAATAGAAGTTCTATTAACAAGATCTCCACTATCACTTTTTCTAGACAGAGATGCATTTGGCTAAAATTTCCATAGCAGAAATGGACCCCCTTCCCTCCCCAGCTCACTCTACCTGACCTGTCATCATAACTTAGATAAATAGAATTATTATTATTACTATTCATTTCTCTTGGAACATAGGGGTTAAATATACATGCCTGGGGGCAGCCTCCCTGACCCTGGGGTCACCCCATCTTTGGGATCAGATCCCCACCAGTCTGCCCCCTCTTGGCACCCTGCTCCCTGCCAGGTCACTTACCCCAATCCCCCAACTCTGGTCCCTAATGAAGAGGCCACCAGGGGGCAATAAATTATCATTATCATCATCATGACTGTGTTTGTAAAAAAAAACGCTCTGGAGCATAGAAGGCAGTGGACTACAAAGTTGAGAAGACTGGAGCCTGAAAGCTAAGGAATAGTGGTAAATAAGCTTGGGAGGCAGAAAAGATGCACATAAAGGAGTTAGTGAGATGGAGAAATGAAGTGTTGGGAGCCCAGATGGAGGGGAAGTGAGTTGGTGAGGTAAGAGCAGAGAGAGAAACTGAGCAGTGGTGAGGAAAGAGCTTCTGAAGCCCTGAGTGCAGAGATCAGGCACCAGGTGACGGCCTGAGATGAGAGTTTGCAGAAGGGTCTCATGCAAGGGGAGGAAGTAAGCCGAGGAGGCATGCAGGGCGATACCCAAGCCCAGAATGGGTGGGAAGAGGGGGAGATGGATAGAGTTGCAAAGGGCAACATGCATGGGGCAAAGGCGGTGAGGGGCAAGCAGTGGTCCACAGAGCCAGGAGAGGCTGGAAAGGCAGCCTCCGGTGGGCTGGAGACCTCCACCCGGCTCAGATCTCCAGCAGGTTGCTCTGCTCTGGGCTGCCTTCAGGGGCTTTTTCTGGGGGTGCAGGTGAGGCAGAAGGTCTGGGCGTCTGACTGGCCTCCTCTTCGACGGCGCTGCGGCCCTCCCCCAGCTCCTTGGGGCCGCTGGCTGGGGGTCCCGGACCTGGCTCGCCGTGGGTGCGTTGATGTTTGCTCAGGTGGTCGCTTCGGGTAAAGCGCTTGGAGCAGAGTAGGCAGGTGAACTTCTTCTCCCGGGTGTGAGTGCGCACGTGGCGCTCCAGCTCATCCGAACGGGTGAACCTCTTGCCACAGAAGAGCCAGTTGCAGACGAAAGGCCTCTCGCCCGTGTGCCAGCGCAAGTGGGCCTTCAGATGGGAGGCCTTGCCGTACACCTTGCCACAGCCCGGGATGTGGCAACTGTGGATCGGCTTCTTCCGCAGCCCGGCCGCGGCGGCGCCCAGGCGCTCCAGCTCCTGGCAGTTGGGGCAGTCGCAGGAGGAGCGCCCTGCCCCACTGCCCCCGTAGCCAGCACTGCCCCCTGTGCCTGCACCCCGAGGGGGTTTGGCTCCGCCGCTCCCCTCCAGCTGCCCACTGTTGCCCACCGCCTTAGGTTTATAGACATCCTGGGGCAAGACATGCTGGGGCCCTGGCTGCAGGAGGTGGGGAGCTGGATAGGGGGCTGGATTAAGGGGGGCAAAGTCGGACGGGTAGGTGGGCAGCTGGGGGTTCAGTGGAGGCTGAGCAGGGCCTGCAGGCAGTGTCCCTTGCAGCCCATCACCCTGGCCCTGCCCGCCACCGAGCCAGTTGCCCCCAGGATGCATGTCCCACCAAGGGGTAGGAGCATTGCCTGGGCCCGGTGAGATGCCTGCATGGATGCCTGCCTTGTACCAGGAGCCATAGGGGTGTGCCATGTCCAGAGAGGTGTAGACGCTGGGCAGGCAGTCAGAAGAGCTGTGCCCCTTGGGCACTAGGAGCCCAGGGTCCTGGGTGCCCGTGGGCCCTGGGAACGAGTGGGAAAAGGGAGGGTAGTCATTGGCATAGCCCGAGGTGGGTGCTGGAGGGCTGCCTGGGGGGGAGAGGAGCCCATTGGTGCTTGAGAAGGGGGCTGGGTAAGCATCCCCCATGGTTTTGGAGGCCGAAAGGTCACTGGTCACGGAGTATGGCTTCTTTGTGCCTGCTTTGCCCAGTGTCGTGGAGTCCCGCAGAGGGCTGGAGCTGCCAAATTTACTGCACGCCGCTGTCAGCATGGCCAGGGGGCTGGAGCCATAGTGAGCTTCCTCCTGTGGGGAAACAGAAGCATTGCTTAGGGGGAGAGAAGGAGATGTGCAGAAGGACTGCACACCCTGGAGACCTGGAGAACAGAAGAACAAAGGGGTGAGGAAGAGGTGAAGAGGAAGGTCAGGGAGGGGGGTGGGCAGTGAGGACTGGGACGCAGGGAAGAGCTCAGATAGTCTAGAAAAAGGGCAGAGGACCAAGACAGGGCCACTAACACCCAACCTAGCAGGCAGGAAGCATCACCCCCTGTGATGCTGGGGGTGTGCAAGGGCCTCTGAGGAACAGGAGATGCTTCTTAAATAGCTATGAGAAGAGCCGGGGATCAAGGCAGCACCTGGATGCAGTGAGTATTAGGGATCCTGACCCCTGGAAGTGGTTGGGAGCAGAGGCCATGGTGGGGGGGATTGGAGAGGAAAGATAAGGCTGAAAGAGCATGGAGAGAAGCAAAGTCTTAGGGGACCGTAGTTGCCCCCGTTCCAGGTTTTCCCAGCTTGACCCCTTATTCACTTCCTGTCTCTGCTTCATCTCCTGACTAAGGCAGTGGCCTAGTCACCCTAAAGCAGTGTCCTCATGTCCCTGGTAAGGAATCTCTTTCTCTTGGCAGGGACCCTGGGCCAGGGAGCAAGAGGAAGCGACGGCGGAGACACTGGGACATTGAGAGGGAACAGGGTTGCCGCCAAGCCAGGGCTGTGGCTGAGGCAAGAATGTCTTTCAAGCGGGCATTAGGCACCTCCTGCTTTGTGGAGCCAGCTGGTACCCCTCTGGGAGGGCTTGGAGAGCTGAAATCCTCACACCCCTCCAGGGCAGGGAATTGGATTGGCTCTGATGGTGGCTCACAGCCACACCCCTCCCTCTATGCCTCAGTGTCCCCTAACACATAGAGACCCCTCCAGCACAGTGAATGAGGGGAAATGTGTGTAGACGCAGGCCACAGGGGTCTTTTAGGAATACTGAATGCCCTTCATGCCCATCGTGCTGCTGCTACCAGACCAAGACCCCTGAGACCACCATCCCTCAGGAGCTCGCGGTACTCCTCCTTGGGTCAGCTCTGGGACATCCCAGAAGGAAATGATGCCCTCCTGAATCTCTGGCTGGAATGCATAGGCATCCACTACTGAGAATCCCACCAAAAACAAGTCAGAAGCTGACCTTGTATAGTCCCTTGACAGGGGCCCTCAACAACAACAACAAAAATGTACCTGGTACCTTCCCAATAAAACTGAAAAAGAACCCAAGAATCCAGGGTTCCCAGGCCAGCATTCTAGCTCCTAGCGCACAGTATGTGCCTGTGACACCAATCCTAAAGGTAGATCTGAGGTTTAAAGGCTTGCAGTGAGGGCTATGTGTGCAATGGCTAGCCTTGCACTGCTCCCAAATGGAAGCCTGCTGTTCTCCCTGCCCAATGACCTCTTTCTGAGGTCCTGATGACACCATGGACTCCCAAATTTGAACCATCAAAAGCATCCTCAAATCTGGCCATGGCAGAAGCCCTGCATCCTTCCCAGCCAGGGTGTTCCTGGAGCCTCTCACCTCCCAAGCGGAGAGTGGGTAAGGCAGGGCAGCTGCTGGGGCAGGAGGCAAATCCTAGTGGAAAGGAAAGGTCGAAACGTATTGTGCAAAGGAGAGGGGCAGAGACCTATAGAACCAGAGCAGAGGAGCCTGCAGGGTGAGAACCTGACCTCAAAGCCCCTGGTGGTGGGGGGTGATGGGGGGGAGTAAAAACATCGGGAGCTGGCCCACAGGGGCAGAAATGGGCAGGGAGGCAAAAGAGAAGAGAAGGAAAAAGCGACAAAAGGAGGGAGAGAGAGGAAAGCAGAATAAACAAAGAAAGAGAGGTGATGGAAAGAGACTGGGCAAGGAAGGCACAGGAAAGCAGAGAAAAGAAAGGAGGGGAAGAAAGAAAAGGGGGAGGTGGGGGAGGAAGGCAGATTTCCTACCTAAGAGAAAATCCCCATGGTGCTGGGCTCCAGAAAACCCCCAGACCAGGCCACTCCTCCCTCCTCCTCCCCCCTGACCACCCCCTCCCCCTCTGCCTGCCTGGCCCGGCTCCGTTGGTTTCCCTGCGGTCGGTTTATTTTTAAAAACGCCGACGCCGTCCCCCCCGCCCGGCCCTCACACTGTGGCCACAGGGGCCTCAGCCAAGCCCAGGGACCCCACCCAGCCATGGGGCGGGAAGGAGGGGTGAGAGAAGGCAAGCAGCCCCAGGCCAACAGGAGACCCCCGCCCTGGGGAACACAGGGCCCCAGGGCCCAGAGGGGCAGAGAAGGGGGAGCCGGGCACCAGACCGCTCAGAAGGTTCTGGAGGCCAAGAGCCAGGCACTTGGCTAAGGTTCATCGCAGCCTCAGTTTCCTTGTCCTGCTGCTTGGGCTCTCCCAAGAACTAGGGAGAGGATCCTGGTTAAGGATTCTAAATATGTGTGTGTGTGTGTCTCCATATGGGGGAGCCGGGGGCTGGAGCCCACCTTCAAGTTGTTTTTCCTCCTACTTCCACCCACATCCATTGAAAACAACGACAACCACACCAAAACAGGCTTTAAGTACTGAAGGGGGAATCTCTGGAGAAGGAACAAGATAAGGAGCTGTCCCAGCTCTCACTCTCACATGGGGAGGGGACTCCGCCCTCTTTCCCCTGACCTGGCACTGGAAGGCTCACTTGGACATCTGAGTGCTGACTGGCCAACTGAGGTCCCAGTTTCCAGTTGTCCACTTTCAGCCTCCTCCCAAATTGTTTAGTTCTTCCAGCTTCCAAGTCTCCATCCCCACTAGCCCCCATCCCCATTTCTCCCTCCTCCGTGATCCTCTGAATCTCACTCAGCCCAGGTGAGCCTCCTGTCAAGCTTCCCTCTCTGAACCCCCAAGTTCTTCTCACTGTCCAAGAGGACTTCCTGATGGGGGTGTAAGAAGAAGCTTGAGGGCCCAGGTGCCCCTCAAAATAGATCAAAGAGACAGAGGCTGGAAGCCTTGATGTTAGGGGCATCTCCAGCTTACAGGGAGTGAGGGACAAGAAAGCCCAGTTTCCAGGACACGCTCCTCTTGCCAATTGCTACCCCATGTCTTTCCAGCAGACCTCTGGCCCAGCCACTCCCGCAGGCCCCAGTGCCACGCTGGCAACTCTGGCATGAAGCCCATGCCCATTGACACGGCCCCTGCCTTGGGTGGACCCAGGATTTCCATGCACCTTAGTCCTCCAGCTTCCTCAAGACCAAGCACAACGTTTCAGTGATGGCTCAGTCGAGAGTCTCTCGGGGAGATGGTGGGGTGAGCAATCTGCCTCCTTGCAGCAGAGGGTAGACACAGCCCTTGAGGACCCCCAAGTAGGTCATGGTCTCTGCCCCACTGTCTCACATGCCATTCCCTCAAACTCAGTCACAGGTTCGCTATCCACCAGTCTTACACACACCATCCCCCACTTGGACTAACAGATACTCGGGTGACCCAGCTTGTACGCACACCTGTGCTCCCACAAAGCCAGCCACACGTGCAGGTGTGCTACTGTACATTCTGACACGTACATGCAGGCCAGTGAACACAGGTGTTAAGAGATTCCTGGTCCATCTCACACACACCTCTCCTGCAGGGCTGAGTGAGTCAGCTTGGACCTGAGATAGTGTACTGGGAGCAGACATGGGGCCTTCAGAGGGGCCCAAGAATCAGTGGTCAAGGCCACTGATGGGAGTTGATCTTTGGGGAGGGCTCTCTGGTCCCAAATTCCTATGGAGGGAGCCAGAAAGCAGAGGTGGTAACAGAGACACGGAGAACTCAGGACATTCAGACAGCCTCTGAGTGACTGTGAGTCCACCTTTCCAACTACGATGTGCCACGAGTCCCTCCAGAAGCCCTGGCAGAGTCAGCAGTTTCTCAAGCCCCCAAGCCCTGACCCCCATGGTACCCTAGTTCCCTCCATCCTCAGTGCCAGAGGCAAGGGATGCTGGGGTCCCAGCCTGGAGGGGAAGTGGCCCGGTCCGCCCTGGAGCCTCCCACTCCCAAAATAGAGCTGAGTTTGTCTTTGGCTGAAAGCTAAATATTTGTGAGCCGGGCAGGCGGCCTCAGACCCTGGCCCTCCTCCTTGGTTGCCTCTCAGACCTGGGCCCAGTTCCTCTGGTCAGCCCCCCCACATGCATGGACTGCCTTCTCCCTTCTCTCATTGCCCACCTCCTCTGCTACCAGCCCAGAAGCCCAGCCCCCTCCCCACCTACAAACCAGACAAGACACTGCTTAGGGTGAGTCCCAAGAGCCAGGACCCCCAAAGAACCATGTACTGACTGTTACCCGATGCCCACTCAGCCAGTCCTCTGGCCTGTTTCTCTCCCCCTGTTGCCTACCAGCTTATCTCTCTCCCACTCCTCTCTCTTCACTCCCCTCCCCTTCCTCTCTCCATCCCTCATCCACTCCTGAGTTGGTGTGCTTGGCTGACCTTAGGGGTCCATGCCTTCTTCTAACCTAATCCCCTCTGTCCTCCTCTGACTGCTCCGTGACCCTTTGCCCTGCTCTCTCTCCTCCCCTTTCTCCTGCCCCCTGCCCCTCACCCCTCCTCTGACCCCTGGAAGTGACAAGCACCACGGCAACTGTCTGTGTGAGTTAGAAGGTGGGAGTGGACAGGGATTAGGACCATTCAGATCGAGGCTGGTGTCCTGGGGGAAGGAGGGGGCAGTTACCTCAAGCAGGGAGGACGCCATCCTGAGGCTGGGGAACGGGTCCCAGGGAGCCAGGCAGATGGAGAGAGCTGAGCCGGAGAGAGGGAGAGGGAGAGGGAGGGAGAATGGGAGAATGGGAGAGAAGAGATCTAAAGTTAGAAGGGACTAGGGGGTGGGGGTGGGGGGGCTGCTCTCTGTCTGTAGGGATCCACCCTCTAATTACAGCTTTCCCAGCGGAGAAGGCTCCGGATCCAATGAGCAGGGCGAGAGAGGGAGGCAGAGGGTCCAAATTTCCTGCTCCATTTGCTGAGCTCCCCCAAAGAAGGGATCTGGGCGGGAGAGGAGAAACGGGGCTCCCAGGGAAGCAGGAGGGGGTAGGGACAGGGCAAGTTGTCAGGGCATGCCGGGGGGTGCTGAGGGTCTGGGCAGATGCAGGGTGGGCCCAGGTGCCCCACACCCTGCCCCCAGCCATCCCATAGGCAGCTGTGGGAATCCCTCCCAGACAGAGCTCCCGAGGGTCCTGTACCTGGGGGATAAGGGGCTGGGTGTCTTGAGTCTCTCCTCTCTGGAGGTCTGGCACTGGGAGTGCTGGCAAGGGGTCGCCTGAGGGTCCGGGGAGGGCTCCGCTCCTCTCCTAGGCCAGCTGCACTCCTGTTCCCACTCAGGCTCTGATCCTAGAATCCTACTCTGACTCCGGAGTCCTGGCTGCGGGTCCGCGGGTGGCGGCGGCGGCTGCTCCTGCTGCTGCTCTTGCTGCTGCTCCTGCCGCCGCCGCTGCTGCCGCTGAGGGAAGGAACAGGAGGGAAAAGGAACAAACCCCAAACCACTAATTAGAGATCCAGGGGGGGGATGGGGGATTGGGGACGACACTCACACAGAGAGACTGGAACACACTGACATCCACACTCATGGACAAACACAGGACGATAATACACGGGCACGTCCACGCGCGCCGGGCTCCCCACCGGGGCACGGCCACTGTCATGAATGAACAGAGACAAACTCACACACAGATGATCGCAGTGACATGGCTGGAGGCGCGCACGCCCCCCACACACGTCCGAGCTGACCACAGAGATGCCTGCTTCCCCAGTCACCCACCTCGAGAGACTGTGTGTTGTGAAAGTCAGGAGGGAGGGTGTGCTCTGGGGTTGAGGCTTTCTGCTGCCCAAGTATTTGAGGGTCACGGGGGGTAGGTTCCAGAGCAAGACCTGGAGGGAGGGACAGGGTGGGGAGGGCTTGGCACAGGCTTGGGGCTCCCCAGTCTTCCTCCCAGTATCTCAGTTTCAGTCTTGAGAAGTGACACCTAGGCCTACCTCCCTTTGTGGGGCAGAAGCTAGATCTTGCATATCTGAGAAAATTTAAGGCAGGCAGGAGTGAGGGTAGGAGGTAGAAAGTCACTGGGTCAGCTCATCCATGCCTGAGCCTGGCCTCTTTGGATCAATTCCCTTTCCCCCAAAGACAGACCCCAGACACCATCATTCCTTGCCAGTCACCAGCCCTAGGCCCTTCTTGGCCACACACATCCAATCTCCAACCTTTGATGGGTATTTCTCATGAGCGCTCATGCTCTCCTGGGAGTGGGTGCCGGGTTCCCTTTCTCTCTGTCATGCATCGATTCCCCCTGCAGCAGGAAGAATTGAAGTTAGAGCTTAGGCAGGACTTCCCAACTTTGACTTCTCATCAAAACGGGGAAGAAAAGAAAGTCAACCAGTTGGAAGAGGGGAATGCAAAAAAGTCTATGAATTGAAACTTGGACCCTGAGGTCAGTTTATGGGAGAGAGAGGACTGCGCAGCCAAGTGGAAGAACCAGCATCTCTCCCAGTGAGGGGCCCAGCCAGCCGAGGTTGTTTTGCAAGTTATTCCCCAACACACCCCTCTCCCCGGGCCAGCCCTGCCCAGCAGAGGAATGGAGCCTGGTCCTTCCCTGGTCTCCTTATTCCCCAGTCAGTCCCCTCACTTGCTCTTCCTGGGTGCCCACCTCCAGGCTCCTCAAGCTCTCCCAGCTCAGCTTCTCAAGGCAAAGTTGGGAAGGGGGCAGGAGCAGCTGGAAGTCCTGGGAGAGTTACCTGCAGTTTAACCAGCAGGTAGGGTCAATGTTTAGGGAAGGATCGTGGGGGAGTTAGGGTTTCCAGTCCCAGGATTTGACTTCTCCAACAGAACCCTGTAGACCCAACTTTTGAGGAGAGGGTTAGAGAAGCAAGGTGACTGGCAGACAAAGGAAAAGAAGGCAAAAGAAGAAACACAGAAAGACTGAGAGGCATACAGAGCAAATGAAACAATCCAATAAAATCAGAAGAGAAACTAGGGAAATAATAGGGAGAGAAGAGAGGAAAACACAAGACCAGAATGTGGCTTAAAAAAAAAAAAACAACAACAACACAGAACAGTAAAAAGGAAAAGAAATAGGCCCAGAGAAACAAAGATGAGGAGACAATGGCTTCGGAAGAACAGGACAGGGAGAACTGCAAGAGGCCTGGCCAGGTCCAGCGGAGGCAGAGGGTTAAAGCGGCTAGGCAGGTGGGGGGCGGGGATGAAGTATAAATAGTCCATAATTGTGTCCGATGATTACACGGGCCACCCCACCCGTCTGCCCAAGAGGAAGTGCCCGTGGTGGGGTGTCCCATGACCTCGAAGTCTCCCCCTGGTGGGGGCTGTTTCTAAGCCTGAGGTGCCAAATGGATTTCTGGGCCCCCTTCCCCAAACCCAGCTCAGAAGTTGGTGAGGAAAAGGGGAAGCTTTGGGCAAGTTACTACATCACCAGCAGAAAGCCATCCCGCTTTTAGATCAGGCAGGCAATTGAGGCAAAGGAGAAAAGTCTAGACTCCAGAGAAGAGAGGGTAGGTGAGTGAGGGGTTGGGGCTCCAACTAGATTGGGGAGGAAAGGAAGCAACTGAAAAGGAAAAGGAAGCAGGAGGAGAGGAGGTGTGGGGTTGAGGAGGGTAAGGGGAGACAGGTATGGTCAGCCTTCTCCACTTCCTTTGGGGATCTGGATCCCTAATCCTACGGGGGAGGAGCAGGAGTGCTAGGGAAGAGCAAGGAGCAGGGTCCCCGGAAGATGTGAGCCAGGGTCCCTGACGTGTCAACCCCAGTAGGATAATGCCTGGACACACAGCCCCCTCCCAAACGTCTGTGCTGAAACCAGGGCAGAGGGGCTGCCTGAAGCTCCCAGCTCCCTTCCCCAGGACCCCTCTGACTCCTTCCACACCCTTTTTAAGACAGTCCTGCAGTCCAGACCCTGCTATTCCTGGGCCCAGACACACACGCCCTTCCCAGCGCCCCCAGGGGCTGGGGTCAGCAACTGGGAGCCCTGACCAAGGACCTGCCTCCACTCTCTCAGGCCTCCCTCAGCCCGGCCTCCCAGGGGGTGGGGCAGCCCAGGCAGAGGCGCCATGTGGCAGGGGCGGGTAGAGGCTGCGGCTCTGGTCCTTCCAGTATAAACCCCCTAGGCATCTGGTTTCTATCCACCACCCCCCACCACCCTGGGGGCCCCTCAGCCTCCACCCATGGCCACCCAGACACTGAGCTCCAGAGATGGACGCCCCTGAAGGAAGGGGTGGGATGGTGCCTTTCTGATCTTTCAACCCCAGGACCGAGCTGAACCACAGGGACGCTCCCTTCCCTCCCTGCCTCCCTTCCCTAGAAGAAGCAGGGTGGGATTTCTAGGTTAGAGGGGGTTGAATCTGGAACCTGCCTCAGTTTTCTTTAGCTCGTTTTTGGAAAGGTCGGTGGGGGTGGGGTGAGTGGACCCTTGGGAGAGTGGGAGACTTCTATCTCCCTGCTCCTCAGGGAAGTGCTTCCTCCACCCCGCTACCTTCTGCCCACCCTGGGCTTCCTCTGAGAGCCCCAATCCAAAGGGACTCCTAACTCTTCTTTTGCTGTTGTCATGGGTTTGGCTACCCTAGAGAGAGTCACCAGCAAACAGCGAACAGAGTCCTGAGATACAGATCAATACGTTCTCTGATACAGACATAATGAGTCTGTATCACTTTCAGATATGCTCTTGCACACGCGATGAATTATGAACATACATACAGTCTGCAGGCATCCACACTGACACACACTGATATATATACATACATTGTACAGATGATGCTCACACCAAGACACTGACCCTAACCTCCAATCACAAAAATGCACACACTAGCACCTATACATGCCTATAGACCCAGTCACCTACAGAGACTCACACAGCCTCTCAGTACACACTTTTACATATGTGGCAAATATCACATATATATACACACACAGGTCTATCATCACAATCTTACAGCTCTAGAAATCTAGGGGATTTAGGAATTCTTCTTTGTATAAGAATCTGGACATAAGGATGATGTGGCAGGCACTGCCAGTCCTACAAATTATTGCCTGCAATTCCTACTAGTGTAGGAAACTTGCGGGTAACTTTGGGGACTTGCTTATCCTTTATCCTCCATATCCACCAGAAGTCAGAGACCCACATGGTCCCAGTAAACTCCCTGGCCCTGGGGAACCCCGGCATCCCCACCCCCACCTAGACCCCCCCCCTGCTCTGCGGCCCGCTGACTCATCTCTCCCTCTCTGGAGCTCCCCAACCACAGGGGCCTGGAAGAGAAGCTTGGAAAGTTGCGCTCACGTCCCGGGCCCCTAGTCTGGCCACTACCCACCCCCATGCACCCAGGCCCAACCCTTGTCTCCAGTGGATACACTAGTGACAGAGAACACAGGGGACAGGAAAGAAGGCACCCGGAGTCAGGAAAACAGAAAGACAAAGGGAAAGAGGGAGAACTGAGATGGTAGGGATACAGATCAGAGACCTTGAAGAATAGCTGCTAATCTGAGAGGGTCCTCCAAAAGTAACAGGGCTGATGACCTGAGAAATGTGCTCCTTGGGTGGGGGGAAGGTCCACTCATGACCTTGGGATGTGGACATTGCCCAATGCCTTGACATTCTGAGCTTAGGCTCAGGAAGCTTGGACAAGAGAATCCCATTGTGGGAGGCAAAGCTGAGGATACAGGGAAGAAGGGAAACTTTTAGGAAGCCAGCAGCCTCTGTATGTGTGTGCATGAGTGCTCAGCCGCTCAGTTGTGTCTGGCTCTTTGCGACCCCATGGACGCAGCCTGCCAGGCTCCTCTGTCCGTGGAATTTTCCAGGCAAGAATACTAGAGTGGGTTGCCACGCCCTCCTCCAGGGGATCTTCCCAACCCAGGGATTGAACCCACATCTCCTGGGGCTTCTCCATTGGCAGGTGGATTCTTTGCCACTGAGCCACCTGGGAAGCCCCAACCTCTCTATAGAAGGTTGCTTGAAAAAGGAGCTCCCCACACTAAGGTTCACATAAACATATTTACACGTCTGTGATATCTCAGTTCCCTCCCTCTCCACTGGATTCCAGTGCCTGGGTTACAAGGCAGGACTCCTCTTGCTGACTCTGGTTCCTCTCTGCTCTGAGCCTCAATCTCTTTAGTTGACATTTGAGCCCCAGGATAGGAGATAATACAGCAGTTCCAGGGGAGGCAGATCAAGAATCAGAAGAAATATGCTGGTAAGGCTAGAAAGGAGCAAGGATGAGAAGAGACAAAGAGGGAAGGGTAACACTGAGAGGCCTGATGATCCGGGAGTAAAGGAACCTGTACTGAGTAGGCATTTTGAAAGGCTCAGCGTAAAATTAAGATGCTGGCCAGGGACTTCCTTGGTGGTCCAGTGGTTAAGAATCTGCTTTCCAATGCAGGGTACATGAGTTCGATCCTTGGTTATGAAATTAAGATCCTGCATGCTGTAATGAAAAACCCCACAGGCCTCAACTAAGATCTGATGCAGTCAAATAAATATTTTTAAAAATTTAAAAAGACTCTGGTTATCACCAGCAAGTGCTTCTGTGTAAGAATGATACCCTGGAATCTGATACACAAAATATATTACTGTCTTTTAAAAAAATATTTCTTTATTTGACTGTGCCAGGCCTTAGTTGGTACACATGGAATCTTTGATCTCTGTTGTGGCATGCAAGATATCTTTAGTTGTGGCATGCAAAATCATAGTTGAAGCATGTGGGATCTAGTTCCCTGACCGGGGATCAAACCCAGGCCCCCTGAATTGGGAGCACCAAGTCTTAGCCACTGGACCACCAGCGAAGTCCCAAATATTACTGTCTTTAAACAAAGAGAACTTGAGGTTATAGAGTCCTGATCACATTTTCTATCCTTAGTGATGAGGCTGAACAACTCAAGGCAATGGTTCTTCAAAATCTTTGACATACTCCACCGCACTCCCCTTGATTTCTCTGACCTGCTTAAATTCTTCTTGGGAGAACAGTTTTTTTTTAATGCAGACTAGATCCAGGAACATTCATTCATTCAACAAATGCTTAGCAAGCACCTACTTTGAACCAGGCATAGCAGGACTAGACTTAGGCTTGCAATCACAAATGAGACAGACCCAGTCTTTTACCACACAAACCTACAACCAACCTAAAGAGTGGGAAGTATCTTAAGAGAGTAAGTACCGGATGTCATTAGAGAACAAAAAAAAAATGAATCTAAACCAGTGTTGGGAGAATCACGGAAGGTTTCCTGGAAGCAGGGATGCACAGGTAAAGAAACTGAAGAAAGAAAAATAAAAGAAGAAACTGAAGGATGAAAAGGAGTCAATCAGGTGAAGAGAGGAAAAGTGTTATATGCAAGGGGAAGAGTGTATGCAAAGGCCCAGAAGTCTGAGGGATTAATGACATTTTGAGGAGCTGAAAGTTGAGTGCAACTAGAGTATGAAGATTAGGGGCTGATGGAGAAGGTCTCATCAACTGTGCAAGGGACCTGAGCCAGATGCTCAGGGCAACATATGGGAATATTTGTATTTTCGAAAGATGACCCTGGCTGCAGAGGAGAGAATGGAATAGGGACTTAGAGCCAAGCAGTTCTGGGCAGATCAACCACTTACTATGGTGTAAGGTTGGGCACACTGTTTAACCTTTGATGCCTTGGATTCTTCTTCTTTAGAATGGGGAAACTTAATACAGCAACCTCCCAGGGTTGTTATAAGGATTAGGAATAATACGTGTGGAACTCTTACCACAGGGCTTGGCACTTGTTCCAAGTGGTAGCTGTTCCATAAATGGTGCCTAATAGTATTGTCAGAGTTTGGAGGAGGGCAAAATCAGAGGCAAGACCAGTTGACCACGGCAGTCCAGGCAAGAGGTGAGAAGGTGTGGCCCGCAGCAGCAGAGGGCATGAGGAAAAGTCAATGGAAAGGTGATGTTTAAGGAGCTGGTATAGAGAGAACATGGTGAAAGATCAGCTATGAGAAGTGAGGGAGACCAAGCAATCAAGGATGACTGCTCTTGCTAAGTGTGTTGGTGTGGGCACATGCACACAGGCCATGTGAGCATGTGAGAGGTACCTATTCAATTCTGAGGGTGGCCCTTGAGAGCCAGCCACTGTGCCTGGTCCACAGAGTGAAGGGCCATGCTGCATCTGAGGACCTGCTTCCAGCCTCCCAGAAGGGTCCCCAATACACACTCAGCCCTAGCCTCTCTTTATTTTTCTTTTCACCCATCCCTGTCCCCCGACCCCCCAACAACCCCCTTCAACCTGTCCTCACCCAGCCACCCCTGTTCTCCTCTCCTATAGCAGGAACTCTCTGTAAGTTTAGAGTCTGCACAGGCCACCCTTCTCCATCCTTCGTTTCTCCACTGCCCGGGTTAATGAGAGTCCTTGAGGCTCAGCCATACTTCCCCACGCACCCGCAGTCGGACGCCCCCCGCTGGATCCCCGAGCAAGCACCGCTTGACTTTCTCGGCGGGACGGGTGAGGGCGAGCGAGCGGTAGAGCCGAGGCAAGTCTGGTGGTCTCAGCCCCATCTCCAGCTGCTGCGCGGATGGGTGCCTCTGGACCGGCAGATCGCGAGGCATGGGGCCCCCCCGGCCGTGCCTCAGTGTCCCCGCGCTCGGCTGGGAGGCGGAGGGGCGGGCCGGCAGGGGGGCGAGGGGCGGGGCGCGGGCGGGGCCGGCCGGGCCGGGCGCCCGGGCAGGAGGCAGCTGCATATCTGCGGTCCCGACCACAATTGCTGGGAGTCGCGTCCCGGAGACTGGCGGCGCTGACTCTGCCCGCTGCGGCCGCCGCGCCGATTAGAGCCCGAGAGGGAGCGCCAACCCGGGGGAAGGGGGGAGGCGGCGGCGGCGGGGAGCTCTGTGTGCCCCTTTCCCCTCCGCCCCAGCCAGCGCCCCCCGCTGCCACGCCCAGACCTCTCTCAGTGGCCTGAACCTGGGACCGGAGTCCTGCCTTCCCAACCCAGGCGTCCTCCTCTGGACCCTGCAGGGCCCAAGATCCTGAAGGCGCTAACATCCCGTTGACCCCAGGCTGCCAGCCTTTCGTGCCCTTTCTCTTCCCCATCCACCCACACAAAGAGGAGCCTGAGTCTCAGGACTTCTACCCCCCCTTTCCCCGCTTCCCACAAGCACTCTCTAGGCAAAAGAAGTTCCAAGTGAAGAATGGGTCAGAGACTCGAAAGGACCGGCATTCAGGGGCCAGAGCACCCCCTGCTGGCTGGCCCGAAGCCCCTGCCCCTCCCCCTCCAGCTGTGACCTCCAGCTGTGGTGGTTGGGAAGAGCTGGCCTCTTTGATCTAGGAGCGTGGCCACCCCCTCCAGGCGCCCCATTAACCTCCATTATCCCAATTAGGCAGCCCTCCCAGTCCTGGATCCAAGCTTCAAAGCCCCTTCAGTGAGGAGAAGGGGCTGAAGCTTACGCCCCCCAACCCCACCCCATCAAGCTACACCACTTTCAGACAAGACCCAGGTGTTCTGGTCCCCAGCTTTGGGTACAGGCTAGCAGGGCCCGAAAAGGGGTCTTCGTCTCCCAGGCACCAACCAGATCTCAATCCTTAAACTTCACTATGAAGAGATAAAGGAACCCTCTTGCGGATTCTCAGTTTTCTTACACATTTAGGTGGCAGCATCCAGGTTCCTGGCTGACCTGAGCTTCCCATCAATTTATCCTGCTGTATCCAATGGAGAGGGAAGCCAAGAGCCACCCCCTCCTCCCTTAATCCTATCTCAACACTCTCCCCCTCCCTCCTGGAACAATTTCCGCTGGGGGAGCCGGAGCAGGGCCCAGCACAGTGGCCGCTTCCTGGAACATTTTCCTGTATCCGAAACCGCGGCTCCCTCCCCAGGGACCCACTGATCAAGGCCAGATGGGAGCAAGGATGGGGGAGGAGGAGAGGGAGCCAGGCTCTCACCATCACCCCCTCCCAACACACATGCACACCACAGGGAGCCCTTGCCCCGACACACAAAGGCACACACCGCATGCCACCATCACACACCCATGGGCATTCATGGCAACACTGACAGCCACAAGGGCCAGGTCTTAGAAGGAGGTGTACATAGAAGTCAAATAAGTACATTCAACACACACATGGATGATCACACACACTCCCTCTCTCCTTCCACTCCCTTACTCCTCTGAAGTCTCCTTGGCCCTGGGCCTTCCCTGCCATCTAAGAGACCTTAGGAATCCAAGAATACTGGATAGCAGAGCAGGCAGGCCTCATGTAACAGAGGTTAGGGCACAGACTGAGACATCCTACCCTGCTAGACAGCACCCACCACCTCATTCCATTTCTGGATGTTTTTCAGGCCTGACCCCTCTTTCCAGGGTCTCGAGAACTGGGGTAGAGGAAGACTGCAATGCTCCCCCTCAGTGCTACCCTCCAAGCATCTTCTAGGTACTTCCAAATCCTTGCAGAAGAAGCATGTGATATCCAGTGGACTCAGTCATGGCAGCCAAGAGATAAAGAGAGGGCAAGGAGGTGCAGCTCCAGGAGCTTCAGGAGCCTGGGGACCTGGGCACCTGTGGCTGGAAAAGGGGAGCCATTCCCTCCTCCAGGGGACCTTCCCCACCCAGGGATCAAACCCAGGTCTCTTGCATTGTAGGCAGATTCTTTACCATCTGAGCCACCAAGGAAGCCCCAGGTTGAGATGTGTCCCTGCGTGGGCACAAACCACCAATCTTTCGGTTAATAGCCAGGCGTGCTAACTGATTGTGTGTACAGTATAGTGATTCACAGTTTTTAAAGGTTATACTACACTTACAGTCATTATAATATATTTGCCATATTCCCAATATATTCTTGTAACTTACTTCATAAGTAAGTAAACTACCTAATGGACTTCCCAGGTGGTGCTAGTGGTAAAGAACCTGCCTGCCAATGCAGATTAGACATAAAAGATATGGGTTCAATCCCTGGGTTGGAAAGAGCCCTTGGAGGAGGGCATGGCAACCCACTTAAGTATTCTTGCTTAGAGAATCCCATGGACAAAGGAGCCTGGTGGGCTGCAGTCCATAGGATCGCACAGAGTTGACATGTCTGAAGCAACTTAGCACACATGCACAAACTACATAATAGTTTTTACTTCTTAATCCCCTACCCCTGTATTGCCACTCCCTGCTTCCCTCTCCCCACTGGTATCCACTAGTTTGTTCTCTGTATCATTTTTGTTATATTCAACTCAGCCCATTCTTTAGCCTTACCCTCTTCTGCCGACTGCCTGGTTCAAGAGCCTAATTGTTACATCCTATGTGTTTGTCTTTTGCTAAGAAGGGTACAGATTTGGGCATGGATACAATATGGGACAGAGCATTGGAAAAGTTGAGGATGGAGATACATTGTCTGCTGTTTCTGGGACATCTCATTGGTTTAAGGAAAATATCTGAAGCTGCAAAATTCCTGAAATGCTAGAGTACAGTGGAAGAAGATGAGGGAATGTGATAATTGTAGGAAGAATCAAAGCTCATCAGCCTGGCCAAAAGTCATTAAGTTCTTTCCTCAGTCTTGAGGCCTAGTTAGAAGGCATATCCTCAGGCTCACCTGAGGAGGGTATGCTTCAAGCCATCTTTATTCACTTGTTTAATGGTTTACCTCTAGACTATCTAGAAGTCCTCTATTTGGTATAGCTACTATCTTCCATCTACCTATTTAACCTGCAACTTCTTGCTCTTGTTCAGCGGCTAAGTTGTGTCCAATTCTCTGTGAGCCCATGGACCAGCACACCAGGCTCCTCTGTCTTTCACTGTCTCCCTGAGTTTGCTTGAATTTTTGCCCATTGAGTCAGTGATGCTATCTAACCATTTCATCCTCTTGCTCTAGCTCCAGTAATAAAAGCCTACTCATCAATTTAGTAGTTGGTAGGATTTATTGAGTGGACTCTTGGGTGAAATATTATAGAGAAAATGCTACATAGAACCTTTAGTGCTTGCACTTTAGCATCTTAACAACCTAGGTAGGGCAAAAGAAAAAAAGGTGAAAAAACATGGGACCATGTTTGAAAGCATAGATGACCCACTTTCCTCATTTTCCTCACTTGAAAATAAACAAATTTGGCTACATCTAACTGAGAAACACTGACTTCAGTGAGCACTAAGTTTCCTTTCCGATTCATCTTGGGAATGCTAGAATAGGCCTTTAATAATACAAGGCATTGATCCTTTTGTAGTTCATGAGCATGATGATTGGGTGTTCACACTGCTGCGTGACATGTGCCTCCCTCCAAACCTTGTTACGACATTGGCACATTACCTGTCTGACGTGAAAATAATAATAATAATACAAGGCATTAATAGAGAGGGGAGATCAGGATGGGGGGGGACACGTGTATACCTATGGCCGATTCATGTTGATGTATAGCAAAAAACCATTACAATATTGTATAATTATCCTCCAATTTAAAGAAATAAATTTTTAAAAAGTCATTAATAAAGAGCATGTTAACATGTTAAATAAGAAAAGTCATATCATCAATTTAATAGATGCTAAGAAGACATTTGGCGAAATTAAAAATGGCTATTGTTAAAAAAATTTTTTTTTTTAATTTTTTAAGAAAGAGTAAAAATTCTCCAAAAAATTTGTTTTTAAAAAGCAAAATGACAGTTTTTTAAAAAAAAAACAACTGTGCAGAATGTGGGATCTTAGGTCCCTGACCAGGGATCAAACCCACACCCCTTGCACTGGAAAATTTGGAATCTGAACCACTGGACCACCAGGAAAAGTCCCCCCAAATGACTATTCTTTCCTTTTTTTTTTTTGTCCCCACCCCATGACTATTCTTTTTTTTTTTTATGCAATTGCCTGTTTATTTGGTGGCACCAGTTTTGCTTTTTTTTTTTTTATGCAATTGCCTGTTTATTTGGTGGCACCAGTTTTGCTTTTTTTTTTTATGCAATTGGACTATTCTTTAAAAAAAAAAAAAAACTTTATCTGGCTGCACTGGGTGTCAGTTGCAGGCCTTAGACTCTCTAGTTGTGGCACGCTGCCTCTGGAACGCTCAGGCTCAGGAGTTGGGGTACCCAGGCTTAGGTGCTCCTTGACACATGGAATCTTCCCAGGCCAGGGATCAAACCGGTGTCCCCTGCATTGCAAGGCGGATTCTTAACCACTGGACCACCAGGGAAGTCCCTGAAAAATGACTGTTCTTAATAAAATCCACTTGAAAAAAAATCATATTCAACAAATGGTGGGGATTATTAGTATCTTGGTTCCTTCTAGCTCTAAAGTTCTAGGGGTTTGAAATCCTTTCTTGTAACTGAGATCAGGTTTCTTGGAGTGGAGAGGGAGGGTTCTGACTTGCAAAGAGAAAAACTAAAGATGCAGAGAGATAGGCAGGTAGGTATTAAACACCCAGATAGACTGTGACCAAGTAGAGATGGTCTCCCAAGTGTCCTGACAACAGGCCAGCCAAGGTTGCATTTCAGTTAAAGATTAAAAAAAAAAAATCATTAGTTATTATCTTTTATTATATCCTGGGGCTTCCCAGGTGGCGCAGTGGTAAAG
Organism: Cervus elaphus; assembly: GCF_910594005.1. NCBI lineage: Eukaryota > Metazoa > Chordata > Mammalia > Artiodactyla > Cervidae > Cervus > Cervus elaphus. Next base: position 26,575,845 of record NC_057817.1, on the reverse strand, counting down.
AATCTTCCTGCCAATGTAGGAGACACAAGAGATTTGGGTTTGATCCCTGGGTCCGGAAGACTCTTTGGAGTAAGAAATGGGAAACTAATCCAATATTCTTGCCAGGAAAATTCCATGGACAGAGGATCTTGGTGGGCTACAGTTCATGGGGTCACAAAGAGTCAGACATGACTGAGCAACTGAGTGCACACAGACTTATCACCTCCCAGGGACTGTGGGGTCCCAGGAAAGACAAATATGTGTAAAATACAAAAACCCTCACCTTCGAGTAGCTCGCAGGCTTAAATTAGGAAGATTCTCTTTTTTGAAGCGGGGTCTGTAGTGTGCTACTTAGTACCTAGTAATACCCAGTAGTGCTTAGTACACAGGGCAGCAAAGCAGGGACACTAAAATAAATGGAAATTTTGAGATAATTTGTCATTTTAAAAATAAAAGCATTAAAGTAGTCATCAAAAGAGAAGTCAGAATTTTGTGTCACATCTTTACTTGCACTTAGTATTTTCTTGTATCTTGAAGCTATTTTACTAGAGATGTACACCGGACCATAATCTTTTTGGATCTTATGATCTTTAAAAGTCTTAACTCCGCCCAAGTCAGTGCAGTGTGTTCTGCAAATGGGAAGGGATTCCAGAGAAAGAAAGACCCTTGGTGGTAAGGGAAGTGTGCAGTAGCTTCTAGACTTTTTCAGACAAGACTTCTAGATCCTAAGATCTGAAAGAAGAGGGATCAAGTTTGCTCAGTACCACCAGGTGGCAGGAGTGAGTTGCCCGATGACTCGATCTAGCCCCCGCTCTCCAGGGCTTGTTCACACCGCCAGAGCACTGGCACTTTTTGCAGATGACAACAGCAGAGCCGCCAGTGCCAAGGTAAGGGCTGGAGTGAGAAGAATCCTCAGAGGGTTATGGTACTGGTTCTGTACCTTCCCCACCAGTCTTGACTCAGAGAAGGCAAGACCCTTGTCAAAGGTCTAAAAGTGTCCAGACTCCTAGGCCAGAATTCAGCAAGCAGGGGTCTATTTTTTGCAGCCCCCACCAGCCTTCCAGCCTTTCACAGACATTCCCTGAGCATCTACTATGTGCCAGATATGTGCTAGAAGTGTCCACAATAGCATTTTACAAGAAATGTGCAATCTAGTAGAAGAAAACCTGGTAAACATCCTATGATATGGAGGCAGTCTGGGGTAGTAAAAGCATGCTGTCTTAAAAGTCAGACAGAAAAAAAAAAAAAAAAGTCAGAGTTAGGTGTGAATTCAAGTTCCACCACTTGCTAGTTGCGCAAATTCTGTGAGCCTCAGTCTGCCTGTCTGTAAAATGGGAGTAAATGACTCTCATAGATGACCCAAAAGATGTTATATAAAAATCCACAGCCTAAATTTTTTTTTAATAGAAGGAATAAAATTCACTGTCTGCCACATAGCTGATGGGGCTTTCCAGGTGGTGCTAGTGGTAAAGAATCTGGCTGCCAAGACAGGAGACACAAGAGACATGGGTTCGATCCCTGAGTCGGGCAGATCCCCTTGAGAAGGAAATGGCAACCCACTCAGCATTCTTGCCTGGGAAATTCCAAGGACCGGAGGAGCCTGGTGGGCTACAGTCCATGGGGTCACAAAGAATCGGACATGACTAAGCACTCACTACTCACATAACTGTTATTATCAGTGCTAAACACTAGGGAAACAGTACCCAGCTTACTCTTGAGGAGACTTTCTACCCAGAGGTCACCACCCAGAGAAGGTGACCTCTGGGTAGAAAGTTGAAGGATGAGTGGAAGAGTTAGAGAGTAAGGGGGGAAAAGAGGTATCAGTGGGTGGGGATAGAGGGAGATTCCCAGAGAAGGAGTGGATGGACAAACTGGGAGGATGAACGCACACTCTAGTTTACCAGCAACTGGGACACGGAAAAGGGTTACTGTCTAGAGTTCGGGCTGGTGTAATCTGGATTCTCTCCAGGAATCAACATGCATTTAGTGAGTACCTACTCTGAGCCTCTTTCAAACATTGTTCAGCTCAGTTCAGTTCAGTCGCTCAGTTGTGTCCGACTCTTTTTGACCCCATGGACAGCAGCACACCAGGCTTCCCTGTCCATCACCAACTCCCAGAGTTTGCTCAAACTCATGTCCATTGAGATGGTGACGCCATCCAACCATCTTATCCTCTGTTGTCCCCAAACATTTCGAACACTGTAAGAGATAACAAAGATAAATGAAAAATAAATAAATAAATAAAGGCCTGACCTCTTATCTCATGAAGCCTACAGAGGTTGAGGAGATAAATGGGCAGGGCCCCATACTTCCTGCTCTAAACCTTGCTAGTCTGACCCTCCTTACCTCTGGCCTTCTCATTCATGATACCCAATCAACACCGAGTCCATCTGTGGTGGACTGCCCACTCCTTACTACACATATTTTTTTTCCCCATACCATGAGGCATGTGGGATGTTAGTTCCCCCACCAGGGAAGGAACCTGCACTCCCTGCAATGGAAGTACGGAGTCTTAACCACTGGGCCGCTGAGGAAGTCCCTAACACCCACATTTTTACACCACTCCTCTCAAGTCTCAGACAGTAAAGAGTCTCCCTGCAGTGTGAGAGACCCTGATTCGATCCCTGATCCCTGTGTTGGGAAGATCCCCTGGAGAAGGAAATGGCAACCCACTCCAGTATTCTTGCCTGGAGAATCCTATGGATGGAGGAGCCTAGCAGGCTACAGTCCGTGGGGTCACAAAGAGTTTGACACTACTGAGTGATTTCACTTTCACTTTCACTTTCTCAAGACTAGCTAAAATAAGCGTAATGCTTACTGTGAGGAGAGGAAAAAAAAAGACAGTCTATCGATAAAATTGGTTTCACAGTTCTTTCCAGGCTATAGTGGCACTTCCCCTGCAGCAACTCATTTGATATTTACAAATACCTTATCAATTAGGTAAGTATTGTTCCGTTTCTCCCTGCCGCCCGGGCCCCCCCCCGCCACACTTTTGTCTTTTTTTTGGTGGCGCCACAAGCAAGGATCTTAGTTCCCTAACAGGGGTTGAAACATGCCTCGGGCCATGGATGTGCAGAATCTTAACCACTGGATCTCCATGGAAGTTTCAGCCACATTTTTATTTCAGAACTATCACCATGAGAAAATATTGCCAGGAACAAAAGGGAACATGTGAAAAAAAAAAAAAAAGGGAACATGTGTGAGGATATTAATGAAAGCCTTTTGGTATTGGGAAGCTGTTTTCTCTATCCCTAAGAGAAGCCTGTGCAACAGAAGTGATGAACTAGATATATCTGTTGTAACATGGATAAATATTAACATGTGTGTGATAAAAGTAAAACAATTACACTTAGAGCACAATTAAATTCTACATGCAAATTAAACACATCCACAAAACAAACATGTATATATATTCCAGGACAAAGAAGTACATTAGAGTGATGCTTATAAGGGGGAGGGAGAGGGCTTAGGAATGAAGAAAAAATATGAAAAAAAATAAAATGGAGAGGGGTCTTTTATGAACTCAAATGATGACAGTGTTAACCTAAAACAATAAAATAGTTATTTTACCACCAAAATAGGTTTGTTCTGAAACAGCAAAGAATTGCAATTCAGGACAAGCAATCTATGGTGGCCTGCAATCTATGGTGACCCACAGGTAACTACAGAGGAGAGGACCCCTACTTTATAGAGAGGGCCTGTTACAAAGAGTCTATTGAGGGACGCTGGGAGTTGAGTGCTGTGGCTTGTCATTGGCTGAGCTGTTGCTGGGCAAGGAGAAACTCTTCCTCCTGCTGATAATAGTAAGTGATAGGGTATGAGAGCTCCCTCTTCTCACTTCCAGACTCCATTTTGAATGAGGTTTCTCTTTATTAACTGTCACAATAGTGTACTACTGAAAAAACATGCACCTCAAATGGGACTTGAACCCAGAGGCCGGAACTCAAACCCAGCCAGAACACAGGCTGAGTGGGAGGATTATTCCAGTTAGTTCAGGGAAGGGGCGGAGATTTCTAGGAATCGGGCCACCACCCACTTGTGGCCTTTCATGGTTGGCCTCAGAGCTGTCATGCCACTGGTGGGTGTGTCATTTAGCATATGCTAAAAGGTATTACATATGGAAAAAACCCTGATGCTGGCAAAAATTGAGGGCAGGAGAAGGGGGCAACAGAAGGTGAGATGGTTGGATGGCATCACTGACTCAATGGACATGAGTCTGAGCAAACTCCAGGAGATAGTGAAGGACCAGGAAGCCTGGTGTGCTGCAGTTCATGGGACTGCAAAGAGTCCAACACGACTGAACGACAAGAACAACAAAGGTATTACAATGAGCGTATAATGAGGCCTAAGGTCTACTGGATGTTACATCTTCTGTTATCTTGAACCTCTTTGGTTCTAATCGATCTTGAAGAAACTACAGTGAGCAGTCCTGAAGAGAGATCTCAGTTCCACTACAGTGTTCTTGCCTGGAGAATCCCAGGGACCGGGGAGCCTGGTGGGCTGCCGTCTATGGAGTTGCACAGAGTCGGACACGACTGAAGCAACTTAGCAGCAGCAGCAGCCTCAATGAAAACCAGGAATCCTAGCTACTAAACCACCAAGGGCTAGAGGCTAGAAGCAAAGTGGCCCCAGCTCTTTCCCCTGTTTGAAAGCAAAAATGTTTCAAGCAGGCAAAAATTGTAAAAACTTCATCATTAGAGACACATTACAAGTGTGAGAACACACTAAAAAGAAGATTGTTTTATTTAAGTAAAAAGCAAGGCAGTAATACACATCCAGAGAGAAATGTATGGGCATCCTGTCTGATGAGGTGGAGTGCAGTAAAGAGGTGATTTATTTAAAATTTTTTTTTATTTATTTGGCTGCACTGAGTCTTAATTACGGCACGTGAAATCTTCCATCTTCAGTTGCAGCATATGGAAACTTAGTTGTGGTATGCCAGATCTAGTTCCCTGACCAGGGATTAGATATGGGCCCCCTGCGTTGGGAGTGCAGAGTCTTAGCCACTGGACCATCAGGAAAGCCCAAGAGATGATTTAAATCTCTTATATAGGGACTTACCTTATATTGGGACTTATATAGTGGTCCAGTGGCTAGGACTCTGCGCTCCCAGTGAAGGTTCCCATGTTCAGTCCCTGGTCAGGGAACTAGGTTCCACATGCCACAGCTAAAGGATCCGGCCTACTCAAACTGAGACCTGATGCAGTCAAATAAATAAATAAAAATATTCTTTAAAAAATAAAAAATCCTTTATATAAGATAGTCCTTCCAAGGTTTTTGTTTACCTTTGGTCAATTATCTTGTTTCTTTTTTCGCACCTAATCTGTTCTAGGATTTCTCCCCAATATACATTTGCAACTTTTTGTTAAAATGGATCCCACTGCAGAGGCCTGTGGGTATGTCCACACTTATTATGGGGTTGCACTGCCTCCCTTTCTGACCCCTCAAGGAGCCTTCCTGAGTGTGTAGACAGGGAAGGTTTCCTTGATCTTAGGAGTGCTCATCTTATCTATTCATTCCAGCAGAGCTCAGCTTCTGCCACTAGCTTTGTCCTTGAAGTGTCTGGGTGAGAACAAAGCTTTAATTTTACTTCACTTGACAAACATCAGCTGGCCAGGAAGGGGCCCATCTATCTGTTAGGGGAAGCACACTGACTGAAACCGCCAAACCTGGCCAGGCACCATAGTAACCATTTGTGTGAGCTATTTTATGACAGGTGGTCCTGGTAAGGAACGTGGAACTAACAAGCCACCACCAATAGGAAGAGTTCAGGAAAGGTCAAAAGAAGACACCACGTGTCTGATCACCTCCTCCAATCCTTCTGGCTGGCATCCATCTTGGCTGAGTAATGAATGCACCACCTGGAAGGACCCTGCCTCAGAATGATTGGCCAAAGACCATCCAGAAACTAATCCCAACACCATAAAACCTGAGACTGCTAGCCAGGAGGCAGAGTAGTTCTGGTCTCCCTTACCCTACTGCTCGCCACCCAGGGGGCCCTTTCCAATAAAGTCTCTTGCTTTGTCAGCAAGTGTGTGTCCTTGGACAATTCTTTTCCGAGTGTTAGGCAAGAGCCCACTCTTGGGGCCCTGGAAGGGGTCCCCCTTCCTACAACATATCTCTAACCTCATAGCTATAATATGTCATTCTTTTAAAGATTGTGCCCTACAGTCTTCCTTCCTATTTCACTATGAACCAAAAAATATGATTAGCTTATTGACTCTTTGCACCTAGATTGAAAAAAATTGATAATTATATGTTCTGGACTCTCATTTTCCCATTTAAAATACTTCAAAATTCTCCATAATCTAGAAGATAAAGTCCAAGTCTCTCTATGTCTAGAACTTAAGTGTCTAGCAACACTTAGCTATTTTGCCTTTGCTCTCTCTCTGAAATATCCTTATAACTAGTTTCCAACTCTGGCTTCACATTGAAATGACTTTACGAGCCTTAAAAATATATAGACACAGAGAAAGACCAGTATTGCGTGTTTTCACTTATACGTGGAATCTAAAAAACAAAACAGGCAAATAAAACAGAAAGAGGCTCACAGGTACAGAGAAAAAACTAGTGGTTACCAGAGGCAAAGGATACCTAAAGGTACAAACTATCAGTTATAAAATAAATAAGTCACAGGATTGTAACACACAGCACAGAGAATATAATCAATATTTTATAATAACTTTGAAAATAATGTATAGATATCTGAGCCTCAACCAACCCCAGAGGTACTTGATATAATTGGAATGGAGTGGGGTCACGTATGAGTGGTTTTTATTTTTTATTTTTTTATTTTTGTTGTATGAGTGGTTTTTAAAAGATCCACAGGTAAGTTAAGAATCATGAACTCCAACTCAGTTCAGGGTTTCCAGGCTAGATTAGGGTCTCCTTATGTGTTTATCTCTGTGCAATTTCTATTGTCCAATTATCTGAAAGAAAAGAAAAAGAAAGTGAAAAGTGGTTCGACAGTAAAGAATCTGCCTGCACTATGGGGAACCTGAGTTGGATCCTTGGGTCAGGAATATCCCCTGGAGAAAGGAATGGCAATCCACTCGAGTATTCTTTTTTTTTTTCCCCGAGTATTCTTGCTTGGAGAAGTCCATGGACAGAGGAGTCTGGCAGGCTATAGTCCATGGGGTCACAAAGAATCGAACTAACACTTTAACACTGAGTGACTGGGATTTGCCTGGTGGCCCAGGGGTTAAGACTTTGTGCTCTAAATGCCAGGGACCAGGGTTCAATTCCTGGTGGGGGAACTGAGATCCCACATGCTGCACAATGCAGCCAAAGAAATAAAAAAATTTAAAAAAAAAAAAAAAAAACCACTGAGTGACTAACACTTTTTACGTGTGTAATCATTGTGCAATTTCTATTGTTCGATTATCTGAATATTTCATCTCAGCCTAGTGGGACTGATTGAGCCTTTTATGTTTTACTCTTCTGCTCCAAATCTTTTAATGACTTCCATTACCCCCAAGATAAAATCCAGACTTCTTAATGAATCCTACAATTCCTCCTACTCCCAGCTTACCTGTAATGCATTCATCCATTCAACCTTCATCAAGTGTCTATTATGAGTCAGGCACCCTAGAAGACAGTGGAGACAAAGAAGCAAGTTAAGAACAGCACATCTTCTCTCTGGTGGAGCTTACAATTTGGGAGGAAGACAAAAGTTGAATGAATAATTACAGGGTTATAGAAACTCCTGTTTCAGGAATTGGAGAAGGAAGGTTTCCCCAGGAGTTAAGAGTTAAACTGAGTGCAGAAAGAACACTAGAAGTTAGTTGGGGGCGGAGGGAGAGAGGAGTGCTCCAGGCAGAAGGAGTAGCAAGTAGGACAATGACGGGGAAGATCATGGTATGTTGGAAGAACTGAAAACATGTATGGACGGGAAGGGGGAAATGGAGGCCAAACTTGAAGCCCAGTTGACTCAGAGACTTAGAGGCCAAGTTAAAGTTGGGAGACTTTATCCCAAGGGTGCTGAAAGCCTAGAAAAGGTTTAAGCAGGCGAGTGTAGTATAATCAGATGAACTTTTTAAAGAATACTCTCAGTGGATATACAGTGGAGCCAAGATTAGATTTGGGTGTTCCCAAATCTTATCAGCCTCTCCTGTGCAGATGATATCTTGGAGTCTTTTCACACTGATGATCTGCAGCAGCAGGGCAACAACTGGCAAGGTCTTGTGTGCTCAGTCCTGTCGGACTCATTTCCACCCCATGGACTGTAGCCCACCAGGCTCCTCTGTCCCTGGAATTTTCCAGGCAAGAATACTAGAGTGGGTTGCCCTTTCCTACATCAGGGGATCTTCCTCTTGGAGTCTTTTACTGATGGTTAAATCCATCCTCTGTGACTAGTTTGCCTTAGCAAATGGATTGGAATTGAACTGTATTTACTAACTCCTGTGGAATGGCAGTGTAACTACTCACTGTTGTTGGGTCATTCAGTAAACACTAACTGAGGGTCTATTTTGTGCCAGCACATGTCCAGGTGCTGGTAATACTAATGTAAATGCGACCTGAGGATTTCCCAGGTTCAGTTCAGTTCAGTTCAGTCACTCAGTCGTGTCTCTTTGCTCAGTTGCGACTCTTTGCGACCCCATGGACTGCAGCATGCCAGGCCTCCCTGTCCATCACCAACTCCCGGAGTTTACTCAAACTCATGCCCATTGAGTCGATGATGCCATCCAACCATCTCATCCTCTGTCGTCCCCTTCTCCTCCTGCCTTCAATCTTTCCCAGCATCAGGGTCTTTTCAAATGAGTCAGGTCTTCACATCAGGTGGGCAAAGTATTGGAGTTTCAGCTTCAGCCTCAGTCCTTCCAATGAATATTCAGGACTGATTTCCTTTAGGATGGACTGGTTTGATTTCCTTTCTGTCCAAGGGATTCTCAAGAGTCTTCTCCAACACCACAGTTCAAAAGCATTAATTCTTCTGTGCTCATTTTTCTTTATAGTCCAACTCTCACGTCCATACATGACTACTGTAAAAACCATAGCTTTGGGAGAAGGCAATGGCACCCCACTCCAGTACTCTTGCCTGGAAAATCCCAAGGACAGAGGAGCCCAATAGGCTGCAGTCCATGGGGTCGCTAAGAGTCGGACACGACTGAGCGACTTCACTTTCATTTTTCACTTTCATGCATTGGAGAAGGAAATGGCAACCTACTCCAGTATTCTTGCCTGGAGAATCCCAGGGACGGGGGAGCATGGTGGGCTGCCGTCTATGGGGTCACACAGAGTCGGACACGACTGACGTGACTTAGCAACAGCAGCAGCATACCTGCTGTTATCCGGGAGTTTGTACCTGGAACTAGTTACCTTCCCCAAAAAAAAAAAAAAAAACCATAGCTTTGACTAGATGGACCTTTAGAATTCACCTGTCAATGCAGGACACATAAGAGATGTGGGCTTGATTCTTGGATTGGGAACATCCCCTGGAATAGGAAATGGCAACCCACTCCACTATTCTTGCCTGGAAAATTCCATGGACAGAGGAGCCTGGTGGGCTCTAGTTCATAAGGTAGAAAAGAGTTGGACATGACTGAGTGATTGAATACACACACACAAAGTACAAAAAGAAAGATGGATTTGATCTGTTAAAAAAATAGGTCCTATTGCATAGATAACAATAACAAAATTAAAAGGCAACTGATAGAAGAAAATATGTCTACTACTTTTTAAAAAGGGTTAGTATCTAGTATTTACGTATATTTAAAAATGTAAAAAAAAAAAAAAAAAAAAAATGTAAAATAGAACTTCCCCAGTGGTCCAGTGATTAAGAATCTGCCTGCCAATGCAAGGGACATGAGTTCGATCTCTGGTCTAGGACGATTCCACATGCCAAGGGGCATACTAAGCCTGTGTACCACAACCGCTGAATCCCATGCTCTAGAACCTGCGCCCTACAACAACAGAAGCCACAGCAATGAAAACCCACGCACCGCAACGAGAGAGTAGCCGCGACTCACAGCAATCAGAAAAAGCCCCAGTGTAGTAACGCAGACCCATTGTAGCCAAAAATAAATATAAATAAATAAATAAAATTAAAAGAAGATAAAAGACAGCAATTTTAGAAAACAATTTGGCAGTTTCTTTCTTTCTTTCTTTTTTGGCAGTTTCTTATGAAGTCAAACATATCTTTACCATAATACTTTTAAGTAATAACAGCAAATGAGTTACTGATACACCCAACAATGTAGAAGAATTTTGAAACCATCATGTTGAAGAAAGAAGCTAGGGCAAAAAAGTAAGTACATAGCATACAATTATATTTTGGGGAAACCCTAGACAAGACAGATATAATTTTTTCTAGAATCAATTCTAGAAGTCAGAAAGCGAGTCAGTGACTGCCCAGGGACTGAGACGAGAGAGGAGTTGGCATGGATTGTTCAAAGGGAAGGGGCATGAGGAACTATTTAGGGTAATGTTCTATATCTTGATTATTGTGATGGTTACATGGCTATATACATTTGTCTAAACTCATCAAGATGGACATTTAAAATGAATTTTATTGTGTAAAAATTATACCTCACTGAAGTTGATCGTCTTCTATTTCAAAAGCAAGCAAACAAAAACATGACAACTGACAGGGAGAAAACATATGACATATTGTTAACAAAGAATATGGCATGTACATAAGAGCTTAAGTCAAACGATTCAACAAAAAAATGGACAAAGGACATAAAGGACAACTCACAGAGAACAAAATACAAATGTAGAATAACAGAAAAGACACCTGCTCTTGTAAATCTCAATTAATTAGGAAAAAACAAATTTCAATAATGGAATTGTTAGATTGACAACCATTTTTTTTTTAATGTTTTAGTCTAAAGGCATTAGGGATCTTGATTCTCCAACCGGGGATGGAATCCCTGGCCTCTGCAGTGGAAGTGCAGAGTGTTAACCACTGAACCTCCAGGGAAGGCCCAACAGCAATTTTAAACATTGTTGAGAATTCAGGGAAATTATCACTTTCACAGTGTTGATATGAGCGCAACTGGAAATATTTTTGGAAGATAATTTGGCAATGTATCAAAATTTTAGATATGTCTTGACTCTGCAGTTCTTTCCTGGAGAACTCCATGGACAAAGGGGCCTGGCAGGCTACAGTCTATGGGGTCGCAAAAAGTAGGACAAAACTGAGCTACCAACACTTTCACTTACTTTCATACTGATAATACTGACATATACTTAACTGTGTGCTGGGATTCCTACCATACCTCAACCATTCCACCCACTAAATACTCTTATTTCCTCATTTTATAGATAAGGAAGAAAAGGAGGTTAAGTGACTTTCCCAAGGTCATAATAGCTGCAGAGCCAGGATTTGCACCTGTCTCCAGAATCTGTCCTCTGAACCATTATGCTATCCAGCTCTCCCCTGTCTGAAATGCCACGTGCTGTTCTTAGTTGATCAGTTGTGTCTGACTCTTTCAGACTCCGTGGACTGTAGCCTGCCAGGCTCGTCTGTCCATGGGGCTTCCCCAGGCAAGAATTCTGGAGTGGGTTTCCATGCCCTCCTCCAGGGGATTTTCCCAACCCAGGGATCGAACCCAGATCAAAACCTGCTTTGCAGCCAGATTCTTTACCGACTGAGCCACCAAGGAAGCCCAGGAATACTGAAATAGGTAGCCTATCCCTTCTCCAGGGGATCTTCCTGACCCAGGAATTGAACCAGGGTCTCCTGTATTGCAGGCAGATTCTTTACCAGCTGAGCTACCAGGGAAGCCCATACATAGGAATAAATACACAAATACAAAGATGTTTGCTCTAGAAGAGTTTGAAAAATCAAGAATGAAATAAACTAATGAAAAGATCTTTGGCATATTTTAAGTAAAAAAAAAAAAAAGCAAGCTATAGAATAATATTTATTTTTAAAAAAAGAATAATATTTATAATACCTGGTTACATAAAAAATACCACCAACAACAACAACAAAAAAATACCACCAACAAAAAATATATGTGAACATAACAAATAACTGCATAAAAGAAAAAAGTTCTTCTCTATTTTGTTTAGTGTTGCGTCTTCATTCTCACACCAGAACAATCAGTGCCTACAATGCTAATCAACTATGTGCTTAGTTGCCCAATTGCATCCAACTCTTTGTGACTCCCGTGGACTGTAGCCTGCCAGGCTCCTTTGTTCCTGGGATTCTCCAGGCAAGAATTCTAGAGTGGGTAGCCATTCCCTTCTCCAGGGGATCTTTTCAATCCAGGGATTGAAATCAGGTCTCCTGCATGGCAGCAGATTCTTTACCATCTGAGTCACCTTAATCAACTATGCTCCAGTATAAAATAAAAAGTTAAAAAAACCAGATATTTACTATCCATTATGTGTGGGGGGTAGGTTAATGATGGGAGCAAACTGACTGTCTCAAATCTTATACAAAGACCTGATGTCATGTATTACTTGGGTAGTAAAAACAAAAACCAAGCAGATTGAAAAAAAAAAAAAAAGAAAGTAAGAAACCAACCCCACAACAAAAGCAAAAAAGACTGACTACATTTCCATTTAATTTCTCTACAACTCTTTCGGATAAGTAATAATATTCTCATTTTATAGATGAGCAATTAAGGCTCCAAGAAGTTACTTGCCTCAAGTTACATACATTCTAAGCCTGGATATGAACTTTGATCTGTGACTCCAAGACCCAATTCACTTCTCTCCACTGGGCCTTTGGCAGTGAGGGTCCAGAGTCCTAACCACTGGACCACCAGGGAATTCCCAGAAAGTAAGTTCTTGAACTACTGCTTCGAGGAAGAGGAAAGCCACTTCAGGCACACATCTGTGTGTGTGTAAATAGCATGGCATGGAGCAAACCATTTCACCTATTTTATGAATGAGAGTTGAGTGGGAGAGCTTTACTCTCTTGGTGAAAGTTTAGTCCTGAAAAGATTTGATTGACTAGTACTGATGATGAAGCACAAGCTGGAATCAAGATTAAGAAATGTCAATAAATTCAGATATGCAGATGACACCACCCTCGTGGTAGAAAGCAAAGAGGAACTAAAGAGCCTCTTGATGAAAGTGAAAGAGGAGAGTGAAAAAGCTGGCTTAAAACTCAACAGTCAAAAAACTAAGATCATGGCATCCGGTCGCATAGTCAAAAAACTAAGATCATGGCATCCGGTCGCATCACTTCCTGGCAGATGGGGAAAAAATGGAAACAGTGACAGACTTTATTTTTTGGGCTCCAAAGTCACTGCAGATGGTGACTGCAGCTTGCCCCTTGGAAGAAAAGCTGTGACCAACCTACTAGAGAGCATATTAAAAAGCAGAGACATTACTTTGCTGACAAAGGTCCATTTAATCAAAGCTATGGTTTTTCCAGTAGTCATGCATGGATGTCAGAGTTGAACCATAAAGAAGGCTGAGTGCCGAATAATTGATGCTTTTGAACTGTGGTGTTGGAGAAGACTCTTGAGAGTCTCTTGGACTCCAAGGAGATGAAACCAGTTAATCCTGAAGGAAATCAGTCCTAAATATTCATTGGAAGGACTGATGCTGAAGCTGAAACTCTAATACTTTGGCCACCTGATGTGAAGAACTGACTCATTGGAAAAGACCCTGATGCTGCGAAAGACTGAAAGCAGGAGGAGAAGGGGATGACAGAGGATGAGACGGCTGGATTGTATCCCTGACTTGAAGGACTTGAGTTTGAGTAAACTCCGGGAGTTGGTGATGGACAGGGAAGCCTGGCGTGCTACAGTCCATGATGTCACAAAGAGTGGGACAGGACTAAGTGACTGAACTGAATTGAACTGATGATGAGCTATTTCTTATCAATATAAGATTCCCTGGGGCCTATCTTGAAGAGGGTCACCTTGGAGATAAGGAATTCTTGTCTGTAGTAACAAGTAAACAATGTTGGGTTCACCCAACTAAGATAGTGGCTAAGGATATGGAGAGGGAGGAAGGGATGAAATTGAGATATTTGTGGAATAAGATTGATGGGACTCAATGACTGATGATAGAGGATGAGACTCAATGACTGAGGATGGTAGAGGTCTGAAGAGAGAGTACAAGTTTGTTGGGGAGAAAACTGAGCACAAGGTCCCTTAAAATGGAATGCTTTTCTGAATTCCCTGGTGGTCCAATGGTTAAGACCCTTCATTCTCAGTGCGGAGGGCCCAGGTTCAATCACTGGTAGGGGAACTAAGATCCCACAAGCTTCACAGGTAGGCCTCCAAAAAAGGATCCTTTGTGTACCTATCTCTTTCATTGCATGTAAGACAGGATATAATCCCCTGGAGGAGGAAATGGCAACTCACTCAGTATTCTTGCCTGGAGAACTCCATGGACAGGAGAGCCTGGAGGGCTACAGTTCATGGGGTCTCAAAGAGTCAGACATGACTGAGGGACTAAGCATTCATGCATGCAAACACGCCTTATAAAGGATGTTATAATTAGCTGAGTATGAATCAGCCTCCTCTACTAAGCCATGATTTCCTTAAGGGAGGACCATGTCTCCTTTGTTTCATCTTCCCCAGTGTCTACAGCCCTAAAGTGCACAGCAGAGAGACTGGCTTTCGTCTGGGGAGCAGGGAATGGTGGGGGATACAATTATTTTTTATTTTTGGCTGCGTGGCTTGTGAGATCTCAGTTCCCGGACCAGGGATCAAACCTGGGACCCTGGCAGTGAAAACAGATAAGTCTTAACCACTGGACCACCAGGAAATTCCTTGGTGAGAGACAATCACACAAGCTGGGAGGCAGGAAGTTCTCCAGCTTAGTGCCTCCCTCTTCAGCCTTGGTCAGAAGCCTGCCCCTCAGGAAATCACTCCATCTTTTTCCCCCCGAGTCATTTACTTTTCTGGGTTAGTGTGTGATAGATGCTGAGATGCTGACTGGCTCACCATGGGTGGCTGCTGGGCGGGGAAGAGTGTCTTCCCCAAATTCTACTACCACCACCCAGAAAAGGATTCGAAACAGGCACCATGGGAGGAGCCTCAGATTTCTACTCCCTTCTTCTAAATAAACAAAACAAGAGGACATGGCAAGAGGTGGCATGTCTTTGTTACTATGCCATAGGCTGATAAACCAGGGGCAAAAGAGAATAACCAAAGGGTGAACTCCTGCAGTAAGGAAAGAAGATCATGGGCCTGAGACTTCAGCCATAAAAGGAGAAGTGAGGATTTCCCTGGTGGTCAGTGTACATGTTCCCAATGCAGGGGTTGTTCAGTCACTCAGTCATGTCCGACTCTTTGCAACCCAACGGACTGCAGCACGCCAGGCCTCCCTGTCCTTAACCATCTCCGGAAGCTTGCTCAAACTCATGTCCATTGAGTTGCTGATGCCATCCAACTATCTTGTCCTCTGTTGTCTCCTTTTCCTCCTGCCTTCTACCTTTCCCAGCATCAGGGTCTTTTCAAACATATCGGCTCTTTGCATCAGGTGGCCAAAGTATTGGAGCTTCAGCATTAATCCTTCCAATGAATATTTGGGGTTGATTTCCTTTAGGATTGACTGGTTTGCTCTCCTTGCTGTCCAAGGGACTCTCAAGAGTCTTCTCTAACAACCACAGTTCAAAAGCATCAATTCTTCAGCGCTCAGCCTTCTTTATGGTCCAACTCTCACATCCATATGTGACTACTTGAAAAACCATAGCAGGGGGCCCAGGTTCAATCACTGGTCAGGAAACCAGATCCCACATACAGAAACTAAAAGATCCCGTGTGCCACAACTAATATCTGACACAACCAAATAATAAAAATAAACATTTAAAACTGGGAAGTTTATTATTATTAGTTTAAAAACTGTTTGTATTACTAAAACAGCATTTAAATCAGAATGGTGAAGAAAAATAATTTGCTATAACTATCATCTGGACTTAACAATTATTACTATATGGGAAGTGGGGTCAAAAAGTAATTATGTTAATATTTGCCACATTTAGGTCAGTTAGTATTTATTTATTTATTATTTTTTGTCTGTGGCCTCATCATGCAGCTTGAGGGATCCTAGTTCCTTGACCAGTGATCAAATCCTGGCCCCTGTAGGGGAAACTCAAAGTCATAACCACTAAACCACTAGTGAATTCCCTCAGTTATTCTTTTTTTTTTTAAGTATTTTAATATAATTTACAGACATTTTGAGTTAAATCCTGAAATACTTTAATATACATTGCTAATAAAAACTTGTTCTTATATAATCCCAATAATGCTCTTACGTTTCCCCCCAAATTAACAATCATTCCTTCAGTTCAGTTCAGTTGCTCAGTTGTGTCCAACTCTTTGCGACCCCATGGACTGCAGTACTCCAGGTTGCCCTGTCCATCACCAACTCCCAGAGTTTACCTAAACTCACATCCATCAAGTCGGTGATGCCATCCAACCATCTCATCCTCTGTCGTCCCCTTCTCCTCCTGACTTCAGTCTTTCCCATTAATCATTCCCTAATATGACCTGATAGTCCATATTCAAATTTTCCCAACTGTCCCCAAAAGATCTTTTCACTGTTGTAGTTTTGTTCAAAGTAAGATCATGTTGCTTGTGACTGTTTTGCCTCTTAAGTCTCCTTTAAGTAAGAGCAGTTCTTCCTCCTTTTCCATGCCATTGACTTGTTGAAGAAACAGTCACCCCAAATTGCCTTTGGAATTTTTCTAATTAGTTTCTTTGTGTTTTCACTTACCTTGTTCCTCCAGCCCCCACATTTTCTGCAAACTGGAAATTAGATCTAAACAATTCCTTAGGTTCAGGGAAGAATATTTGTTAGGTGAAGCAGTGTTCTTCTTATTGCTTTACATCAGGGCCACATAAAGCTCGTGGCTGGTGGTCTGGAGTTCTGTGTTTTTGAAGCTAGCTGGGGGGAAGCTAAGCCTGAGGGGATACAGGCAGTTAACCATCTATGGATCTGGAGGCTAAGCTCCCACTGGACCCCAGTCTCTGTAGTTGCTGTCCTTGGCAACACAGTGTGGGTTGAAGTCAGGGAGGAGCCACTCAGGATCATCAGCTTGATGCTGGCAGCCTGGACTGGCCCAGTCCTCTGGGACAGGGATACCACACTGGCAGTTCTTCCTTTCAGCCCTACTGTGTGCACCTTGCAGAAATGAGGAGACTAACCAGGCAAAATTCCCCAGGACCGAGGAGAGATGAACCATTTCAAGACCTGTTCACTGTGTCCTACACTCTCCACTGTGTAGAGCAGGAAGCTTCCTCTTCTACTCTGGAATCTTTGGTGGCGGTAGTGGTGGTGGTGTGGCTCAGAAAATTCCTGCCTCTGTTAGCTCAGTTTTTCTTATCTTCTAACTTGCAGTTTCTGCTTTAAATATGCTTTGACTGATTTTAAAGTTTAGAATGTCAGGGCTGGAAGAATCCTTGTGGATCATCTGGACTAGTCCCTCACTCAAGTATCCTCATTCTCCCTTATCCTTCTTTTTTTTTTTTTTTCTTTTTTTGACCCCATGGACTGTAGCCTACCATGTTCCCCCGGCCATGGGATTTTCCAGGCAAGAATACTGGAGTAGGTTGCCATTTCTTTCTCCTCTCCCTTATCCTTCTTAAAAACAGCTGCACTAAGATGGTGAGACCAGGATGTTACCATGTGATTCTCTAGTCATCATTCACATTCTACTTTCTTCTTTCATTATTTTTTTGAAGTCTAGTTAATTTACAATATTTTGTTAGTTTCAAGTGTACAGCAAAATGACTGTTTCGTATATATATATTCTTTTTCAGATTCTTTTCCATTATGGGTTATTACAAGATGAGTATAGTTCTCTGTGCTATATAGCAGGTCCTTGTTGTTCATCTATTTTATATATAGTAGTGAGTATATGTTAATCCAAAACTTCTAATTTATCCTTCCCCACCCCCGCCCCCACCACTATACCCTCTGGTAACCATAAGTTTTTTCTTCTATGTCTGTAGTCTATTTCTGTTTTGTAAACATGTTCATTTGTACCATATTTTTAGATCCCATATACAAGTGATATGATATTTGTTTTTCTCCATCTGGCTTATTTCACTTAATGTGATAATCTCTAGGTCCATCCATCACATACCATCTTCTTATCTTTACCATGATCAGGTTCCCCTTGTTCCATAGTATACCATTTATTTTTTCTTCATCTTAAACAATAACACCTGTGAAATGACAGGCTTCATAGGTAGTTCAATTTCTTTCTAAAATTTTATTAAAAGAAAACATACAAAAATGTTCACTGCCGCCACACTTTGGGAAAGAAATGCTAGAGAAAAATTTACATCAGGGAGTCCCACCTCACTCTGCCTTGAGACCTTGGTTGGACACACTTCTTAAGTCCTAAATTTATTTCCCAATCAGTAAGAAAGAGATTTCCCGGGTGGCTCAGCTGGTAAAGAATCTGCCTGCAATGCGAGAGACCAGGGTGTGATCCTTGGGTGGGGAAGATCCCCTGGAGAAGGGAAGGCTACCCTCGCGAGTATTCTGGCCTGGAGAATTCCATGGACAGAGGAGCCTGGCAGGCTACAATCCAAGGGGTTGCAAAGAGTTGGACACAACTGAGTGACTTTCACACACAAGAAAGAGACACTATACTATATACAACTATCAGTTACTAGCTGTGAAGGTTAAACTTTTCGTGGAAGACGCCCGGGGACCTTTGTCCAGGAACCTCTGATCGCCTACAACGGTGGAGGAGGGGAATGCAGAGAGAAGTCAGGCTGTGGCAAAAGTTACTTCTAGGCTAGGCATAAAGCCTCAAGCTAGCGGTGGGAAAACGTCCCTTGGAAGCAAAAGCCTGTGAAGCTCCTGCCCTCTCCACCATCTCTCTGGGCACCCCAAGAAGGCATGAACATGCAGTGCCAGAGCCTTTCCCCAACAGGAACCACCCACTCGCCTGGGGGACAGTGAAAACTTCCGGAAGCAGAGAGGAGAAGTCAGGTGTTAGGCCTCTAGGAGCTTCAGCGGGCTTCTGGGGCTCAAGGGAGGGAGGGCAAAGCAGGAAGGAGGGGTTTGCGGTTGGGAGAGCCAGCTGGTCCACCCCTAGCCGGAAACTGGGGGTGGAGAGGCCCAGGCCCGGCCCACACCCGTCTTCCAGCTCCAGACTGGGTCCCAGAGGCCGGCAAACCCCACCCCGCTCCTCAGGGCACCTCGTGGCCCAGGCGGGTTTGTTTATGTATCCAGCTCCCTCCACCCCCAGCCCGGCCCTCCGCCCGCCCTCAGAGTGGCCCCGTGGGAGGGGGAAGCCGGGCGAGCCCCAGGCCGGCCCCCTCCGGTCCCCTCCCCTTCCTTCCTCCAGCCTGGGCTTTGGACGCCCGGGGAGGGCAGGTCCTTTTTATAGACCTGTTGAGCCAGTCGGGGCCAGTCTCCTTACTGGGAGTGGGAACCTGGGGGGTGGCTTAGCTCTTTCCTCAGCTCTGGATTCTGGAGAGGACTCAGGGCTTCTTGTCCCAGGAGAGGAAGGAAAAAAGGAAACTGCTTCATTTTTGGTTAAAAAGGGAACTTTTTTTTTTTTTAATGCTGTCAGGCAGGACCCCAGTCACCCTTGGGGTGCAGAGGTCTGGGGCTGGGTGGGGGTGGGGGTAACTGGTGAGGGTCACTTGGCAGTAAGCACAGGTTTCCACGACTGGCGAGCAGAGGAGCCAGAAAAGGTTAGATATTTGGGGTGAGGGAAATGTTTTGATTATGTGTTTGTTTTAAGCTGGAGTCCCTAGGGGTCAGATTTAACTGTTCAGTGAAGCGGCTTTTTCACAGTGGGGTCCAGACCCCTCTCTGAACCTCTCGGGTGCCTCCAGTTTGCCTCCTGTAGCTCTCAAGAATGCAGATGGATCGTGTCTCTGGGCAGTTTCTCTTCCTCTTTCTCACCATCCCTTAAACCACCTCTGCTTTTATTTGCCAAAGGGTCTTCAAGCAGCAGGGACCGTGAACTGAGTTTACTGTCAGGCCTGTGTTCTTGCAGTCTTCAGAAAAGAATATTCCAGAAAGTTGGGCCAGAGTTCAGCTCCAGCAATAACTAGTGTTCTTGATGATGCCTCTCAGCTCTAAAAAGAAACCCCTCCCCCCAGCCTTTCTTTATTCTCCAGCAACTTCAAGACCACCAGAGCCACGGACCAGGACTAGTTGTACTGGCCCTAGTTGCCTTCTTAATACCAGGTAGTCTAGGCAGGGATGAACCTGAATGCTTCTCAGATAAGGAAACAAACCCAGCAAAGATGCAGATTGAGTCATTTCAAATAATAATAGTAAACAGTATCTGTAGCCTGTCCTGAATTTCTCATCAACAGGTTCTGAGCTTCTCAAACAAAGAAACCTGACTTGTTAAGAGTTCTTAGTTACCTGTGTTTTCAGGGTCTTGAAAAGACTGAGGGATGTGTGATGATCCATTTCGCTTTTCCAGTCACAAGTTGCCTTGTAAATGACCTGAAATGTGCATGATGTGAAAAATCAAGGTTTATTTTCTGAGACTTTATTTTCTTGTCAGAGATTATTTGTCTTTCCTAAGCTTCTTTATCTTAGAGTAGGTACGACAAGTAAACAGAATTTTAGTCAATGTGTTTTGTTCTTAACAGCTGTTGTTGAAAGTTTACCAAAGAGGGAAGTTTACAATGATGTTATAAAAGAAGAGTTTGGAATCATTTGTATATTTTAATTTGTAAAATATTCCTGTTATCAGATTGCTAAATTGGAAATCGCTAAAATCAAAGAGTATCTTCAAAATCAGGTTTAACTTGAAAAAGGCAACCAACCCAAGGCTGAGAATCAATCCTTGGGGTTGTACTATCTGAAGACCTATTCAGGATTTGGGGGACTGGGCTTCCCCTTTTCATTTATCAAGTGTTTACTGTGAACTATATCCTAGGCCTTGAGGATATATAGTGAAAAGGCATCATCCCCCGCCCTCAAGATTACTTTGACTGGAGATGTGATATTTAGATACCTTTAATGGATGTATGTAAAAAGAGCATGGTGGATAGAGTTTACAGTACCTGGGGGGAGTTAGCAAAGATTGCATTAAAATTCGTTTTTATCAAAGAGAAGAGTTATGAGCCCAGAAAGAGGACCAGCTCAGTGAACTGTACTTTTAAATTTTGGAGACCCAAGAAAGCATGTTTTAGCGGAAAACTTCAACAAAGAACAAAGTGAAGGCTAAGAGTAGTAGACAGTTAGGGAAGAGGAGCCTGAATAGGTGCAGGGCAGACCGATTACCACACTGGAGTGTTACCACTCAATGCCTGTGTTCTTATGAGTGGTTTTGAATGAAGATAACCCTCAATCCACATGGCTTTTTTTAAACACAGTCATTAGGAGTTATTTAAATGATTTCACAAACGGTTATGAAGACAAACTTAAAGCAAGTCTATTCTTTTTGTTTGTTTAGTCGAAAGAAAATCTGTTCAGGTTTTCACAGATAAATTGGACATGTCCATTTGCTCTCAGAAACTGTTAATAAACAAGCTTATGTTGAGGACGTCCCTCACAGGCCAGGTTCTGAATTCTGTCTCGTCCTGGAGAAGCAAAGAGAGAGTATTGTGTAAAGGAGCGTGGCTCTTGAATTTCTGGGTCTAAAGCTAGGTCTTTTTTCTCACTACCTGGAATAAAACCAAACCCTAGTTCCCATCTCAGGCTTAGACTAGCTTAGAACTATTGGTGGGGGGAAAAAAAAAAAAAGCTTTGAAACTAAACAAAACAGTCATAATTTAAAGTATTGGCGCCTCAGAGGTTTCTCATCTATAGAAGAGCATGACAATTTCTTACATTGGTTGAAAGGATTAAATTAGAAATGTTCAGAGGACTGCGCCACAGTTTTAGTTCCTCCTCCCTCCTCCCCTCTCAGCAAGTTTGGGTGTGGTCTTTTGCTAAATACACTAAACAGCTGTTGGAATCTCCAGAGCTTGGTTTACAAAGATGAGTAATGCAGCTTCTTCCCTCCAGGAAGTTTCTTTCCTTCTGGAAGTTTCTTCTCTCAAGTTTCTTCCTTTAGTGCTTCTTAAAATGTGATTTAGGGACTAATCACCTGAAAGAATTGTATTCTCACGTCCCTCTCCAGAGACTATCATTTATTAGGCCTAAGATGGGGTCTAGGAATCTTACCTTTTTAAAAAAACAGTCCAGAGAATACAGATAGATTCCCTGATATTCTGAGAAACTTTGACTTAGAGATGCTAGTAATAGAAATGTAATGTGATGTTTTGTAATAAAGTTATAAAAGAGGATGATACCATGTAAGCTATCCAGGAAGTATGTGCAGGATTTTTTTAAAGCTAGAAGGTAACAAAAGTATTTTCTTAAAAAAAAATTTATTAAGCCCATTTTAAAAATTAAGCTCAATTTTTTGAGCATTATTCATTTAAGAACTTATAGAAGACTTTCGGTGGGATTATTCTGAGTCGAAATTTGGCACAACTCATTAGCTTTGTGATCTTTGGGAAGTTACTTCCTAGCCTCAATTTCTTAACTTAATTAGTATTAACTTAATTAGTATTAAAATACTAATATCTCAATTTACAAAATACTTACTAATAGCCTGTAATACTTACTAATAGCTTCCTCATGAGAATGATATTAGGAATGTAAAGTACCTAGCTGACCTAGGCACCTAACTCTGTAGGCTTTTACCTTCTGGCCTTGCCCAGAGAAACATGAAGCCTCAGTTTCGGGGAATCCAGACTTTAAAACATGACAGTATCAAGTGCTTAACTGTAGATAATGAAGTGACAACATATAACATACAAGTGAGAAAAGGAATGACCTTGTCACGTTATTGACAAGTCACCCAGGCTGCCGCCACAAAAACTGGGATAAAGGAAAGGCAGAATGGGAGGCCAGAAATTCAGGAAAAGTCCTTTTATGCAGTTGCAAAAAGCAAGAACTTTATTTTGCTATTTTGCTTTGCTTACAGAGTATTAACAATCAAGGGGGCAGCAGAAAGTGGCTTATAGGATCTTGATTATGTGAGGTTCTCCAACATAGTTTAGCTTCAAATGCAAGCTCTTGAAAAGTTAACCCGCCTTAAGTAGCCAGCACCAAACTGGGAGAATTTAATAAAATGGCGTTTGCTGGAGTCTCACAAATACCTCGCAAATCGGTCAGCGCATTAACTGGCTGTGTGAGAACTCTCACCAGAGTTCTTGCGCCTGTACCCACAGGGCTTATACCACATTCAGAGGCATCCGCCTGCCTCTCCGCCCACCCCTAAAGGGGTGAGACTCGGGAAGTACTTTTAAGAACGGTTAAATTAAGACTCAAACGAGGCTTGCTGTCAAAGCAGAACTCTGCGCCTACTGGCTCCGCCTGACACTTGTTGAGCTGCACGGTTCAGCTGAAGCGTTGCTACCTAATCACCGTAAAGACGTCCCCAGAGGAGGGCCAAAATGGCGGCGGACTCCTCTTGGCACAGCCCTGTTCCCTCCCGGCTCTGGTAACGCCCATCGGCCAAGTGGAGGCGGTGCCTGACCTCCCCCCCGCCACCTCATTGGACCGAACGACTGAGGCAGAGGCCAATTCTCCTCTGCCCACTCCAGGTTCTTGCCCTCAGAGCTCACGTGGCATTCAATTGGCTTTTATACACGTCAATTTGCGTCCTATCGCGTCTCTTTTCAGTGTTAATCCAATCATAACTTTCCTGGCTGCCCGCCTGATTTCTGATTGGTTTTGATCCGCTTCATCCTATCCCATTCCTGTCTACTTCTTACCTCCTCCCACTAGGACTTTGCCCAGGCACGTCCGAGCTTCTGGTTGGTTGTTGTCCTGTCATTCCAATGAAAACTCTTCCAATCCCTACTACTCACGGAGCCCGCCTGGCAGTTGACTGGCTTCTTCCCAAGCCCATCATCTTTAGTTCCTGCCCACCTTCACTTCCTGCCTCTTTCATTGGCCTCTAAAACTGAGAGGCCGATCTTTTGGGGCGGACACCACGCACGCAACTTTGTCTTACACGCCTTAGAGAGCAAGCGAGCCTTGGCATTGGGCAATCTGCTCGTCTTTCTTCTGCAAGTCCCTCCTATCTCCCTCCCTCATTGGGCGGGGCAGCAGTAAAGGGGCGGGGCCTAGGCCGGGCTTGTGGCGCGCTGCTCCCTCCTCCTTACCCCCCCCTCCCTGTCCGGTCCGGGTTCGCTTGCCTCGTCAGCGTCCGCGTTTTTCCTGGCCCCCCCCAACCCCCCCGGACAGGACCCCCTTGAGCTCGTCCCTCAGCTGCTACCATGAGCGGTAAGGATGAGTCCACTCCAAGCTTAGGGGTGGGAGGGGAGTGAGGGGGCGCGCGCGAGGGCCGACCGGGCGGTCCCCGCCGTGAGGGGGGGCGGGCGGGAGGCGGCGGCGGCGGCCTTGGTCCCGCCCGGGGCGGAGGGAAGGGAGGGAGAAGGGGCAGTGGCGGGGCCTCCGAGGAGGAGGAGGGGGATGGGCCACCCGCCCCGGGGGAGGGGGCAGCTTGGCCTCGCCCGCCCCCTGCCCGCCCCGGCCACGGGGGACGGGCCTTACCCCCCACTACTCGGCTGCCCGCCTGAGGCTCCTCCTGCCGGGGGCTGGAGCCGCGGGGGCGGCCCGAGCAGAGCAGGCCCCGCCCGGGCCAACCGCCTCCCTGGTCCGCCCTCTGGTCGTCGCCGGCCCCAAGGCCCTCCCCCCTTCCCCCTCTGCCGTAGATTACCCCTCCCCCCGTAAATTACCCCTCCCCCCTACCGTCCCGCCCTTTCCACGCCCCACACCCCGAAACCGCCCTTTCCCTCTAGGGCCCGCCCTCTAGCCGCCCCGAATCGCTTGATTTCTAACCCCTGGACCTCTTTAGCCCCTTTTAGTATTTATAAATGTTTCCCCACTCAAACTTTTTATCTGTTCTTTTCCCCTTTCTCCTCCTTTCCTCTTGTTACTTTTTACACTTGAGTTTTTCTCTTTCTCCATTTCCTTTGACCCTAGTTTTTAGCAAACTTTCCATCCACCCACATGTTTTATGCCTTATCTATCCTTTTTTTCCCCCAGGTTACTTTTTCAACATGCCCACCGACCCTCGTATTTCCTGTACCAAAAGCACCTTTTCAGTGTTTTCTGAGTTTAATTTTGTGCAAAGGAGAATTGAGGTCCAGTTTTGGCATCACTGAGCCTAGATCACATCCTACTGGTCTGCAACTGTTCCTTCTCCCCGAATCCTTTTTTTTTTTTTTTTTAAATACTGGCGCCTTTCACCTTCCTGTTAGTCATTTGTTTCATCACAGCCTCTTTTACCCATTCTCACTTTTACCTTTTGCTCTCTCCAATTTTAAAAGTTATTTAAAAGTTATTTTAAAATTCTTTTTAGACCAAGATCACTCCATGGATGAAATGACAGCCGTGGTGAAGATTGAAAAAGGAGTTGGTGGCAATAACGGGGGCAATGGAAATGGTAGTGGTGCCTTTTCTCAGGCTCGAAGCAGCAGCACAGGCAGTAGCAGCAGCAGCGGAGGAGGAGGGCAGGTAAGTGATGATCCTGACACAGTGGGGAAGGTGCTGAGAGGCTGTAAATATCCTTAGAGGACTGTCTTTTTACAGAAAAATTTTAAGGGAATGGCTAAACCATTTTATAGATAAGGAAGTAAGCACAGAGAGACAAGTGACTTGGAGATCCCCCTAAATGAGAGTTTCAACAGTATAGATAGATCCAACTTTTTGTTTGGTTGGGTTTTTCTTTTTTTTCCCCTTTTGCACTGTTACACTGTTTATTTTTTGTATACTGCCCCCTGGTCTGGCAAATGGGTATCACTAAAGTAACTCCTTTCCTCTCCCTTATTTCTGGCCAGGAATCCCAGCCATCCCCTTTGGCTCTGCTGGCAGCAACTTGCAGCAGAATTGAGTCACCCAATGAAAACAGCAACAACTCCCAGGGCCCAAGCCAGTCAGGGGGCACAGGTGAGCTTGACCTCACAGCCACACAACTTTCCCAGGGTGCCAATGGCTGGCAGATCATCTCTTCCTCCTCTGGGGCTACCCCTACCTCGAAGGAACAGAGTGGCAGCAGTACCAACGGCAACAATGGCAGTGAGTCTTCCAAGAATCGCACGGTCTCCGGTGGGCAGTATGTTGTGGCTGCCACCTCCAACCTTCAGAACCAGCAAGTCCTGACAGGACTACCTGGAGTGATGCCTAATATTCAGTATCAAGTAATCCCACAGTTCCAGACCGTTGATGGGCAACAGCTGCAGTTTGCTGCCACTGGGGCCCAAGTGCAGCAGGATGGTTCAGGTCAGATACAGATCATCCCAGGTGCAAACCAACAGATCATCACAAATCGAGGAAGTGGAGGCAACATCATTGCTGCTATGCCAAACCTACTCCAGCAGGCTGTCCCCCTTCAAGGCCTGGCTAATAATGTACTCTCAGGACAGACTCAGTATGTGACCAATGTACCAGTGGCCCTGAATGGGAATATTACCTTGCTACCTGTCAACAGCGTTTCTGCAGCTACCTTGACCCCTAGCTCTCAGGCAGTCACGATCAGCAGCTCTGGGTCCCAGGAGAGTGGCTCACAGCCTGTCACCTCAGGGACTGCCATCAGTTCTGCCAGTTTGGTATCTTCACAAGCCAGTTCCAGCTCCTTTTTCACCAATGCCAATAGCTACTCAACAACTACTACCACCAGCAACATGGGAATTATGAACTTTACCACCAGCGGATCAGCAGGGACCAACTCTCAGAGCCAGACACCACAGAGGGTCAGCGGGCTGCAGGGATCTGATACTCTGAACATCCAGCAGAACCAGACATCTGGAGGTTCACTGCAAGCAAGTCAACAAAAAGAGGGAGAGCAAAACCAGCAGACACAGCAACAACAACAAATTCTCATCCAGCCTCAACTGGTTCAAGGGGGACAGGCCCTGCAGGCCCTCCAAGCCGCCCCATTGTCAGGGCAGACCTTTACAACTCAAGCTATCTCCCAGGAAACCCTCCAGAACCTTCAGCTTCAGGCTGTTCCAAACTCTGGCCCCATCATCATCCGGACACCAACAGTGGGGCCCAATGGACAGGTCAGCTGGCAGACTCTTCAGCTGCAGAACCTCCAAGTTCAGAACCCACAAGCCCAGACAATCACCTTGGCCCCAATGCAGGGTGTTTCTTTGGGGCAGACCAGCAGCAGCAGTACCACCCTTACACCTATTGCCTCAGCTGCCTCCATCCCTGCCGGCACAGTCACTGTGAATGCTGCTCAGCTCTCCTCCATGCCTGGCCTCCAGACCATTAACCTCAGTGCGTTGGGTGCTTCAGGAATCCAGGTGCACCAGCTTCCAAGCCTGCCCTTGGCGATAGCAAATGCCTCAGGTAAGACTTGAAATCTTTTGCATTTATCTCTAGAGCTACTTAGCATCTTAGCTGAAACTGTTGAATAAAGAAGAGGGAGTAGAATCTTTTGAGGGCAATACTTCTGAGGGCAAGTCGGAGAAATAGCAATGAAGTCATTTGGAGCTGACTTAATGAAAACTTTTCCCTCTTCAGGTCGTCTGTCCAGAAAGGAGCATTTCTGGGCAGTGTCCTTGGGGTCTCTACTTTCAGTGTCTGGTACTACAGTACAAGAGTGGGCAAACTTTTTCTGTAAAGGGCCAGATAGTAATTATTTTAGGCTTTGTGGGCCACATAAGTTCTCAGTTACGTGTACTTCTTTGTTTTTGCAACCTTTAAAAAATATACAATATTTTTACCTTGAGGGCTTTATTTGGCTTGAGGGTTCTTCTTCTGTAGATAGAATGGATTATAAACTTATCTGTAGGGCAGTTATTAAGTCATCAGATATTTCTCACAAACCACAAGTAGGGGAAAACTAATGGATTCCAAAGGACTTCAATAAAATAAGTTCCCTGGTTAATCTTTAGTTAACCAGAAGAGCCTACCCTTTGAGGTTTAATTTTTTCAACTTCTGCTTAGCTCGAAAGTATTAATGTGTATTTTTAATAAGCTTCCTAGGTGATTTTTTTTTGTTTTGTTTTTGTTTCTTAGGTAGTGATTCTCCTAGGTAGTGATTCTAATACTTCTAGATTAGAGAGCCACTAGAAAGTGGCTGCTTTGAAAGTAGCATATGGTTGAAAGGTGGAAGAGAACAGAAGTGGGGCACAGAATGGAGTGGGGAGATGGAGTTGAGAGGAATTAGAAGTAAGAACTTCGAAGGGGAAAGAGAAGAGTTGTCAAGGAGGTGTATATATTGAAATGTATGTTGAACCAATTGACACCACTATTCAGTCATTTATTTTGAACTGTATTTTACTAGTATTGGTTAATTTGAAATTTAAAACCTCTATTTAAAATGGTGAGAATTTATTTAGAGTTTATCATTTTAAATTTCATGGTGATAGAACTAATCTTTAATGAAGCACATTAGGATATATATGCATCTTTATATTCTGGCATGATATATAGAAAATTATGATGAGAAGTAGTTTAATACCACTGAACTTCTACTTCTGTTGGTGTATCTGTGCATTTGTTAATTGTTTACTTTTATTATAAAGAGTTCTCATTCTATTTAGATTGGTTCTTATGTAAGAGAGGGTAACAAATAGGCAACCATATTTCCTGCCTCCTGCAGTTTAGGAAAATCTGTGATGGGGAGGTCTGCTCAAGTTCAGTACTTTCTTACAGTCTTGTAGTAGTATGTTTAAAATTACTGCATTTTGAGCCTTAACAGACAGAAATTTTCTTAGTGAATTGGAGATCTTAACATAGGTTAGAGCTGAAAGAGACCTTAGGAATCATCTCATACTTCTGCCTTATTTTCCAGATAAGGACTTTGAGATACTGGGAAGCACATATGTTATGAGACAGACTACTTGCTGTTAGTTCTAGTCTGGAGCATTCATTACCTATTAACTAACTTGGGACAAGAGACTTCATGTTTTAACTTGGGACATCCTTTAGATTGTTAAAAATCTTTTGGATAAGATAACTTTTGTTACTTTGAAATTTAAGGCTGTAGAGCTGGCAAATGTTTATAGGCTAAAAATTATGTGAGTAAAAATGGGGAAAGTTTAATAAAAACTGAACCTAACAGCTTGGAAAATTAGACATTTTCTGGGTAATCTACATTTGTGTGTGTGTTTTCTCTTTGCTCTTAAGTTATTGAGATTGTTGTAGATAGTATTAATTTGGATCCTTGCAATGTGTAAACGTTTTATAACTCGAGCTCTAAGGAGCAGTTATGAGATACTTTCATTGCTAAATCATGGTCTGGGGAAGTCTGCCATTTAGTTTGTCATAGGATAGGGCTACCTTCTTAGCTGTTGTTGATGGTCTCTGAGCTCTAGAAAATGCATGCCTTTCTATAAGATAGTAGCTGCTTGACATTCACTAAGAAGAGAATGAAGCTCTGAAAGGCCATTTTGTGAGAGTTGAGATTGCTTTATTAATAGTGGTTTTTGAAGATATGTGTTTCCTCCTTTCTGGTTAGTCATAGTTGTGCAACATTTTTTCCCCTTCAATTGATCTGACTTCAGTCTTAATGAAAGATAATGCAGTCATTTCCTGGAAGCTTAGTACTCTTTAGTTGTTGCCTGGCTGCTACAAAGTCTCTCATTTTACCCCTTTTTCTGGTATATAGTTATTTTATTAGAAAAACTCAGTCTCTTGGCAGTATGATGTAGTGGAAAGAGCCATGAATATGAACTCATGTTGTAAGATAGGTAATAGATAGCACTCTGCAAAGGGAGACATTATTTTTATTTATTTTTTTTTTTCTTTTTTTCTTTTTTTTGGAGACATTATTTTTAAATGGTTGTGGAAGACTGCAGCTTCTATGTCACTTAATAGATTTAGTCTTTTTTTTTTTTTTTGGCCCTACCGCATGGCTTCTCATAAGATGCTAGTTCCCTGAATAGGGATTGAACCCTTACACCCCCACCCCCCACCTCTAGCAGTGAAATCAAAGAGTCCCAGCTACTGGACTGCCAGGGAATTCCCACATTTATTATTTTTAAGTCATCTTTTAAAACTTTTCTAAGTTCTCTTGTTGACTTTTATTATGTTTATTTGTTTGCTTGAATATACAGGCAAAGGCACAAACTTAGACCCCAAATCAGGCACCCATCTCTGTATTCCTGTTTTTCACAACTCTGCCACTGGTGGGTGGTAGTGAAGAATGGACCACCCAGTAATTTGGAATGATCTATGGGCTCTTAGTTTTTGTTTTTATTTTTTAAGTGAGCAGCTTTTCCTTTTTTTTTTTTTAAATTAACACTGTCCCCTTTATCCTTTTATCAACACTCTTTAGTTACACGCTCAGATCTCGGTTTGGGGTTTTTTTGTTTTGCTTATTTTAAAGCTTCAGGCTTCAGATTTTTTTCTCAGCCCTGGCTAAATTCAGAAAACTCTTCCCCAAGGTTGAGGAGGGGCCAGTTTTGAAAGACTTAGTTTGGATGACTTCGTGGGAGTTCTGCCTAATAAAGAGTGCAGGACTGGGCTTTGGCAAGAGAATAAAACATATTTCCTTGATGGCTGTAATTCACTCAAGAAGCAAATTTCAGACACTAAAAATAAAAATTTCACATCTGCTCAGTTTTATTGGGGTCAGGAAAATGTCTCCTCTTAGAAGTTAAGTTGAATGCGATACCAGAGTTGGTTTGCCAACAGTGTCGCTAAACTTGGGGTCAGATTGCTGAGACCTATTTTGTTAACAGAGTTGTATTTTAGACTAGTGCATTTGAACATAAGTGTTAAGTAGGTTTAGATGGTTTAAATGTGTCCAGAATTATCATTCTAGTGCAAAGGGTCATACAAGAAAATTTTCTATTTTAAAATAATATACTTTTATTGACTATAACATCAAATGTTTCAGCATCATTTGCTTTTTTTAGTACAATTTTATAAGTGTGTTTTAAATGAAATACACTTATAAAAAGATCTCCTTTAAAGATCTCCTTTAAAATCTAGGTGCTTGATTGATTTGGAAAGACTGAGAAGACAGTCTTGAGACTTTTTCAGTTGCTCCTATTTATTTATTCCAGTGGCTTTCTGTCAATGATGTCATTGTTAAATCACGTTGTATTGTGTAATTTGGTCCTTTTAGTTCTTAATTAAATAACAAGAGCACAAGGGTGCCTAGTGTTTTGGAAAAATTTAGTATCTGTTCTGTTCTCAGATCTCCTTTTCCCTTTAATTATTCTACATATAAATGTATATATGTTATTCTAGCATATAAATGTTGGCACTAAAAATGTAGTTCTGTTCATTTCTTGGTTCTAATTGTTTTGTTTTCCCTCCTTGAAAATATTTTAAATGTAAGAGGAACACCTGTAGAAAAGCTGTATTACATAATGTTTTGTAAGTTACTGATTTGGGTAAACATTAATAGATAATAATTAGTTGAAATTTTTCAGTTTGCCATTTAATTGAAAAACAAGCATATTTTTCATATTTCTTTTGGAAGGCATGTCAAAATAGTATTATCCCTAACATTTAACCTTATTATACTAGATCTGCAGCGCTGACGCATTATTTAAAAGGTATATGTCCACACTGTGACTACATTGTTAATGCCTTGCTAGGTTTTAAGAATTGGTCCCTTTAGAAGACCCTGAAAAAGTTTCTGAAGAAAGTTTTTTTCCTTCAGAATTGGTTAAATCTGGACTATAATTTGAATTTGTACTTCTGCTCCAGTGCTTTTTAAACTCTGGCAATATTACTTGTTTGACAAGTTTGGGTGTACCTACCTGATTTACTCTGAATCTTTCTCACCCTATATCTATGTACAAAATTAATAATTTAATGTGTACACAATAAATAATAAAAATTAAAATACCCAGGTCAAGACAAAGACGTGCCCTTTTTGAGATGAGAGAATCAGTTAAAAATCTACGTGTTTGAGGGAGTTCCCTGGAGGTCCAGTGGTTAGTACTCAGGGCTTTCACTGCTGTGGGCCTGTGTTCAATCACTGGTCGTGCTTCGAGGTGCAGCCAAACCAAAACTAAAGCAAAGCAAAAAAATCTACATTTCTGAGAAAAAAAATTTTTAATGGTTTTCATAGTAAATCAAATGTCTGCTGCAAGTAATCCAGATAAGGTTAAATGCTATTGAGATGGAGCTTTCCAGATTATTCCATGTGTTCTTCATTAACTTGACACTGTTTGGATTGCTTAGAAGTTATAGCTCTTTGCAAACATATTATAATTAAACCGGACTCTCCATGTTAATAGCAGTTAAACTGAGGATTGCTGGAGTTGGAAACCTCATCCCCTCTAGTACTCTCCTTTTGACAGCCTAAGGTGTAGAAAGATTCAGTGACTTGTCAGAGGTCATTGACAAAATTTACAGTGACAGATCTTTTGACTTCAGATCAATATCATTTCCACTACACTACTACTCTCTTGTAGAAAAATGGATTTGAAAAAAAAAAGAAAGAAAAATGGATTTGTTTTTTGACCCAGTTCAGTTATTTTGAAGAGTTAAATTTGTAACTTAAGACAAAAAATAGAAAAAAAAAAAAAAAAGAAGCAAAAAGCATGGTTAAATCAACAGCCTTTTTTTTTTTTTTCAACAGTCTTTTTATAAACTTTGTTATGGATCAGAATTTGTTATAACCAGATCTATTAATTTGAATTTATTTAATTGAATGAAATGTAAATAATCAATGATATGATGAGTACGTTAAGGAAGGAAGGAGCAAGATGGTAAAAGAGAAGTCAGAGATTTTCATAATCAGTTTTTTGAAAGCATGAAGGTCCTCTGTGTTATATGGGCGTGAGAATATTATTCTGGTGGCTCAGTAAAGAATATGCCTGCAATATGGGAGCCCTGCATTCGATCCCTGGGTTGGGAAGATCCCCTGGAGGAGGGCATGGCAACCTACTCCAGTATTCTTGCCTGGAGAGTCTCCATGGACAGAGGATTCTGGTGGCCTGCATACGGTCCATTGGGTCACAGAGAGTCAACACGACTGAGCGACTAAGCACAACACAGCACATTCCCCAACCTCCTTTTTCCCTCCTGCTAGGAAGATGTGATATGTTTCCCTGATCCTAATTTTTTCCTTGATGCACTTGAGACATTTTTATAGCAAACTTTCTCTTTATTGTCCCTATTCTTTTCCATTTTATTCTGAAAATTTCCTTTCGGTGTCTTCCTTCTACTCCCATATTTCTGATTAAATAGTATATGCATATCTCTTGATGTACTAGGGGATATGATTTAACAACCTTTTTTTTTAAATAAAATTATGTATTCTTAGCTGTGCTAGTTGCTGTGCGTGGGGTTTCTCTAGTTGCGGCAAGTGGGGCTGCTCAAGTTGCTGTGTGCAGGCTTATTGTGGTGGCTTCTCTTGTTGCAGAGCATGTGTTCTAGGGTTCAGGGGCTCAGTGGTTGTGGTGCATGGTCTTAGTTGCCCCTCAGCATGTGGAATCTAGTTCCCCAAGAGATTGAACCCATGTCCCCTGTGTTGGCAGGCAGATTCTTAACTACTGGACCACCAGGGAAGTCCTAAAGAAACCTTTGAGAAACTGTATAGGGCCTGATTTTGTCCAGGCCCTAGATAGACAATGCATAATATTTCTTAACAGTTACTGATGGTACATCTGAAAGTAATCTGCTTAGGATTCTTTGGCAGTTTCTTGCACTTGTAAAGAAAAATGTACTTTAAGTGTATACAGACCACTTGTCTTTTTTTTTTTTTTTTTGAATCTTTATTCATCCCATTTGTCTTAAAGAAGGTAAAAAGCCTATAACTCTGAAAACTGTATTTGGAAATTTTTTATATCATTGAGAAATTTTTTTTGCTTCTTTTGGTATTCTTTTAAAAGATTATCTGTCGGCATTATTACGTTTTGAATGGCCTCCTTATTTATCCTTAAATGCTGTTAAGAAATGCAATAATACTCATGGTTCAGTTAACTTACATAGGCATTTACTGAACACCAGTATACTTAGTAATGTTAACTGCTCCCTACAGGCTTAAGAATTAGATGCAAAAGTGTTAAGTGGAAGTGGGTTCTCATTTTTGATGCTTCGTTCATAGACAAGTTTAATGAAATTTATTGAGCATTTATTGTATGTCAAATGTGTTAGGTTCTTGGAATTCATTGAAACAGGTGGTGTTGTCCCTTGCCTTCTTGGAGCTCCAGTTGCTGTTGTGCTGCAGTTACCTACATGTAGTGCATTTAGGGGGACCAGTTCAGAATCCACCTGCAGTGTGGGAGGCCTGGATCTGATCCCTGGGTTGGGAAGATCCCCTGGAGAGGCAACCACTCCAGTATTCTTGCCTGACAGAGGAGCCTGGTGGGCTGCAGTCCTTGGGAACACAAAGAGTTGGATACATCTGAACAACTAACCATACATAGAGTTTTTACAACTAATCCTGAGAGTTATAGCAAAATATATGAGATAATAGGGCCCCACAGTATTTTGGATTTAAATTAGTCTCCTTGTACTGTGTCATATATTGTCAGGTTGTTAATTTTTAATTAAAAATGTTGTCATGCCCTTTAAATACTTAAACTTTTTGCCTATAATTTTGGCTCAAGTTTGTAAAAGCAGACGCATGGCAAGAGGGAAGAGATTTGTATAAATTTTGTGATGTACTTAATGATATTTTTCTTTGGTCACTATTAAATCCCTGGCATTTATGCAGTTTTAGGGAAAAATTGTTTAAGATGAAAGAATATGCAAAGCAATATAGTTTTTTTTTCTAAACTGATTTTTTTTTTTCTTATTTATTTGTCTGTGTCAGATCTTAGTTGAGTCATGTGGGACCTTTTGTTGAGGCGCACAGACTCTCTAATTGTGGTGCATGGGCTCAGTAGATGTGGCAGATGGGCTCTGTCATCGTAGTGCTTGGGATCATTGCTCCGTGGCCTGTGGGATCTTAGTTCCCCAACCAGGGATCAGATCCGTTTTCCTTGAGTTGCAAGGCGGGTTCTTAACCACTGGACCACCAGGGAAGTCCCTAAGTAATTATTTTTAGATGTGGTAAAAATCACATAACATAAAATTTACCATCTTAACCCTTTTAAGTGAACAGGTCAATAGTGTTAGGTATACTCATGTTATGCAACAGGTCTCCAAAACTTTTTCATCTTAAAAATCTAAACACTGTCTATACCTCTGAAGGTATTTATTTCCCCTCCTTTCCCAGACCTTTGCAGCCATTATTCTACTTTGTATTTCTATGAATTTGACTACTAATGTATACCATACAAGTGGAATCATACAGTATTTGTCTTTTTGCAACAAGCTTATTTCATTTAGCATAATGTCTCGTAAGCTCATCCACTTTGCAGTATGTGACAGGATTTCCTTCCTTTTTAAAAAATTCATTTATTTATCTATTAATATTTATTTATTTAGCTCCTCCAGCTCTTCATTGGAGCACACGATATCTTTAGTTATAGTATGTGAGCTCTTAGTCGCAGCACATGGGATCTAGTTCCCTGACCAGGGATTGAATCTGGGCCCCCTTCAGTGGAAGCAGAGAGTCTTAACTTTGGAACCTCTTGGGAAGTCCCAAGCGTACTTTTAAAGATAAATCATTCTTAGGTAACTGGTTATTGCTTACCTTTTAATTTTGATTCCTTATACACAAATGACTACAGAAAGCAAAGATGGCTTGTTGCTGGCAAGCATTTCCCTTTTTGAAATTGATTCATTGACCCCTGTGAGCCCCAGAAAATGACAATTGTCCTTTTATCCCATATGGGATATCCTCCTCTTTAGCTCATATAGAGTTTTAGGAAATTGTAGCATGGCCAGGTATCTTGGTGTAGTGGTAATTAATCTTTTAGTCAAATACCTGATCAGAGCTGTCTTAAAGCACTAACATATGATGACATTGTATTATTTTTAACTGAAATGTGAAATTCAGATGCATCCAGACTTTAATTACTAATAGGTCTTTGATTTATTCCTGAAAGCATCATGATGACTAATTAATTTAAGTCTTAAAATTTTATTAGAATAACCAGGATAGAGGTATTATAAAATATTACTCTATTACATTATCCAGATGTGTCTTACCGTTAAAATTTAAGAACTGGGCATTTAAAATTTTAAGAAATAGGCACATGCAATAGAGATTATATGAAATAGGCACCTTCATTTCCAGTACTACTTTCTTAGTATTGAAAATTATTACTCCATGGACTGTTTCAATCATTGCTTTGCTTGAAAAGGAATTTGATGCTATTTAAAGTGGTACTGGGGCTTCCCTGGTGGCTCAGTGGTAAAGAATCCACCTGTCAATGTAGTGGACACAGGTTCCATCCCTGATCCAGGGGGGATCCCACATGCTAAGCTCATGTGCCACAACTATTGAGCATGTGCTCTAGAGCCCAGGAGCCACAACTACTGAGCCCATGTGCCACAACTACTGAAGCCCACTTGCCCTAGAGCCTGTGCTATAATAAATAAATAAAGATTTATTAAATGAATAAATATTCAATAAATAAAAGTGGTACTGGGACTTCCCTGGTGGTCCAGAGGCTAGTACTCTACATTCCCAGGACAGGGAGCCCAAGTTCAATCTGTGGTTGGGGACTAGATCCCGCATGCCACAACTAAAGATCCCATGTGACATAACTTAAGACTCAGAACAGCCAAATAAATATTTTTTTAAAATATTAAAATAAAAGTGGTACCAACCAAGAGATTTGTCCATTTCCAAAAAGCTAAGCATCAAACTTACAGCAGACTTTTTTTTTTTAGCCTCATAAAACCTCAGTATTATAGATAACTTTGTCCAGAATGATTCTCTTGATGACAGTGTCACGAAGGATTACTAATGTTGCATCATCTGAAAACCCCCTCATAAAAGGAAGACATCCTGGGGCCACTGTAGAGGATTGTTTGGACCAACTTGGCATTGTGCTCAGCGTGGTCTACAGTATTGTACATAGAAGAAACCAAAATTTTGGGTTGACCAAAAAGTTTGTTCGGGTTTTTCCATAAGATGTGATGGAAGAACCTGAACAAACTTTGGCCAACCCAATTAAAGGTTATGTTTGGAAAGCATAAGCTTCTGTTCAGAAGTCAGGTTTAGAGGTTTTTTCTAGTTCTGGTTCAAACAGCACTATCAGGCCCTTGCAGTTGCATTCTGAAACCTGAAATGGAAGTTGATGATTAAACCTACTGCTGCACTTGAATAGGTGTGTTTATGAATGAGTCATATTGTGTCATGTCTCCTGTTTTCTTATATCCCCTCCCCACTACCCCTATTTCTATTCCCAACCTCCTGTGAGACATTGGTACTATGAGCAAACTCAGGTGCTTGCTAAAGAGAACTCTTTTTGTTGTTGTTGTTACGCAGCTGTTAGGAGGGAAAATGAAATGACTCTTTGAAAGTACAATATAAAAATCCACCAAATTATTGCGAGATTGGGAACAGTTGTTGGAAAGTTATTCTGTTTAGTTAGTACTATTTTGGATGAGAAATAGATGACTGACTGTAAGTGGGATCTTAGAGCCAGAATACTGTGGGGTTGTGTTTTAAATGTTGTTTTTGCAGATGAACACATCTCACATCCTGTGTCGTATAAGGGGAAACAGTTTAGCTGGATGAAATAAGTCCAGTTCTGAAACTAGCAGTAATTGAAGATCCTTTGTGAAAGAAAAGGTGTGTCCTGAGTGAGATACTTAGTATAGACAGGGGAGTGACATACTAGGATTCAGATCATAGCTTTGCTTCTTAACTGGCTGCGTGACTGAGGGGAAGTTCTTCATCCTCTCTGTACAAGAAGAGGGTCAGTATAGTATTTACCCCCATGGAATTACTAGGATTAAATGAGGGCGATAACATAATATTGATCCTCAACACACATTAGTGCCCATAGCTCAATAGAAGTTCTGTCCTACCATTCAGTTAAAAGTAGGATTTTGATTACTTAGCTGAAGGCTGCTCTTTCAAGTTGTGTCTAAGATCTTTGCATTCTTTCTTGCCCATTATATTTCTTGCCCATTGGTGTAGTCATTAAACTACAACAACTGCCAAAGGAAGTAAAGTCCAGCCAGTATCCTTTGTTCTTTCATAAACCATTCTAGTAAAAACAGTAGTTGGATTACCCATGAATTTTCTGTTTCTTTATCTCTTGTTGGCTTGGTTATAAACTTGGTGCAGATTGTTTGCTAGAAAAACATTCTTGATGAACACTTTGTTGACTCTCCACCTAATGATAATTAGGTTTCTTAATTTTTGTTTCAGTGAGTTATTTTTCTGTCCCTGTGTTCTTTTTTTTTTTTTTCTTTTTTTTTTTTAATTTTTGTGCAAAACACCCTGGGGGTCGAAAACCACTGACCTCTGCAGAACCATGGGAGCAAAAGCACCTCTCATGAGCTCTCACAACAGCCCTCTCCCAGAAAAATGGGAGAAGGAAACAAATTCCCGAAGCCCACACAGCAAATCAATGCAAGACAAGATTATCAGGATCGTGATTATCTGGGTCTGAAGATCTTTTTTGTACAGTTCTTCTGTGTATTCTTGCCACCTCTTCTTAATATCTTCTGCTTCTGTTAGGTCCATACCATTTCTGTCCTTTATCGAACCCATCTTTGCATGAAATGTTCCTTTGCTACTGCTGCTGCTGCTAAGTCACTTCAGTCATGTCCGACTCTGTGCGACCCCATAGACGGCAGCCCACCAGGCTCCCCCGTCCCTGGGATTCTCCAGGCAAGAACACTGGAGTGGGTTGCCATTTCCTTCTCTAGCGCGTGAAAGTGAAGTCGCTCAGTCGTGTCCGACTCTTAGCGACCCCATGGACTGCAGCCTACCAGGCTCCTCCATCCATGGGATTTTCCAGGCATGAGTACTGGAGTGGGGTGCCATTGCCTTCTCCGATTGTCCCTGTGTTCTTGAGTTGTTTGGTTTTCTGTATGTTAAAACAATTTTATTTTTTCCTTTTACCTTTCTAGAACTTGGTTTTACTAAATCATTGTTTTACTTTCTTTTTTACTCTCAGCTAATTCCTGTCTCACCTATCTCACCCCCAAACCCCAATAAGGCCCAGCCCTTCAAAAATGATTAAGAAATGATTTAGGACATCTAGGCAGGTTTAAAGGATAATACAGTGGATTTTTTTTTTAACCTATATCCCAGTTCACAAAATGATATATTACAAATATTAAAGCTTACAAAATTTGCCCTCTTAAAATTTAAAAAAATTGCTGTTAATTGTGTGGTTTTATCAATTAATGATTGTTTTGATTGTGTGTGTGTAAACTCACTTGTTTTAATCTTCTGGTGCAAAAGGAGAGTAGAAAATTGAGAAAAATTGGTTAGGGCTGAACCGACTTAAGTTAGTGATTTTGGAATTTCTTGACTTCTGCTCACCTATAGAGCAAGGATGATGATTATATTCTTCTCACTTCTTTGTGGTAATGTAGATTTTTTTTTTTTTCCTGCACCTACCTGTCTTGGTAATGTAGATTCTTTTTTTTTTTTTTTTTGTGTAATGTAGATTCTTAAGTGTACAAATACATCCAGATATCTGAGACATTTGGTAGCTATTCTTTGTATAGTTCTAGGTATGTCAGTGTTTTAGATCTTAAATGCCTACAGGAACAGGGCAGGAACCACCTCTGTTTTTCTTTATACAGAGCATGTTTGGTAGCACAAACCTATGGGTACAGAATAACTTATCTAATGGGAAAACACTGGTTGCTCACAAAGGACTGCTATGTAAATTACAGTTCAGTATGGAAAATGGGAAAGTTCAAAGCATTCACTTTATAGAGATCTCTAGAGCTAAAATGAGAAAACTTGTTCATTCACTTAGTCATGTCTAACTCTTTGCAGCTCCATGGAGGGCTTCCCTCATAGCTCAGTCAGTAAAGAATCTGCCTGCAATGCAGGAGACCTGGGTTCGATTCCTGGGTTGGGAAGATCCCCTGGAGAAGGAAATGGCAACCCACTCCAGTGTTATTGCCCGGAGAATCCCATGGACAGAGGAGCCTGGCAGGCTACAGTCCATGGGGTCGCGAGAGTCGGACACACACACACACAAAAAAAATAGTCGGA
Organism: Cervus elaphus; assembly: GCF_910594005.1. Lineage (NCBI taxonomy): Eukaryota > Metazoa > Chordata > Mammalia > Artiodactyla > Cervidae > Cervus > Cervus elaphus. Next base: position 26,536,007 of record NC_057817.1, on the reverse strand, counting down.
CACGACTTAGCGACTAAAGAGAGAGAGAGGACTGCATGCAGCATGCCAAGCTTCCCTGTCCTTCACTTACTCCTGGAGTTTGCTCAAACTCATGTCCATTGAGTGGGTGATGCTGCTCTCCCACCTTCTCATTCTCTGTCACCCCCTTCTCCTCCTGCCCTCAATCTTTCTCAGCATCAGGGTCTTTTCCAATGAGCCAACTCTACACATCAGTTGGCCAAAGTATTGGAGCTTTAGCATCAGTCCTTCTAATGAATATTCAGGGTTGATTTCCTTTAGGATTGACTGGTTTGATCTTTTTGCAATCCAAGGGACTCTGAAGAGTCTTCTCCAGCACCACAATTCAAAAGCATCAATTCTTTGGTCCTGGTCCTCAGCCTTCTTTAGGGTCCAACTCTCACATCCATACATGACTACTGGAAAAACCATGGCTTTTGACTATACATACGTTAGTCAGCAAAGTGATGTCTCTGCTTTATAATAAACCGTCTAGGTTTGTCACAGCTTTCCTTATAAGGAATAAGCATCTTTTAATTTTATGGCTGCAGTCACCATCCATAGTGATTTTGGAGCCCAAGAAAAAAAAAAATCTGTCACTGTTTCCTATTTTCTCATTCTGTTTGCCATGAAATGATAGGACCAGATGCCATATCTTAGTTTTTTGAATGTTGAGGTTTAATCCAGCTTTTCACTCTCATGAAGAGGCTCTTTAGTTCCTCTTCACTTTTTGCCATTAGAATGGTTATCATATACACATCTGAGGTTGTTGATATTTCTCCCGGCAATCTTGATTCCAGCTTGTGCTTCATCCAACCTGGCATTTTGCATGATATACTCTACATAGAAGTTAAATAAGCAGGGTGACAATTTACAGTGTTGACGTACTCTGTACAAATTTTGAACCAGTCCATTGTTCCATGTCCAGTCCTAACTGGTAAGGTGGTTTGGTATTCCCATCTCTTTTTTAAGAGTTTTCCAAAGTTTGTTGTGATCCACATGACTTCATTCATGTAGTCAATGAAGCAGAAGTAGACGTTTTTCTGGAATTCCTTTGCTTTCTCTATGATCCAGCAAATGTTGGCAATTTGATCTCTGATTCATCTACCTCTTCTAAATCGAGTTTGTACATCTGGAAGTTCTCAGCTCACTTGCTGTTGAAACCTAGCTTGAAAGATTTTAAGCATTACCTTTGATGTAGGAAAAAATATTTTTAATTCAATTTTTTATTTTTGGCCATGCTGCTCAGTTTGTGGGATCTTAGTTCTCCAACCAGAAACTTAACCCATGCTAAGGCCGTGAAAGCTTGGAATCTTAACCACTAGGCCACCAGGACACTCCCTAAATATATATATATATTTTTTTTTTCCCCCCTAAATATGTTTTTAAGTAACTTGTTTAAGTGGTACTGGTGAAAGCATTAAACCATAAAAATAATTCAGAAAGTAAAGTAAAAGTTAATTGAACTTTAACTATGCAAAGATAATCATTGTTGAAATTTTGGTGCTCATCCTTCCAGCCATATTTTTGTACCTTTGTGTACAATTTACAAAGAAGTCTATATATTGTTTTATTAATACTAAAATAGTATTATGCTCTTTACAGTGCTTCATAATATTATTGTTACTGAACAGTATATTATATACATTTTTCATAAATAACAAATATCATCATCATTTTAAATAATTGTCTGGAAATTTCATGGTATGTTAGTACTAGGATGTGCTTAACTCTACTGATGTACTTTTTTCCCACCCTAAAATTTCATTGTTACAAGTAATGCTGTGATGAACATCACTGTTTATACTTTTTAGATTAAAATTTTATTGAGTGAGTGATTGTATTCCTAGGTATATTTCTAAGAGAAATGAAAACATACATCCACACAGAAATGTATGAAAACACATCCACACAGAAATAGCAGCACTGTTCATAATAGCTGAAAGGTGGAAACAACCTGAATGTGCAGTGGGTAAACATAAGTAACATATCCATTTGATGAAATATTATTCAGCCAATAATACTGGTTTATGTGTGTTAATATATAGTGGCTATATTGCAGCTTCATTGCTTTCAGTAATTTTTAGTGATTTTCCAGGTATATTGTCATCTACAAATAATTTTACCTACTCCTTGCTAATATTTACATCTCATTTCATTCTTGTTAAATAACAGTCACAATAGTAGGGATCCTTGTTTTATATTTCACTTCCAGAGGAGTGATTTTAAATTACTGCGTAATATTTTATCAAGTTGTTTGCCACAGCTTATTTCTCTTTTGTTGTATTAAATACTCAAGTAGTTTCAAGATTTCTTTATTTTTAATATAGAATATAATAGAGCATACAGTTTTCTCATTTGAAGTCATTTTCTTAGAATAAGAATACTCAGTATGTTTGCTGATTGGTTCATATACGTAATCAATATTAAAAGAACAGAGAACAGAAAGCTGAAAATATATTAAGTAAAATGCCATAGTAAGCAAAAGTGGAAGGAAACCTTTTAGGAAAAGGAGTACATAGATGCATAAATGAGCATCGGTATATTTTCATGGAGTAGCTTTTCTGTCTTTTTTCCTTTTCTCATACTGTCATTGACAGTTTAAAGCTGTGATGTGTTTCTGTAACACTGGGGCTTTTAGTACTTATCTAGTAATCTGGACAAATTAAGATGAAGGGAAATTTAGTTATATTAAAAGTTACCTTGCAGTTTATGGTGGGGGAGTGTTAAAATATCAGCTGTACTACATCATATTACCTAATTATACTGTGGGCATTACTCATGCGTAAACTTAGCCCTATCATTAAAAGGTCCCCAACATGTAAGTGCCTATTGACATGTTCACTTCAGGCATCTCAGAATAGTATGGATCCAGAGTTACTTTTTTTTTTTCGTGGCTGTGCCATGTAGCATGTAGAATATTAGTTCCCCGACCAGGGATCCAGCCTGCACCCCCTGCCCTGAAAGTGCAGCGTCTTAATCACTGGGCCATCAGGAGTCCTCTAAAGAGTTACTTCTTAATATTGGTTCAGATTTTTATGCTTAATGCTACTGTATTATGATTACAAATTTGTAAAGGTTATTTGTACAGATAAATAGTAATTGAGGGGAAGATGGAGAAAGATAATAATTTGTTGGGATGGTAGAATTTTGGATATATTCACCCCCTTTTTTGGAGAAGGAAATGGCAACCCACTCTAGTATTCTTGCCTAGAGAATTCCATGGACAGAGGAGCCTGGTGGGCTACAGTCCATGGGGTCGCAGAGAGTCAGACACAACTAAGTGACTAAATGACCACCACCACCACTGTTAATGGTACTTTATTATTACTATTCTACTTATATTTTTAAGAATCTTATTCATTGGGGGAAAGGATTGTTGGGTAGTTCGGGATTGACATGTACACACTGCTATATTTATCTGTCTTATAATGTATTTGTTATTTTTGGTCGTGCTGGGTCTTCATTGCCTGCATGTGGGCTTTTCTCTGGTTGCTCAGAACAGGTGCTACTCTCTAGTTGTGGTGCGCACGCTTCTAATCCTGGTGTCTCCTGTTGCAGAGCAGAGGCTCTCAGCACACAGGAGTCAGTAGTTGCCGCACGTGGACTTCAGCAGTTGTGGCTTGTGGGCCTTAGAACTTGAGCTCAGTAGCTGTGGCACATGGCTTACTTGCTCTGCAGCATGTGGAATCTTCCCGTAGCAGGGATCAAACCCATGTCCCCTTCATTGGCAGGTGGGTTCTTACCCACTACGCCACCAGGGAAGTCCCACAGTGCTGTATTTAAAATAGATAACCAAGGACATCCTTGGTGGTCCAGTGGTTAAGACTGCGTTTTCCACTGAGGAGGCTGGGAGTTCAATCCCTGGTCAGGGAACTAAGTTCCCACATGCCATGTGGCACAGCCAAAAATAAATAAATAAATCACCAACAAGGACCTACTCTATAGCATAGGGAACTCTGCTCAATATTATGTAACAACCTAAATGAGAGAAGAATTTGAAAAAGAATAGATGCGTGTATATGTAAACTGTATCAGTTGCTGTACACCTGAAACTGTCAAAACTGTTCATCAACTATACTCCAGGGTAAAATAAAAAGTTAAAAAAAAAAAGAGTTTTCTTAGAATGTGGTGGTGGTGGTTTAGTTGCTACATTGTGTCCCACTCTTTTGTAACCCTGTGAACTGTAGCCCAGCCAGGCTTCTCTGTCCATGGGATTTCCCAGGCAAGAGTACTGGAGTGGGTTGCCATTTCCTCCTCCAGGGGATCCTGGTAGATAGCCACTGTTATTAATTTTTCTTCGGGACCCACTAGAGAAATTAATTTGGTCTTGTTACCGAGAGCCTCTAGGGTATTTGAGTATGAAGTACTTCTCTTTACTGTATATATCTGTGCTTTGCTTCAGCATTCTTTCATGCTCTTACCATCACACAGCATCTCCTTGCTATATTTTATCTAGGAAATTTTCTGAAAACATGAAATTTTATCCACACTTCTTCTTTTCAAAACTACACTGTGCATTCGGAACAGTTATTTTTGCATTACTAATCAACCCCAAGCGATTTTTAATGGTAATTAATGAATTACGTATAATTTGAAGACTTCAATATGATTATCCTTTTTCAGTGGTAAATCCAGTGAGTAGAAACAAAATGTTAGATTAGTATGCATTTTATTCTTTGCTTTACAGTATTTTATTGTTGCTATTTTAAACACTAATGATTGAATTTGATGTTAAAACTCCCTTAGATAAATTCAAAAGAACATACTGTGGATAGTAAGGGTATATGTATAGATGGGAGGAAAACAACATTAAAATTCACATTTAACCTTTCTTTCATTTTCTTAATATGTAGTGATTTATTGAGCATCTCCTAAGTGCCAGGAACAGTGCTAGGTAATGTTAGTAGTTATCTCAATATCCTTTTTGCCAGTGAAGGCTCAGAGAAGTTCCTTGGCAGAAAGTGATGAAACCAGGAGTCATACCTAGGTTTGTCCAATTGTACCGTTATAGTGCATTACAGTGCATGTAATGGCCCTTATTAATTTTAATCATCAGAGGCTCTCAGTAATTTAAAATGTCAGTTGTTGAATATAAACAGTTAGAATTAATTGTGTTCATCTGTTTTTTTTCCTTTACCTCTACTGCTTGGTGTGTGGGATCTTAGTTCCCTGACCAGGGATCGAACCTGTGCCCCCCTGCATTGGAAGTGTGGGGTCTTAACCACCGGACCGTCAGTTCATCTAAAGTGTGTCTTACTTTTTTTTCCACCATGCTGCACTGCTTGCAGTTCTTTGACCAAGGAGTGAACCCGGACCCTGAGCAGTGAGAGTACAGAGTCCTAACCCCTGATCTCCAGGGAATTCCCGACTTTGTTCTCTTAACCTTTATGTTCCTCCTCCACAGCTTTCCTCTGGTATATATTAACATATATTTGAATGAATTTTATTTTATTTTTAAGTTTGTTTACTTGGCTATGGCAAGTCTTTGCAGCACTAGGAATTTTTGATCTTCCATCTTCTTTGAGGCATACAGGATCTTTAGTTGTGGTATTCAAACTGTTGGTTGAGATATGCAAACTCTTAGATACAGTATATGGATCTAGTTCCCTGACCAGGAATGGAACCTGGGCCCCTGGCATTGGGAACTCAGAGTCTTGGCCACTGAACCACCAGGGAATTCCCTAAATGAATTTTTAATCATAAGTCTGAATAATAATAGGTAATTATAATTAGTTTGGGAGGGATGTTAAAGTGAATCCCCTTTCCCAGGATATCAGTATGGTGAGAGCTGGGAGGAAAGATAAGACAATTCTTGTTCATTTCTTTGTCTTGAAAATTCACTATGGAATGATGTTGACAGAAATGGGAAGTAGATGAAAGTCTTGGAATTTATAAGAACTTCAGTATTTTACTAATAATCAAATTTTCAAATCCTTAGTTCTCTTGGAGATGAAAAATAGGGAAATATGTAGCTTTGGAATCATGATGGTTGATGGAGAGACATCTGAATTATAGTTCTTTAAATGGTTGCATTTCAAATTTGTGCATATACTGCACATCCATGCCCATCTTTGTTTCTTCTTAAACCTCTGCCCTTGGAGGGTGGGCTTTTAAAACATATATCACTTAGTTACAGTGACACCTACTGGTGAAAGCCTTTGCCATTATTGTGTAGATTGCCCTGTACTTAAGGAATTAAGGGCTTCCCTGGTAGAGGGATTGGGGGCAGGAGGAGAAGGGGACGACAGAGGATGAGATGGCTGGGTGGCATCACCGACTTGATGGGCATGAGTTTGAGTAAACTCCGGGAGCTGGTGATGGACAGGGAGGCCTGGCGTGCTGCGGTTCACCGGATCGCAAAGAGTTGGACGCAACTGAGCGACTGAACTGAACTGGTAGCTCAGCTGGTAAAGACTTCGCCTGCAATGCAGGAGACCCTGGTTCAATTCCTGGGTCAGGAAGATCCCCTGGAGAAGGGATAGGCTACCCACTCCAGTATTCTTGGGCTTCCCTGGTGGCTCAGCTGGTAAAGAATCTGCCTGCAATGCAGGAGACCTGGGTTCGATTCATGGGTTGGGAAGATCCCCTGGAAAAGGGAACGCCTACCCACTTAAGTATTCTGGCCTGGAGATTTGCATCGAATGTATAGTCCATGGGGTCGCAAAGAGTCAGACAGGACTGAGCGACTTTCACTTTCACTAAGGAATTATCTTCATACTCTCTGAACAGTTGATACACACAAAAATGGGAAGATGCATAGACTAATTTTTTTTTCTGCTGTGTAGGTGTTTTTAATGATAAAAGTTACAGAATTATACTATAGAAAATATGAGAAAAGGGAAAAAAACAAAACTAATAGCACTGCCCATTGCAGTCACCGATTTGGTGTGACCAAATTGCTCTACTTGATATAAATTTAAATGTATGTGTTTCTTTAGCATAACTTTCTTAGGATGCCTGTAATGTGTTTCTTGGTTTGTTCAGTAATAATGTAGCATAAGCATTTTTTCTAGGTTGTTGTAATATAGCCCTATCATTAAAGGATAATATAGCATAAGCATTTATTCTGAGTTGTTCAATTAATCATAATTTTGCTGACTGCCTAGTAGTCCATCTGGTTACTTGAACAGTTTATTTACATTTTTATCCATTTTGTGTATTGCTGTTGTAAATCATTTGATGAATATCTCTTCAAATGACTCTTTCCATGTGTTTGCTAAGTTGCCTCAGTTGTGTCTGACTCTTTGCAACCCTGTGGACTATAGCCTCCCAGGCTCCTCTGTCCATGGGATTCTCCAGGCAAGAATACTGGAGTGGGTTGCCATGCTCTCCTCCAGGGGATCTTCCCATCCCAGGGATCAGGTCTTCTGCGTTGGCAGGCAGGTTCTTGACCACTAGCCCCACTTGGGAAGCCTGACATTTTCCATAGTTTGATTTTTTTCAGTGATGAGCATTTTTATGTACTCTGACCTTTCCCCAAGTAAATCGTTGTTGTTGGCTGTGCTGGGTCTTTGTTGCGGTGTGCAGGCTGAGTTGTCCTCCAGCATGTGGGATCTTAGCTCCTCCACCAGGGATCAAACCCACATCCCCCGCATTGGAAGATGGATTCTTAATCACTGGACCATTCAGGAAGTCCCATTAATCCTAAATACTTTTTTTACCCATGCCTTTTTCTTTACTGGAACCGCTGCCCTACTTTAGACATTTATTACCTCTCGTTATTATCAAATGGAATAACCAGTATATTCCATTTTTTCCTTCTAACACTCTCCCTCCCAACTCTAATATTTCTCTTAATAGAGTGTTTTATTATCACTTTATTATACAAATTATAGGACAAATATTATATTTGTTGGTTTCATTTTGTATCTTCCCAAGTGAGATAATGAAGCTGGAAAGCTCAGCAATGGCCAGGATTATATCTCTTCTCTCCAGAGCTTAATGTAGTATCTGGCATATGTCCTTATTTGTTGGGTTAAATATTAGTCACATCTTAAAGACATGCCCTGTATTGCCAATGTGACCTACACACGTGGGAAACATGCTGTTTCCCTGGCTGATGTGTGAAAGTGCTTATCTATCCATACTCTCTCTACCATCACCTTTAAAAAAAATCAGTCATTTAAATATCTGTCTTGCATCTAATAATATCACCTGTTTTGAAGTTCATCTCTTCACCTTCATCCTCGTTCTACTCCACCGTCATCCCACACTCCACTACTTTCCTTTATGCTGCTCGTAGTCTTCTTTTTGCCTGGAACTACCCTTCCCTTGCCAACATTCTTCACTTGGCTAACTCCTATGCATTTTTTGAAGTTTGGCCCAAATCTCGGTTCCTTTAGGAAACAAGTCTTCTCTGAAATTCTAGACTGGAGAAATTACCCTTTTCAGTTCTGGAAAATCTTTGAATGGCTTTTAGTATAAGGTTTATATTGTTGTTTTCAAATTATCTGTTTCTCTCTTCTCTAGTGAACTACAAGCTCTTCCACAGTGAAAACTATTTCTTTGAATCTTCAGAGCTTAGTGTAGTACCTGGATCAGTAGACAGTAAGTAATTGATAAACATTTCTACAGATTGCGATTAGGGAGTCCACATGGCACTGTAGGTATAAGGTCTTAAGGAAGTTTGTATGTAGGAAACCCTATAAACTATCATTTATACATGTCTATGGGTATAAAATATGCTATGATGATTAAGTAACAGGAAATATTTAATGTGTAATTAAGTAAGTTTAGAAACAAGATATATATATATATGTGATTTTTATAGTGCATAACTTACTGATGAATCAGCAAGGGTTTGCATTCTGGAACAGAAGGAAATTAAATTTCTGGTGCCCATTCTTTATTCTTTTTAAACAATTTCCATTTATTTATTTTTGGCTGCACTAGGTCTTTGTTGCGCACTCAGGCCCTCTCTAGCTGCAGCGAGTGAGGGCTGCTGTTTGTTGCGGTGCTCGGGCTTCTGTACTCGCAGCACGCAGGCTCAGGAGTTGTGGCACACAGGCTTAGTTGCTCTGTAGCACGTGGGGTCGTTCCAGACTAGGGATCGAATCCATGTACCCTGCACTGGCAAATGGATTCCTATATATTGTACCACCAGGGAAATCCCACACTGTGGAAGTTTTTATTTCTTGATTTGGAGCCATATTCTGGATACTTTGTTCTTCATGTATTGTTACCAGTATTCTGTTTCAATGTAGCTGAAAACACACAAACACTTTGTGGTCTGAGATATTATTCTTTGAGTTAAATCTGTTGTGTAAAATGAAACATTGAGAAAACCCAGTGTGTGCTTAAGGTATAGTTGTAAAGTTTAGTCTTACTGTATTAATACTTAATGAATTAAAGAACACAATGTTCCCAAAGTCATTTCAGAAAGCAGATAAATAAGGAAGTGTATGGGAACCACCCTTTTGGAAATTATTGAGAAGGTTCTTATTTCATCTGATTTTAGTTTTACCCAAGTTTTTTTCTCAGAGAAGAATAGGGTGTTTGACTTGCCATGTGGTGGTCTTGAAAGTTCATAACTTCAGCACACTTTTTCACTTTGAGGAAACTAAAAAAGTGAGTAACTGCCATGGCTGTTTCAGAAACTGATGCTCGAGGCAACCACTGAGTTGGGCAAGACTGTCATTAAGCTGTGCCTTTGGTTTACTAGTTATTTTAATCATGGAAAGGAAAATCTTTAATTTATTTCATTGCCTAACCAGTACCACATTTTAAGATAAAACTGTTCTTTTTCTAAAACTGTTATTAAAAGAGGCAGGAAACAGATTCTGGTCTGATGTTGATACTCTGTTGACGTTTTATCCCTTCTTTTTGTTAATTGAAATTAAAAATTGTTCATTCTATCTAACCCCATTCTCAGTTTTCTTAGTTTGAAAAAATTTGAAATCATGTGGGGGTTCAGGAGGATATTAATTTTTGACTGTCCATTTTGTAAGAATTGAAAGAGGGTTAGAGATTTAGTTTTAGTAGTTCTGATATCTAAGTATATTATTCTTATGTTTCAATAAAATGGAGAAAGGTTTGCTTCTTTTGAGTTGGTTGGGGCAAGGGAGAACTTTGAGGATTGATAAGTTGCTTCTCAAATTTGAATGGAGTTGGTTTAGCTTGAAAAATATATCAAAGAAGATGATTTGCTTATATGCACCACAATTTTATCTTGTTTCTAAAGACCTGTAATAGATAGTTGGATCTATAGTTTTATAAATTTCTCTTCTGAAGGTAATTTTTGGTAGGTAACCATTGGCAATACTAACTAGCATCCTAATCTGCTGAGCTATTAGGGCTTATTTTAAAGGACAAATTCTCCATCCCCACTAGAGGGAGTTTCCACTTGGCCGCACATAATTTTTAAGCAGAATGAAAATATTGGTGTATCTTGTTCTATGATTTCTGTGTTTTTTCCACAAGGTATTTTCCTAATAGTAATAGATGCAGTCTATTGAATGTTTGCTGTGTGACATCACAATGTTTCCTGTGTTGTGCTCAGCACCTTCCATATTTGTTTTTCACAGTAACTTTATGAGATTTATAATATTTCATCCCAATTTTACTGATGGGGAAATTGATAACTAGAGAAGTTATTTGATCATTACCAAAAAAGCTAATCGTAGTGCAGGGACTCATATCTGTGGTCTGTCTTACTTCTAAACTGGTTTTTAACCTGTGCTCCAGTACTTCCCAGTTTTCATTCTGCCAGTATCATGGAAGTTTCAGAATATTCAAATTAAATTTATTTTAATATGATAAGCTGGTGCTAAGAAAGGGTAGAGTGAGAAGCAAAGCCCAGGGAGGACTGCTCATTAGGTACTGTGGCTCAGAATTATGTTGATTAGCTGAGAAGAGTTGAAATGAGGTACAGAAGTCAAGAGCCTAGGTTTCTAGATGTTTATTTATTTAGTTTCTACCCCATTTATTTAGTTTCCTTCTTTATAAAATAAATAAAGCAGGCCAGTTCAACACTTTCCTACTATTAGAATCTTAAGTATGGGTATAGAGTCTTTAACTTATTTACAAAACTTTCATGGGTGAATGCTTATTGATAGTAGATTTGAAAGCTGGAGAAGAATGTTAGCTTTTCCTTTAAACCATTGCTTCTGTCTATTGGTATAGAGCAATGTTTGAAAATGTCAAATGTGACCCTTTAGTAACTCATAAAATCAATATACTGGGTTATGACTAGCATTAAGGGGAAAAAAAATAAGACTCTAGAAAATTTCAGAATACACTGCTTAGCATAAGGATAGACACTTTTGTGAAACTGTTGTTTCAGTTATATATATATATGTACTAGATTACATTGTCATATATATTTTTACTGTGTGTTGCAAGTTTGAGAAGCTTGAAAAACACTGTCCTGGAACTTTGTAGAATTTATGTATTTTAATTTTACCAGGAGAGAAATTATAGTGAATTTAAGACAAATTTATCTTTAAAAGGAAACAACATCAAGTAACAGAATGTATGTATGGTGTTTTCTTCTTTTTTGTAGCATTCTGAAAAAGCATCTAATCCCAACCCAAAACCTTCCTGGCATGGATACAGCTAGCTACACAAAATTAACTTTGAAGACTTTCCTGGTAGTCTAGTGGTTAAGACTCTGTATTTCTGCTGCAGGGGGCTCGGGTTTGATCCCTGGCTAGGGAACTAAGATCCCACATGCTGCTCCACATGACCAAAAAGAAAAAGAATTAACTTTGACCTCAGCTCTTTTCATTTTATCTGTGTGTCAAAATTTATAATATGCATGTACTGTTTCCTGCTGAATATTCAGAACAATTTTTTGCTCATTTCAGGAAGTTTCCCCTTTCTGGTTTTGAATAGTTTCTAGTTTAGAGTCCCGTAGAATCTTATTTTTAGTCACTTCCATTTTGTTGGTTCCATAATACTTTAGCTCTGGGAATGAGTAAGAGATTTGTTGTAACCTCTTTCTATAACAGTATGTAACTTTATCTCATTCTTTTTAATGCATATATAGTAGTCCACATAAGTTTATTGTAATTTACTTAAGCAGTTAGGCAGTGGTATACATTTTGATTTTTTCCAGTTTTTTGTTATAAGGCTACAGAAAACTTTACTGTCATGTGTTTGTGTTCTCATGAATGTATCCATAGGACATTGTGATTGAAAGTGAAATTTCTTTGAAGATGTGCACTTAAATTTTTAATGATATTGCCAAATTGGCCTTCAAAAAGATCATACAGGGAGCTCCCTGGCAGTCCAGTGCTTAGGACTCTGCGCTTTCACTGCCAAGGGTGCAAGTTCAGTCCTTGGTTGGGAAACTAAGATCCCTCAAGCTGCACAGCTCAGGTGCACCGCCCCCCCCCCCCCACAAAAAAAAGTTTGCACTAATTTATCACCACCTGCCACTGAGCCATCTGGGAAGCCCTATATCTTTGCTGGTGCTGTGCATTGTTAGAGTTTTAACTTTTGTAAGCCGGTAGGTTAGAACAATCATAAAAGTCAAATAGAATTGTGTTTTAAAATTTGAGAATGAGCATGTTTTCATATTGTTTCTTTGAGCATGTTTCTTTGTCTCTGCAGTGCTGATTTTTGAGATTTCAACTACAGGCAATATCAGTGAAGGTGACTTCAAAGTTTTGAAGAAATGGTGCTGTAAAAGTCATGTGTCACTGAGATACCTGCGGCTGTGATGACCTTCCCACCTTGACCCTTGTACTCTCTCAATTTCAGGTGATCATGGAGCTCAGCTTGGCCTCCATGGGGCTGGTGGTGATGGAATACATGATGACCCAACAGGTGGAGAGGAAGGAGAGAACAGCCCAGATCCCCAACCCCAAGCTGGTCGGAGGACCCGGCGGGAAGCATGCACCTGCCCCTACTGTAAAGATAGTGAAGGAAGGTAAGATGATTCAGCCGGTCTCTTTAAGAGTGTAAAGATGAAGAATTAATAGATTAGGAGGTAAAAATAAGTGGGTTTTTTTGTTTTTTTTTTCTTTTAACTTTAAGACTTGGCAGGGTTACACAGGGATCAGAGATAGTACAGTACATTTGGTTAGGTCATATGTGGTCCTGGTTCCAACTCTGTGCCTTTTCATCAACTCTTAGACCTTGGACCTTCAGAGATGCCTGCTATCTGTTAGAGACAAGGAAGTCAGATGGAGCCAAATCTCAAATGATTGTTACTTTATGTCTGTTTTGAGATTTTTTTTTTCACTCTTTAAAAAAATTCTATTGGTGAGATGGCTTTAACAAGATAGCTTATAAAACAGTGTGGCAAAGAAAAAAAAAAAAACAGCTTGGCAAGGAAACAGAAACATACCTACTGTAATGATTATTTTACAGTGACTGTGTGAAAATCATGAGTTTCTTTTTTTCCCCCCAAAATAGATAAAACTACTTATTCTGGGTAGAAAATTTTTCAATCAAATCATCTAATATCGCCTACAAAACAGAATTCTGATAGATTTTCACATTAGTGTACTGGCTATACAATATTATCTTTGAAGAGCTCCAGGTTATTTCCTTTTTCTTCAAGTCACTGACTTTGAAAGAGAATAGAAAGTCATATAGGTTTTTAATTGCCTTTGAAAAAAGTCTGTTAAAGTTTTGCCCCATTAAAAATAATCACAGGCGATTTCACTGTTGATCCAGTGGTTAAGAATCTGCCTTGCAGTGCTGGGGACTCAGCTTGATTCTTGGTCAGGTAACTAAGGTCCCATGTGCTGCAGAGCAACTACGCTTACACACTACAACTAGAGAGTCCATGGGTCGCAATGAAAAATCCTACATGCTGCAGCTAAGACCTGACACAGCTGAATAAATAAATACTAAAAAAAATAAATAAATAATCACAGAGTTTCCCTGGTGGCTCAGTGGTAAAGGATCTGCCTGCCAATGCAGGAGACATAGGTTCAATCCCTGATCTGGGCTGATCCCACATGCCGCAGAGCAACTAAGCTCGGGTGCCACACTATTGAGCCTGTGCCCTTGAGCCCCATGTCCTGCAACAAGAAAAACCACTGCAGCTAGGGAGCAGCCCCCGCCCATTGCAGCTAGAGAACCTCTGCGCAGCAATGAAGAGCCAGCACAGCCAAAAGTAATTAATTTTTTTTTAAAAAGAACTTAAGAAAAAAATAAGCAAAAAAATAAGAAATGTACCAAAATGAAAAACAATTTGAATTCTTTGTAGGTTACCCTACATTATGGGAAAAACCTGAATCAAAAACAGTTGAGTACCTGGACTTCCCAGGTGGTCCAGTGGTTAAGATTCCGCACTTACATTGTAGGGAGCATGGGTTCGATCCCTAGTCGGGGAACTAAGATCCTACATGCTGCATAGCACCCCCCCAAAATTAATTAAAAGGGGGAAAAAAAGCTCTTGAGTACAATGCAGTTTCCCTCTCACAAAGCTTCAAGTGGATTTAAGTTTTTGAAAGAAATTCTGTGATTTCCACCTAAGTGTAATTTCATTTCTGTTATGTTTTTTTTCCTGCTCCTCTGGCCAATGTGTGCTGTTAAAACCCAAGGCAAATCTCTTTTAGAAATCTCCATACTGCCCACTAATGGATTACACATGGTACAAATTGGTTTGGCAAAAACATTTCAGAACTGATTTCCTGAGAGGAGCCTAGGATTTGCTCCATATAGGGAATATGTTTTTTTTTTTTTTTAACATACCTTGAATTAGTTATGGTCCTTATTTCACCTCTTTTAACTTTTTTCCATCCCATCTTCTTCCACTGATGTCTCTGATATTACTCTATCTTTTCAGCTTTTAATCTTTACTTTTTGGCTCTTGACTTTTATTTTGGAGAAGGAAAGCTTTGTAGTTGTAAAATAATATGTTTTAAAGTTTTCCACCAAGTGTTTAATGGAGAGACCCTTTGTTCACTAAATAAGTTCCCAGCCAAAAATATCAACACATCACCATATTCACAGTGGTTCCCATGGGAAATGCATGTATTGAGACTTAACGTCCAGAAAAATACAGGAAAATGCCTCATAGATTTCACAAGTCACCTTGAAAATGACATCACACATCAGAACTGACTGTAAAGATTTAGCTCTTGATACTAAAAGTGAAGGCTTTTGGGAATTCCCTGGTGGTCCAGTAGTTAAGACTCTGCACTTCCACTGCAGGGGCACATGTTTGGTCCCTGATCCAGGGACTAAGAGCCCGCATGCCATAAACAAATTTAAAAAAATAAAATGAAGACATTTGTGTGTGTGTGTTGAGAAGTCTTTTTTCTTTTTATAAACTGCACATATCTAAGTGCACATTTTGATGTTTGTTTATTTATTTATAGCTCCACTAGGTCTGTGTTGCTCTGTGGGCTTTCTTTTATTGTGATTGGGGGCTACACTTTGTTGTGGTGCACCGGTTTCTCATTGCAGTGGCTTCTCTTGTTGCAGAGCATGGGCTCTAGGGCCCGCAGGTTTCAATACTTGCAACTCCTGGGTTCTAGAGCACAGACTCAGTAGTTGTGGCACATGGACTTAGTTGCTCTGTGGCATGTGGGATCTTCCTGGAGTGGGTATCGAACCTATGTCTCCTGAGTTGACAGGCAGATTCCTTTTTTTTTTTTTTTTTTAAAAACTTGGATTAGTTTTGAGTGGGTCCAGTGATTACTATGGATACTGTATGACTCTTTAAATTTTGTCTCTAAAATGAACAAAGAACAATTGTGTTTTCACTTCTAGGGGCTCTGGGGATCCTGGCAAGAAGAAACAGCACATTTGTCACATGCAAGGCTGTGGCAAAGTATATGGCAAGACCTCACACCTACGGGCACACTTGCGCTGGCATACAGGCGAGAGGCCTTTCATGTGTACCTGGTCATTCTGTGGGAAACGCTTCACACGTTCAGATGAGTTACAGAGGCACAAACGCACACACACAGGTGAGTAGGAACTGGGGAAGGGAGAGGTAGTAATGGACCAGAATGAAAAGACAAAATATACCTCGGAAGTAACTAAAATTTCTGAGCAACTTATGTTTGAAATTGAATGTATGGATCATAAATGGCATTGGAGTTAATCTGAAAACCCTTAAGAAATAAGGGTTCTGAAGGTCTTCTCTTACTTTTCTGCTATACTTCTTCCTTTCTGAGGACTCTCTAATCTTTACTTTTTTTGTTCCCCAAAAAGACAGAAGATAATCACCAGAATTTTCTTGTTTTAGTCACCTTTTAAGATTAACCTTATTCTGCCTTACATAGTTTGAAGGGAATGAACTGAACAAGGTACCCTTACTTCCTAAGATGTGATTTTTCTCATCTTCTTACTCTTCCTTTACCTAGGTGAGAAGAAATTTGCCTGCCCTGAGTGTCCCAAGCGCTTCATGAGGAGTGACCACCTGTCAAAGCATATCAAGACCCACCAGAATAAGAAGGGAGGCCCGGGTGTAGCCCTGAGTGTGGGCACTTTGCCCCTGGACAGTGGGGCAGGTTCAGAAGGCAGTGGTACTGCCACCCCTTCAGCCCTTATTACCACCAACATGGTAGCCATGGAGGCCATTTGTCCAGAGGGTATTGCCCGTCTTGCCAACAGTGGCATCAATGTCATGCAGGTGGCAGATCTGCAATCCATTAATATCAGTGGCAATGGCTTCTGAGATCAGGCACCTGGGGCCAGAGACATATGGGCCATACCCATCAACCCTGGGATGCAAGGTAGCATGGGTCCAAGAGACGTGTGGGAGAATGAGCCATGAGGCATTAAAAATGCATGGTGGTGGGAAGAATTGGGGGTGGGATACAAAAGAAGAGATGGGGTCCTGGCACCCACCTGTATCATCACTACCTTCTTGAAGTGGGAAACATAGTGAAAATTCTGTTGGTGCCACCTTTGATGAGCATTCGTTTGACCCCAAACAGTTTCTTAACACTTCTTACCCCAGCCTCCCCTTCCTGCATTTCCCTTCTCAGCTCCCCCATGATGGATCCCCCCCTTTCCTAAAGCCATCATGCCTTGATAAATATATATGATCATTGAAATACTTTTTAACAAAAACAGATTCTATATTATATATATATATATAAAAGATATATAGAGATGCATTTGCAGGGGTAGGCTGGGAGGAGGAAGGAGACCATTCTGTGACCAAAATACCTTGGTCATTTTTTTTATATTGCCTTATTTCCTTATGGCTGAGCCTTGTTGTGACACATCAAGATATTCTATAGATGTTGTCTTGGCTTCCCACCAGATTAAGCATTTATATGCTCTGCTTTTAGTTTATATATACACACATAATGTTTTCCTTTCTTAATTTTGTCTTTTAATTTGGGATCAGCTTCTTGCACTCTTTCCCTGACTCAACCCTTTCTGTCTCCCCTTCTCTCACCTGATCACTTCATGTTTTGTTTTTGGTAGTGGTCCCTGGATGAGGCACTTCTGTCATTTTTTTATAAAGTCCTTAGTCCCAGCAGCAGAATGGAGAAGCCTTGAAGCTCAGGCAAATGCTTGAGGTAGCTGTGAAGAGAGTGTTCAAAATACTACTGACGCAGGCACCCTTTTGGTGCTGGAGAGTCAAAGGCACCTCTCTCTTCATTAGCTGCTCTAAGCATCAGGAATCAGAAGTCTTTCTATGGAATTGTACAGGAGACCCTTTGAAAGTTATAGTCTGGGATCAGTTTGTCCAAACTGTGAAAAGATGGTCAAGTAATAGGTAGGAGCTTTCAATAGGAAAATGATGTGCTCAGAAGTGGAAGTGACTCAAGTAGTTCACTTCAGGAGTTAGTGGAGTATTTGGACCTTTGTGCAACTGTCTTCCAAGGTAGCTCTAAGCTTTGATGTGTAGGCTTCTGAGTTCACATTCTGAAAGGAAATACACTTCCTCTTTTGAACATCTCCAGTAGTTTCTTTCCCATTATGTTATTAAGGAGCATCAGCCAGTGACTCTGTTCTGGATTTCCATTCTGCAGAACTCCAGAGCACGGATCAGTGGCAAGGCAATGGTTCTTTGATCTTTTCCCTTAACTCTTCCTAGGGTGATTCCTAAGGGGAAAGGAAGCACACGTGATCATGGGAATGATAGCCCAGAACAAAAAGAAATCTTGTCTTACCACTGTGGTTTATAGGAGAGACCAGGGAAAGCCATCCTGCTTTTCTCCATGGCCTGATTCCTGAAGAGACTGATCCAAAAATTATAGCGGCAGGGAACTCTTAGTGCATTTGGCACTGAGATTTAAATGCAACCAGAGTTGTCCTCAAGGCCCAGCCATTAAAACATTGTCTCTCTCGACTTTCTGGTATCTCGTCAGAGAGCTTTTCACTGTGAGGAAGTGTGGAAATGGCTGTGTGTATGTGTGTAATCTGTTAGATTGGGGATAGGTTTTCTGTTAGCCAATACTATAAGAGACCTGCAATAAAAAATTACCCTAATCTGATAGAAAGTGAAGTGTTTGTGTATGACCGTGTGTGAATGTGTGTTCGTGCTTGTATATATCTACACACAGATGAGAAATTATATTTGAAATTGTTGGAAAATAAATCAAATTCAGATCAAAATGCCTTTCAGGCCCATTACCTAGAAATCTATCTTAAAACCTGGGTATGTTCCTGAGGTCATTGCTTTGCTTTTGCTAAACTAGTTACAATTATGAATGGGGGATATTCTACTGCACTTTTAAAAGAAGAAACTATTTTTGTGTTTGAAAATGAAACCAACATCCAGTTCTATAGCAGAGTCCTAATTCCTCTCATAAGTCTATTTACCTTGACTACAAATAGATGATGCCGTGATTCTACTATGTATTTTATATAAAATCTATCCAAATTAGGGTTTGGGTAAGTTTGTGTTGTTGTTTAACCTGAAATACAATAACTGTTAATATTCTAAACAAAAGCTTACTCCACTTGGTCCTTTCTCTGCAGACTTAATACTGTTTTTAACACAGAAGCTATTGCAAGGAACTTTCCCTTTATCAAATTGCATTAATACTGAAGTAAAAGTTATCTGCCCAGCCACTTATCACACCCTTTGTTCCCACTGAAAGGCAGAAGTCTGAACATGCTATTTTATATCTGCAATCATGTACATAGGCATCTTCTGGAGGAAAGGGGCAAGATAACTCACTGGAGTGTGCAGTGTTTTGCTAGAACATTTCATGGAATGGAATCTTCCCTAGAATGAAATTACTAGATGTAATCTAGCTTAATGATGCTGAAACTTAAAACACTTCCAGGTTATTTGATGATGGTTTTCTCTGGGATGGAATGCTGGTTTACCCCCAGCTCTTAGCACAAGCAAATTTATATCCAGTTCTTTCCACTTGTCCTAGTTCCTTCTCATCAAGGAAGCTCAGGATTCAGTATCTTGTTTGGCCCTAAAAGTAAAGCCGCTACTGCTTTTGTTTCCCAGCAGCAGTAAGTCACTCAGTCTTTTCCACAGGAAGTTAGCCCACATTCCGTGAGTCAGGAGCTTATTGCTCAAAGTCCCTTTCCCTGAACTTTTTGCCGGAAGAAATTAGTGTAACTGACAGGCATATTGAGTCTAAGTTTTTTTTTTCACAAGTTGCTCTTTTATGTAACTTTCTAATGACCAAACCTTGGGTCAGGGATGCCCAGAGAAGTGGTAATATTATTCCCTTATCCTTTCAGGTTGCCCATTCACATGTATCTGCTTATCATTTGACTGTCTCACTTTTTACCCGGAGCAGTAACAACCCACATCGTCTTCCTTCAGGGACTTCCCAGCGGGCACCCTCTTTATGGGTGCCATGTAGAATGCCGTTTAACAGACATTTCTCAGAATTCAGAATAGAACTCTTGATCCCAGAAAGTATAGACTGAAGTGTTGGGTAAAGATTATGACTGGGGGAGGGTTAGAGACAAAGGCTGTAAATTACTATGGCTGATTGATTTATTTCTACTATATACATATATATTTTTTTGCTTTTGTATATCCAATATAGGAAACTAAGCATTGTATTTTTTTTTTTTTTTTAACAAATCTGAGAAAGCACTATGAACTGCAGATGTTTGACTTTCAGAATATATTTTGTATTGTTAATATCTTCACATTGTGTGAATACTGGAAGCTGCAGATCTTTGCTAGGACGCAATAAATTTATACGCTTTTTGAGAGGTTCTTCTGGGGGTATTAATCAGGCCCCTGTTATGCTTTGGGGGAGCTCTGGTGCTAAAGTTTTCATTCAGTTGTAAGTACCCTGATACCTTTTGGACCTTGGGATCAGATCAAAGGAGTTCTGATCCAGGTACCAAGGAAAATGAGGACAGTCTAGCTGCCTCAAGTGAGGGGCCCTTTGCATAGCTCTCCTTCCCCCTATTCAAGTGCCCTCTTGGAGTTGGGAGGAGGAATGTGAAATCTCAGAGTTTCATCTCCCTTAGAAGAGAGCCAGTAACTTATTGTGCAAGGATGAAAGGTGGCAGCAGTAGCTTTCGGGAAGGGAGGAGGATATGGCACTTCTCCAACCCCGGAAAACATTGCTTTTGAAAACTGCTGATAAACTATGGGTAGGTTATTACTTTTGTTTAGGAGCCTGTGTGCTCTGCGGTGCCTCTCTTGGCTCTACTCCTGGGGTACAGACCTCATCTAGGAGGATGAGGAGACCAGCTTTGAGGTTGACCTGTTTCTTTTCTTTGTCTGTCTTCCCTAAACACCAGCCCCCAGGAGGACATTAAGCAGCCTTAAGCTTAAATTCCTACTCCCTCTTGCCAATTTAGCTCACTTGCCTTAGATCGGAATCTGGGAAAGGGGGAAAAAAAATGGGAGTCCCTGGTTTTATTCACCTCCTAGGTCTTCTCCAGTTTGATTTCCCCAAACCCAGAAAGATTGCCTCCACAATGTTCATTTGAGGGAAATGAGTATTTTGTCCCATTATCTCCCTTCCTGATTATCACAACCCCAGCCTGCCTTGTCCCTGCTGAGCAAGAAGAGGCATGATCTATCCCTCAATTTCCTTTAATATCAATAAATAAATAAATAGGGCTAAAGTGAGGCTGCTGTGGGTGGTGAGGACCTTGTTGATACCTCTCCTGGGGTGTGTGTTTTCTCTTCCTCACCTTCAGGAATTACACTGTGCCTTCTCCACAGAGGAATGGGATTCTCTACCCAGCCCCCCACTTTCCTAGCAGCTGCTCTTGAACAGTGTGCACAAGGGCAAGTCTTCATATTTCTGATCACCCCTTTCTCCCAGTAGCATCCCATAGCTCTCATTTGGAGTCTAAGGCACAAAGATTTTGGGGAAAGTTGGGGAAAATATGCTGAGATTGGTCTGAAGAGACTCCTACACATACCAATGGCAGCTGCCCTAGGGCCTGCTTCCTCTTCGAGAGTCTGTCCTCCTCTGGGAGGAAGGGGCAGTGCTCCGGTCTCTGGTGCCTAAAACAAGTTTATTTCTCTCTCTCAACACTGGCAGTAACCAGTCTCCATACCACTGTTGCCTTTTTAAACTTCTTAATAATCAATCTCATGCTGTGTTTGTTGTTGGTTTCAATCCGATTATCACCTGGGCTGTGGGGAAATACTTTTAAATGCTCTCTCATCTCTCTTGCTCTTTTTCCCCTTGATCTTGTGTATGTATGATGCTAATCTCTTGTCTTGGTTTCTTCCTGCTCTTTTGTATCTTACTTTCTTGTCTCTCCCCTGCCTTTTGTCTCTGGGTGTTTTGGGGCTTTTCTTTTTTTTTTTTTTCCTTTTTGTACAAAGATTAGTTCAATGTAGTCTGTAGCTCCTTTGTAAACCAATTAAAAAAAAAGTTTTTTTAATAAAAAGCCATGTCTCTGGTGTGTTGAGAGGGTTGGGATTGGGGAGAATATGGTTATAACTTCATATACTAAACCCAAAATTAAGTTTTCTAGCTACACTGTTAATACATGTTAATCAGTGCAGTTGTCCTACACTTGACTCCCAGGTAAACAATTCATGACCAGATCAGCATGCCAGGACTACATAGAAATGTAGCAGATCCAGAGGAACAGGGACAGTTCCAACTTTTTTTTCTAAATTAGCTCCTATTTTGAAATATTTTTAGATTCAAAGGAGAGTCGCAGAGATAGTGCAGAGGGTTTCTATATTCCCCTTTCCCAGTTTTCTCCATTGTTAACATTACCAGGGTATATTGTCAAAATTAAGAAACTGACATTAGTACATTATATTAGCTAAATCCTATGTGGGCTTTATCCATTGATGTCCTTTTTCTGTTCCAGGATCTGTTGCAGGATACCACATTGCATTTAGTTGGTATGTCTCCCTAGTCTTCTCTGTGACAGTTTCTTAGTCTTTTCTTACTGGTTACTTTGACAGTCTTTGAGAGTACTGGCTATGTTCTGTAGAATATCCCCCAATCTGAATTTGTGTAATTTTTTTCTCATTATTAGACTGAGCTTACAGGTTTCA
The DNA here is from genome assembly GCF_910594005.1 of Cervus elaphus. NCBI lineage: Eukaryota > Metazoa > Chordata > Mammalia > Artiodactyla > Cervidae > Cervus > Cervus elaphus. The sequence goes on along the minus strand of NC_057817.1, from coordinate 26,513,671 downwards.
GGGGGAAAAAAATACAACATAGGTGAAATGCCCCCATCACATCCTATCAAGGGGTGTGTGATAGCCATGTGACATTATGGATGATAAAATATTTATCACCTGGTTAAGGTAGGGTTTGCCTGGTTTCTCCACTTTCTCTTTCCCTATTCTTTGGGAGTGAGTCTAGCCCACCCTTAATGGGGTTGATGGGAATTAAGCTTCTGTGAGGAAACTACCTCTTCTTTATTAATTTAAATTAACAAGTCCTCATGTATACTTATTTTATTATAAGTGGGTGGTTATAGTCCAGTTATGCATTATTTTTGTTGTTCACATTGTCCCAGCTTTGAAACATTGGAAGTGCTTTTGACTTCTGTGTCCCTTTGATATGTCTACATCCTCTTTTTTTTTCTTGAGTACTTTTTGATACATAAGATGCTTCAGACTCATACTGTATTTTCCCTGCCCCAGCCCTAGATTGGCCATTTCTCCAAGGAGCCTTTGTTCTTTTTATTGGAGAATGGTAGTTAGAAGCCAAGATCTAGCTCCGACATATTTTACATTCAGTTAATACCAACCTGTGTCTAAAATGACTGAATCTGGATTATGGCCCCTTGAAACTGAAATTGAAGTTATGCTGACAGCCTTTCCCATTTCCTGTCAGCCTGTGCTTTTACCTGCCTTTGTACCTATCTGAGAATCCTTGGTTGATGGTTTATACTGTAACTACCAGCATTCTTGATTATTTTTGCTCATTTGACCCCTTACGTCCACTTTGTCAAATCACTCAGCCATTTGATATTCTTATGTAGCTATTTGAAATATAACATTTTGATGTTTGGCTTTATTGGAGAGTTTTTTATGAGGAGGGGCTGTATGTTTTTTTGGCTTTGGAGTCTTATGTGGGCCTTTAAATAGTTCTGTCAGCTATTCAGTCAGCAAACCTTTATTGAGCCCTTACTATGTGCTAGGTTGAGGATAAAAAAATGAAAAAAAAAAAAAAAGAAAAAAAAAATGAAGTAAGACAGGCCCTGCTATCAAATACTTAATAGTGTGGCATAGTAATGTAGAACTGCAAGTTTCCCAGTCTTGACCCCATTTTTCAACAGATAATTTACTTCTTATTTCACAGAGAAAACAGAAGTGTCAGACTTCCTCAAACTTCTCTCAAATTTCCTCAAAATTCCCATCAAATTTCCTCAAACTTCCCTCTCTTCTAACATCTACATGTTCACCAATACCAATTTACCCCCTTCTCCTAAGAAGAGAAGTGTTTTTCCTTTGCAAGGCCAACCCTGCCACTAGTGCTGTCAACCTCATTTTTCTTTGACTTCTTTTTGTTCTTTGTTTCAATAGTATTTTCTCCTTTTATCTTAAGTCTCTCCTGGAGAGACCTTTTGTCAGCCTATAATGGCTCAGAAGGTAAAAAGAGTCTGCGATGTGGGAGACCCAGGTTCAGTCCCTGGGTTGGGAAGATCCTCCAGAGAACGGAATGGCCACCCACTCCAGTTTTCTTGTCCAGAGAATTCCATGGACAGAGAAGCCTGATGGGCTCCCAGAGAGTTGGACGCGACTGAGCAACGAACACTTTCATTTTGAACCATGTTAAAATCTGCCTTTCTGCCCACCTCTCCCGTTTTGAAAAACCTCTGCTGCTGCTTCAAGCTGCTAACCTAATTCTTTCCATTTCCAAAGTTAGAGCAGTTTAACTTTTATCTACCTGTCTGGCCATCGTTTACCAAGTCGCTTATCAGTACCCGCACCCTGGTTGCCTGCTCCAGTGGTCTTGCCGTCCTTAGCCTCTTCCACCTCTTTCCAGCAGAGTGTGTCTTAGTGCTTTCTTCCCATGAAGTGTGGAACTAAGGCACTTCTGGTTTTCCTGCAGCCTTTCTGGGTTTCGGTCTCCTTCACTGCCGCTTCTTCCTCTGTCCCTGAAATACTGGCATTCCCCATCCTGGCTCCTCTCCTTACTCTTTGACCCCTGAACAAGTTGTATCCCCTCTTTAGCTATTACATACATATTGCTGACACCTAAATTAAAATCCCTCACTTTTTTCTCAACCTGGCAGCCTGCTTAGTGGACATTTTCATCTGAATATCCCACAGATAACTCACTCAACATGTAAGAAAGAAAAATAATCCTTTGTGTTCCTCACCTCACTTGACATTATTACCACTTTTAATCATGTATACTCGAAATTTCAGAATCATCTTTTAATTCTTTTTCGTCTGTCAACATTTATTTGATTACTAATCCTGTCATTATTACTAATAGAGTGTATCTCCATTTTTTTCCTTCTTTTGGGTTTGTTTTTTTGGCCTCGGGTATGGCTTGGAGGATCTTAGTTTCCCGACGAGGGATTGAACCCAGGCCCACAGCAGTGAAAGCTTGGAGTTCTAACCACTGGACCACCAGGGAATTCTCTCCCTCTTTATTTCCACACTCCTAGTACTCACCCTGGCTACTGCTTAGGTCTTATAACTGATCTCCCTGCTTCTGGTCTCCCTGAGCCTTAGTCATCCATCGTCCACGTTGCCCCCACGTTGTCCACCAGACCCCTGCCTAAAATCCTTTGCTTTTAGGAAAAGTCTAACCTTTCCAGTCTGGTCCCAGTCTATCTCTAGTTGTGATCCTTGCTCCTCGGCTTCGTGTTTCACACCTCTTTCTCCTGCTCAGTCTCAGCCCCTCCCCCGTGGTCTGGCCTCAACACACTGTTTATACCTGTATTCTTGCTGCCTTTGTTCTTGCTGTTCCTTGGCTACAATAATCACCCTCCTTTTATTTGTTTTCAGTGTGATTACCTTGAGACAATTTACATATTCCTTTCTCTGTGAAACCTTTGGACACCTTTCTTCCCTTGTCTTCTCTGCCCTGAACACAGTTTTAGCTTATTTGATCTTTCTGCTTATATAGCTCCTTGTTCATACCTTCTAGCTAGACACAATTTTCTGGTTGCTTATTGATATTTTCTCCTGCTTTTCTAGACTGAGTTCCTGGAGGGCAAGAATCACATGGATTTTGTAGGTTCAGCATTTAATGAAATACCTTTTTTAAGACTAGGATCTAATATTTTTTGAGTTGAATGAATAAATTCACTTTAGCCTTGTCATCATTGGGGTCAAAAGTAAATTATTGGGCCACTACAGACTTTTAATCAGGGAATTCTAATGAAGAGCTTTGTGTATGTGGAATCCAGGAAGCCTGCCTTCCTTTGCTGAAGTTCTCAGGACCTTCCTGACTCCCCCTTTCCTCATCATCTCAATTCTGAACTCTGCCCCGAGTATGTAGAGTTCCCATAAACCTGACTGGAATGTTTCTATATTGAGAGACGATATTTTTGTCTTGAGAGTAGGTATCCAAGGCTGTGGGTGAGGAGACTGCCTTCCTGCCTGCTCCTTACCTTGCTCTTCTCTGATACTCCTGATGCAAGAAGCTCTTTTACATTCAAATTCCCCCCTCAGTCCCAGACTTCAGTTCAGTTCACTCAGTCGTGTCCGACTCTTTGCAGTCCCATGAATTGCAGCACGCCAGGCCTCCCTGTCCATCACCAACTCCCAGAGCCTACCCAAACTCATGCCCATTGAGTCAGTGATGCCATCCAACCGTCTCATCCTCTGTCGTCCCCTTCTCCTCCTGCCTTCAATCTTTCCCAGCATCAGGGTCTTTTCAAATGAGTCAGCTCTTCACATCAGGTGGCCAAAGTATTGGAGTTTCAGCTTCAACATCAGTCCTTCCAATGAACACCCAGGACTGATCTCCTTTAGGATGGTCTGGTTGGATCTCCTTGTAGTCCAAGGGACTCTCAAGAGTCTTCTCCAACACCACAGTTCAAAAGCATCAATTCTGCGCTCAGCTTGCTTTATAGTCCAACTCTCACATCCACACATGACCACTGGAAAAACCATAGCCTTGACTAGACGGACCTTTGTTGGCAAAGTAATATCTCTGCTTTTTAATATGCTGTCTAGGTTGGTCATAACTTTCCTTCCAAGGAGTAAGTGTCTTTTAATTTCATGGTTACAATCACCATCTGCAGTGATTTTGTACCCCAGAAAAATAAAGTCAGCCACTGTTTCCCCATCTATTTGCCATGAATTGATGGGACCAGATGCCATGATCTTAGTTTTCTGAATGTTGAGCTTTTAAGCCAACTTTTTCACTCTCCTCTTTCACTTTGATCAAGAGGCTTTTTAGTTCTTCACTTTCTGCCATAAGGGTGGTGTCATCTGCATATCTGAGGTTATTGACATTTCTCAGTCCCAGACTTAGATCTGGCAAAGGAAGATAGAACTGAGTGCAACATTCTACCTGCCTGGACTCCTAGAAGAGCCCAAGGAGAGATGGGCAGCTATCCATCAGCCTCAAAGCCCGGGTCATGCCTCTAGCTGCTGCTTCACACTACTGGGGCTTTGACACTGTCATGCAAGCTCCTTGGAAGAGACTCCAGAATCAGAGTACTCAGGCCCTCATCCTGCATCTAATCCAGATCGTCCCTAGAAAGGGTTTCCAGGTAGCCACCAGCGGAACAGAAAGCTAGGAAAACAGGGAACCAGTCTCCTCTGGCTCTAATTCTCATAAGAGCCAGTTCTACAGTTTCTTATTCTGGGCAGTAATCTGATGGAGCTGGACTCCTGTCTCTTGATTGCAGCACAAACTATACACCTCTCTCCTTCCATCTCCACGCTGACATTCCCTCTACACACTCTGCCCTCCCTTCACAGTTTGCAGTTCCTTCAGATTCACAGATACTGGAGATGTACTGTGGATATGAGTCATTTCAGGAGGCCCTTTCTGACCCTCACTGTCCTGAGTTTCTCCTATGTTTGCTGACCTCTGGTGGTGATCATTTGAATTGTACTATCTTTTTATAGTGGTTGTCTGACAGGTATTGGTACACATTTTCTCAGTCCATATTCAAATACTGTGTTAAAATATTTTTTATTGCTGAATTTTGTATTTCTTTTCAGGCATCATGGCCATAAATGCAAAAAAAAAAAAAAAACAAAACAAAACAACAGGGCCTGGGCTTTAGAATCAAGACTTACTAGGTCCAATCTTAACTGCTATTTCCTGACAGAGTGACCTTGGTCAAGTTACCTAAATTCAGCTTTCTTACCTATAAAGTGAAGATAATAATAACTCAATGGGAGAATTAGATGTGATGATTGTAAAATTCATAGCCCTAGCCGTGCCCTAGTACACAGGTGCTCAATAAAGTTTGTTACCTTTTCTATAATGGTGATCAATGTGATTTTTTAAAAATTTTGATAACATCAAATTTACCTTCATACACCTATTTTCAATGTGATTTAAAAAAAAAAACAACTAATTTTATACAGCTGCTTTCCTGACCCTTGAGTTTAGAAAATGAGGTCAACTTGAAGTCTAGGCTATGAAGCTTCTCTGTGCCCAGGGAACTGCAGATCTGAGCCCAGAAAATAAGAGCTAGAAGGGCTTTGGGGAACAGATGAATGGTTCTGAGCACTTAACCTCACTTGGGTTTCCAGCCTGGGAAGAGCTGACAGCAGCCAGCACTTTTTCCTAGGGTCAGCGAAGGGCAGAGGTTTGGCATCACTCTCTGTTCTCAGTGAGAACCCTAAGGCCCCCTCCTCCCACTTTACAGAGTAGAGGAGGTGGCTGAACAGAGGAAGATAGGAGCCTGGTTCTCTGCTCCTCCCTGTCTCTCCCTGCTTTTCCCCACACCCATCCTCTCCCCCACAGCAGCCGTCTCCCCCACAGAGACGGGGAAGAGGGAGGGCGGTGGAGTTGGGGGCTGAAGGATCAGAAGCCCCACGGTGCCCTGTGTCTGAAGGAAGCTCTGGCCAGGGACAGCTGTGCTGGCTCCTGCTGCCCCCTCCAGCATGATGCTGGGGATCCTGGCACTCTGGGCACTGCTTCCCACAGCTGTGCAAGGTAAGTGTCTACAGGGAGAAGCAGCGTCTTTCCAGCCACCCGTCACAGGAGGGAGCACTCGAAGAGTGATGAGTGGAGTGGGTGAGTGAGGGTGACGGGTACAGCCAGGTGTTCCCTTGGTGGGGGTCACCTTCCAGGCCTCTGCTGACCCTGTTTCCTCCTGTGGCTTTACCAGGCTAGCTCTACAATACAAAACATGTTTTGTCTCTCTCCTGGCTTCTGTCTCTGCCCCTGCTTTCACTCCCATCTTGACCCCTCCCCTCCCCTTACCCTGGCCTGCAGCACCCCCCAGCAGGCGGACCTGTGTGTTCTTCGAGGCCCCCGGAGTGCGGGGAAGCACACAGAACTTGGGGAAGCTGCTGGATGCAGGGCCGGGCCCCCCCAGGGTTATCCACTGCCTCTACAGCCGCTGTTGCTTTGGAATCTGGAACCTGACCCAAGACCAGGCACAGGTGGAGATGCAAGGTGAAGGGCTCAGCATCTGCCAGGCATACCCGGGTTGGGGAGAGGCTCATCCTGGGCGGGGGTGGCCTCGAGGAGGGCAGGAGAAATGGAAAGTGTGGAGGGAAAGAAAAGGCTGTGAGAGATGGAAGGGATGGCCTCTGTGTTCCCAGACCCGTACACACTCTGTCCCTCCCTTTCTCTCCTTCTCCCAACCCCTCTGCGTCAGGATGCCGAGACAGTGATGAGCCAGGCTGTGAGTCCCCCCGATGTGACCCAAGTCCCCGAGCCCAGCCTCGCCCCAGCTCTACTCTCTTCACCTGCTCCTGTGGCGCTGACTTCTGCAATGCCAATTACAGCCATCTGCCTCCTCTGGGGAGCCCTGGGACACCTGGTTCCAAGGGCCCCCAGGCCATCCCAGGTAGCCACCCAAGGTCCTGGAGCCAGGTGGGGGCTGGGGCCCAGGTTAGATGAGAGGTTAGAACCAGGGCCAATTCTTACCCTACCACAGTCCTAAGCTTCCCTCCTCCTGGCCTTGAGAAGTTGGTTGCCCTGGTGACTGGGAGATAAGGGGGCTTGTGACCGGGGTGGGGGTGGGTAGAGAAGCAATTCTCTGAGGAGAGGGAGAGAAGCCGAGAGCAAGGTTTGGGGCAGGGCTCACCCGGCCTTCTTTCTTGCCCTAACCTCCAGGGGAGTCCGTCTGGATAGCGCTGCTGCTGCTGGGACTCCTGCTGCTGCTGCTGCTGAGCAGCAGCATCTTGGGTACTACTCTGGCCCACCACCCCCTTGTGAGCCCCCCTCAAGGCATTGCCCCAGCGCTCTGACCCCTCTCCAGGCTCCCCTGACCCCCACCACTTCCCAGTCTCCATGCCTGGGTACCTGACCCTAAGGCTGTTCTCTGCCTCAGCCCTGCTGCAGCGGAAGGCCTGCCGAGTGCAAGGTGGGCCAGAGCCAGAGCCAGAGCCAGAGCCAGAGCCAGAGTCAGGCAGGGACTGGAGCGCTGAGCTGCCGGAGCTGCCTGAGCTACGCTTCTCCCAGGTGCCCAGGGATGGCGGGGAGGGGGCCTTTGGGCACTCCCAGAGAGTGTGCTGGGGAGGAAGCTCGGCCCTGCGAACTCGGCAAGATCCAAACCCAGCACCGTGTCCCCACCAGGTCATACGGGAAGGAGGTCACTCAGTGGTGTGGGCTGGGCAGCTGCAAGGCAAGCTGGTAGCCGTCAAGGCCTTCCCCCTGAGGGCTGTGGCTCAGTTCCAAGCTGAGAGAGCATTGTACGAGCTGCCAGGCCTACAGCATGACCATATTGTCCGCTTTATCACCGCCAGCAGGGGCAGCCCTGGCCCCCCGCCCTGCGGGCCCCTGCTGGTACTAGAACTGCACCCCAAGGTGAGGACTGAGGAATGTATGTGTGTGGGAAGGCGGGGCGGGGAGTGGTGGCAGCTAGGCCCTGTTCAGACTTGTTCCTCTGCTATAGATTGCCTTTTCTCTAGAACATTACATATGCTTTTTTATTGTTTTTTCTTTCTATTATTATAAGTGGTACTTGCTAATATTTTTGACTTACAATATATAGACAAGGAAAGGGAGAAATCAAAACAATTCATATTCCCGACCTTAAGGAAAACCAATGTTAAAGACAGATCTCTGGGCATAGACTTCCAAACTCATTCGTCTATTCATTCAACTAATGTTGATGAACAATATGTTGCTGGGAAAAACACACCCAGCCCCTGCCTTTTCCAGAGTAGAAGGGGAGACAGCAGGGGATCAAGCAAACACAAAAAGAAATGTAAAGTGTCAAGTGAATTAAGTGCTGAAAGCAAAGGTCCTATAAGAAAAGACTAAGGAAAAAAAAAAAAAAGAAAAGAAAAGACTAAGGAGGCATAACTCAAAGGGAGAATCATGAACAAAAAGGATGAACAGACACAGATGGGCAGGGGTCACACCGCACCAGCCTTGTAGGCCTCTAAGGACTTCGGATATCATCACCTACAGTTCCTCCACCTCTGAAATCTTGAGTTCTGGGAAGTCTCTTCTTTGACCATATACCTCACAGCCCAGCTCAAAAATCACCACTTTTTTTGGTTTTGTTTAACTTTCCGGGCACACTGGAAGCACTCAATAGTGTCTGCAGAATGAGGGACTCCATTGCTCCTTTCCTCCCAGCTGCTCCACACCGGCTGCTCTCCTACCCAGTGGCCCTCCCCATCCACGCCCTGCTATGGGGTGACACCCCAGGCCAGGTGGTTCATGTGGGTGCCCCTACCTAGCCTGCTCTGCCTCTTCTGTTTCTGTCTTTATCCCAAGTCCTGTGAGGCAGTATAAGTTGGTTAAAGGTGAATGATGCTGGCAGTCAGACTGCTGGGGGGTCAGGTTGTACTACTCTCTCGCCCAGGGATTTCCAGCAAGCTCCTCATCCGTAAAACAGGAATGACAGGAGTACCCACCTCCCAGGGTTGTAGTGAGGGTTACAGGAGGCCTGGCACATGCCAAGTGCTCAGGACACTTAAACTAGAGCTGCTATTTTTCCTGTCAGTCTGAGTGATGTACACCCTCACTCCTGCATTGCCTGCTGCCTTGCTCTGGGCGTGTCGTGTGTTAAGTCTGCTGGGAGACGCGGGGGGAAGTCTGACAGTTGACCCCTGCTCGCTGGGGTGAATCAGCGTCCTCCAGCTTTGTGTGTCCCCCTCTTCTCTCTGCTTCTCCCCAGGGCTCCCTGTGCCACTACTTGACCCAGCACACCAGTGACTGGGGCAGTTCCCTGCGGATGGCACTGTCCCTGGCGCAGGGCCTGGCGTTTCTCCATGAGGAACGTTGGCAGGATGGTGGGTGAGCTGGGGGCCGGAAGCCATGGGAGTCAGGAGCCACGCTGCTGTTTCTGATTTTCCCTTAGCTTGGGGGGGGAAGGATTGGGTTGAAAAGACAAAGGAAGAAGATCCGTGCCCCTTCAGCCTGGCTTCTCCCACAGGCCAGTATAAACCAGGTATCGCCCACCGAGACCTGAGCAGCCAGAACGTACTCATTCGGGACGATGGGTCATGCGCCATTGGAGATCTGGGCCTCGCCTTGGTGCTCCCTGGCCTCGCCCAGCCCCCAACCTGGGCCCCTACTCAACCCCGAGGCCCGGCTGCCATCATGGAGGTCAGTACTCTGGAGGCGGGTGAGACCCAGGATGGGGGTGGTGCTGCTGATGACGATGCAGCGACCGTGCAGCAGCACCTGGAGCGTACGGGGTGCTCGCTGAGTCTAGTCAGGGGCGTGCTGCGCGGACCAGTGTTGCGGTGAGGGTTGCCATGGAGATGATCCTTGTCGTCCAGGCTGGCACCCAGCGGTACATGGCACCGGAGCTCTTGGACAAGACTCTGGACCTTCAGGACTGGGGTACGGCCCTGCGGCGAGCTGACGTCTACTCTCTGGCTCTGCTCTTGTGGGAGATCATGAGTCGCTGCCCAGATTTGCGACCTGGTGAGGATGGGTGGGACAGCAGCCTGCTCCCCACCCCCGTGCCCCACCTGCCCATTCTAGACTCACCTACCTCCTGACCCAGGAAGCTCTACCCTTCTCCCTCTTGGTCTTTCTACAAGAAGGCACCTGTTGGGCTAGCTGACACCTAGCCTCGTGTGCCTTTTCCCAGACAGCAGACCACCACCCTTCCAACTGGCCTACGAGGCAGAACTGGGCAGCGCCCCCACCACCTGTGAGCTGTGGGCCTTGGCGGTAGAGGAGAGGAGGCGCCCTCACGTCCCATCCACCTGGTGCTGCTTTACCACAGTAAGAGGGCACGGGCTGGTGGGCTGGGGACCTGCAGAGTCTTGACACGGGCTTCAGGGACCTATTCACCAGGACAGCCCACCTGTCCCTATTCCTTCTCCTCTCCCACCACTCCTGGCTTATATTCAGCTGGAGCTGGGCAAACTTGCTCTGTGCTCCAGTTCATCCCTTTCCACTGTAAGCCTCACATAGCCCGTTCCTGAGACACATACCTTCCTCTTGCTCAGTTATGCCTTGTCCATCCCTCCTCTCTCCATCATCAGTTTGCCCTGTTCCTCAGTTCCTTCGTCCAGGAAGCCCTCCTTGGCTTTGCTTCTGGTCTGAGCTCTGCCCCCAAGATAGTTGCTTTCCTGGTACACTGGAGCCCAATATTTGTTTTTTTAACATTAAAAAAAAAAGTATTTATTCATTTGTTAAAAAAAAGTATTTATTCATTTGTTATTTTTGTGTATGCTGGTCTTCACTGGGATGCTTGGGCTTTCTCTAGTTGCAGCGCGCAGGCTGCTCATTGCAGTGGCTTCTCTTGTTGAGGAACACAGGCTCTGGGCCAGCGGACTTCCCTAGTTGTGATGCATGGGCTTATTTGCTCCATGCCATGTGGAATCTTCCTGGACCAGGGATCAAACCTGTGTCCCTTGCATAAGTTGGCAGGTGGATTCTTAACCACTGTACCACCAGGAAAGAATAAATTAAAAACATTTATTTATTTGGCTGCATCTTAGTTGTGGCACATGGGATCTCTGTTGCATCATTCGAGATCTTTCATTGGGGCACACAGACTCTCTAGTTGTGTTCCTTGGGCTCTGGAGCACACAGACTTAGTAGATGTGGCTTCTGGGCTTAGTTTCTCCAAGGCATATAGGATCTTAATTCCCCCACCAGGAATCGAACCTGTGTCCCTTGAATAGCAAGGCAGATTCTGAACCACTGGACCATGAGGGAAGTCCCCTGGAGCCCAATATTTAATCCAATAATTTCTCATTCTGTCTTACACCTCTGTGTTTCTGTCACAACCGAATTAAAGCCAGAACTAAGGATAAGGGTTAAAGCAGTGGCTGAATAGTTAAATTTCAGGGTTTCTGCAGAAAACAGTTTCCTTACAGGAGGCCCCTTCCTCTGCTACCTGATCTGATGTTTCCACTGCACAAGTGTCTGATGGGTTTGGTAACAAAGGCCCGGGTATTGTTTGCAGAAGACCCTGGTTGCCTGAGAGAAAGGAGCAGTTAAACCATTAATTAGCCTGAACTAGCATCTCAAAGGAAAAGGTAGACTCTTTGGAGAGAACTTTTCTCATAAGAGAAGAGACGAGGGGGTACTCTTTCTGCCCCCTTCTGATGCCTATGTCAGAAGCTTTCTCTATCTCCTTTATACTTTAATCTTTCATTGACAGACTGCTAGTGACTATATAACATCCAGCTGAAGACTAGCAGGAGAGTACTCTTTCTGCCCCCTTCTGATGCCTATGTCAGAAGCTTTCTCTATCTCCTTTCTACTTTAATAAAACTTTATCACACACACACAAAGAGAGGAGATGAAAGGAGTGATTTGGGTGAAGGGGAGGAAGGAGGCTCTAGGAGGGAACAGAAGAGGAGTGTTGCGACCTGGACCATCAAGGATGCCTTTTAACGCTGGGGCCACTCAGGGTCCTGCAGTAAAGCCTGCTTCCCGATCATTCTTTCCAGGACCCTGGTGTCCTGAGAGAGCTCCTGGAGGACTGTTGGGATGCAGACCCGGAAGCACGGCTAACAGCTGAGTGTGTGCAGCGGCGCCTGGCTGCCCTGGCCTGTCCTGAGGAGGCCCACCCCTTCCCTGAGGGCCGTGCACAGGACTGCTCACCTTACTGCCTGGAAGACCATCTCTCCTATCCTCCCGTCTGCCATTCTCCCTCGTAGGCTGCAGCTGAGTGCCTGCCACGTCACTGTTCAGCAAGGCCCTTTTCCCAGAAATCCTCAACCTACCTGGACTACTTCTCCTGTGTAAATATGCATTTATGTAGAATCTGTGTTTGTTGTTGTTCAGTCGCTAAATTGTATCTGACTCTTCGCGACTCCATGGACTGCAGCATGCCAGGCTCCTCTGTCCTCCACTATATCCTGGAGTTTGCTCAAATTCACATCCATTGAGTTGGTGATGCTATCTAACCATCTCATTCTCTGCTGCCCCTTTCTGCTTTTGCCTTCAATTTTTCCCAGCATCAAGGTCTTTTCCAATGAATTGGCTCTTTGTATCAGGTGGTCAAAGTATTGAAGCTTCAGCTTCATCATCAGTCCTTCCAATGAATATTCAGGACTGATTTCCTTTAGGATTGACTGGTTGGATCTCCTTGCAGTCCAAGGGATTCTCAAGAATCTTCTCCAGCACCACAGTTCAAAAGCATCAATTCTTCTTGCTCAGTCTTCTTTATGATCCAACTCTTATATCCATACATGACTACTGGAAAAACCATAGCTTTGATGATATGGACTTTTGTCAGCAAAGTGATGTCTCTGGTTTTTAATATGTTGTCTAGGCTTGTCATAGCTTTCCTTGTAAGGAGCAAGCATCTTTTAATTTCATGGCTGCAGTCACCATCTGCAGTGATTTTGGAGCCCAAGAGAAGAAAATCTATGACTGCTTTCACTTTTTCCCCTTTTATTTGCCATGAAGTGATGGGGCCAGATGTCATAATCTTAATTTTTTGAATGTTGAGTTTTAAGCCAGCTTTTTCATTCTCCTCTTTCATCCCTCATCGAGAGGCTCTTTAGTTCCTCTTCACTTTTCTGCCATTAGAGTGGTATCATCTCCATATTTGAGGTTGTTGATATCTTCCCCAGCAACCTTGATTCCAGCTTGTGATTCATCCAGCCTGGCATTTCACATGATGTACTCTGTATATAGGACTTCCCTGGTGGCCACCTATTTTCCCCATAATTTAGTTTAAACAGCACTCTTTGAATAATCTTTAAACATAAGTTTCATTTTGTCTTGCCTCTGCTCAACAGTCCACTTGCCTTTTTTGTGACAATGCTATGAGCACTATTTACAGAGGAGGAAACCAAGGGCTCAGAGAAGTTTAGAATGTGTCCAAGGTCATACAGATTTTAAATAACAAAGAAAGGATTTTCAGCCATTAAAAGTGAAGTTTATGCTGGAAATAGAACTGCCATATGACCCAGCAATCCCACTGCTGGGCATACACACCAAGGAAACCAGAACTGAAAGAGACACGTATACCCCAATGTTCACTGCAGCACTGTTTACAATAGCCAGGACATGGAAGCAACCTAGATGTCCATCAGCAGACGAATGGATAAGAAAGCTGTGGTACATATATACAATGGAATTAAAAGCTATTAAAAAGAATGCATTTGAATCAGTTCTAATGAGGTGGATGAAAATGGAGCCTATTATACAGAGCGAAGTAAGTCAGAAAGAAAAACACCAATACAGTATATTAATACATATATATGGAATTTAGAAAGATGGTAACCATGACCCTATATGTGAGACAGTGAAAGAGACACAGATGTAAGGAACAGACTTTTGGACTCTGTGGGAGAAGGCGAGGGTGGGATGATTTGACAGAATAGCATTGAAATGTGTATATTATCAATATGTGAAACAGATCGCCAGTCCAGGTTCAGTGCATGAGACAAGGTGCTCAGAGCTGGTGCACTGGGATGACCCTGAGGGATGGGATGGGGAGGGAGGTGGGAGGGAGGTTCAGGATGGGGAACACATGTACACCCATGGCTGATTCATGTGACTGTATGGCAAAAACCACCACAATATTGTAAAGTAATTAGCCTCCAATTAAAATAATAAAAAAAAGTGAAGTTTATGGAAACACCACAAATCATTAGAAATAGATAATATTATATGAATATATGTTGACAAGCCTAGGGTTATGTTAAAAAAGATAAACGTATGATCACAAGAAAGCAAACAAATACCAATTTGTTTCAAAATATCCAACCAATACACACCAAGGAAACCAGATCTGAAGGAGACATGTGTACCCCAATGTTCATTGCAGCACTGTTAATAATAGCCAGGACATGGAAGCAACCTAGATGCCCATCAGCAGATGAATGGATAAGAAAGCTGTGGTACATATACACCATGGAATATTACTCAGCCATTAAAAAGAATTCATTTGAATCAGTTCTAATGAGATGGATGAAACTGGAGCCCATTATACAGAGTGAAGTAAGTCAGAAAGATAAAGAGCAATACAGTATACTAACGCATATATATGGAATTTAAAAAGATGGTAACGATAACCCTATATGCAAAACAGAAAAAGAGACACAGATGTACAGAACAGACTTTTAGACTCTGTGGGAGAAGGCGAGGGTGGGATGTTCAGAGAGAACAGCACTGAAACAAGTATACTATCAAGGGTGAAACAGATCACCAGCCCAGGTTGGATGCATGAGATGGGTGCTCAGGGCTGGTGCACTGGGAAGACCCAGAGGGATGGGATGGAGAGGGAGGCGGAAGTGGGGATCGGAATGGGGAACACATGTAAATCCATGGCTGATTCATGTCAATGTATGGCAAAAACCACTACAATATTGTAAAGTAATTAGCCTCCAACAAATAAAAATGAATGGAAAAAAAAATATCCAACCAAAACTGTCAAGATTACAAAAACAAAGTCTGAGAAACTAGCACAACCAAGAGGAACCTAAGGAGACACACGACCTCTTGGATAAAATCCTGGAATAGAAAAAAGGACATTGGGTAAAAACTGAGGAAATATGAATAAAGTATGGAGTTAATAATCATGAATCAATATTGGCTTATTTGGGTAACAAATGTACCATACTAATGTCAATAGGGGAACAGGGTATGGTGAATATGAAAACTCTGTATTACCTTCCCAATTTTTCTGTAACTCTAAAGCTGTTCTTAAAAAATAAAGCTTATTGAAAAAACAAAAACTATGACTTGCTTCAAAACTGTGGAGAGGTCATAAACAAAAAAAAAAAACAAGGAGGAAAAAAAAAAACAAGGGGAGGGTTGTTGTAAGCATTACAGTGTTTACTGACAATATTCTTGAGTGGATGTGCTATAATATGTTGTATTGGAGGGATCACTAACAGAAAATTCAGAAAATCTAGATTATAATCTTGGCTCTTCTAACTCTGAACTCTTAAAAGAGTTTATTTAATTTTCTCAGGAAGTTGAATGGATGATTCTCTTAAGTAATTTCTAACCCTATAATTCCACAATCCTATGATAAAATATTAAAGTCCCAGTTTTAAAGACTACTTAAAAAAAAACAAAAAGACTACTTCACCAAATGCAGTATATAACTAGTATGGCATTGCCATGATTAGTGATTCCATACTCATGGAGATGCAGTATACATATAAATAAACTTCTTATAAACTGGAAACATGAATCTATGAATAGAATGGCTCATGGGAGGGAAACTGTGTAGCTGAAGACAGGGGTTGTGAACAATAAAAAAAAGACTGATTTTTTACTATCTTTTTTTAACCTCTTGAATTTTTTGCATATTTTGTATATTAAAATTACATGTTTACTTATTAATTTAAAATGTCTGTGCCTAGCGAAAAAAAAAAAGACTGGATGGAAATATTCCAAAATAATAATTAGTGATTCTGTTTGGTGATGGGACCTCAAAAGTAGTCTTCTTTTTCCTTCTACTTTTCTGTGTTTTCCAAGTTTTCTTTAAGTCTTATGAATTCCTTACAGGATCTAGGAAAAATATGTAAATGAAAATGCTCTCACCAGAAAAAATTCTTAAAAAAACAAACATAGGTCACTTATAGCGCCCTCCTTTGGCACTAAGGGACATGATTTGTAGCATATTTTGTGCTTGTTGATACATTGTTTGCCGAAGTTGTTTCATTTGTGACCATCATATTCTCACCTAGTCTGTAATGGGAAGCATGGAGAGCATGGAGGAGCACAGTTTATGTTCTTTCTGGTTTGTTATAGCACCCAGTTCAGGAGTCAGCACACAGCCTGAATCCTGAGTTCCTAACCTGCATCTGCCACTAACTAGGGTAGAATCTGCAATATGCCATTTCTCCTTTTTTTTTTGTTTTTTTCCCCACTTTTCCCTTTTTGGCATGCAGGATATTAGTTCCCTCACCAGGGATTGAACCCATGCCCCCTGCTCTGGAAACACAGTTTTCACTAGACCAACAGGGAAGTCCCGGCGCCCCTCCCCCCTTTTTTTCTTTTGTCCTGTGCCACAGTTTAACGCCTTCACATACTGCCATAGGCCTGCCTACCTATAGTTGTTAGAGAGCAAGCAGCAGATGTCTCATGCTGCTTTATATTTCTATAGTGCCTTCCTCAGGTCTAGGAAAATAACTACAAATATTCTATATCTTCAGCCTCTTCTCTGAATGTCCGCTTTTCTTTCCCCCACCTGTTAAAATGAACCTTGCTTTTCCTGGAGTGTTAACTGTTTTTTCTTTCACATATACTGGAGGAAGGTGGATATTTTCCTTGCTCTCTGTTACTGCTTCTAGACCATTCTCTTTCTCCTTAAAAATCCAAGCTTCAAAAAAAAAAAAAAAAAATCCAAGCTTCTCTGAAATGCATACCTTCAGACCACATGATCTGTTACTTTACCTTGTTGTGGTTATTTGCAGACCTCCTGGTCACTCGTGTATTTGTTGAATATTTTAGCATTTGCTCAAAGTCTTTTTCTTTTCTTTTTTTTTTTTTTTTTTGTCTTTTTCTTTTCATCATTACTTTTATCATCATTCTTGGTGACTTAAGTCACTATGTAGATAATCTACTTAATCCTTTCATCTTGACCTTTTTCCTTCCAACAAGATTTTCCTTTACCACCTTAGCCACCAAATCCGTTTTAAGCATTCCATTCTTGGGGTACCAACTCCTGCCTTTTCAGCTCGGTTACTCTAGAAAGCCTCTATTGGCACATCCAATCCATTCACCTTGCCACTTTTCCACTATTCATCTCACCTGTTATGTTTTTCCTTCCTTGTTCAGTTTATCTTCCATGGTCTTTCATCATAATCGCTACACTCTCAACAGTCTTGCCCCTCTCTCCATTTCTCTTATATTTTGCAGGCAAACCCCATCCCAAGTTAAATCCAGTTCTCTTCCTATTTCACAGCTGTACCCAAGCATTGGTATTTAACTGGAAGAAGCTAGCACCTGTGCTGACCGGTCTCACTTTACATGTGGCCCACAGACTTCAAGTCAGCCCTCCATACTGCCCAACAATCCTAATACAGTACCCTAGTTAATTCATTTGCACTTTCTGAGATGACTATTTCTGACCTTCTCCCTCCACCTCACTCTCAACTGATAATCTTGCTTCTTATTTCCCTGAAGAAAAAAAAGATCAGGAGCAAGCAGCACAGTCACATTTTTCCCCTCACTAAATCTACTAATGCATTTACATCTAGATCTGTGGACTCTGATTTCCCTCCTATAACAATAGTAACAGCTAACACATGTAGTCTAGGGCTTACTATATGTTCAGCAGTGTTTGGAGTCCTGCATATATTAAGTCATTTAATCCTCACTATGAATTAAGTATTATTATTATCCCTCACTTTAGAGATGGGAACTGAAACATGGAACTTTCTTTTGAATTACCTTGTCCAAGGTTACAAAGAAAGTATTCTGGATTTAGAGTATAAGCAGATAGGGTAGAGGGATCCCTGGAGAAAGAGAACCAAGCATGACTTTCCTGACACAAGAGAAGTCATTTTTGGCCTAAGCCATTTTGTGATCTAACCTTGGCCACAGTGCTTGTCCTTGAACAGGTCTTTAATTATCTTAAAGGAAGTGAGGGAATGCAGGAATGAAAGAAAAGCAGTCAAGAAACAATAGTTCAGGGTAAGTATCCTGGAGGTCCAGTGGCTAAGACTGTATTCCTAATGCAGGGGGCCTGGATTCAATCCCTTGTCAGGGAACTATATCCCACATGCCACAGCTAAAGATCCCATATGCCATGATTAAGAACTGGTACAGCCAAATAAATAAATATTTTTTTAAAAAAAAGAAAAAATAATCCAGGGATAAAACAGAGCCCCAGTTCCTCCTTAAGGGGTATATACATAACACTCTGTTACATGTCTTTGAGTTCTGCCGGCTCCCAGCAAGCTGGAGAATGGACTGATGATGTTGACCTTTTCTGACCCTCATGACTTCAACCAACTAAAGCTTGGCTCTGTCAACCTTTGACCCACTTCTATGCTGAATTCTCTTCTGTTCACACCCCTTCATGAATATTCATGTACTCTTAGCTTAAAACTTCCCCAATTTTGCTGTCCAGGGAAACGCTACTTTGGGACAGATTCCCAGTGTTCTTCTTACTTGCTGCAGGCAATAAATCCTTCCTTCTTCTATGGCTTGGTTGTGTCTTTTGGCTTGACACCTACCAAGAGGTGAACCGAGTTTTCAGGTAACAAGAGCTCATTCTTGGTACTTCCCTGGTGGGCCGGTGGTTAAGCGTCTGCCTGCCAATGCAGGGAACATGGTTTTGATCCCTGATCTGGGAAGATCCCACATGCCGCAGAATAGCTAAGCCTATGTGCCACAACTACTGAAGACCATGCATCCTAGATCCTGTGCTCCACAATAAGAGAAGCCACTGCAACGAGAGGCCTGAGAACCTCAAGTTGAGAATAGCTGCTGCTTGCCATAACTTGGGAAAGCCCACGCGCGGCAGCGAGGACCCAGCACACCCCATAATAAATAAATTTAATTAACTTAAAACAAGGAAATACACTACAATGGGAAAAAGTCTCTTCAGCAAGTGGTGTTGGAAAAGTTGGACATCTGCATGTAAATCAATGAAGTCAGAACACACCCTTAGACCGACCACACACACACACACACACACACACACACACACACACACAAGGTTCATTCTTTCAGCCACTACATTGTATTAAGTGAACTGTCCTATCTAGGGTCAATGTTTTCTCCTGTAAACTTGAACCCCTTTTTTCCCGGTCACTTAGGAACTTTGCTCCTTCAGTTAACCCTTCCATTTTTCTCTCTACTGGATGATTCCCATCAGTTCAAAAACATGCTTTAAATTCTCCCATCTTAAAAAGTTCTTCCCAGACTGCCCAGCCTCCTCTTTTCCTCCATCCTCTTATGATTACTGCTCCATTTCTCTGCTTCCTTGCTTACTAACACTGCTTGGAAGAATCACTTTTATTTGCTGCCTCCACCTTCTCACATGTCATTCTCTCCTCAAATTGTGGCAGGCAAAATTTCATCCCTAGAAGGTAATTAAAACCACTCTTAAAAAAACTCACTATTCTTCAAAATCCAATGGCCAGTTCTCAGTCTGCCTCCTACACAATTTTTTTTTTTTTTTTTTCTTTCTGAAAGATCTTTAATAAGGTACCTTGGGAACTCAATTCATTAAGAAAAAAAAAACCAGGTTGGTTTAACTATAACAGATGTTTCAGTGCAGCTCCAAAAGTCTTTATAAATACAGTCATTTGGAGAGGTGGTCCTGGTCCTGGATCAGATTATTCGTTGTGTTTCTGAGAACAGTAAGAAGGGGGAGAATTGTGATGTTGGGAATATGCTGCTGCTGCTAAGTCACTTCAGTCGTGTCCGACTCTGTGCGACCCCATGGACTGCAGCCTACCAGGTTCCTCCATCCATGGGATTTTCCAGGCAAGAGTACTGGAGTGGGTTGCCATTGCCTTCTCCAGGACTCCTACACAATTTATCAGCAGCATTTAAACATTTGATAGCTTCTTCCTTGAATCCTTTCTTCACACTTTTCCTCAGATTTCCCACTTACTCACTGGGAAAGGGAAGAATCTGTATCCTTTCTGTATCCTTTGCTCACTTTTCTTGCCAATTTCTAAATACTGGCAGGCCGGAGTTCAAGTTCTGGGCCTTTTTTCCTACTCTGGCTTACCCATGCCCCCTCGCCGACCTTACTAGCTCCTTTAGATACGTTCATAACTCTGGATTGTTTTCTCTTCAGACCAGACCACTTCCTGAGCACCGAACTGCCTTCTCAACATTTCCACTTGGATATCTGATAGGCTTCCTAAACTTAACCTTGTCCAAAAATACTTATGTCTACTCCTCCCCCATCTTCATCTCAGAAAATGACACCATTATTTTCCACTCAATATTCTTGGGTTTATTCTTGATTTCTCTATTCCTTTCACCTCTACATCCAGTCCAAGCCTGCTAAGCTCTACCTTAAAAAAAAACAACAACAACCCACTAAATCAACTATACTTCAATTAAAAAAAAATACCCAGAGTCTGGGGGCTTCCCTTGTAGTTCAGTTAGTAAAGAATCTACCTGCAATGCAGGAGATCCAGGTTTGATTCCTGAGTCGGGAAGATCCCCTGGAGAAGGAAATGGCAACCCACTCCAGTATTCTTGCCTGGAGAATCCCACAGAGGAACCGGGCAGGCTACAGTCCATGGGGTCGCAAGAGTTGGACACGCCTTAGCGACTACACTACCACCACCACCACCATCCAGAGTCCGACCCTGCTGATCATCTCTACAACTTCCATCCAGGCCACCACCATTCTCCCTTGAACCACAGCAGCAACCTCCTAACTGGGTTCCCTGCTTTACTTTAACCATCTCTCTCTATTTTGTTCTTTTATTACACAGTAGTGATAATAATAGCAATTTCATAATTTATATAATAATGTTATTATATATTTATTTATATTCTGCCTCAACCACCAAGATATTACCTCTATGAAGGCAAGGATTTTTTCTCCTGTGTTTTCACTCTGTCCCCAGTACCCGGCTAGCTTGAGAAGTATTTGTTTTGAATGAATGAATGAATGACAGAAGCATGGTAAATCATTAAAGACTTAATGAATGAGCAATATAAGCTTTAAAAGCATTATCTAATGCTTTTTAAATAATCTGAGTTTAGGGAATTCCCTGGTGGTCCTGTGGTTGGACTCTGTACTTCTACTTCAGGGGGCATGGGTTTGATCCCTGATCAGAGAACTAAAATCCTGCAAGCTAGGCTTCTTTGGTGACTTAGTGGTAAACAATCTGTCTGCTAATGCAGGAGACATGGGTTTGATACCTGGTCCAAGAAGATCCCACATGCTGCAGAGCAACTAAGCCCAGGAACCACAACTATTGAGCCTGTGTTCTAGAGCCTGGGAGCCTCAACTACTGAGCCCACGTGCTGCAGTTACTGAAGCCTGGAAGCCCTAGAGCCATGCTCTGCAATGAGACGCCACTGCAATGAGAAGCCTGCACACCGCAACTAGAGAGTAGCCCCCATGCAAACCCCCACAACTAAAGAAAAACCCATGCAGTAAGGAAGACCCACCACAACCAAAAATAAATCAAATAATTAAAATCCCACAAGCTGCACAGTGCAGTAAAAAAAAAAAAAAAAGAAATCTGAGTTTCAATCTGAGGAAGAATTTCCCAACTAGCAGGTAAGTGAAGAGAGGTATGGAGGATATTGGCAATTTATAAGGGTCCTGCAGGGAGATTAAAAATCATCCTGAGTGAAAGTTGTTTAGTCACGTCTGACTGTTTGTGACCCCATAGACTATACAGTTCATGGGAATCTCCAAGCCAGAATACTAGAGTGGGTAGCCTTTCCCTTCTCCAGGGGATCTTCCCAACCCAGGGATTAAACCCAGGTCTCCTGCATTGCAGGCGGATTCTTTACCAGTTGAGGCACAAGGGAAGTCGAAGAATACTGGGAATCACCTGAATCTAACAATAATAGTTCTTGATATAAATGAGAATCATGATACTACTACATGGTAGCATATAAGTGCTTATTATGTGACAGATACACAATTATCTCATCACAACTCTATGAGGTAGGTACCACTGCCACTGTTTTACAAATGAGGAAATTGATGATCCAAGGGGTTAACTTATTCAAGGTCACACATAAGTGTCAAAGTCACGATTTGAATCCAGGTCTGTCTGACTAACTCCAGAAGCATTATGCTCTATTCCTCCCTTTGTTCATTCATTTATTCATGTAGTTATTTAACAGTTTATTCATTGATACCCTCCTATGTACCAGGCACTGTGTGAACTGTTAACTGTGAAGTGTTCTTCCTTTCAAGAAGCTTACAGTCAAATGCAGGAAGCTAACATAAAGTAACTACTCATTCATGCATGATTATAAGCTGAGATAGATATGCTAAAGGAAAGGCAAGGTTCTACAACAAAGGAGTTTACCTGACTAGAGTATCAAGGAGGCTTCCCTGAAGAAGTGATCCTGGAGCCGAGAGCTGATGAATGAGCAGGAGTTAATCAGGCAAAATGGTGAGAAGGGAGAGCATTCCAGGCTGCAGGGGCAGCAAGTGCAAAAGCCCTCCTACAAAAGGAACCAAGATTTTCTGCAGGGAAGAAAGAGGCCTAGGGGCTGAAGAGCACAGAGCAAGGGGTAAGCAGTATGAGAGGAGAGCAGAGAGGCAGTAGGGTCAGACCACTGCAGACATTGCAGTAATAAGATGTTGAGTTTTTTTGGTTTGACAAGTTGGAGGAAACAGACACTCAAGAGAGCTGGTGAGAAGGTGAAAGTGAAAAATGAAAAATAAAAAATGAAAGCGTTAGTTGCTCAGCCATGTCCGACTCTTTGTGACCCCATGGACTGTAGCCCGCCACGCTCCTCTCTCCATGGAATTCTCCAGGCAAGAATACTGGAGTGAGTAGCCATTCCCTTCTCCAGGGGATCTTCCCAACCTAGGGAAGGGTTCCCAACCTGGAACCCAGGTTTCTTGCATTGTAGGAGGATTCTTCACCATCTGGGCCTCCAGGGAAGCCTGGTGAGAAGTAAATAAATCTAACCTCTATGGAGGTTATTCATCAATATCGATAAAAAAACAAAATATGTAAAATGACATATCAGGGTTATTTATTTCAGCATTGTTTTTAGTAGCAGAAGAGTGAAAATAACAAATCTCTCTTGGTTGGTTAAACTGATTATGGTACATCATATAAAAGAATAAGATGCAGTTGTGAAAAAGTCAGGACACACTTTCTACTGATATAGAAACATCTCCAAGATATATTAAGTGGGGGAGAAAAGTTGCAAACTAAACTCTGCATAGTTTTCTGTTTGTATATTTAAAAGAGGGCATATAAATTTATGTCAGCATTTGCTTGATTCTAATGAAGAAAGTGTGGAAATGTATACAAGAAACCAATTATGTGGTTATGTGTGTTATGTGAGTTGGGAAGGTTGGGTAAATGGAGAACAGGAGTGAAAGAGAGACTCTTCCCTTTATACCACTTGGTCCTTTTTGATTTTTTAACATATTACCTATTCAACAAAAATGAATACATTCATGTAAAAATAGTTTCAACCTTTGTCTAAAGGATAATGCAATGCCGCTAAAGAATTTTAAGCAGTAGGGTGATGTCAGAGTTGGCTTTAGAAAACAATTTCCAAGGTTGAAATGTGGGGAATGAATTGAAAGAGGGTCAGAATGGATGCTGACAGGACAGTCAATGAGACACCACTTCATATGCGCACTAGAATGTCTATACCAATAAAGACAGACAGTAACAAGTGCTGGCGCAGATGGGGGGAAATTGGAACCCTTATACATGGCTGGGGGGGATATAAAACGGTGTGGCTATTTTGGTAAATAATTTGGCAGCTCCTCAAAAATGTTAAAGAGTTGCCATATGACCCAACAATTCCTCTCATAAGTAAATAACCTAATAGAATTGAAAACATGTATCAGTGCTCATGCCCCATGCACCCTTGCAGTCAGTGGGTGAGCTAGGGCAGCAAGGCAGCCTCCTTATAGCTCTGTGGAGTGCCTCTAGCCTCCCTACTGGAGTCGCTGGCAGGGGCCAGCCTTGCAGTGGTGTGTTCTACATCAATGGCTCCAGCTGGATTCATTGGACTAGGCAAATCGGGCATCCCATGGCAAAAAAAAAAAGAAAAAAAAAATCTCATGGACATGGCTATCCGCTTGTTATTTATGATGTGTTCCCTGATGCATGCAGAGAATTTCTAGATGTAAGTGAGTGTCTTCTCCGGCAGATGTAGCCAGCAAGGATGGAATTATTACAGTGTTGCTCACCAGTATCAATGCAATAGAAGCTTATTCTGGAGCAAATGGGATTCCAAAAAAAGCGAAGCAAGGCTCACTTTTAACAGATTCTAGTACTATTGATCCTACAGTTTGGAAAGATTTGGCCAAAGAAGTTGAGAAAATGGGAGCAATTTTCAGGGTTGCTCCTGTTTCTGATGGTGTGGAAGCTACTCAGTCTGGGAGCCTCACATTTATGGTGTGAGGTGTGTTGCGCTAAGTTGCTTCAGTTATGTCCTACTCATTGTGACCCTATGGACTGTAGCCCACCAGACTCCTCTGTCCGTGGGGATTCTCCAGGCAAGAATACTGGAGTGGGGTGCCATTTCTCACTCCAGGGAATCTTCCTGACCCAGGGATCAATTCCGTGTCTCTTATGTCTCCAGTGTTGGTAGACAGGTTCTTATCGCTAGTGCCATCAGAGGAGTCACAGACAAATTTGCCGCTGCCCAAGAGCTGCTGGGGAGCAAGGATTCCAATGTGCTGTATTGTGGAGCCCGTGGGCCTGGGCAGGCTCTGAGGATCTGCTACAACATACTGTTAGCTATTGGTATGATTGGAACTGCTGATGCTATGAATCTGGGAATCAGGTTAGGACCTGACCCAAAACTATTGGCCAAAATCCTAAATGTGAGCTCAGGACAGCATTGGTAAAGTGCTGCTTATAATCCCGCATCTGGGGTGACTGATGGAGTTCCCTTCCCTAATAACTATCAGGGTGGATTCAGAACAACACTCATGGCTAAGGATCTGGGATTAGCACACGACTCTAATGTTAGCACAAACACCCCAATCTTTCTGGGCAGTCAAGCCCATCAGATCTGTGTGGATGATGCATGTAAAGGGCTGCTCAAAGAAAGGCTGCTTGTCCGTGTTCCAGTTTCTATGAGAAGAGGAGACATTCTGAGTCTGTCCACCTTTGGCAGTGGACACTATTGGAAACCAAACTCTATCTCAGAACCTCTTTATTGCTTACTCTGCAAGTAAATAGGTCTGTCTGTTTTCAATTGTCTAGGTCACAGTAAACCCTGGGATGTTTTTCACCCATTTTTAGCGGCTTATTCTTTTTAAAATCTATTTAGCAAATATGTAATACCTGAAATTTTTTCCCTGTAAGCCTCTAATGATCCCTTGCTAACTAGCTGATTGGCTTTTTCAAAAACTTGAGAACTTCTCTGGTGGTGTAAGGATCCCCCTGCCAACGCAGGGGACAGGGGTTTGATCTCTAGTCAGGGAAGATTCCACATGCTGCGGAGCAACCAAGCCCATGTGCCACAACTACCAAGCCTATGTGCTGCAACTGCTGAAGCCGGTACACCCAGAGCCTGTGCTCCACAACAAGAGAAGCCACCACAAAGAGAGGCCGAGCACCACAACAAAGAGTAGCCCCGGCTCACCGCAGCTAGAGGAAGCCTGAGTGCAGGAACGAAGCCCCAGCACAACCAAAAAAATAAAAGATCCCTGAGCATCTTTAGGTAAATTGTTGCATATTTCAATTACTACAATTTACAAATAAAGCCTATTTTTTTTCCAATACAATAAAACCTATTTTAGAGGGGAGAAAAGAAATTGCCGTGAGGGAAGGAGTTAGAAGAAAGGAAAGTATAGTGAATTACTACCTATGTCCCTCAGAAAGTTTATCCCTTTTGTAGTATTCTTGCATTACTGTTGTTGTTCAGTCACTTAGTTGCGTCTGACTCTTTGTGACCCCATGGACTGCAGCACACCGGGCTTCCCTGTCCCTCACTATCTCCCAGAGTTTGCTCAAACTCATATCCATTGAGTCAACGATGATGCATTACTGAGGTTACTGATTTATTTTCTAGGAGTTGATAAAGCAAGAGAATGCCTTGCTGTAGGTTATATAATTTGGACTCTGTTACATTTATCTTGGTGTGTCCCTCTTGTAACAACTCCCAATACTTAGCAAGCTTGTTTTTTATATATTTGCTTCCTTGTACATTCTTACTACATATTTTTGACTTCAAAAGTATACCTTTAGAACTGTTTCAAAGCCAAGAATGATACATGCTTTAGATAATTATTATTCTAAATATAACCATATAATCTTGAATTCAAATAAATTTCTATGCTGATAATAAAAAGAAAACATATGGTCACACAAATTTGTCCATGAATGTCCACAGCACCAATCACATAGTAGGGAAAAATGTAAAAACAATTCAAATGTTCTTCAACTAATGAATGGATAACTAAATGTGGTATAGCCAAGGAGTGGCATACTAGTCAGTACTTCCTTCATAAAAAGGAATGAAGATTCATACTACATCATGGGTGAACCTTGAAAATATTATGCTAAGTGAAAGAAGCCAGTCACAATAGGTCACATATTGTACAATTTTCCATTTGTATGAAATGTTTAGAATAAGACAATTTATAGCAGAACATTAATTAGTGTTTGCTTAGGGCTTGAGTAAAATGAGGGAGAGGTGAGGAGACAAATGAGGATTCACTATTAATGGGTATAACTTATTTTAAGGGGGACAAAAATGTTCTAAAATTAGATAATGGCTCACGATTCGCTAAAAACTATTGAACTGTACACTTTAAATGGGTGAATTGTATGGTATATGAACTATATTTCAATAAAGCTACTTTAAATAAGAGAGAGTTTTCGAATTTCCCTGGTGGTCCAGTGGTTAAGAGTCCATCTTGCAATGAAGAGGAAACAAGTTCAATCGCTGGTCAGTGAACTAAGACCCCACAAGTTGCAGGGGGACTAAGCCCACATACCGCAACTACTGAGCTCACGTGCTGCAACTACTGAAGCCTGTGTGTCTAGAGCCTGTGCTCCACAACAAGAGAAGCCACTGCAACGAGAAGCCCGGGCAACACAGTGAAGACTAGCCCCCACTTGCCATAACTAAAGAAGACCCGTGCGCCGCAACAAAGACCCAGTGCAACCAGAAAAAACACAATAAATAAATTAGAAATTCTAAGAGGAATCATGCCCATAGAGACATATCCATTTCTCTCAAACTCAATGATCTTTCAAGAAAGAAAAAAATCAGATATAAATTGCCTTTAAAAAAAGTTCCAATTCATCTTAAATACTTAGTACAAGCCTGATATAAAAATATATCAAAATGTACTATGATTATGCAAAACATAGTATTGTATGTCGTGTATTTCAATAAAATATATAGCAAAAACTTTTAATTAAAAAATTAAAAATCTATCAATTTTAGTTCAAGATGACAAACTCAGCATAAGATCTATCTTCATATTTTAGTACCTCACAAATTGAGGATGTACTATTTTCATTATTGTTTGGTTTAAAGTATTTCATTTCCATACTGTTTTATTCTTTGACTCAGATTTATTTGGAAGACTTGCTTTTTTAACTTCCACATATATGTTTGTTTTGTTGAATGCACACAAGCTCATGTGTCCAACACACAGTGAAGGCCAAACAAACCAGAACATTGGAGTTTGGAACAGAGAAAGGTATGTTGCTGAACTGAGCAAGGAGAATTGGTGGTTAGTGTTCAAAAAACCCAAACTTTTGTGATAGTTTTTGGAGAGGAGTTTTTACAAGCAAAATTGGGGGCTAGGCCTGCAGGGCACGTGACTTTCTTCTGATTGGTTGGTGGTGAGGTAACAGGATGGTATTGCGGGAATGTTCTGCTCAGAAGTTACCATTCTTTTCCTGGTTGGGGGGCTTATTTCCCACAGAAAAACTAAAAATAAATTGCTATGTATTTCCCTTGAGGAGAAACCAGGGCTCCGCTTTGTGACTGCACTATTGTTTTTTGACAGTTCCTCCTTTGTTTCTGCATTCTCTCTCTTCCCTGATTAGTAACTATTTGAATCTGCCCTTTGTGGACTGTAGCCTACCAGGCTCCTCTATCCATGGGATTTTCCAGGCAAGAGTACTGGAGTGGGTTGCCATTTCCTTCTCCAGGGGATCTTCCCGACACAGGGATCGAACCTGGGTCTCCAGCATTGCAGACAGACGCTTTTCCATCTGAGCCACCAGGAAGCCCTTGGAATTCAGGGACGGTCTAGGAAGCTGAGGGCTTCCCAGGTGGCACGAGTGGTAAAGAACCTGTCTGCCAGTGCAGGAGGCATAAGAGATGCAGGTTTGATCCCTGGGTTGGGAAGATTCCCTGGAGGAGGGCACAACAACCCACTCCAGTATTCTTGCCTGGAGAATCCCATGGACAGAGGAGCCTGAAGAGCTACAGTCCATAGGGTCGCAGAGAGTGGGACATGACAGAAGTGATTTAACACATATGCTAGGAAGTTGAATCCGGTTTCCTACAAACAAGAAAAGGGGACGAGGAAAAGGCTTGCGGGGCCTTCACAGGTACACGTGAAAGCCCCACAGGGCCCGCTCAGTTTCATTTGTATTTATATTTTACACTGTGGTCAAAGAATACAGTATGTATTACACAACTCTCTGAAGTTTGAATTACATTTGTTGAGACTGATTTTTATAAATGTTTTACGTATGCTTAAGAGGGATAAGTAGTTTTTACTTTGGATGAATGGTTCTACATATGTTTATTAAATCAAGCTTGTTAAGTGGGTTACTAAAAAAAAAATTGAGGCCATTGCAGCAGTTCAGTTAAGAGATGATGGTAGGCTAGGAACAGAGAAGATGGAGAGAAGTGTAGGGATTCCAGATTTATTTGGGAAACAAAACAGACCCGTCCTCATGTTGGAGGAGGATGGGAGGAATGTGGATAGAGCCATTAAGGATGACTTTCTTGGTTTCTTGTTTATGCAATTTGCCAGATGGCAGATTCATGAAATTAAAAAAAAAAATTTTTTTTTTTAAAGTTCTACCAGTTTATTGCTAACCCATCTCCCTCCACCCTCATGCATGCATGCTCAGTCATGTAACTCCATGGACTGTAGTCGCCAGGCTCCTCTGTTCATGGACTTTTCCAGGCAAGAATACTGGAGTGGGTTGCCAAGATATATGAAATTGAGATAGGGAATTCTAGGAGAGATTAGACATCTATATTTCCCCCAAGAATGTTTCTTTGCTTTCTATGGGGGCCAAGAGGGCAGCGGTGAATATTGAGGCTGTGGGTGAGAGCAGCTCCTGCCATTCCTTAAGCCCTCTGCGTATGCATGTTTATCTGTACAACACATCACAGTACAGTAAGTCCCCTAGGTAAGAATGAGTTCCATTCCAAGAGTGTCTTCATAAGTCCAATTTGTTTGTAAGTTCAACAAAGTTAGCCTGGTTACCTAACTAACTTTGGCTATATAGGCTAACACAATAGGCTATATATTTGTTCTTCGGTTGCTAAGTCACATTCCACTCTTTGTGACCCCATAGACTGCAGCACACCAGGCTTCCCTGTTCTTCACTATCTCCCGGAGTTTGCTCAAACTCATGTCCA
Organism: Cervus elaphus; assembly: GCF_910594005.1. Classification (NCBI taxonomy): domain Eukaryota; kingdom Metazoa; phylum Chordata; class Mammalia; order Artiodactyla; family Cervidae; genus Cervus; species Cervus elaphus. Next base: position 26,484,147 of record NC_057817.1, on the reverse strand, counting down.
TTGAGTCGGTGATGCCATCCAACATCTCACCCTCTTCTCCTGCCATCAATCTTTCCCAGCATCAGGGTGTCTTCCAATGAGTTGGCTCTTTGCATCAGGTGGCCACAGTATTTCAGCTTCAGCATCAGTCCTTTCAATGAATATTCAAGGTTGATTTCCTTTAGGATTGACTGGTTTGATCTCTTTGCAGTCCAAGGGACTCTCAAGAGTCTTTTCTAGGACCACAACTGGAAAACATCAATTCTTCAGCCTTCTTTATGGTCCAACTCTCACATCCATACATGCTGCTGCTGCTGCTAAGTCGCTTCAGTCGTGTCTGACTCTGTGCGACCCCACAGACGGCAGCCCACTAGGCTCCCCTGTCCCTGGGATTCTCCAGGCAAGAACACTGGAGTGGGTTGCCATTTCCTTCTCCAATGCATGAAAGTGAAAAGTGAAAGTGAAGTCGCTCAGTCGTGTCCGACTCTTGGAGACCCCATGGACTGCAGCCCACCAGGCTCCTCCATCCATGGGATTTTCCAGGCAAGAGTACTGGAGTAGAGTGCCATTGCCTTCTCCGATCCGTACATGACTATAGGAAAAACCATAGCTTTGACCATACGGGACCTTGGTCAGCAGAGTTGTGTCTCTGTACTGTAATAGGTTTATAATACTTTTCACACAAGTAATACATACAAAAAATAAGGAAAATAAATTTGATCTTAAAGTGCCTTGAAAATTATAGTAGTACAGTATAGCTGGCATACAGCAGTATAACAGCTGACATACAGGAATTGGCATCAAGAGAACAGGGAAGAAAAGTTACTAGCTGGAGGAGGGAGAAGAGGTGGCAGAGGGTAGAGCGGAGGGATTCGTCAGCGATAGGAGACAGGGAGCAAGCTGCATGTGACAATGTACGTCGGACCCGTGAACCAACTTACCTAATTGGACACGTGAACACACGTACATTCACATCTTCGAAAGTTCACAACTTGAACATAAATTCATATTGGAAGGGTGTGACACCCACTAGACTAACAGCTCAGAAGTCAAGGGTCGAATTTCCTCTAGGCACTTGGGGACCTCGCCCTGAAACTGCCCCGGCCCTCTCAGAGTGTATTTCTCCGAGCCACGCCCACGGGGATTTCCGGCTGCCCTTTTGCACCCGCCTCTCCCTGAAGCCCTTGGCTCCGCCCCTACTGCAACTGTTGCCTTCTAGCCTAGAGGTGGAGTGATTGACGAGTACATTCTCCAATCCTAACGCAGAATGAACACATATTACCAATTAGACCGTAGGAGGGGCGGATGCTGAAGCCTACGGTGGGAGGGTTACCAGGAAGTGAGTGGAGGCTAAGAAGGACAAGTCCGCGCAGGCAGTGGTGTAAGGGTGACCGGACATCTAGGTACCACAGGCTCCTTCTTTCTCCATTCCTGGGTGAGGAGTCCCTTCACAGCTGGGAGTCAGGATTCTCTATTTGCCCTTTTGAATGGGGGGGGGGGGGGGGGGGGGGGTGTCTGCTATGTAAGCATTTGTGGATCTTTCCTGATTCTCCTACCTCCTTTCGCCCCAAGTCAGTTCCTTCTCTTAGCCTGGGGTGGGAGTCTTGTCCCCCGTCACTCTCCGCCGGGAGCGGTAAAGTGTTTAAGGTCTTTCCGCAACCTCTGGGTGCTTAAAGTCTTCCGGACTCGGTCACGAAAAGGCAGATGAATTAATAGGGATTTAGGTTTAGGGGAGATTCACGGACTCAGCCTCTCTCGCGAGGAGTTAGAAGCCTCCTGCCGCGGCCAGCGCTAGTGGAAGGTGCAGGGGCTCTGGGAGCTAGGTTCCTGTGGCTAGGGAACTAGGGATAGAATTAGGTATTGGAGGCGAAGGAATGGGTGGAAAGAAACATTTCTTCCGTGGCGGTCGTAGAAGTTCTCTAAGGGACTGCATAGAGTGGCGCCAGAGTCGTTGGAGTTGGGCTTGGGGCTTGGTCTCTAAACCACCCCCCCCACCCCCCCCCACCCCCCCCACTTCTGGGTCATCAGCTGTTTGCCTTCATTTCTTTTTCCTCAGGCTGAAGGAAACATCTGAACATGTGGAATCCCAATGCCGGTAGGTGTTTGGGGGATCGCTCCTCTTGCCCCACCCCCTTTTCAGATGGGCCACAACAGGAGGTTTCTGTGTCAATTTATCCTCCTCCTCTCCACTAACCCGCAAAAGCAAAGTCCTTAGTCGCTGACCCATCCTCTCGTCTTTTCCTAGTGTTCACTGTCTCCGTTTCTCCCCCGCCCTGCCAGGGACCTTCCCTTTTGTCTCCTGTAAGTTTGCCTCCCCTTCCCTTCATTCTCTTTCCTCATCTTCCCATTTGCCTTTAACTGTTGAGTGATTCTTTTTTTTTTTTTTTTGAGTGATTCTTTTTGTTGTTGTTTGTTGTCAGAGGCTCTGGGCAGTGTAATCTTAATTTATTCTTTGTTTCTTCCACCAGGGCAGCCAGGACCATATCCACACCCCCCTAACGCTGGGTATCCTGGAGGTTGCAATCCTGCCCATCCACCACCTGCCAACCCTCCCTTTCCTCCAGGCCCCTTTCCCACTCCTCCAGGAGCACCCCAGGGGAATCCAGCCTTTCCCCCTGGTGGGCCCTGTCATCCTGTGCCACAACCAGGATATCCAGGATGCCAGCCCTCAGGTCCCTACCCCCCTCCATACCCACCACCTGGCCCTGGCATGTGTCCTGTGAATCCATTGGTTCCTGGTATAGTAGGACCAGGAATAGTGATTGACAAGAAGGTGCACAAGAAAATGAAAAAAGCTCATAAAAAGAAGCAGAAGCACCATAAACATGGCAAGGTAAGTGCCCCTGGAGCCTGGCTGGGAAGGGGCACCCTTCACAGGGGCTATGGGGGCAGGGGGAGGGCAAGGGATGGGGGGTTTGAAGTCTGAGGATGTGGGACAGTGACTGCGTAAAGGATCCCCACTGGGAAGAATCTGATCATCTTAAAAAATGTATTAGGCTTATTAGGCCTTCTATCTGGGAGGTGCTAGGCTGAGCCTCAGAATGGATGTCAGCATCAAAAGTCTTTCTAGTTTGCCTTTCTCTTCCCAGAACTGCCCACCCCAGCCCCACCCCAGCCCCACCCCATGCTTGTTTTAGCAAGTTGGACACACCCACTGAGGTGGTCAAATATCAAGTAATAGAGTCAGTCCTTTGACAAAGCAAAGTCTTATATAATAATTAACTTGTAATAATCTGGCCCTAGGTCCTGGAGTTTCTTTCTCTCCTTCAGTGTTCTCAGGGTGTTATGTTAGTTACATGGGCCCCATTGTCCTAGTATACAGTAGGGAAACTGAGGATGAGAGAAGTCAGTGACTCTCAGCCTCTAATAAAACCTGAGTTTCATGCTCAGCCCCAAGGTTAAATATCTTCACTCCAGAGGACTGTTCATTGGCAAGGGTAAAAGTAGCTCTCAGGACAACTCTGGAAGGAGTGAACCAACCCCGATCTTGAGGAGGCCTTAATATACATTTTTCTGCCCAATATTTATTTGCCTTATGACTGTGGATGCTAATTCTAGTTCTCCATCTTTGGTAGAAGTCTGAGGAGAAGGAAAGGTGAGCTTGAATGGAGACACTCAGAAATGTTTTTGATGACAGTTTTGGTGGGAGTATACGTGTAAAGAACCTTGACTAGTATTCTCCCAGCCTCCTCTCCCACCTTCCTCACTTTCTCCCAGTTGGGACTTAGGAAAAAGTAGAGATAGATGCACACACAGCTACTGATTCTACTCACTTTTCTTAGTCTCGTAGCCACTAGGAATGTCCATGCAGCTAATAAATACTATAAGGGAGCAGCTGTTTCCTTGTACAATTCTACTCTAGTGCCTATAATGTATTCCTTGCCTAGGCATTGGCTCAGGTAAAGAAAATTGGAAACTTTCTCCAAATGTAGTATGTTAAATTCTGTGCAGTGATTTAGGATGGTTTCATCCATTCCTGTCTGCTCACTGCTGAAGGAAATCCTTGCTTTTGCTGTTTAAGGGACAGTTGAGTTGAAGACTCCTGACCTTCTTAGAAAGCAAAGGGCACTGGGGTGGAGGTATAGGGCACCAAAGAATGTCCCATGAAGTAACAAAAGTCATTTGGATCTGATGTATCCTTTCCCCTTTCCCCTTGCAGCATTCCTCCTCCTCCTCCTCTTCCAGCAGTGACTCTGACTGAATACAGGGCCTGGACCCTTCCCTCAAGTCTCTCCAGTTCAGCTCTCCCATCAAGCTTCAGATGCCATCTTGTACTGGGGAAATTAACTCTTGCTACCCCTTCACCCCCACCCCTGCAATCTAAGACTCATTCTGCTCTTCAGCACTCACTAGCTAGGACAAATCGGAAAAGAATTGCCACGGGCTAACAAAGGCCGTCTTCTCACTGCTTGGATAGAACTTTTAGCTGATGAGTTTGACAGGAGAACTGATTTTTGAAGATGGTAAGATTTGAGCTAAATGCTAAAGACAAGTCTAAGATCTGTAAAATGTGATTTTTTTTTTTAACTTTCTTTTGTAACACTTATGATTGAGGAGATGCTGTGGACATTGAGTTATGGAAAGGAAAAACAACCTGTACCTTTCTTGAAATTGTAGCATGCTTGGGTGATTTAGTGGCAAATAAACATTTCCCAGCAGGCCTCTTATTGATGGCGTTCACTGCAAGGCTGATGGCAAGTGGAGTCCATTTGGTTGATGAGCTCTGACTGCCATTTTGAAAACGAATCTCTGTTCTCTCACTCAGTATGCTGTCTCAGGCCCTCCTCTCACTCTCCACCTCTCAGTCCAAATAAAGCTGTCTCTCCTGGTCTCTGTTCACCTGTACCATCACCTTGGTTGGGCCTAGCACCTTCTACTAGTTCTGCTGCCCTAGAAAAAAATGAAAGAATAGATTTATCAAGTGGATGGTGGAGAGGAGCTGGGAAAGGCATGTGCTTAGGAACAGGGTCTAAAGCTCCACAGCATGTTTGGGAAACACAGGTATCCCAGTGGGCCTAGATTAGTTCCCTAGAAAGTGTTTATTGAGGAAATACTGTGTTCTGGTGCTGAAAGTACAAAGACGTAGAATAACGCAGTCTCTGCCCTTCATGGCCTTTGAGAGCTAATGAAGCAGATGGTCATGTGAATATATGAATAGGTTATTATAGTATAGAAGTGAGTAAGACAGGGATCAAGCGGTGGGGGAGCAAAGGAGGGAGCGACAGTGCCACTGGGAAATGAGTGAGGTCCTGGCTGGGCCTCTGGACGCATAGGGGTTTCCCTGTTATGTCTTCATGGCAGCTCTATGAGGTAGGTACTACTGTTCCCATTTTGAGGAAGAAGAAAACTTGAGTCAGGATTTGAACTTGGGCAGTGTGGCTCCTGTGTCTGTGCTTGTAACCCAGTGGGTTTCCAGCAGAAGAAGCAGTTTTGCAGAGGCAAAGATTTGTAAAAAGGTGAAGGATGGACGTTCAGGAATTCCCGAGCCTGAGATACCATACCAGAGCCTGATAGGAAGTGAGGCTCTCAATGGGTTTAAAGGAAGGAGTGGACCTGAGCGATGTTTCTTAGGTGGAACCCACAGAGTTTAGGGATTTCAGTGTGGGAATTGAGCAGGAAAGTTGTGTTTTTAGTTGACTGGGTTTCATCTATGACTTGTCCCGGGGATGAGATATATGAAATACATGCTTAAATATATTAGATCTAGCTTCTAATTTTATTAGGAAATCCAAGACCAAGCTGGAGAAGGAAATGGCAACCCACTCCAGTATTCTTGACTGGAAAATTCCATGGACAGAGGAGCCTGGCGGACTACAGTCCATGGGGTCACAAAGAGTCAGACACGATTGAGTGACTGAGCACCAAGACCTGTTTTCCAGTGTCCTGAATTTTGGGGCCATCCTAAGGGTTTCTTCCTCTGTAACACTCTGTTTTCATTTATTTATTAGCACTTCCTTTTCCAGGAGGAGAAGGGAAAGGTGGGCATAAGGGGATTGTGAGGTGAAAAAAACTGTTGACAAACCACAAATTAAGGAGAGACAATGAGAAATGGCTCAAGGGAGAAAACACAAAGAGAAACAAGTTAGGGAGAAAATTCACCCACCTCCTTCCCCAGTTTTAGCCATAAACAGCCCATTTCCCCTTCCTGCCTTTTCTTTTTCTAACAGCACCTTGCTATTTTGCTATGGCTGTTTCTCAAAAGTTGATTAACTTTTTGAAAGCTAAAAGTAATACATGTACCTGGGGGGTGGGGGGGTGGAAATGTAACATTTTTAATAGGATGTTCAGCAGAAAAGTAAGGTTCTTCTCATAGCAGATTTCTAGTTTACTCCCCAAAGGCAACTATGACTACTAAATTCTTTGGTAAACTTTCAGAGCTGTTCTGCACATAAGTAAACATCCTCTCTGTTTCTACCTTACACGGTTCCTATTGCTCCTAGCCCACTTTATATCAAATGAGAGCCCTCTTTTGGATCTAATATTTTCCCATTTAATTATCTATTTTGGAGTTGATTCCATATCAGTGTGTGTGGGTAACATTGTTTCAATAGCATTTTATTCAATCTTTTGCTGGAATTTTTAAATGTTTCCATCTTTGCTATACCCTTAACAACTGTGGGAAAGGTTTTGGTATGTATATGTTTGCCAGAGGTTGCAACATTGGTTGCTCATGGCTATTTCTGGCTATTGACTTTTTTTTTTTTTTTTGAGAGACTACTCTGTTAATTATCAGACCTTTTCAATAAAGGTTCAGATTTCACATTTCTGAAGACAGAAATTTCTGAACCACTACTGATCATTCCTTATAGATGGAGCCTATACTCTCCATGGGCTTCCCAGGTGGCACTAGTGGTAAAGAACCTGCCTGGCAATGCAGGAGACATAAGAGACTTGGGTTCAATCCCCTGGAGGAGGGCAGGGCAACCTGTCCAACCAGTCTTCTTGCCTGGAGAATCCCATGGACAGAGGAGCCTGGTGGGCTACAGTCCATAGGGTCGCAAAGAGTTGGACAGGACTGAAGCAACTTAGGCAGACATGCATACTCTTCAGTCTTAATCATCCTTTCAGCTTCCTGTTGCCTTTCTTCAGGCAAGTTATATTAGTTACCTGGCTCTCCAGAGCATTGGGTTGGCACGCCCTGTTTTGTGCATCAGTATAAGACTCTAAAGATAGTGGTTCTCAAATGTTTTTATTTTATGCCCTATGTCCATGAGAGAATCTGGAGTTCTACCATTCTGTCCTTACTAGAAACTGAGTATAGTAAGAGTTCCACACAATTAATTGAAAAAGGGAAAGGATAGGAAACCCATTAAATCTAAAATACAAATCGACACTTCAGCTTTGAGGACTGTAAGTCATGGGACGAATCATCAGTTTGCTGTCTTTCTGGAATCATTTCCCTGCATCAGGGTGTTTTGTAGTCACAGACAAGTTTACTCTCTTGACTAGTTCGGTTCTCCTTCTGAGAAGACTTTATTAATTCATAAAACCATTGAATATTGCTATTGGATGCATCTCTTTCAAAGCTGGCTGCAACTGTTGGCTGGCCCCAACAGAAGCTAGATTATTTCTTTTTCAGTCACTAAGTCGTGTTATTTTATCAACTTTTAATTTGATCTTTATTTTGTCTACCATTATTAGAGATGACTTCACAGATAGCCACTCACTTTATTTTTTATTTTTTTTCACTTTATTTTTTTACCACTCACTTTTACTCCAGCTCTTAGAGCTCTTGGGGTGTAAATGACCCAACTGCAAAATCTTGAGGTTAATTCAGCCCAGGCCCTCACTGGGGCTTCCCAGGTGGTTTAGTGGGTAAGAATCTGCCTGCAAAGCAGCAATAGACGTGGGTTCGATCCCTAGGTCAGGAAGATCCCCTGGAGAAGGTCATGGCAATCCACTTCAGTATTCTTGCTTGGAGAATCCTATGGACAGAGATGCCTGGTGGGCTACAGTCCATGGGATCACAAAGAGTCAGACATGAAGTGACTGAGCAAGCCAGGCCTCATAGTAAGCCTGCTCTTGGGTTTGCTTTTCTCTGGGTGTCCTAACATTTTCCTACTTCCTTTACTCTCTCAGTATTTGCTCTGCCCTTTGCCTTTGTTAAATGACAGACTTCTTTTTATTTCTCACACTGTTCCTAATGCCCACCTATCATTTGGAGGGTGGCAGGAAAGACGTTGGAGTCCCCAAGCTTTATTTTCCACTTCAGAAAGCTATGTCTCTTTAGATAATTCCACTGAATTGAAGTTGCCCAATAAAACCTGATGAATATTAAGGCCAGAGTTAGTGAAGTCACTCAGTCATGTCCGACTCTTTGCGACCCCATGGACTGTAGCCCACCAGGCTCCTCCATCCATGGAATTTTCCAGGCAAGAATACTGGAGTGGGTTGCCATTTCCTTCTCTAGGCCAGAACTGACACCCAAAGAACTTGAATGTGGGTAAACAATAACCTTGTAGTAGCTATCTCTTTCAATAGCCTTTTTTTTTTTTTTTTAAATTTAGTTTTATTCTCTTTCAGGTTTCTTCTCTATTTTTTGAACAAAAGTTTTAATGTGGAAATTTACAGATATGTACAAGAGTAGGGAAAGCAGATTTCCCATACCTAACTCCAGTAATTATTAACAGTTTGTTCAGTTGGTTTGTGTGTGTGTATGTGTGTTTCACACACCCCAACCAGGGATCAATCCTGAAACCCCTGCAGTGGAAGCACAGAGACTTCTTTTAAGCATTTAAAAAATATGACCCAGCAGTGTCTTGCTTTATTTATTCCTTTATTTGGCTGTGCTGGGTTGTAGTTGGTGGCACATGGGTTCCTTGTTGCCACACACAGGATCTTCCTTGTGGCATGTGGGATCTAGTTCCCTGACTAGGGATGGAACCTGGGCCCCTTGGGAGCGTGGAGTCTTAGTCACTGGACCAGACCACCAGGGAAGTCCCACACTTTCCCAATCTTGTTCCATTCCACATCATATTTTTTCCAATTTTTATTGTGAAAATTATTATTGTTATTTTTGGGCATACCACACAATTTATAGGATGTTAGTTCCCTGACCAGGGATTGAACCTGGGCCACAGCAGTGAAGGTGCAGAGTCCTAGTCACTGGAGCGAAAGGGGATTCCCTGAAAAATAAATAAATAAATTCCCTAAAAAATAAAAATTATTTTTTAAAAGTTTGAAGAACAGTACAATGATCACCTATAAACCTACCATCTGTATTCAACAACTGTTAACATTTTTACCAAATTTGCTTTATTGCTATAACAATGTGAAATATTTGAAAGTCTGTTCCATGCATCATGACCCTTCACTTTAAATAGTTCATCATGTACCTCTTAGAACAGCATTACTCCTGGATAGCCATAATTCCATTACCACACTTAAGAAAATTAACAATACCTCCTAATATTAGCTAATATTCATGTCTGAATTTCCTCCTCTGTCTCCAAAATGTTTTATATAGCTATTAAAAAAAAAAAACAGAATCCAAATAAGATCCACACATTATATCTGATTATTATTGTCTTTTGAATTTATCCTCTTTCCTGCCCCTCTATTACATTTTCATTTTGATGAGAACAGGCTGGTTGTCTTGTTGAATGTCTTGGATTCTGGATTTGCTGATTATCTCTATGATATATTTAATTTTTTCCTTGATTTCTTGTAAATTTCCTGTAAATTGCAAGTTGGGTCTGAAGGTTTAATTAGATTAAGATTAAACACTTGAGAAGAATACTTAATAGATAATGCTATGTATTTATTGCATCTCATCAAGGACTATGTCAGAGTTGTACTATTACTGATACAAAGTTTGATCACTTGGATAAGGTGGTGACCTATCTGATCTTTCCATTTAAAATTTTTGGGTTTCTTTTTTTCTTTTTTTGCAAATAATCCATGTGGTGATATTTGTCACCAGGTTAGTATCCTTTTCCCTAACAAATTTTCCCTTAAAGTTTTGATGATTGATGACACTTGCTTAAGTCAATTATTTCATTTTGGGTTGGAGAATGAATGATTTTGTAATTTTTAAATTTCTCTACATTCCTTACATGGAATTCTTGAAAAAAAGTTTTCCCTTATTGACTAAAGATGAACTACAGTTCTTCCTAGATGAAATGGTGCTTCTTTCATTTTAATTACCAATTTTCAGAGTAAGGAGTTGGTGTAAAAGTGACCTCCAAGGTGGCAAATTAGCTTTTTTTCCTATTTGTATTACTATAGACTAGGGGTTTGTCCCAGTACTCTCTCCTCACACATCCCATTTTCCTGTCTGCTTTATCCATGGCGATTGCCAACTCTCTCCGCATTTAAACGTCTGGGCTTTCTAACCAGCCCGCTAGGGGCCACTAGTTTCCTCCCTGCCCCCAAGCTGCCGCTCTATCATGCCCTTCGCCATTTGCTACCGGTTGTTCTCTCGCTGGTGCCAACGCTGTCCACGGAGCCGCTCTAGGCTGTTGGGAGGCCGTCTGCATTGCGTGGGGAAGGTTTGGACGACGCAGTCGCCTCGCCGGCCCCCGGGGCGGTTAGCGCTTCCGGGGTCGGAGGGTGCGCGGGGTTGAAAGCGGGCCGCTCCGCCCCGTCCCCCTCCCAGACCAGCAGAGGCAGCAGCCGGAGCAGCCGCAGCCTGCGCCCTCTCCCGCCCGCCCGCCCTCCGCCCGCCCGCCCGCCCTCCGCCGCCCTCCACCCGCCCCGGGGTCTCTTTCCCCCTTCCTCCTCCTCCTCCTCCACCCCCCCCTTCCTCCTCCGCCCGCCCGCGGGGCCCCCCTCGCCTTCCCGCCCGCCCCTATTGTTCCGCCCCCGGCCTCCCGCCCTTCCCCTTCCCGCCCGCTCCCCTTTTCCCCTCAGTCGCCTCGCGCCTGCAGGTAAGCTTCAAAATTTTCCCTCCGCCCTCGGCTATGGCTCTATTTCTACTCTTGCCATCTTTCTTAGCCGGGCTCCGGTCCTCGTCACGAGCCCCGGCCTCGCGTAGTCCCGCGTGTGCGCCTGCTCCCTCACTCTGCTTGGCCGGCCATTCACGCGAGGCCCTGGCTCCGACGAGGCCTAGTAGGCCTCGCGCAAGGCCTTTCCCCCTTCCCCCCGCCTTTTCCCGGTGGCGGCTGCGCAGGAGTCAAGGAGGGCGCGCGCGCGCGCGCGGTAGGGGGGGCGGCGGTGGATTTGTTGGTTGAGGGGGGTGGGGGAGGCGATGGCCGGCTTGCTGGCCGGGCGGGTGAGCGCGGCTCCCCGCGGGGGTCAGGCGCTGGCGCAGCCACACGAGGAGGCGCTACTAGTCTGGCCCCTCCCCCTGGATCGCAGCGCCCCCCCCCGACCGAACCGTTTATTTTTTCCTCTGCTTTTCTAGTGGAGGGATGGGGGGGTACATTTTTTGAGTGGAAAATGCTTGGATGGCCAAGGGGAGGGGGGCTGTGGAGTTAAAGAAAAGGTAGACGGGCTCCCAGTTACCGAGTTATTCAGGACGTTTTCTCGGGGTAACGAATTTTGAAATTACAAAATGCCTGCCGATATAGACCCAGACCGAGCTATTTATAGGAGAAGGGGTAATGGATGCAGGATTAACAGCTGGATTCCTGGGATTGGGTACACTTACATTCTCCTAGTCAGGAGAGAAACATGACGGATTTCTTGGGTGGTTTGGGGTTGGAAATGCACCTTTGTGTCGTACCTAAATGGCTTCAAATAGGTTTCCAATTTTCTTGCCCTTTCGAATTTGCTTTTGTCATGGTATTTGTAAAGTGCTGCTTACTCTGTGAGTGAGGATAAGGAATTACACTGCCAGATTTTTTCCATGTCTTAACTAAAGTCGTCTTTACAGACCCAACTCCCATTTTCTCCCTACCCCCAATACAGTTGTTTTTCCTTGAGTGGAAAGTGTTGAATTCTGGGATTTTTTTCAGCAATTATATTCTGAAAATGGGGGAATGAGGTGCTTTGGGGATGCAGAACCCTTCCTTTTAAGTAATCACACGCTTGAGGTAGCCATGGGGCAGCTTGCCATATACAGGACATATACAGGTCTGACAGCCCCTTAACACTTTTAGGATATTAGGATATGGCTTTGTGTTAGAGCAAAGTTAAAAAGGTGGCTGGTTTTGTGAAGGAGGAAGACCGGCTGTAGGAGAGAGATCATTGATGTTGTTTTGAAGAGGTGGATACTAAAAATGTCACTGGAGAAATTTCACCACTTTGGGGAGGTCCTTTTCAAAACTAACACTGTTAGATCCTAAGGAAGCATTGTAGGCTGAAGTATATTCAAAAACATTGTTTTATCAGTTAAAGCAGAAATGTTAGTAGCATTGTTTTCGTGCTTAGGTGGGCAAAGGGCCTCAGTAGGAAAGTCTTATTACTGCTGTTGCTTAAAACAACCACAATAAATTTTTAGCGATACCAGCTATCATTTTGATTGTTTCCTTTGGAAGAAAATTTAGGATTAATTTGAATAAAGACTTTGAGTGGTAACAGGTTAATGCGGAAACAAGGAAAATATTCAGATCTTGAGTGACTATCAAGTTTGGTTGGGAAAAGAGGACTCAGGCTGCACTTAATGTATTGAGTCATTTCCCAAAGGGGAATATGGATCCCAGCCTGCATAGAAGGCATTTCAGATAATGCCTTTTTCAGTGAGGTTGTTGATTTAAATCTTTTAAAAATTATTTGGTGACATGTATTCACATTCAGGATTTTAAGGTGAAGATACATCTTAATTTTTTTACCTAGAAATTGCTGCCAATAAAAACATTTACATGTGTCCTTTGTAGTTTTCAACCTGAATGGCTTCCTAACAGGGAAGCAAAAGTCGTAGCCCTCAGTGTATAGTTAGCTTGAGGTTTGCCCTCATGATTTCCAGGTGTTTCTGTATTCTTTTGAAGCTTACTCTGCTGAAGGACAACTGGTGCACGTTCAGCAGTTCCCTTAGAACCATTGCCAATTGAAGAAATCTTTCACATCCTGAGAGTCAGCGGAAACCCTATCATTAATGAGAGTAGACTGGAAAGTTGCTTTATATACTTTGTAACAGAATCTGAGCTGTTAATGCAGTTGTGCTGGATGTATACAAGCCTGCCAACTGATAGACTGTCATTTAAGGAAGAGTCAGCTAGAAAACATTGATAATGATTAAACTAACATTGGGAACTATTTCTATTGTTTTCCTACTCTGATTTTGGTTATGTTTGCATTTCAGTTTTTGGCTTTCACCCCCACCAGTGACCAAAGACTTGACCACTCAAAGTCCAGCTCCTCAGAACACTGCTCGACATGGACACCGGTGTGATTGAAGGTGGATTAAATGTCACTCTCACCATCCGGCTACTTATGCATGGAAAGGTATGCAACAGCTTGGGAAATTGGGTCATAGTAACTCCTAGAGGAGGGGCCAGGAAGAGAGGGCATGGATCTTGGAGCTCATCAGATTAGCTCTGTGGGAAGTCTGGCTTTAGCACTCCTCTGGTGGACTAGATGAGAGTGTAGTGGGAAAATGGACAGACTTTACTAGGAAGCTCCACTGAGCACGAAAGGCTTAACCAAAGGCTAGAGCCAAAACTATCTGGATGATAAGATTTTTCTCATGGATGTTGCTATAGCTTGTGATAGGTAGATTCCACTGCCCAAACAATTTTGGGTAACTTTAAGATGAACTGGGATTTGATATTTTAAAAAATGATTTATATTAAAGACAGCACTTTATTACTCCACTATTTCTTCACAGTTCTTTGAAAGCTTCCCTTATGTTTTGAGCAAAGAAAATAATAAACCTTTCCATTCCCCTTCCCAATGAATCCTAGTTTTTCCGTTGCTTTGGATTGTTAAAAATTACTTTTTGTGATAACCAATGCTTCCAAGTTTCCTTGTATTTGACACTAGTATTCTCCATTGTAGGAAGTTGGCAGTATCATCGGAAAGGTAAGACATCAGTTCAACTCTAATTACTATTTAGTCAGCCTGGGTTGAAGTAATAATTGGAACTCATTTGTGACTTTTCCCCTTTCAGAAAGGAGAATCAGTTAAGAAGATGCGCGAGGAGGTGAGTTACTGGGGATGGAGGAACAGGGACTGTTAACTTGGGAAGTTAGAAACTTCTAAAACGAAAGCAAAGTTGCTGTTTAATGAGAGATTGGAAGGGGGAAGGTTTTCTTTTTCTTTTTTTTTTTAAAATTTTTTGGCCACACTGGGCATGTGGGATCTTAGTTCCCCAACCTGGGCAGCCATGCCCCTAAAGTGGAAGCATGGAGTCTTAACCACTAAACCACCAGGGATGTGTCTCAGAAAAGGGAAGATCTTAATAGGAGAAGCTGGTATTTTTCTGGCTTGGGTTATTTGTAATGACAAATAGTATGCTGGGAAATGTAGTTTTAGGAAGTTTGCATTCAAGACTTAAAGCAGCTTCTGTAGTTTGTTGGAGGACAAATATGGAGCTGTATTTAAAATGATGTCGATGGTGCCTTACGTCAGGATCATGTACACAGGCAGCTTCTTGCCCATCTTGTTTAAGAGGGATTATTGATATATTTGTGTGTGTGTCTGTGCTTAGATCTTTTTGTCTGTTAACCTTTTGGCTCTGTTTCCTATCCAGAGTGGTGCACGTATAAACATCTCAGAAGGGAATTGTCCTGAAAGGATTATCACTTTGGCTGGACCCACTAATGCCATCTTCAAAGCCTTTGCTATGATCATTGACAAACTGGAAGAGGTTTGTTGTTCCCTGCCCCTCGTTCTTTATTTTTTATTGCTTCTTGATAGCTTAGTGATTTCCAAGAGGTTTTAAAATTGAAGAACGGACTAGATCATAAAGCTCTGTAAATGGGTTCTTTGCTCCCATTCAGCATCCCCAAAATTGGGCCATTTATAATTAAAAAGTGACTTCAGTTGTTTAGAAAAATACCGTTGACCATAGAAGAACATGAGTTTGAACTATGCTGGTCTGCTTGTACTTGGATTGTTTCAATAAATATGTACTACAGTAGTATACAATATGTACGGTGGAACTATACAGTCAGTGATTGGTTGAATCTGTGAATGTGGAACTATGGATAAGTTATACTTGGACTTTTGACTGGGGTGGGGGGTCAGCATGCCTAACTTCCAGCTATAATTAGAGTGCTCACTTTGGCAGCACATGTGCTACAGTTGAAATGATACAGAAGAGATTGATGTGGCCCCTGTGCAGGGATGATACACAAATTTGTGAAGCATTCCATATTTTCCCAATTATGGGTCATTGGGGTTTATATATACAGTATAGGGAATAGTCAGTAATACTGTAGTAACTTTGTATGGTAACAAACAGTTACTAGACTTACTGTGATCATTTTGTAATGAATTTAAATGTCAAAACAGTATGTGTACACCTGAAACTAGAGTGTACATTGTGCTTGAATTAAAAAAAAAAACAACCCAAATACTTTGTTATTAGGGACTCTAAAAAATGTGAAAAAATGGCATCTTTTACTTCTTAACCAACAATTTGAAGTTATGCCACCATTGTGTTCATAATTATGTCCCCTGATTCTTAGTTGAGTGAACTAAATTAACATGGTTTTGTTAGGAGCCCTGCTGAACACTAATATACTCCATAAATACAGGTAGGCAGTTACACATTTTTTAAAAAACCTGGTAACTGTCAGAGTTATACTTGGAGGGGAGGGAATACATTTTATAGGTTATCAGAAGCAAAATATCAGTAACAGGGATTTTTTTTGTTTATTAAACTTTCTCAGCCTTACAGTGCTGAGCAATCATTGCTCTCGGTCCATCCAGTTTTTCGCCTCCTCGCTTCTATAGTAATGCTGCTAATAATGCAATTGATACTGCAGGCAGAAGAGAGCTTCTGGGCTGCTGCTAATGCCTTAATGGTGCCTGAAATCTTATGCTTGCCAAGATCAGAAATGTTATCTTTTTGACCTGTAAGACCTTGCTAATCCAGAGCTTGTAGCTTTAAAAAATTTCAGAAAATCTATTCATATTTTAACAAATAAGAAACATGGTCCTGACTTAAGGGGCATATGTCTGAGGAATTCCCAGGTCTATCTAAATACATACATACTCTATACATGGAGATTAGGCTAAATTCTCAGAAGGCTAAATTTAACTATAGACAAGATGCAGTGCTCACTCCGGCAGCACTTATACTAAAATATAGACAAGATGCAGCATAGAGACTATGGGCTTTGAAGCCAATACAGTCTTAGTTTAAAATCTACCAACTTTTCAGATGTGATTGGGGTAAGTACTCAGCTTCAATTTTATCCCAAGAAAACAAGAATAAATAAAAGTACACTATTTTTTAATCTTTATATAGTTTAAGGGGACAAAATTGGTCACTTGAATTTCGGTTGTATTGTCTCATCTTTCTCTTAATGTTTAATTTTGACTTCAGTTATTTTGCTCAGTAAACTTCATATTTTACTTAACAAAATAAGTTTTCTGTCTACTAAGAACACTGCTTCTGGCATGAAGGAGCATATATTTAAGGCTAAATCTGAGGATATTTGTAGACCATTTTATCTTTTTAGTAAGGTTTGGGGCAGGGGCAATGTTTCAGTGTTGGTGGAGATCATGACATAATATGTCCCTTAAAAGGTTCTTTTATGGCAGTTAGAAGTTGCCAGGGATCTGTTTAAACTTGTATATTCTTGTGGTGTTTTTGACTAATTTCTTTTTGTAGGACATCAGCAGCTCTATGACCAATAGCACAGCTGCCAGTAGACCCCCAGTCACCCTGAGGCTGGTGGTCCCTGCTAGTCAGTGTGGCTCTCTCATTGGGAAAGGTGGTTGCAAGATCAAGGAAATACGAGAGGTTGGTTAATTTGTGCTCTTTCTTAGTGTAAGTTGTTAGTGTAAATTATTCTAAATATGGTTCCTCTATTTTTTTTAATCTTTATTAACTTTTATTATCTAGGAAAAGTTAGCATTTATTGAGATGATTTTTATTAAAGTAATAGTCCTAGAAGTCTATAATTTGGTTGATATGCATATTATTCTTACATTTCATATATTTCAATAATAAATCAAAAAAGTTCACCAGAATTTCCAGCTATTGCATGTGACCTGTTGGTGACTTTTCCATGAGGCTACATAATCCTTTTTTATGTCTTAAGAACTTAGTAATTTGATATACAATAGCATCAAGTGTTTTTCTTGGCCAAATTCTTAAATAGCATGGAGGAAATGAAGGTATATTGGGATGTAATTCTCCCTTCAAAATTATGAAAGTTAATGGTGAATTATGGAAGCTTTTATTATATCTGGGAGTAACTGAATTGGATGTTGGGATGAAATTTGAATGGCTCCTATTTGGATTGGACCTATCTGGGAGGCTATTATACATACTATGTGAGCAGGGATTTTTATTTTGCTCATTGATATATTCCAAGTACCTGGGATGGTGCTTGGCACATAGAATGGGCTTAATATAAACATTTGCTGAATAAAAGGTGGGTGATATTTATGAATATTTTGTTTGATGACCCATAAAGCTATCATTAAATGAGAGGAAACTGTCTAGAAGGACCTTTTTCTTAAGAGCAGGTTAAATTGAGGCTGTTATTCAGGCTTATTCTCAGCTTTCAGAGGCTAATTTATTTATAACTATGATTAAACAATCTTTATCTGTAATAAGGGAAGAGAGGGAAAGGAGGATAAAAAGGCTCAGATAGGAGATGGGATAAATGTTTACTGGGTTAGACTCTAAAATTTCTGCAGGGAGATGTAAATAGTATGAATGATCTGCTTCTCTGATTTTTAAAATTTCTTTTTACCCTAAAGAGTACAGGGGCTCAGGTCCAAGTGGCAGGGGATATGCTCCCCAACTCAACTGAGCGGGCCATCACTATTGCTGGCATTCCGCAATCCATCATTGAGTGTGTGAAACAGATCTGCGTGGTTATGTTGGAGGTAAGCCCTCAGGCTCATGCTGAGAATGGGGGGAGGGTGATTTAGGGAGACAGACTGCTCTATATTTAGTCAGACTAGAATTAGGTGAGGCTGTCAGAAGCCTCACATGGGGGTGGGGAAGAGGTGCCCTGAGTTCATCCTTTCCTTCTCCCAGCTTTGACTTTTCTTATAGTCCAAGCAAAAATAGAAACTTAAGCAACAGTGAACATTTGGTTTATAGCAATTTTATCAGGGTTGGTAGGGGGAAGATTTACTACTTGGAATTCGAGGACAAAAGATATATCTGGGGTCTTGAGAAGCTAAGTTAAATTGCCTTTCAGGTTACCTTATTTTGGCTACATGCAGCTTTGATACATTTAAATTAATTTCTGGGTTATAAGGCAGGATTATTCAAAGTGATCAATAATAACTAAAAATATCCATAATAGTGTTTCTGAATGACTTACAAGGTCCTGGTGGATGCTATTCAATTAATAAAAATAATAAAATTATGGAGAATTAAACCTTCCTAGAATTGTCATAGGGAATTGATCCCATATTGGTGAGAAAGGAAAGTAGAACTATTGATTGAATCATTGAGCGATTGATGGAAAGTTCTGAATTACCCTAGATTCAAAATTTGGGAGCTTTATTTCCTATTTGATTTTATTTCCTAGTCAGGTCAAAATGTAATTACCAACTCA
This sequence comes from Cervus elaphus, assembly GCF_910594005.1. NCBI lineage: Eukaryota > Metazoa > Chordata > Mammalia > Artiodactyla > Cervidae > Cervus > Cervus elaphus. The sequence continues at coordinate 26,465,593 of NC_057817.1, read as the reverse complement.
AAGGTACATGCGTACATCTAGAGGTTTTGGTTTTTCGTGTTAATTAGAACAATTTGAACACATGGAAATAATGCCTAAATTATTACAGGGGAATCTGCCTTGATGAGAATTAGTGTGAACTGTGTAGTCCACGGACCATCTTACTGCTTTAAAGGCAAATAAGTGCTGATTTGAGATTAGATCTAGCCAGAGACAACATTGGTAGGTGAGGGGGTGGTAATAATAAAGTTTTTAATTTAACTGACCTGTGTGAGCTTAAGCCACACAGCTGAAGCAGCTTTGAAACCTTATCTCTTTTTGTTTTTTTCCCCTCTGACTCTCTCCCAGTCCCCCCCGAAGGGCGTGACCATCCCGTACCGGCCCAAGCCGTCCAGTTCTCCGGTCATCTTTGCAGGTGGTCAGGTAAGAAATTTTTCATTGGTGGGCTAAGGTGAACAAGATTGTATTTGAAATGTCAACTTTGCCAGCAGCACACCAGGCCACTCTGCATGCTTGCTGAAACCTGTACTCTGGCCATAGTTTGACCTGCTTTCAGTTTTATTTATTTTTTGTCCTGAAGAAAGCTATGAATGCCACCTTATTTAATTATTAGCAGGCATTGGGAGTTTTGTAGGCACTCGGAAGAGGTAATCTACTTAGTAGTTTAAGATGGGTTGGGTTAGAAGAAAAGATAAAATTGCTTTGATGTCACTGCTGTCCCTATCCCCACCCCATCCGTGTTTTTCCATGTGTGGGGTGTTCTTTAGAGGTCTAAATAAAACACAGTAAGGAGTTGGACCTCTGAAATAGGTTCTTGGATGGTGGTCTCAAATTGGGGGCTCCTGAAATTGAGTGTCCTACAAACTTCCCCTTTTCCCCACCTCACCTCCCCTACTCCTACCCCTTCACTCCCAAATTCCAGTGTGTTGTCCCTGGGCTCTTAACCTCAAACACTGGTTTGAACCCACATGGCATAACTGAAATCAGCTGGGGTAAGGGTTTAGTGTCTTAAGAGGGGGAGAGCATGTTGGGCTGTGACCTTTGGTGTTAGAGTAAGAACACCGAAGCACCCCTTGGCCTCTCTCCTTCATCCACCTAAACTCTGGATCCTTGGTACATGGTTTATTCTGAAGTTAGAGTTCTATGACAAAAGGCACTGATTAGCACCATGTTAGTTTTATGCTTTTTGGTTAGTGTTTGAGGCATAGGTAGGTCAGTTTTAAAATATGGGGATTCAGGATGAAATAGTGACCTTCATTTTGGTAGCTGCCTAAACAAGTACAAGCGTGCCTTTTTCTACATGGGGCTGACCTGTTAACAAGTGCAGATAAGTCACCTAATTCCATCTTGTATGTAAACTGGGGAAGCTCTTAGAGTCCATCTCATTCCCATTCTATTGAATTGTCAAAAAACTGAAGTTTTGGGGAACTTAGTTTGTCTTATAATTCTGGAAGCTTTCATAGGAAGTTAATCATATCACAGTTTTGTACCTTTTAATACTAGCATTGTACAAACTGGTTTGGTCCAAGGGCGCTTTGTGAGTCTGGGTAGTTAGGTGGATAAACAAAGGCCCAGAGTTAGAGTAGCAGGGAGGTTTAGCTTTAGGTGTTTTCCCGTCTCCCCTGGAACTATAAGTTCCTACTTTTCTGGATTCTTCCAGGTCCCTTGGGATTATCTAGAGTCCATACTGCACAGCAGCAGTCCTCTCTGTTTACAATTCTGCCTTCATTTCCCTTTCCTTCCCTCCCCTTCCCACCTCCCCCTTCTTACCTCTTTGCTTTCCTTCCCTCCCTCCCCTTTATTCAGTTGACCACTCTAAAAGCTTGCAGCAGCTTCTTCCATGAGTGGCCCTGTCTTGGATTATTCCCATGGGCCTTTTTAAATGGAGCAGTTTATGCATTGTCCACAGGTGAACCTGTGTCTTTTGTTCCTTTGTGACAAAGTGGGCTCTATAGGGGTTCAGTTTAATCCCACAATGACCAGGAGCTGGCATCAGCTCTGTTGCCCCACTCCTTCATTCTTACTGAAAATAGTCCCAATTGTGCAGTGTGAAATCTGCCACTATAGGTAACTTTTTTTTTTAAATTCACTGATTACAGCTCGTTTCAAATTGTGTTGTGAGCTCCTTTTTAAAGGAAAAGAAAAAATTAAACAACTTTTTTTGTGTGAATTTCATGCTGGTGACAAGGTGCCGGATTGACAGCCCTGGAGACTGAAATCCTCTATTTATCCACAGGACAGGTACAGCACAGGCAGCGACAGTGCGAGCTTTCCCCACACCACCCCGTCCATGTGCCTCAACCCTGACCTGGAGGGACCACCTCTAGAGGTGAGAGGGGATGTTCAGTCTCCAAGGCTCACTCAATCCTTCCGCCTCAGCCGAGACTGCCAACACGCGGGGGGCCAGTGGCGCTGGTGATTTTTGTGCTGTGGACACCACCTGTCCACGGGGACCTGGACTGACCCCCCCCACCTCATTTCACACAGGCTGCGTAGCCCACCAGATGGTAACACCAACTCTCTTTTTTTTTTTTTTTTCTTTTCCTTTTTTTTTCTTTTTTTGTTCGACCCCTTTTCCCTGTCTCCTATTCCTCCTACCCCATTTTCACCTTCCCACCCCCACCTGGGTACACTTTTGGGGGTACTGGCCACTGTGATGTGAGAAGCTTCACATCCTGTTAACCAGCTGCTCCTTTCTTCCCTTCCTGATTCTCCTTGTCCCCCACCCCATTGCCCTAAAGACCCAGCTCCCTTTTTGGGAGGTTATGGTGTGGGGGGAGGAGGGCATAGTGGGAGCTGCAAGTGCCTTTTATGGAGGGGAGGTGGGAGAAAGCAGGACCTAGAACATAGATTTTTGTTGTTGTATATGTGTTCCTACGGTCAGCTCCCTAGTGCTAGGGACCCAACTAGCTTCCAGTGCACTTGAGGTCATTAGGCAGATGTAGAGAAAAATAAGATAGGAAAAGGGAAGTGTTTTAACATGCCGTGTAGGTTTGTGCAGATATAAAACATGTCACCGTGATTGGTAGAAGGGTTGGGGTGGTTGAGGAAAAAAGATCATTTTCCTCCTAGGCTGTCTTGTACAAAGGGAGAAAGAAGGGGGCTCAGGCAATCGAGGCATTGTTTAATCCTACCTCCCGCATTTTTGTTAAGAAACAAATGTGTTATTTTGTCTTTGATTGCAGGGAACATGGCTCCCTTTATAGGCATCCTGGAATAAGCCATCATGTTTAGGGTTTAAAGAAGGCCAACTCGGGTCTGACTTATTTGTGAGATACCATCTACTGCCTCAACCCCTGGCCTCCCCATTCTCTAGTTCAACTCTGGCTTCCTGGCTAGTTGAAATCTGTCTACCCCCACCCCCCACCCCCCACTGGGTGGCTGTCCATGACTGGTTGTTAATAGGAACTGTTTTCCTCCTTTTGTAGGCCTATACCATTCAAGGACAGTATGCCATTCCACAGCCAGATGTAAGTTTTGTTTTCACTTGTTTTGAAAAGCTTCCTCTCCCATCCAAAATTGTCTCACTCCTTTCTCCATGTAGGCAGAAGTGAGTTGGGTCTCAGACACTTGCAGTATTGTTTCCCTCACAAGGTGAACTCTATTTTGGCCCTTAAATAATCTTTAATCAGGAAAAAGTAGCACCTTGTTTTGAAATTTAATCCCTGGAAATTATAATCTAATAGATTATTACATTCTACTTTCTCCCGTGTCACAGATTACTCTGAAAGAGAAATGTTCCACTGTTTACCGTCATTGGTTATCCCAGGGCACAATGTAAATTCACAGTGGACTGTGCATCTCTGCATGAAGTCCTTTCTATGGAGGGAGGGCGAGGGGGTGGGAGGATGGGTTCGCTTTTGTGTACTCCTCAGTCTGAGGTGGTAATGTAAAAAGCATCTGGAGGGGTGGGAAAGGGACTTATTTACACAGGGAGGGTTAGGAAGCGAAATACTTGGATTCAACTCAGTGAAATTCCTTGTCACTAAAAACTCCAATTTAAAAAGTGCTGGTATTTAAAAAAGTGCTGGTATTTAGACTTTTAAGGGCATTTCCTTCTGCAGCTGCACTTACCCTCTGCCCTTACTAACCTTTTCAGGTGCTGAGCTTTAGATTTGAAAAGTTGAGTTTGGCTTTTGGTTAGTGGTAGGCCCCTGGAGGGGGCTTGAAGAGAGATGGTTTTATAACAGCCAGGACAGTTTATATAGATGAAGAAAAATAGCTGTAGAAGTCATAGGGTTGTGGTTGCTAAACCCAGTTTGGTTTTACCTTTAATCTCTCCTCCTTGCAGTCTCCCTGTCCCCTCATTTCCTTCCCTCCTCCCAGTACTGACGGAACCCTGCATGGTGTGTTTTCCCTAGCACCACTGCACAGTTTGTTTACCTAGCCTGTCTGTGCTTGTCCCTGGGGCAACTGTTGCAATGGCTGCAAACACCTTCATTAAATAGCCCACAAGGGGGTGGTTATCAGGCAGTGCTGCTGCTTTTCACACACCCCAAACGCATATATTCTCTTTGTACTGATATTCTATTTCTAACCCTCACCTTCTTGTGCCCGTCCCCAGGATTGTGATAGCAGCCCCATTCCTTAGCCTCTGTCATAGTTTGAGTAGTAGCCAACTTTGGGGATCAGGAGCTTTACATTTTCCAAGTTGAATGTGCTTGAGCTTTGACTGTGTTACTCTTCTAACGTCAACCTCTTCTGTTTCCTTCCTGCAGTTGACCAAGCTGCACCAGTTGGCAATGCAACAGTCTCATTTTCCCATGACGCACGGCAACACCGGATTCAGTGGTATGGATACCTCAGTGTTGATTTCTGTAAGGTGTAGTACAAGACAGAGGCCAGCCCCAAGGTCTCCATTTGACATCTGTTTAAAACAAACTTTGTTACCCAGCGTCCTGCTGGCTTAAACTTGCCTGTTTTCTATGGCTAAACCGAAGGAGGTAATGTGTTTGTTAACTTGGTTTTCATTTGGGGTGAGTTATTCTAAAAGAGAAAAAAAGAAAGGCCCTTGGAAGGTTTGGGGTGAGGTTTGGGGATGCTTATCAGGCAAAGGGTAGGCTGATGTTTCTTCTAACCCATCCTCATTGCTGCCCCTTTGATCTGATTGGCACCCCCTTTCTCTCCACCAGCTATTCATAGATCTGGGTAGAAACAATCCATTTGTGTAGTGTGTTTTTGTTTTGTTTTGTTTTGTTTTTTTTGGGCTTTTCTATATAAGGAATAACTTGTCCGATAGGGTTAGGATGAGACCACCAAACTCATTTTCACTTGTATCTTAACAGGCATTGAATCCAGCTCTCCAGAGGTGAAAGGCTATTGGGGTAATGATTAAAAAAAAAAATCTGTAGTATTCTACTGTTATATTAATAAACTGGTGGGAGTCTTGTTTCACTGCCCATGACATACCAGCAGAACATGCACATGGCAAAAAGGAGCTGAGAGAGCAAAGTGGGGGTGGGCCTGGTGCCCCTGAGGGTCCCTTGATGGATCTGGCCTACCCCCTTCTAAAAATGTTTCAGCAGCCACAGCTGAGAGCAGGACTAGACTTAACGAGTTAGCCAGCTGGCCTTGTCTAGTCCAGGTGTCATATAGATGGGTATGGGTGTTTGCTGATAGGATTTTTTTTTTCTTTTTCTTTTTCTTTGGAAAACAAAAATCAGAACAAATTATTGAGCAAAGGACAGGGAGTAGTTTGGAGAAGTGAAATTCCCACACCTTACTGCCATTTCATTCTCACTGACCTTTAAGTGTAGGTTAGGGTAAGGGTGTTGGGATTGGTTAATCTGGTATAGGTATATTTAAAGCAACTCTGCATGTGTGCCAAAAGTCCATGGTACCCAGTAACAGGCATGGTAGTGGCGCTGGTGATAGCATCAGGTGAGATAAAATTGGGATACAACAATAGGAAATCCAACCAGAAAGGGGGAGAAGTGCAGGAGTACTTGGTTAGATTTTGGTCCTGAGAATTGATACCACATCCCCTTGCCCCTTGCTTCCACCCCCTTAAACCCTAATAGGCTGGGCTTTGCAGGAAATGGCATGAAATCAGCCTCTTGTTGGTACAGAGGAACCTTTCCAGCATTATTTCTATACCCTTCTCCCCCTCTTTCCTCTTTGGAGGCTTCCAAGTTAGAGATGAATCCCAACAGCCAATGCTGGGTTTCCAGTTCATTTTCCTTCTGTTAGATTAATGTGCAAATCAGTGGGAGTTGTATGCTGTGCCTTGAACTTCTTTGCTGTCTTCTGTCTTTTAGCAGGTTTGGATGCATCTGCTCAGACTACTTCTCATGAACTCACCATTCCAAACGATGTAAGTAAAAATAGAGGTTGTGCTCCTCTTAGCACCTTGGGGAAGAAAAGGAGTTCAGGCACTAAAATTCTTAAAACTATAAAATCTCAAATAAAAACTGATGGAGATTGATGAAAATATTGTGTGAGTTATCTTGAGCCAGAAGGAAGCTTTTTGTCTCAAATAGAAACTCCCATTTGCTGTTGCTTCTTGTAGAATCTGAATATTTAATCCCTAATGGAGTGGTCATTGGGTGTTATCTGTGCTGTCCAACATGGTAGTCACTAAGCACGTGTAGCTGTTTGAATTGAGAATAATAAATAGATAAACTCAGTCTGTCAATCTCACTGGCCACATCAGTGTTCAGTAATCACATCATTAGTGTCTACAATATTGGAGAGTGCAAGTGTTGACTAATTGTTTACTTTTTTCCAAGGCAAAAGTGTTGGAAATTAGCCAGAATCCTTATCACTATAATAAAGTAATAATCATGGCAGGATGAGTTAAGGCATCTTTATTGCCAAAAACAGAATATACTTTTACATTTATTCCTAGCCCTGGTAAACTAGGTTTATCATCATCTTTGCACTGCTTTATTTTGTCTTTGGAGTTAGTACTCTGAAGAAATGAGCTAATGGTTCTAGGAGTCACTCAGTTCAGAGTTGAATGCCATGTTTGTGGGCCTGAGGTATAGAAGCCTGAGGGGTGGGGTGGAATGCTGGGACCTAGCCATGCAACTCTTAATTTGGTATGCCTTGTTTTTCTTCCTTAAGTTGATTGGCTGCATAATCGGGCGTCAAGGCGCCAAAATCAATGAGATCCGTCAGATGTCTGGGGCGCAGATCAAAATTGCGAACCCAGTGGAAGGATCTACTGATAGGCAGGTTACCATCACTGGATCTGCTGCCAGCATTAGCCTGGCTCAATATCTAATCAATGTCAGGTAAGGGTTCCCTATCTTTTGTGTTATTGATGCCAACACAAGTAATGTGTGTGTTGGGTAAAGTTACATTGTAATATTAAGTGTGGGATTCTTTGGGGGATGGAAATGGGAAGGGTAGAGATTGCAAAAGAAAAAGTATCTAGCTCTACTTCTCATCCTTTAGTATAGGGGAGAAAGTAACCAGATTGTAATGAGTTTGCATGGGGTTGGGGGAAGGGAAGTGGATTGTTTGCATTTGACTTTTTGATGGTTTGGGAAGTGGAAGGTATGGAGCATGTCTTCACTTTGTAGGACTGCTCTGGCTGGAGCATCTATACTGACTTAAAAGTAGGTCTCACTGTAGGTGTCAAACAGACTAATACGTCACTGGGTTTAGGCTCCCAAGCACCCTTAATTGAAATAAGGATAATGACAGCAAGATAGTTTCTTTGAAGCAGTTATTACCATTTATTCTGAACACATCCATTTGTGCCATTGTGTTCCATTGTTTAGAGCTTGTGTGAAAGGAGAGGTACAGGTATTGGAAATTTTTAGAAATGCTTAGTATTTTCTTTACCCCCCACCATCTCATCTCATCCCTTATTCACCTGCTGAGGTTTTACTTTTCTTATCCTAAGGTAGCTAATGTTAACACACACAGTTGTAGCAGCACTGTTACAGTTAGTGGGCATCCTGCAAGACATTTGTATTTCTTGCTTTCTCAGCACATGTGCTTAAGTCATGTTCTTAATTGCTTACTAACATCTTAAAGCTGCATTAGCAGCCCATTCCCTAAGGGACTTAGTTATCCCTTTTATGTAGACTTTTACCTAAGTTGTTTATCTCTGTCACAACTAGTTGGTCTCTCTTGTACAGACAAATTCTATGGGTTCCTAAATCTAGTGCAGGGAAAGGAATTCATAAGTATGGTATGGGGTCTATTTTTTGCCATGCTTACGCTGACCATGTACTTATTCCATGGTCTTTTATGCCCGTAAGAATTTATCAGTTTCCTAGTAGTGGTTCCAACTTTTATCATATTTCTTCATGCCTTGAGGTATTTTCTTGTCTTTGTGTAGAAAAGATTTCTGTACCTGGATCTGCTTTGTATCTTCTTGCTGTTTGCAAGGGTTTGTTTCCCTGTTGCTGATTGTGGTGCTGTATAAGAGGCAAGAATTACGTTCTTAGAAGCTGGAAGCCTCTGCTGGAGTAGATGTGCACTGAATATTGTCAGTGTTTCCATGTAACCTGCTTGCGTGACCCCTCTACTAGGTTGATGCTAAGTCGTAAGGAAGCAGAACTTGGGTCCGTCTTCATTTCCTGATTTAGTCACTCTTTTCAGGACCATCCTTTTTACGTGAAACTGTCCAAGCTGTGGATTTGGGTCACAACTTTTAAAAAACTTGATTTATTACCAAGCAGGGACTATGCATGCATGCAGCTAACTCATTTTCTCACATTGGCCCAATTTGAACACAGAAAGCGAACTGATTTTATTATGAATACTAGGCAAGAAAGATTTTTCTGTTTTTAGTAATGGACTTTTAGTTTCTGCTGATTCTGGCAGCTTTTATGGATTGCAACTGTCCTTGGATTTAGGTAGACAAAATGGGAGTCTTGAGGAGCCTCCCTGCTTTGGAAGAGTTAGTCTTGTGCCTTAAGATGTCCAACAGACTTCAGCACATACCTGCAGTTCTGGCATAGACCCATGCAGGCATTGGGAGCTACAGGTCATCACTGTTACTTAGAAGTAGAAGTGATGTTTTTACTTGATTAAACTGAGTTTTTCAGCAGTGCATGAAGTTTCTCTTCTCTAGTTTTGTAAAGTCTATGTGAGAAACATGGTCAGTTAAACAAAAGAAGCTTCTTTTCTCCTCACCCATCACCAGAAATAAGGCTTATCTATGCTTCTGTTTTCAGCATTTTTCATTGAAAAAATGCTACAGAGTTTGGAATCAGTGACCTACTTTGGGCTCTTGTCCCTTTCCATCCTGATATATTGGTTAGTTGACTGGCAATGGAAACAAATTTTTGATATTAATTACAGGGGAAAAAAACAATTTAAGCTTCACAAGTGCTTGGTGGATGAAACATTTGTTTGGAAAGTGATGAGCATTCTTTCATTTTCTACTTGAAAGCCTTTGGGTTGGATCAGTGTGTCAGGTACATGAAAGTGTGTGATGTGTTTTCTCAGTCTGTCAGCCTTTTCTTCACCATAGAAGTTCTCAATAGCATTGGAATGAAATTTGGCAAAGTATACATTTTTAGAGGGTGGGACACAGAATAAAAGCTTGTCACAAGCTGATATAAGTTTTCCTAATTGGCAACCAGAGGCACTTACTGATAACTGAAGCGGATTTTGTCCTGTACTTTTCCCTTTTGTGGTCTTCCCTTCCACCCACCCTTTTTTTTTTGTTCCTTTTTTTCCTCTGTTACAGTTTAGAAAACGCTAAACCCTCCTCCCAGGCAGCCTCCGTCACGATCCCCGATCACCTCAGCATCAACCTCTCTCAACCCTCCACCCCTTCTTCTTCTTCTTCCTCCTCCACCACCACCCCCTCGCTCGCCACAGCGGGGACCTCCGACGCACCCTCCAGCCTCCCCAACCCTCTTCCGACCGCCCCTTGTGTCTCCAGTCTGCTTGGCATGAAACCCATCCCTCTCCTGGCTCTAAATGTTGTGTCTGCTGCTAAGGGTACCGGGGCTTCAGCTACCACCACCACCACCTCTGCTGTGCCATGTGTAACTAACAAACTGAAAGGCGAGAAACAGAGATTCTCTCCCTACTGATGGCCTATATCTTGGGGCACCCCCTCAAGTATTTCTTGTTTTTTTTTCCCTTTGTTAATATTGGTGAGAACCAAACAATTGTGAGCTTGTGACCGTTTCCTTTTTACTGTTTTGGGGGGATGACAGGGTGGGGGTAGGGGCAATGGTAAACTGTGTTTAGGTTTAGGCCATTTCTGCTGAGTGCCTGTTTCAGAGTCTGACTTGTTGAATTCTTTATCTAGAGCCGCAGTTCTTGCTCTTCTTTCTCATTCTGTTACTTTTTTGTAGCTTTATTCTGCCTTGCAATATAACAATGTGTTAGGCTCTGTGTTAATGAATAAAAATTTCTCCGTTAACTTTTTTTTTCTTTTAATTATTTCATGGTTAAGTTATCAGCTGTCCTTCTTGGCCAGATTTGTGTTTCTAGTTGTAATAAAGTTGCCACAGTAAGAACTTCAGTTGACTGCTGTGAAGGAAAGAAGTTTTTTCTTTACCCAGAATGGGGAGGCAAGTTGGGAAAAGTCTAATAAAGTTTGCCAGCTTCTGTCTGCATTCCTCTGAACTAGTATTACTTAAATCTCAAACAATCAACCTGTGACATTGCCTCAAATTTGGCAAGATCCTGCCTGTTTATCCTAAATCAACTCTGATTACTCAAACAGGTCCTTTTACCCTCCAACCTTTCTGTCTCCAACCCTGTCATACTTAAGAGGATTAAAGACCTAGATTTGGAAGGAAACCTGTAAGATGAACTTTAACTCATTGATCCACTTAAGATTGTTCTAATTTCTCCAAAGCCTTATTCTTTTTTATATCCCAAGATCACAGTTCTCTCTCCATAAGAGTAGAGGTGCCCTGAGTAAAATGGTGGAAGGCCTCTAATAGTCTCCACTTAGCCTGAATGTATATTGTCAGGGTAATGAAAGTACAATGCTCTTAGGGCTTACGAGAACCAGTGTGGAGATTTTTTTCCCGTGACCTTTTCCCACATCCCCCTTTGGCTTACATTGTTTAAAAGACCTAATTATATTATAGTGTATTAACTACACTATTGTTGCCCCTCAGTCTTAGATTGGGGCTGTGAATTAGTGGAAACAAATCTGCATGAAGGACTAGTGGGGTGAATTTCATTGTCCAGATAGGGCTTTTGTTGGTTGTTAGATGATGCTTCATCATGTGGTGCAGCGCTCCTTAGTAAGCTTTTTTAAAAGCTTGCTGATGCCATCTCTCCCTAGAAACCTTTTTTTTTTTAAATTTTTACCTAGTTCTTTACCTAATGAGTACTCCCTAAAGGATTGCTGGGAAGAAAGTCAGAGGTTTTTTTTCCCCTGAAAGTGCTGACTAAAACCACATCCAGAGGTCTTTCGTGTTCAATTTTTTAGCAGCCTACAGCTCCCCCATGTGGTCTTTCTTGTCTAGAGTCCTTGATGTATTTTAGTTGGGTTTTCCCTTCTCTTTGTTCTCTTTACCTGCCACCCCCAATTCCTGCCCACACTGGGTATAAATTCTGGACAATTCTTTTTAAGTCTTAGATCTGTTTGCAGCAGCTCTTTTCCTGAACCTTCAGTTCCCACTTAAGTCTTTGATTATTGGTCTGTTTTTTATGTTGCCCTAGATCATCCCATTTTGTGGTTGGCAAGAATCTGTCCCCTATTAAGAACTAACTGTTCTCCTTTATACTGAGGTCAAAATATCATTTCTGACTTGAAACTATATGCAGTTTGTAATTGAAGGACCTCTGTGTTTCCTGGCTTTCCCCTTGGCCAGTTTTTCAATTTGCATTATTTTGGAAGACATTCAGATGGGGAAGTATTCATATTCTCTTGAGAAGGAATGCCATTACATTTAAATTCTTTATGTAATAAAGTTGTAAGGGGCTTCCCTGGTAGTCCATTGGTTCAGATTCCACACTTCCTTTGCAGGGGGCATGGAGAAGTTCCACATGCCCCAAGGTGAGGGTGTGCTGTGCTTATTAGGTGCTTAGTCGCTCAGTTGTGTCTGTGGGCTGTAGCCCATCAGGCTCCTCTGTACATGGGGATTCTCCAGGTAAGAATACTGGAGTGGGTTGCCATTCCTTCCTCCAGGGGATCTTCCCAACCCAGGGATTGAACCCTGGTCTCCTGCATTGCAGGCAGATTCCTTAAACTGTCTGAGCCACCACGGAAGCCCTGAAATGCGCTGCCCTCACGTGTGCCCCCCCCCCCCCCCAAATAAAGAAAAAGGTAAAACTGAGACTGGGTCTTAGACATTTAGCTCTTTTCAAAATGGGAGCCAAGTCTTGCTGGCTGCCTAATAATATCAGAGAAGCAGGCTGATCACTGAACACCTAAAGACCTTTCCTTCAAAACTCCAAACTGGATTCCAGGACTTCAAATGATCTATTTGAAACAGGCATTGTTGCCAGATGTATTTGAATGGAGAGTTTGGCCTAACAGGACCACAAACTGGGGGGCTCTTAGACCAAGCTAGGGAGTTGGTGAAAATGGTTTTGACTTCCACTCCAAGTCTTGAAAGTTAGACCTAAAAATTGTAGGTTGAGTATAATTCTTAATCCAAACTTACTGTACTTGCTCCCTCTTTAACATGACTTGGTTTTTAAAACACTAGTATCTCTTAATAGTCTTTACATTGATAGAGAAACCCAGAACTGTTTCTGTCAGTTTGGAAGAAGCCAAAATAAAGCTGGGCAGTAAAGTTTCTGTGTATTGTGACCCCCTAAGAGGAGGCTTTTGTGTGTGTGGTGTATTTTTTGAGAGAATGCTTATTAACGTATCCCACAGAGATACTATGAAGAGCATAGTTTGAGAGAGAACTATGGTTCTGAGGTGATTTGCCCAGGAAGCTTGGATTGCTGGGGTGTTACATAGGACCATGGTACTGGTTAACCCAAGAAATCTTAAAATGAATGTCTCCCTTTATACAGAAACAGATTTATGTACTCCTTCACATCTTAATCAACCAGACTGAAAGTTTTGGAGGTGAGGTACTGCCGGGCACTCAGGAAACTAACTTCGAGTTTTTTTTTGTGTGTGTGTTACAGGCTTTCCTCGGAGACGGGTGGCATGGGGAGCAGCTAGAACAATGCAGATTCATCCATAATCCCTTTCTGCTGTTCACCACCACCCATGATCCATCTGTGTAGTTTCTGAACAGTCAGCGATTCCAGGTTTTAAATAGTTTGTAAATTTTCAGTTTCTACACACTTTATCATCCACTCGTGATTTTTTAATTAAAGCGTTTTAATTCCTTTCTCTGTTCAGCTGTTAATGCTGAGATCCATATTTAGTTTTATAAGCTTCTCCCTGTTTTTTTTTTTTTTTTGGCTCATGAATTTTTTTTTTGTTTGTCATGGAAATGTAAGAGTGGAATATTAATACATTTCAGTTTAGTTCTGTAATGTCAGGAATTTTTCAAAAAAATTAAAAGATGGACTGGAGCTTTTTCTTTGTGAATAGAAACTGGATGCCACAGTGATTTCATGTGGGTTTTATTCTGGTGTCTTGCTGTTACTTTTGCACTTTTTATCCCTCAAAAGGATAAGGACCCTGCTTGGGTTTTTAATATAAGCATTTATTCCAGTGAAGATGTTTTCTTCTGTTTTACCACTCCCATCTTTTTCTGTAGCCCTTGAGCCTGCATTGCAGAGTGATCTTAATAATAGCTATAGCAAGCTGGCTGTGCCCTTGGTCCAAAAGAACGGGGATTACAGTTTAAGATGTGTCTGCAAAGTGTAAGCAAGCACTTCCCACTGGAAGGGTACACACGCATACACATGGAAGCAGCAGAATTTGTCTCACTGGGATTCACCTTCCTGGGAATATACCTACACCCTTGTCCAGACATCACTCTCCTGTTTAATGAGGATGGGTGGTTTTTAAGGTCTGTCCTACTACAATCCTTTATAAAGATAGATCTCCTGTTTATGCAGGTTTTAGGTTGGTACTCTTAAATGGTTAGCATCATTTAAAGCATAAAAGGAGCAAGTCATTCAGCGTTTTAGGTAATTTCCAAAGCCCAGGCCTCCTACTTAAACCATGCAAGCTACCCCATTCATTCACCAAGAAAACCCTCAACAGCTGTGCCTGCATGGAGTGGTTATATTTCAAGGTTTTTCACAGGGGTTACAATATGACAGTCCCCACCCCAGTCAGGCACCAAGATAAAACGTAGGGACTTAAAACACCACCCCAATTCTTCAGCCTGAGCCATCACATGCTTTCACAATCTCCTGGCCTCCCCTAGGCCCTAAGCCAGGGCTTGGGCAGAGAAATGGAGGGACAAAGAAATTACATTGCCACCTGAGAAACCTCAGAGGGGAGGACCCAGCCTTAGCCTCCCTCCTCCCAAGTGCAAAATGTGTAAACAGTAAACAGAAAACAAAAAAAAGTGCAGTCTAAATGGCCCCCTTTCCTGCTCCTTAGGGTTTGGGCAGAAAAAGTAGAGGAACAAGTTGGACTTTCATGTTGCCTCACCACTGGCTGAATTCATTGGGGTGAAGCAGGAAGGGGCCAGTTTGCCCTTAACCATATCTCTAGGGCAGTATTTATCCTTCATTTCCACAGCTGCCAGTGTCCCTAGAGTTTATCAGGTGACTTGGTTAGGGGTCAGTCTCCCTTGAGCCCAACTTAAGGCTGGGACAGCCCTGTCTTTATTGATTATGTGGCGCATATATATTACTTATATAAATATTTCTCTATGTACAGGGATAAGGGTGGCTTTCATGGAGGGAGGGAGGCTGGGGGCCGCAAGGCTTCACCACTGTTGGCGTTGTCCAGTTCAGTGCTGTCACAGTCTGAGTCCTCAGAGCTGGGAGGGCCCTGTAAAAAAGGCAGTGAGGTGAGACTCAGCATCTTGGCAAATAGATTCCTTCAGAATCCGCCACCGAGATCTTTGTAGTAGCAAGTTAGTGATTTTACTGTCTCTAAATACCAGTTGTTCAGGCCATTCTCCAAGGCACCAGACTTTCAGGATTTCCCCCTGGTTGCAATTTATAGGTAGCATGCAAGCAACCTTAGTACTCTAAACCTAGGTTCTACCAGGTGAATATTTGCTCTTCATCTTCAGTATGGGAGAGGACAGCTTCAGCTACAGAGTGACATAGAGGCTAAGGACCTATCTCTCTGGCCTGTGCATCTATCTCCCTAGTGACTCTCAAATGGTCCAGGTGTCTCCTCCCTGGTCGGTACCTAGTTGGTGTGACGTACCTGCTCCCCTCTGAGTAGGTCGTGGTGTGGGACGGGCAAGGAGCTGGGTTCTGGGCCAGTAACCACCTCAGAAGCTGGTGGGTCCAGTGGGATTTCTGAGCCCTGCGAGCACATGTCATCAGACCGCTCATCTGGCCGCTCATCTGTGTTGGTGCTGCCAACTTCAGGTGTGCCACTAGGGGAAGGCTCACTAGCTGTGCCTTCCTCCCCATCTGATGGATTCTCTGAGCTGAAGGTAGAGAGTGACTGGCGCATTTTCAGGCCCTGAGGCCACCTGTTTGTGGGAACAACCAGGGTAGAGCTTGACTAGACCTCGCAGTTTGGAAAGGGAAGAATGCATTACCTCCTAACTCTGTCACTCACCTCTGGCTCGAGGTCAGTTCCACTTCACTGTCAACCTCTCCTTCCTCTTCCTCCGACGAGATGCCACGCTTCTATAAGAGACGAGCGGACTGGTCAGAGGAGGAAAGAGACCAGGAACTCAGGATAGGGAAACAAGGTTACAAAGTGTCAGGAAGGGTTAGAGATGAGGAACTGTGGGAGCGACAATGGGGAGGAGGGATGGGAAGAGCTCAGGACGCGTCCCATACTTTACCTGACTTCGGGTGACGGCAGCCCTGTACAGCAGTGCGGCTGGGGTCAAGTGCTGGGACCCAGCCCGGCTTCCTCCCCGTCCCGCCGTCCCTTCCCTTCCAGTTCCCAGCAGCCCTACACCGTCACCAGGTCCTACTGGTGGAGGTGGCTCCCCCTTGGCCCCCCCTGGTGAATCCGGGCTGGTGGAGCCAGGCGCTGAGCCCTCGCTTGGGGGTGTGTCTCCCCGGGCTGGAGGTGGTGAGCCAGGGTCCCCAGCTCCCCCTGTAGCCCCCCGGCCCCGGGCTCCCAGTGCTGCTGACAGCAGATCTGGCGATGATGAAGACATCTTTCGGAGCAGGAGATCATGGTGGAGCCCCCGGAGGGCTGGAGGGCAGGCTTCCCAGGCTGAGGGTCCCCCTCCTAGGCCCACAGGGCTTCCTGGTCCCCCAGGTTCATGGGGTGGCACAGCTGCACGAAGCCCAGGCAGGTCCCCACAGCTGCCCTTGGCGCTGGCCTTGCGGTGACGAGTCTTGCCACGGCGACTCCGTCCTGGTGAGGGGGGGCCCTTAGCACACCCAGGAAGCCCCACCCCACTCAGGGCTGCATCTAGTTTGGGTAGCAAAGACTCAGTCTTGAGGATATCTGGCCTGGTGGGAGAGGGAAAGTGCAAGTTGGAGATTTAACACATTACTTAGGCAATAAGAGGCACCTCTCTCCCACCTAAGTATCATCTTCCTGGCATTCCTGAGCCCTACATCTGTCTCTCCAGCATCCCCTTGCCATTCTGGAATCATGGCACTTGTCAATTCTGGTTGGTCCTACCTTTTGCTGTGGGGCGACAGTTTCTGTGGGACATTCCTCTTCTTGATGAGTTTTTCCATTGTGTTCCCATGCAGCAGGCCCCGGGAAGGGTGTGACTTCAGCAGACCTGGACACCGCCGCTCTAAAGCTTGCTCCCTCCTAAAGACAAAACACCTTAGGCATGTGACCAGGAAGCTGGGCCAAGGCTCAGTAGACTCTGGGAGTCAGGCACAGCTTCAGGAAGATGGGAGTTGGTGCATGAGGGCATGTGTGGTTACCTGAGTAGCTCCCGTTCCTTCAGCTCCAGTTGCAACATAAGGGCATTAAGTTCCATGTACAGGTTGTTGGCTCTCTCCAGTTTCCGCTCATAGTGTTCCCTGATGTCCAGGGCATGTCTGAAATGGGTAGAAGTGTTCAGAGGTGAGCTGGCTTCACCTGCTGCCATCATTGATCCCAGTCTCTGGGAACTGCTCTACTGGCCCTGCAGTTGGTGAAGTCACCTTGCCAAACAGGCACACACCTGAGCTCCTCCCTCCTCCGCATCACCAGCTCCTCTTCTAGGCGGTGCAGACAGGTCCCTTCTGACTTAATTTTTTCAAAATGCAGCTTTACCTCTTCACGCCACTCTGCCTGGGGGTGGAGAGACATTTAGCAGTGAGGGACATCCCTCTACCTGTCAGACCTGTAGAAAGCCTCTGCAGGTGCCTGTGCTGCCGCAAACGTGTGTGGGAGCCTAAAGGATTGGGGCACAGGATCAACCAAGACAGGTCCCAGCCCTTGAAGAGCTGATCTACCCATCCCCAGCCACCCTTCTTCCCAGCCTCCCCTCAAAGGGTATTATTTCTGCAAAGAGAGGGAGCTGGGGCATTCATCTTCCTCTCTACAGCACACCTGGGACTTAAAGTAAGTCTCCTGGGGTGTGGAGAGTACGTCGGCTGAGGCGATGTCCAGATGCAGTAGGATCTGTCGGAATGATGGGCGGTTTCGTGGTTTGCTGTTCCTAGATGGAATGAAGTTTGGGGGGAGAGGCATTTCAGGGAGGTTCAGGAAGGAATTAGAGCACCCTTTCCCAAAGTGTGTCCTGGTCCTGGAGAATCCAACCCTAGAATGTTTGCTGTGACAAAATGATTCCCTGGTCAACTAGTAACAACATGTTACAATCTGTAGTACATCAAAGTCCTGCAGTAAGGAAACCTATTTAATTCTGTCTTCCAACTTGTTTGCCAAAACACACCTTTTTGAGTAACTCCATTAAAAAAACACTTCAGGAAATGCTTAATGAAAGATTAGAAATCTCCCACCTTCCTCCATGGTCTAGGTTCCAAACAAGGATGCGGGGCCCTGGCCTTCCAGGGAGTGTTCTGAGGCAGTCTACCTGAGATCCAACCAGCCACGCTCAGCGGCTGTGCTGGTCCTTCACTGGCACTTCATAAGCACCCTCTATATCAGATATTGCTGTCCCTACTTTGCAGATAAGGAAATAGGTCACATACACCCCTGCAGACTGTTGGTCACTCCACCTTCTCTCAGTTCTTTATCCTAGTGCCCCTGATCCACACTGAATCCTAGGGTCTTGGAGAGCCATATTTGGGAGCACGGTTCCCCTTTCCCTGTTGAGGATTCTGGGCCTGGATGTCTGGATCCTGGGTGCTGGCTAACCATCATCCATACTCCCTTGCTTCCCAGGTGGTCCTTACCAGCACTGGCGAAGCAAGATTTTGAAGCCGTCTGGGCAGCTGGAGGGCACAGGTAGATGGAGACTGTTGCTTCCCACACCCCAGATGATGGCTGAGGAATCTACATCTTTGTAGGGGATCTCACCAGTCAGCAGCTCCCACAGCACCACACCAAAGGACCTAGGGATAAGAGGGGACATCACTTTGGAGGAGGGCCTCTTCCAGAGGCCCTGGTTACTGCAGGCCGATCTCACATGCACTCAGGCCCTGAAACAACCCTCTCCCCAGCACCCGCTGGCCACCTGCGACCCTCAGTCCTCAACCTGGCCCTCACCAGATGTCAACCTTCTCAGACACAGGTTCGTTGCGGATCACTTCAGGGGCCATCCAGGCTACTGTCCCTGCAAAGGACATCTTGGTGCTCTTGTCACTCAGCTCCTTGGAAGTGCCAAAATCGGAGATCTTCACCACATCGTCGTAGGTGATTAGCATGCTGGTAAAGAGTGTAGTCAGCTGGGGTCCGCGCCCCTCCACACGCCTCGTCTAGCTGCAGCAACTCTTTTACTGTTTGAAGTCATTTGGGACACCCAGAAACGGAGGGCTTACCACAGCCCTCTCGAGATAGGGCTGTCACTTGGGGAGGGTTTCTGACATGACTATGTGGACTTTAGAACAGGGTCTGAAAGCAGGGAGATGGCCACATTGCCCTGGGTGGGGATACCTATGGAGACTGCAGACGCTTCTCTCTGCTTGCTCGCTTACTCACTTGGGGGACTTGAGGTCTCGATGGATAATCTTGTGCAGGTGCAGGTAGTTCATGCCGCCGGCGATGCCCATGGACCAGTCAACCAGCAAGGAGGGTGTGACGGGGCGGCCAGCCCGCAGCACCTCATACAGCTGGCCCTGGGCGCAGAACTCCATAAGGATGCAGTAGCAGGGAGCCTGGGTGCACACACCCCTGGGGGCCGAACACAGTGGGATGAAGGCCTCAGCCATCCCAACAGCCCCTTGATTCACACCTGGTACCCCCTTCCCAACTGTGCCGTTTTGGCACCCACTGCAGGAAGATCCCTTGCTACCCAAGTAGGTCTCTGCCCTCAACAGAGTACGCTGAGGGCAGAGTACCACGGCCCCTGCCCTGGACCTTACTTGAAGGTGATGATGTTTGGGTGCTTCAGCTTTCGCAGGTGCTTGATGTCAGTTTCCTTCAGGTCCCGCACCTTCTTCACAGCCACCTCCTCCCCATGGAAGCGCCCCAGGAAGACGGCGCCCTGGGCCCCTGAGCCCACCCACTGCAGGTCCAGGATTTCCTCAAAGGGGACCTCCCAAAGGTCTGTGGACAGGAGGTACAGTGCCATAGGCTCAGAGAGCCACACTCAGGGCCTTGGGGTGGTCAGGCACGGGGGAAAGCCTGGGGTTGGCTGAAATGACTCAAGGAGGGTGAGGTAGAAAAGCACCTAAAATGGGCCAAGAAGATTAGATTTGAGGGGACAGGGGAGGAAATGAAGAGGTGGCCTGAAATAAAGCTGGGGAGTCAGTGGCTGATGGACAAGTAAGGGGCGGGGCCTGGGCTCTGGGGGGCAGTGAAAAGGGTCATTGGGCGACTTTGGTGTGGCTGTCCAAACAGATCTCAGGCTTAGGGAGACAGGGTAAGGGCCCCCTTATGGACACAGCCTACCTTCCTGCTGCTGCTTGTGCTCCGTGGAGTAGGCTTTGCCAATCATGGTCCAGACAGGGCGCAGGCAGCCGAAGAGGCCCTCCAGGAACCCGCTGCCGCTCTGGCACTGGAGCCGCACCTCATCCGCTCGGACCCTGGACGCCCGACTCTCAGGGGACCCAGTGGCTCCCCCTGGGCCCCCTGCATCCTGCTCGTGGAGCTGCAGGACACTGTTGGCAAAAGGCTCAGGGGGCGGCTCTCCACCTGGGGAGGGGCTGGGCCCGCCCCCGCCCTGACCCCCGAGTGGCACTACGTCTCGGAGTACACACTGGGTAGGCGTCAGGTCCTTCTCAGGGGTGCAGTCGGAAGTGTCTGGGTCCAGCTTGCGCATTGATGCCTCGCTCAGGGTGGACACGAAACCCCCAAAGGAAGGGGAGGGTGTGCGGGTCTCATGGAGGCAGGCCATGGCCTCTGGGCCCCAGTGTGGTGGTAAGCGGTGGGCCCTGTGGGAAAAAGAGGGAGGAGGTGTCAAAGCCACAGGTGCCCAGCTCAGGTACATAGAGGCAGAGGCATGAGTTGGGGAGCCAGGCACACAAGAACACCCCTAGAAGTAATGCATAGCTTCAGGTACCCATCTACCTCCAAGTTTCACCTGGGACCCATCTTGGGAAACCTGATACACAGGCTTCCTCTCTAGCATCTACTAGTAACCTAAGTCTTCCTTACTCAGGTATACAGGCAACATACCTAAGTATCACTCTCAGGCAGACACAGCTAACAGCCCTGCTCAGGTAGATACTGGGAAAGTATGTCCCAATCTCAAGTATGGTAACAGACTAGTTCCCTTCTCCCTGTAAGATTACTGTAATCACCTCTGGAAAACATGTTTCTTTCACTTGAGGCTCAGGTGCACACATGTGTTGTAGGAGGGTCTTTCAGATACACAACTTTTACTTTGAGTCTCAATCTTACACACATTAACAGTAACAGGTAGGCCTCCCTCGCACTGAAGCAAACGCAGATGCCACTGCTCAGACTGTGCCGCTCAGGCACTCTCAGATGACATTTCCACCCCTCCTGTGTACATGTGATACACCTGGGCCTCACACTCATGCATTTGATACATGATCCTGCTGAGAGTCTTATCCTAAGGCACACTCAAGGCTCACATCTGGGTCTCTCTCTCAGGTGCTCGCAGCTACACACCTGGGCTGATCCAAGTGACAGCTGATCAGTTCTGTGCCCAGCACAGACACAGAGGGAAAAAGGTAGAAGTGTCCACAGATGATGCAGAAACTGTCAGGACAGGCTGTGCAGCCTACTCACACCCCCCACCCCATCTTATCCCTCCTATTAGTCCAGCTGCTCCCTCAGGGGTCAGTTAGAGAAGGGCCTATCTCCTTTCCTCTTCATTACTCTATCCCCTACTTCCTAGCTTTCCAATCAATGGAGATTTGTCCCAGTTGATAGCTGACCTCAGCCAAGCTGTCTCTGAGCCTTAATTTCTCCAACTGCACAAAAGGATAGACTAGCTATCGTTCAGGTACAGCAGATGTTTCAGCCTGACACCAGAAGTCATCTCATCTTCCATCTCCCACCACATCTTGCCAGTTACCAGATTCTGAGAGGTAAGGATTTCGGAGGCCAAAATTCCTAACAACTACTCAGTATAGTAGGGCTGCTCTTTGACCCCCTGCACTGGAGCTTCTGAGTCACTACTGGAGAGGGGTGGCAGGAATCTACAATAAAAAGGACTCCCTGGGTGGGGATGTATGCACAGAGAGGCTTGGCAGCTCTGATGGGCTCAGTTCTTGTAACCATTTCCAGGCCTCTCAAATACCTAAGTGTTTAACAAGCACCTGAGGTGATTCTTATGCCTGGCACATCGGGAAAGACCAGAACCAATGCCTTACTAGTTTCTCTTCTCTATTCCACATTACTGCCTTAATTCAGGCCTCATTAGCTGTCACCTGACCTAGGACAACTGCCCCTTGAATGGTCTCCCCAAGTTCTTCCAAGACCCTCCTCCACCCCATTCTCCACCACCCTTTAGAAGGATCTTTCTAAAGCACAAGTTGGCCTTTTGGAGCTCCCCTTTACTTCAAACCCTCTAGTAGCCCCTCCTTGGTCCTGTAGCCTCACCTCCATGCTCTTGGTCCCTCCCCAGCCTCACTATCCACTGCTGTTCATACCCAGGCCATACTGAACTGAGACTGTTCCCTAGATTCATCAGGTGTTTGGGTCAGGACACCTAATGAGAATGGCTCACACTTACGGAAAGCTACCACCCACACTAGCCTCTGTTGTAGGTTCATTAGCTTATTTAATCCTAAAATCTCTTAACTTAGGCGTGTAAGTTACTCGCATTTGACAGAGGTATTAGAGGTCTTGAATGACCTGCCCAAAGTACTTCAGCTAGGATGAGGCTCCAGCTCAGTGCCCAGTCGTTCTCAGTCTGGAAGGTGCTTCTCACACACCATCTGTTGTCCTCCAAGTCTCACTTCATCCTGGAAGTGGCCCCCCTCCCCATGCTCTGAGTTAATGTCCCTTCTTAGCTGCGCTTCCTCCATCATGGCTCCCATGATCCTGGAGGCACAGTGCGGTCGGGCGTCTGGTTCCTTTGAGAGCCTGTACTCCTGAGAGTTACGACGCAACATGGGATCCCAGGGCTTCCAACAGCATCCAGAGCGCATGAAGGTGCCCAGTTAGGTGCAACCACTGCTCTACGCATCCGAGGATCGTCCTAAGGACCACATGTACACTACGCGAGCATTAGCTCCCAGGGAAGGAGGTATTATTATAGGTCTCTTTACACTCTTGAGAAAACCGAGGCTCAGAAAGATGAAATTCCAGCCTCTGGACCCCCAACATATCCTGCGAGATAACGGCGGCTTCAAGAAGTGAGATGCACATAGTAAGACAAACGGCAGGCCAAGCAACGTGCCAATTCGCTGGAGAATCCCAGGGCTTTTGCCTGCGCCCCCTCAAGCCGGCCGCCCCTTTGGACCGCTGAGAACGAAGTCTGGGGCTCCCGGCGCTCTGCCCGGGCGGGTCTGCAGGGAGGGCTGGCGGAACTGGGGCGCTCAGACAGCTAGCAGCCAGAGTGAGGGAGGTTCGCAGCGGAGAGGAAGGGGTTACGGCCCCAGCGCCCCCTCCCCCTTCCCGACCTCCTTCCTGGCCGTCACGTGGAGCGGGGCTGGGGGCGGGGCGGGGGCCCGGCCGCGAGAGGAGGGGGTCCGGGAAGGGACGCAGCGGGTTGGGGGAAGCGCTGGGCGCTGCGGCGTAACCATGACGACTGGACCCGAGGCGGCGCGTGAAGTCACCGGGACAAGATTAGCCCGGAGTCACGTGAGCGGCGACCGCGGGGGTGGGGCCGCGCCCGGGCCCCGCCCCTGACCTGGGCTGGCCCACGTGCTGGTTGCGGGTTCGCAGGCAGGGACCACCGACCCCAGCTACCCACCACCTCTGCGTCCCGTCTTCCCCATGTCCACCCCCGTCCCCGAGTGCAGCGGAGGGAGAGCTGTGGTGGTGAAGAGAGGGGACTTGGGTCGGCATTGAGGGTGCGGTGCCGTAGAGAAAGCAGGAAATGGGAAAACGGGGAGACTGGGCAGGAGAAAGGGCGAAAGGCAGACCAGAAAAGGAGGGCCTGTCTAGCTGAGAAATAGAAGAGCGTGAAACGCAGGGAGAGGCAGTTCTAAGAAGGATGGGCTGAAAAACTGATTTGGGAAGCAAAGGACACGGAAAAAGGAGCTGAATGAAAGGGGTTTCAAAAACAGGAGATCTGTGCCCTCCCCGATTCCTTTCCTATTTAGAAGCTGAGTTCTAAGTAGGTACAACACCTGGCTTTTTAAAGGAATTTTTCAGCCTTCATCTGGTGGTTGGCAACCAGGAGGATTAGGCATAGAGAGGGTGACACGCTCTACGACACTTGAAGCTGATCTTTCCTCCAGCTGCCCAGGTCTCCCCAGGGGGCCCTCCTGTATCCAGGGCCGGCAGCTGGGGAGAGAGAGAAGCCATTTCACCTGTTTGTCTTTTCGGGCAGTGGAAGAAGCTGAAGAAGTAGTGGATGGGACCAAAGAAAAGGGAGAGAACCCAGCCAGGCTCAACCCACCCTTTCCCCGTTCTCAGGCTAATGACAGCTCTTACAGATTGACCTGAAGGAGTGAGTGCATGTGCGTGTGTGTGGTGAGGGGAGTGGAGGTGGCGGAGCTTGGGCCCCAGGGAATTCTAGTAAAGGAGAGATTCCTGTCTCCCAGCACACACCCTCTCTCTGTGTCCTTTATCTCTGACCTGCCAGCTGTGTCCCACTGCCCCCCAGCTGGGCCTTGGCGCCGAGGCTTTGGAGGGGGATATCATGGCTAGGAGCCCCTGGCCCAGACACTCGGTCACCCTGGGGGAGGGGAACTGTCTCCCTGGCCATCAATTATGCAGAGCATGGGGGAAGGGCTGGGATGTGACAGGAGCGGGTGGATCTGTCAGTCATTCTGTCAACCATATTTATCAAATGCTCACTGTGCAGAACTCTGCTTCAGATTGGGTATGGACACAGAGTGGTCTGTAAATTATGCAAAAGAGGCTCTTTGGACACCCTGGGAGGCCCCAAATCAGTTTCAGGTACCAGATTCTCTGTTTGCTGGTGGTACTGTGGGGGCAGGGAGTACCTCCCCCTGCCCCCACCTTGGTTCTCCTGCCTGAGAGGCTGGAGGCCTGTGGCAAGGCAACCCTTTAAGTCCTTTCTCTCTCCCTCCTGTTTAACAGCAGAATGTCAACGCCAGGCTGCTTGTCTGGCTGTCTTGGGGGTTCAGTTGAGAGGCCAGGCCATCTGTCTAAGTCTTGGGCTCCCATAATGAGCCCTCGCCACTGTCTTGGACTCTTGTTTTGCACTCAGGAAAGGGAGGAAGATTCCCTGTCTCTCTTGAGTGGGGGAGTAAGGAATGTCTTCCCAGGGAAAGGAGACCCAAGACTTGGGACGGGGAATTATCTCCGAGCACGCTTTGAGATCCTGAGAGAATAAAGGACTCTAACCCCTCCTGGCCAAGGCTCCTGGCCACTTGGCTGCAGCTTTTGTTTTGCTTATAGAATCCATGGTCCTGGCCCCAGGATTATTTTCAGCTGGAAAGAACTACAGCTTTTCTGTTGTGTCCTCCTGAGGGGGGGAATGCCTTCCCCTGAGAGCCAGGGTAAAACTGGAGATCACCCCTAACTCCAGGCCCCAGCCTCACACAGGTCCAGCCCCTAAACCTCTAGCCAGCACCACCTCTTCTTCCGGTAGAGTGGGTACCGAAAGGGCTGGGAGGGGGCAGTACTGCTTAGGAAAAAAGGAACCAGCTTTGGATTTGGAGAGATCAGAACTAGAACCTTGGTTTTGTCACAAATTAGTTTAAGGACCATAATCCCTCTGGGACTCCCAACCCTACCTTATGGGGTAGGGAGGGTTAAGTAAGATGATGTAGGGAATGCCATGAGCACAGTGCCGGGCTCCTGGCTTTGTCTTTCTGGTTGGCTGGACACCACGTCTTTCTCTGTAGATTCTGGAGTCTGGAGAGGCCGTCTCTTCTCTCTGGTCAGGAGGGAGACTTGGGTCTCCAACCTTCTATTTCCCCAGGACATAACTTGTTTTCAGGTCCCTGGGGAACCAGGTCCCAATGGCAGTGGTGTGCCAGAGCCCCCCGTCCTTCCTCTGCAAATCCTTATATCCCACCTCCTCTGAACTGAGGAGGAAGGCCTCCTTCTCTGCACCCTGTCCTCACCCCATGGCTCTCGTGGCCCAGGATCACCCCTCAGCCCTACCGTTAAGGTGTAAGGAGAAGGGGAGGCAAGGAGCAAGGTATGGTGGGTCACAGGGGTCCCTGCTACTCAGGACTTCAGGTGGGCCTGGAAGAAGTTCTGCATATTTTAAACAAATTGTTTCTGAACCAGGTGCTATTGAAAAAGATCTGGAAGGACAGATACCAATGTATAACCATTTCTAAGTAGATGGAATTGTGGGTATTTTATTAAGAAATTTAAAAACCTATTTTAAGTTGAAAAAGAAGAAACAAAAATTACAGAATGTCTATTATCGATTTCTGTCACTCAGCCTTGGACAGTAAGATAGGGAGGGAGGATGGATGGCTGGAGAAGCAGAGTGGCTTGGTTGAGGTCCTGTCTCTGCTCTTGACCGCAGTCTCCAGCTGGGTGACCTGGAGTACGAGACTTTTTTTTTGGCCGCGTGGCATGAGGCATGTGGGATCTTAGTTCCCTGACCAGGGATTGAACTTGTGCCTCCTGTATTGGGAGCGTGGAGTCTTAACCACTGGGCCGCCTGCAAAGTCCCTGCCTGAGACTTAACAAACCTCAGTTTCTTCATCTCTAAATGGGAACAGTGCTCACTAATTCACACGGTGGCAATGCAAGCTATCACGTGGGTAAGAACACAGGCTCTAGGTCAGACAGACCTGGATTCAAATCCTAAACTCTTTGGCCACTGATTTTTTTATTTTGAACAAGTTACTTCTTTAAGTTTCAGTTTCCTCATGCCTAAAATAGAGATTATGATCACACTAACTCTCAGTATTGTTATGAGCGGTATTGAGATAATCCAAATAAAGTTCGTGGGCCTGTTACCTGGCATACAGGAGGCTCCCTATAAATATTAGCATATGGAAAGCACCTAACAAGCAGCAGTAGGTTTTTTATAAAGGGTGTCCCTTCCCTTCTTTCCCCTGTCTGTCTCCTCAAAGCAAGAGGCAGAGGGGATGGTACAGATGGAGAGGGAGTTGGGTAAACATAGGGGATAGAAAACGGAAGAAAGAAAGAAGGAACCAGAGGAAGATCCTTAGTCTACTCAGGAGTAAGCACCCCTGCCTCCTCATCACCTTTCTCCAACACACGGCTGCCCCTAGTTCTTCTGGGAGCAAATGAAGCAGACAGACCAGTGTCTGTGGCCAGCCATTGTGAAGCTCCCGGGTCCCCTGCTGGCGTCATTTCCACACTATCCTCTGTTCTGCCCCAACAGGGACTCCTGAAAGGGTTGATTCCCTAATCCTTTCTTTCTCCCAGCCCAGCAGGGCAAGGTGGAACTGCCTGTGCTAAGTCACAGGGCGAGTCCAGGGTAGCGGGTACTAGAATTTAGGGTCCTCTTCCTGGCAAAGCCAGAGTAGCACGTCATCACCTGTCAGGGAGGAACCTACAAACAGCAGTCAGATTTTAGATGGGTTCTGCCTTCCTTAGCTGGAAGGACACCCAGGAAGTCCTGAGCCACTTTATGTAAACTTCTTGACTCCTGCCCTTAACTGGGTTGAATTACAGGATGGATACTTAGTTGTTGTTTTCACAAGTGCTGGCATTAGTGTCTCACACCACTGGTCTTCCCAGCATCCCCTGGTCCCCATAGTGAGTGAGTGGATGGGTGGCCGGCTAGAGAGGGCAGAATTTTTTTCCACCCTTAAGTGTGAGATAGGAGAGAGCAGGCCCTAAAGCTTCAGAGACACTTCAGTGTCTGGACAGGAAGACCCAGGGCTTTTACTCAGGTCCTTTCCTTCCTGAATCCCTCCTACTTGCCTTCCCTAGGTATGACCCTCTGGCTGAAAAATCAGAGCTCTCAAAGCCATGGAGTCCATTCTGTGAGCTGGAAGGGAAATGGTGTTTACAGGGAGGAACTGACTGTGGCTTGAGAGGACCCTGAGTGCGGGAGGGACCTCGTGTGCACCCCTTCCTAAGGCCCTGACCTGCTCTCCTCCCAAGAGGGAGCAGGTGAGGGAGCTAAATGGTGGGACTTTTCCTTCAGTTCTAAGGGAAACCCCACTATTTCCTTCCACTGTCCATGCACACTCTGACCCCTTAGCCAAGGCCATGGTTAGAGGAGTTTTAACTCTGTGGAAAGGATTCTTGCTTATTTTTAGGGCAAGGAGTTTAAGGAGTGTGTAGGGGAAAGGCAAGAGGTTCATGAAAGGCCTGGACTGGGGAAATGGGTTAGGGGAGCCAGAGCAGATGGAGATGGAGAAGGGAGAAAGCCATATAAGGATGGGGGAGGGGAAGATGACCATCACCTGGGCATCCAGGAACAGGTGCTGTCTGCCTATAATCCTCAGGTCCAGCCTGCAAAGTGTGCCTGTGCGCGGGCGAGGGGTGGGGAGGACGAGTGAGGGACCCATGAGGCCTTGTCCTTCCTCTCCTTCCCTGTGGGGCTGAAACTCTTCCTCCTCCTCCTTTCCTCTCCCCCTTCCTGAGGGTGAGTGGGAGGAGAGGAAGATGTTCTCTTGCCCGCTGTCCTTTACGTCTGTCCCCCAATCATCCCCCCCACCCCCATCCCATACACTCCTTTCCAGCTTTGGAGGCCCTTGCCTCCAAGCTGGGCCGCGGCGTCCCTCGGCTCGGTTCCCCTCCTTCCCATCCCCATAAGCGGCGGGTCCAGGTCCCCAGTTCCTCCATCCCGTCTCAGCATCCCCGCGCCACCCTCCCCACACCCCGCCACATCTTGCGTCCCGACCCTCCCTGGTACCTGGATCCCAGGACCCAGACCCATCCCTGCCCCCCACCCTCCACAACTCGGCCCGGCTCTCACCTCGGGGGCTCCGCGGCCGCAGCACAAAAGGCGGCGCTGCAGCAGCTCGGCTCCGGATGCTGCTCCCGCCTCCTCCTCCTTCTCCTCCTCCTTCCCGCCTCCCCCCGCTGCCCTCGACCGGACCAGGGGCGCCGTCACAGCCGATGCTCGTGAGGTGTCCGGGTGCACGGGTGTGTCAGTTCCAGCTTTCTCCCCCCACCCCCCGACCCCAAACCCCGTCCTCACACGGCTTGAACTCCCGCTCCTTCCGAGGCCCCCGCCCCAGGCCCCCCGGGACGGACACGCCCTGAGCGGGGGATGCTGCGCTGGAGCCACGGCCTCTTAAAGGAGCCCGCTGCTGCCATCCGGCACACTCCAGGCTAGTCCCTGGCCCGTCTGGTCCTCGCACCTCCCTGCTGGCGGTGACCTGGAGCGATCCCACCCCCGACCTTAAGCCCTATGACCGGTCTTATAGGCTTCCTCCTATACCCTGAGACAGCAACCCCTCAGATGGGAACCCCCTCCTCCGCTCAGCGCTCTTGCATCGCTCCCCCTGTCAAACGATCTTGCCTGTCTTCTTTTCCCTAATTGCCACCACTCCAGGTCCACCAATTGGAATCCAGTCAGCTCAACGCCCCGTCCCTTTCCAGTGTTCCTGGATGACCCCTCGTTTTTATTCCAAGATTCCATCGGACCTCTAGCCCCGCACGGAGCAAGCCCATCTCGTCTCTGACCCATTCCCAGAACCCTCATTAGAGTCAGACAGACATTTTTCGTAATTTCTTTCTCTACAAGGTCACAAAAATTTCCCTACATCTTTCACGTCAGTGGCTGTGAGACTTTGGCAAGGAGGAAATGGAACTCTGGGACCCAAAAATACGGGTTCTGTTCCTTACAGATTAGTCGATTAATCTTAAGAGGCCAGAATTCTCTCTTGCCCTCTCTTTAGCTGAGACCCGGGCCACAGGCAGAGGGAATGAGACCACTATTTGCCTTAGTCCTTCTAATCTTGTCCCTTATAGCTTGATTCTCAGGCCCCGGAGGGTATCTCCTAGCGTAAGGGGAAAAGGTGTAGGTCCATTCTAAAAAGGCTTTAGAAGATAAGCGGAAATCGACAGGCTGCAGAATTAATGAGAAGGGTGGTGAAGGACAACACAGGAAAAAGAAGCAGGTTCTGTAAGACGAAGGCCCGAGAGCCAGACGATTAGGCCAAAGGCTGAGGGCTAACTGAGACTGAGGTGCACTAGGATTTACAACTGCCCCAGCTCAGAGGGGCAGAAAATAGTCGCCTCCCGCGTCCAGGCAGGGCCCACCCTCCCAGACTGCAAAGAGTCAGCAACCGACAGCGGCCTCTCACCTGGGCCAATCACAACCTTTTCTCAAGAAAGAGGCGGAGTCAGGAGGGTTGACTCTTCCCTTGTCCCCGCCCCTTTAGATAAGGTAACCAATCGCCATCCACCTGGAGCGAGCACGTAAAATCGGGAATAGCCAATTATGCCGCGAAACTTTTCGCGCATGCTGCCTCCCAGCTGCGACAAAGATGGCGCTCGAGCTCCTGGGTTCTGTAGTTTTCTCGGTACCCGAAGCATTCCCTCCCCACCTTCCTAGGCTCGTGTTCGCCCTTACTGCCCCGCCCCCAGCCACTTCCACTCTACTCGTACGCATGCCCCGAGCCCGAGCCCCGGGGCGAGGAGACGCGGAAGGAAGGAGGCGGGACGTTGTTAAAAACAAAAAAACAAAAAAACCATCCTCAACTCGGGAAGCGACAGTGGAAGGGTCCACTCCTCCCAGAAGGCGGTGCTGCCTGCCTGAACGAACCACGCGGAGGGTTGTGGGGCGGATAGCTCCCCTCCTGATGGAGACTCATAGAGTCCGGTGGGCGGGGGACTCCATATCCCAGCATGCCCCGCGGCGGGCCCGACCGGCCGCGACTTGGGGCTTGGCCCCGGCCCTAGCTCGTCGGCGGTGTATTGGGGCGCGTGGAGGCTGCAGTCACGGTGGCGCCTGCGGGGACGGAGGAGGGAATGAGTGAAGAGGAGCAGGGCTCCGGCACTACCACGGGCTGCGGGCTGCCCAGGTGAGCCGCCTGGTACCGATCCCTGCAGGGCGCAGAGCTTGGCGCCGTGCGGAGGGAGTAGCGGCGCGGCCCCAGCATGCACCTGGCCTGCGGGTTGTTCCCGGCAAGCACTGGGGTAGTGGGCCGTGGTTCCCGGCATGCACCCCGGCAGTGGCCACTGCCTCCAGCTTTAGCTAGTTGGGGTTGGCCCGGTTCCCAGACTGCACTGGGGCACTGGGCTTTATGCCCCCGACATTCAGTGCATTTGGTGGGTACTGGGTTCCTGGCCTGCACTGTGCAGGGGACATGCACTTCCAACCCGCACTGGGGTACGGGATCCCCCGCCCTAACTGAGACAGGAACAGTGCTTTCCTCGCTTGCCCTGGGGCAGTGGACCCTGCTTTCCCAGCCTGCACCTCTACTCCACTTGAACCCAGCCAGTGGCTGCCTGAGGTTTCCTGGACCCTATGTCCCCCATAGTGTGCATGGGTCTGATAATGGCAGTGCTTGGCCAGGTGGGTGCAGAGGGGAGGTGTGATGAAGGGTCTGTGCCCCTCCCCCAGTATAGAGCAAATGCTGGCAGCCAACCCGGGCAAGACCCCGATCAGCCTTCTGCAGGAGTATGGGACCAGAATAGGGAAGACGCCCGTGTACGACCTTCTCAAAGCCGAGGGCCAAGCCCACCAGCCTAATTTCACCTTTCGGGTCACCGTTGGCGACACCAGCTGCACTGGTGAGGAAGGCTTGGGCAGCCTGGCTGGGGTGTGCATTCACAGGGCCCCATTGGCTTTATTGCTTGGAGTCTCTTCATGGTTCTCTTCTCCAAGACCAGTGAGGGAAGGAGAGATTTTAGGGGAAAAATCACTGACTGGATTGGGAGAACAGGTCTGTGAGGAGGTACCTAGGACTTAGGAGAGTTAGAGGAGCAAGCAGGACTGCCACAGTGATCGGGCAGATCGTTGTCATCCTAGAGGAAAAAGGAGGTAAATCGAAATCTCAGTGCAGCATTTGGGGAAGTGAGAGCCTGCTGTGCTGGACTCGGTTCTAGGTGCTTAATCAAGTTCCCACTTAATCTTAAACCTTGGTCGAACCCAGTGGTGTAGGTGGTAGTATTTTCATGTTGAGTGTGAGGAAACCAAGAGAGAGAGATTCAAGGGCTGGGGCAAGGTCACAAGCCTAGTAGATGGCAGAACCAGGCTTTGACTATGGAGCCTACATTTTTTCTATTTTCCCAACAATCTCTATTGAAAGAAAGTGCTCCCCAGAGGACAGTAGGGCAGAGAAAAAACTTCCAGGTGGCTAACCTCAAGGACAGTCAGTTCTACCTGGCATGACTTGATTTGGGGAACTTGTGGAAAGATAAGGGCCCTTCCTTCCAGCAGTTAGAGTAACACTTCCAGCCTTGGGTAAGGGGAGGTTGGTGAGATGGGGCTTGGTTGACTCCCTCTGGCTGCGAGGAGAGAGGCTGTGGGATGCTGGTTTCTCTTCCATCCTTCTAGTGACCTCCAGTATTGCCCACACCCCCTCTCTCAGGTCAGGGCCCCAGCAAGAAAGCAGCCAAGCACAAGGCAGCTGAGGTGGCCCTCAAACACCTCAAAGGGGGGAGCATGCTGGAGCCAGCCCTGGAGGACAGCAGGTGAGGGAGGAACGGCCGAGGATCCTAGAGGCTCTGTCAGGAACCCAGGCCCCTGCGTCAGCCCCTCTGCCCCATAGGCTTCACTTGGTGACACTGAACTGCCTTGATGTGGCTGCTTCCTGAGAGCTTCCTCTGAAACCCGAGCAGGATGCTTCCAGGGCTCCTGCTGCTGTGAGGGATTCCGGGAGGCAGTGGCCAGCCACAGTGTGGGGTTGTGGCTGTGGTTTGGGTCCCAGGTTGGGCCTGGGGAGGGAGAGGGGTGGAGGCTGAGGCTGGAGGGGGTTGCTCTCCAACATACTTCTCTCCAGCAAGATGTTGTTCCCTCTTCCGCACTCAGGTTGGCGTTGTTTGCTCCCACAGTTCTTGGGTAGGAAGAAACACCCTTCCCACTTTTTTTTAGTATTTTTCGTCAAGTGTTTGACACCAAAAGATCTCAGGTGGAACTGGTGGTTGAGCTTCTCTGAGTTTTTGGCTTCAGTGGGAAGAGATTTTCTTAGGGGAGGGCAGGTCAGGAGGACCTGGGTTCCCCACCTTTTATTCCCCACCACCACCCCATGTGGGTGTGAATCAAAGGCCCCCTTCCCCTCGGGAAGTTCTTTTTCTCCCCTAGACTCTTCACTGCCTGAGGACGTGCCGGTTTTTACAGCTTCAGCGGCTGCTACTCCCGTTCCATCTGCTGTCCCAACCAGGTATCTTGTCTCCCCTGACTGCCTGAGGAGGGTGGAAAGGGGTCCTGGCTCCCGGCCTCCCAGCCCTTAGACCCAGGCTGGTCAGGCATGAGGAAGTCTGAGAGTGAACAGAGGATGGAATAGTTGGGGACCAGAGTTTGAAGAATTGGCACCAGCTGGTAAGCTGTTGAGACAGGAGGTAATTTGTAATCTGGCAGTACCATGTGGATGGTATTTGACCACGTTAAAGGTCTTGCTGGTCCCATTTTCTTCTAAATTGGCCACATGATGGTTCTGTGTTTGAGTCCCATCAGGTGTTTCTGGGGACTGGATATACCCTCCTCTCTAGTGTCCTGTCTAGGTGATGATCAAGTGTTCCAGAAAATCAAAATGAGCCTGGGACCTGAGGAGACCTTGCCGGGGGGAGGGGGAAGGGGAGGGGGAGGGGGGGGCGGGCTTGATGTTTGGAGAGACAGCTGCCTGCCTGGTGGGGAGCAGGGAGATGGTAGTGGGGAAAACAAGAGCAGGGCGGAGGACTCCTGGGCAGCTGCAGAAGGAGCCAGCCCCCTCAGCTTTGGCCCTGGGCCCTTTGTCCTTCAGGAGCTCCCCCATGGAGGTGCAGCCCCCAGTCTCTCCTCAGCAGTCTGAGTGCAACCCGGTCGGTGCTCTGCAGGTGTGCTACACCCTCATTTCCCGTGCCTGCCTGCCTGCCTGCCTTCGCTTGTACCCGGGGCTGTGGGGGAAGCTGATGGGGGTGGCTACCCTGTTCTGAGGGCTTTTCCCACCCACCTCCCTTTATTCCTCCTCTAACCTGGAACCTGAGACTCCCAGGATGGGAGGGGGAGAGGATGTGAGGACGCCTCTCTCACGTTCTTGCGCACCCTTGTTTCTCCCTTCCAAGGAGCTGGTGGTGCAGAAAGGCTGGCGGTTGCCTGAGTACACGGTGACCCAGGAGTCTGGGCCAGCCCACCGCAAAGAGTTTACTATGACCTGCCGAGTGGAGCGTTTCATTGAGATTGGTAACTGGGCGGAGGGGAGTGCTTGTAGTGACTACCCCGCAGCACTCCAGCCCTGGCCACGGGCAGCTCCCAGCTTCTCTCTACGCTCCTGGCTGAGACCCTGGCTTGCCTGCTGCTTCCTTGCACCCTTTCTTGCCCTCCTCTTCTGGCCGGCCAGGTTCTCGGGTGCCTGGCAGGTCCTGAGCCAGGGGACCCTCAGCCCGAGTTTAAGCTGGGTGGAAGCAGTGGGTCTATTGGGAACCGTCATTCAGCAGCCCTCTCCCCTGTGCAGGCAGTGGCACTTCCAAAAAGCTGGCAAAGCGTAACGCAGCGGCCAAAATGCTGCTTCGAGTGCACACAGTGCCTCTGGATGCCCGGGACGGGAACGAGGCAGAGCCCGAAGACGATCACTTTTCCATTGTGAGTGGCTTGTGGGCCATGCCCCGTGCTCCATCCTCCATGCCAGGGCAGGGCACTGAGGACTCAGGTCTGTGACTTGGAAGTGAGCCTCCTGGGCCCCAGGCCTCCTTCTGCCCATTTTCCTTCTGGACCCAGGGATCCTTGAGCCCCCTTTCAGCCTCAGCTGTAGGCCTGCGTGGTGAGTGCTTTGGGGGAGGGAGCTGGCCCAGGGCAAGGGACCTGTAGGCTTCTCTTATCGAAATAAGGAAGACTGCCTGACCGTCTGGTCCACAGTCTAGTCGTTAGAGGGGGCCACACTGGGGTTGGGCTTCCTGGGTGGCTCAGTGGTAAAGAATCCGCCTGCCAAGCAGGAGACACGGGTTTGATCCCTGGATCAGGAAGATCCCCTGGAGGAGGAAATGGCAACCCACTCCAGTATTCTTGCCTGAAAAATTCCATGGACAGAGGAGCCTGGTGGGCTATAGTCTGTGGGGTTGCGGGAGAGTCGGACACGACTTAGCGACCAAACAATCCAGGGATTGCCTGGCAGGTGGGGCTCAAACAGGAGGAAGCATTCTTCGGGCTTTTCTCTCCTTGGGCATAGACTGTCTCTTCAGTGCCTGGTTTCAGAGCCCGTGGCTGCATCCTTCCCCCTGTCCCTGTCTTGTCAGGGTGTGGGCTCCCGCCTAGATGGACTTCGGAACCGGGGCCCAGGCTGCACCTGGGATTCTCTGCGGAATTCGGTGGGAGAGAAGATCCTGTCCCTCCGCAGCTGCTCGCTGGGCTCTTTGGGCGCTCTGGGCCCTGCCTGCTGCGGTGTCCTCAGTGAGCTATCTGAGGAGCAGGCCTTCCATGTCAGCTACCTGGATATTGGTATGGCTAGTCGGGGGCCGGGGGACAGTGGGGACTAGACCAGAGCAAGTACGGATGGGAGTGAGGGTTCGGGAGGGCATGAAAGGGACATGGGCCGCCCCAGCGCTGCCTTCCTGCCCGACACTGCCTCCCTCTTCTCTCGGTCTGCAGAGGAGTTGAGCCTGAGCGGGCTCCGCCAGTGCCTGGTGGAGCTGTCCACACAGCCGGCCACTGTGTGCCATGGCTCTGCCGCTACCAGGGAGGCCGCCCGTGGCGAGGCTGCGCGCCGTGCCCTGCAGTACCTCAAGATCATGGCGGGCAGCAAGTGAAGCTCCGGCGGGACTCATGAACTACAGCCTCCGCTCCCTGCTCTTCCTGCCCCCGGCCTGTGCGCCCGCCCAGCGCTGGTACCCCCTGGAGGTGCCACCTCTACCTCTGACACAGACTGCAGGCTGAGGGGGGCACAGGGCCAGGAGCCAGGGACCACAGGGCCTCAGCTGGCCCCAGTTCTGCCGTCATGTAACTGGTGATGACCAAGGGGAATGAAATTGGGGGCTCTCCTATTAGAGCCCCAAATAAATGTGCTGCTTTTTGGATTCTTCAGTCCTGGTCTGTTTCCCTGAGTGGTCAGCTTCAGAGGGGGTTAGTGCAAGGTCACGTCCCCGGTGCGCCCCCCCCCCCCCACTTTCCTCCCCACACGTCCCCATGTTTGCCTTTCTGGTGGGTGCACTGACATCTGGGCACACCATCGCCTGTGTTCCTGGAGAGTTGAGTTTAGCGGAGGTGGGGGAGGCTGTGGTTCTTGTCTTGGGGCTCCCTCCCACGTCTCATGCAGATGCAGACACGTGCACACGGATTCAGAAGCCAGACAGCTTTATTTGCGGGGGACACATGGCACTTTGGGGTGTGGGCCTCGCATGCACACCTCAGAGGATGACGCGTCACTTCTTCCCAAAGCGCTGAGGGGCAGCCAGGCTCCAAAAGGGGGAACTCGGCCCCTCTCCAGCTCGAGGAGTCAGTCTTTTGTTGCTCCAGGAGCCCCGGGTGTTTCTGCCAA
Source organism: Cervus elaphus (assembly GCF_910594005.1). NCBI lineage: Eukaryota > Metazoa > Chordata > Mammalia > Artiodactyla > Cervidae > Cervus > Cervus elaphus. The sequence continues at coordinate 26,429,530 of NC_057817.1, read as the reverse complement.
ACCTTAGGAGAGATCCACCCTCAGCTATAGGTCCTTCCAGATCCCCCCTTTCCTCCTCTCCTCCCACTCCTCTCCCTTCAGCCCTGGCCTTGCCTCTGTCCCTCCTAGACTTACCTCTGGGGCTGAAACAGGAAGGCTGGACTCCGGCCAGTTCTCTGCATGGCCTGGAGCAGGGAGCGCAGGAGTGACCTGGGGGTCTGGGCATCCTGTGGTGGGTGGGCGCCACTATCTTCCTCCTGTGGTATGGAGCCATCAGGGAAGGAAGATGGGTGAGGGCCTTGGGCATTTAGATCACAAGGGGAAGGGAGTGACCTCCAGGGCAAGTTGAAGGAGGCTAAGGAGTCATTTCCTCAGATGTGAGGACCCAGTGACCCTGGCAGCCAGAGTATTTGAACCTGGAGTGTAAGTCTCAAGCTGTTGTTAGTCACTCAGTCGTGTCCGACTCTTTGTGACCCCATGGACTGTAGCCTGTCCATGGGATTCTCCAGGCAAGAATACTGGAGTGGGTTGCCATTTCCGTCTCTAGAAGTCTCACGCTGAGGTCCGGGAAAATGGTGAGAAGGGGACAGGCATGCTCACTTACCATGAAGATCTGGTCTCCTCCATCCCGGCCCCCTGGTCCTTCAGCGTGGCTCCAGTCTGTGACTAACAGCAACACCAGCAGCAGCGCTGCTGCCTGCCTGGCATCCATGCTGCCACCTGCCTTGCTGTGGCCACACCCGCCTCTTATACCTGCTGTCCCCCTGTTCCTCACCTCCCACAGCCGCCTGAGGCGGAATCTAGAGAAGGCAATGGAAATGCACAGCTCCATTAAGAGCCGCCTGGGACCCCCCTCCCCGGCCCCTGTGGGACTTCGTGCTCTCAGCCTCCGGTCCCAGCCCCTAAGCCTGGAGTTATAGACTTTATTAGATGCATAAATCCTGTCTCCAGAGCTCAAGAAGCATCATTAATTGCAGATGCTTTGTCAGAGCCCTGGGGGGCCTTCAAGAACTCCCAATCCCTCAACAGGTTGGAGCGCTCCAATGGATCACCTCCTCTCTTTGCTAGCTTGTAGAATAAAACACAGAGAAAACCCTGTCAGGCTAGGCATCATGTGCTGGAAAGGAAGGAGTAAAGAGCCAGGGTGATCCCATCTGGGGACTAGGGAGGCTGCAGGCAGGGTCTCCTGGCCCTCCTGGCCCAAGAGGCACGCCTCTTGGAGGGTTAAAAATGGAGTCAGTACTCTGAGATTTGCCTGTGGAGAGAAAAGTGAGGTACAGGAGACAAAGAGGTTTCAGAGCCCCCAGAGAGTGGAGGTTGCATCAGATGTTTGTAGCAGACCCAGCGCTGCCCTGGACCAGCCCCACTCCGGACTCCGGAGCCGCGCTCGGCAGCTGAAGCACTGCTGCCACCCTGTGGTCGCGGCTGTGCACGGTCGGCCTGGCCGTTTCCTTTCTCTGGAGAAGAGTTCAATGGCCCTGACTTCAGAGCCCCAGGAAGGCAGGGGCAGGATACTGGGGTTGGATTGTTGTTTTTGTCCACCTCCCTCTAGTCAGTCCAGCCTCTGCCTGGCTCTGCCTCTGACCGATTGGGGCAGAATCCTCCTTAGGAAACATCAGTCACTGCCTCTCAGGAACTATTCCCTTCCAAGTCAGCCTTCTGATCCTAGAGTCCTTCCTCAGTACCCCCACCAGTGTGGTTCTTTAGCTGATGCCAGAGAGGTGTCATGACATAAAGGGTCTATGAATCAGCCTTGGGCAAGATGCTTAGCTCTCTGTAAGTGAAGTTTCTTCACTTAAAACGTGGCAGCGTTAAAAAGAAGCACTTTCAAAGGGGAACATTATTTGAGACACTTTTGGTAACCCTGACATAGAGCAGGGGTCCTTACAACACTAGCTGTGATTGTCTTTGCACATCCGGGTCCTGGAGAATTTACCATCTCCTGAGAAGTCCAGACAGAATCATCCTTGCAAGGTGTTGGCTTTCATCTTGTGGCCTCCACCAGGGGTTTGCCCCACTCTGAGTGGACCTCTCATCTCTCACATTACAAACCTTTCCCTTGTTCAAAGACAGATTGCGATTCTTCCACTCTGTAGAGTTGGGACGCATTCCCTTTCTTTAAAGTGAGGCATCTAGAAACCAACTCACACTTTGGAAAGGTAGATGAGAGCAGGTTTTGATCTGGATGGCCTAGATACTCATTTCTATCCATGCAACCTAAGTTAGGGTGCACCTTTCTGTAAGGTTTGTCTCCTGGATGGTCCCAAAGCACAGAAACTGACATTCATCATCATTGTATCTTATAGTTTCACCACTTCTTAGAAGGAACTATCAAGTCCATGGGTAGATGGTTTTCCATGGGAAATGGATTGTGTACCATATTGAGGTCCTTGTCCGTTCTTATCTGACAAAGTTCAGAGGAGCAGGGTATGAGGTGGGTGGGGTGCTGCAGAGCAGCTCCTGGGTTGAAATGTTTGAATCCAGCTCTTAACACTTCACTGTGTGCCTCGGTCAAGTGTCTCAACCTAAACCTCATCATCCGTAACAGGAGGCAACTACTTGTTATCAAGAGCGCTTGTGGACAGTAAGTGACTTGATGAATGCAAAGCATCTAGTTCTCCACCAAGCAGAGCGGGCTCCCCAAACACATTTATCCCGTTATTTCTCTGATCACCACTTACAAATGGATCTGAGCTGAGGCTGATTCAGAAAGGAGCTGTTCTAGCTGGTTCCTGTGTCCAGGATGGAGGTGATGGGTCTCTCCTTTGGCGAGAAGTTAGAATGGGTTAATTCTTCTAACTTGGGAAATTGTCCTGCTTTCAGTTTCATCTCAGCCTCCAAAACCCCTCAGTCTTGGCTTTGGTATTTGGCCTTCAGCAGCTTCCTTTCCCACTCTCTGGATTCTCGCATGCTCCTGACCACAGTGAAGACCACACTGCCTTTCCTGCTCTCCCAGAGACTGGAGCTCCCCGTTTGTGTCAGTTGTAGCAAACATCAGCCATGAACAGCATGTCAATCACCTCTCCTCCCGGAAGCTCCCCTGGAGGCAGCTGGCTATCTCCCAGTCCGCTTCTTCAGCCTGCTCACCCTCCTCATTTGTGGTATCAAGGAATACATAGGTACAAGACACTGGTAGTGACTGCCCCACACCTCCTCACAATTCCTGAGCACTACCTGTTTTTCTTGTGAACTATCTTATCTGCTTCTAAAGAAACTCCACCTCTCATTTCTAGATTTGCTTCTTCCCACACTCATAGACTCACAGAATCACAGAAGTCTCAGTCTTTGTGCACTTCCTGGACATGCTGGAAACTTCTTGAGGGTAGGGCTTATTATTTTCTAATTGTGGGGAAGTGGGAATGCTGAAAGTCACCTGCTTTCCAACATCATCTGATCTCCATCCACACAAAGCACATGGTTCTTTCTATGCGGGCTTCCGTGATGCCGAGGGCCCTTGTCCCCAGGGCAGTGCACAGAGCTGGGCCTTCTGGTGTGTTATGTAATTCCTACAAACCACCCACCTCCTCTAGGCTGCATAAATAGGAGGGAGGGATACGAATGCCAGCCCTTTCTGTCCTAAGAATTGGGAGAGTGAAGATCACAGGCATGAGAGCCCAGTGAGTTCCAAGAATGGGACTTGTCGATTATTGAAGCATCAGACAGAACAGTGGTTCTCTTCATAGTTTAATGTTATATTTGCAGCATAAATAAGGCACAATATATGTCAGGGCAAGGTTGGGAGAGGGAGAAGGCATGGCTGGGGGTAACTGCTATGTGGCGAGGGGAGAGGAGGCGGGACGGGAAGGGAGAATAGAGCGAAGCCTCTGCCTCAGCCCCGTCCCAGGAGACTGTGAGAACCTGCTCACAGGGATCATGCTGAAGTGGGTCGGGGGAGAAAGGGAGAAGGCAGTTTTGTAACAAAACAGCCTGTAGCACTGCACCTCCTGCCTGTCAAAGCCTACCACTGGGGACTGGAGAAACCCAGACCAGAGTCAAGTTCCTTAATGACATGGAGAGGTGTTGCTACATGTCAAAGATATACAGATGAACAGAGATATAACCATAGATACACACAGCTTTCTTTTCAACAGATACTATGTCAGGAGACTATGGCTTCCACTGCTGGGGCTGGAGGCTCATCTCCCTGCCTGAAAGGTGTGTTGGGGGGTGGGGTGGGTGGGAGAACAGGACAGCTGGTCCTTCATGTAACAAAGAACATGGAGTAATCCGTCTGCAAGGGAGTAGGGCCAACTCCTGTTCGGATCCATGCAGGACAGGTTTTAGGGGTAAGTAGAGGAAGACAAATCTAGATTTTGAGATGAGTGATGCTGTTATTGTTTTAATGGCAGTGGAGGGAGGGATTGGACAAAATGGAAAAATGTTAGTGCTAAGGCAGAGGATGGTGCACCCTACAAGGATTTCCCAGCTTGCCCCTAAGGCAATGGTTCTCAAACGTCAGCGTCTCTGAGAATGGCTCTGAGTGCTTGTCAGAGCCCATCCCCAGAATTTCTGATTCAGTATGTCTGGAATGGGGCCCGAGCATGCAGGTCTAACAAGTTCTCAGATGATGGTCCTGCTGGTCCCGGACCAAATTCTGAGAACCACTGCCCTAGGGGAAAGTCAGTGAAACTAGTGCTCATAACCATTTCTTAAAGCTAAAACGTCACTCACCAGAAGTTAATGCTGATGAGACTGCTCTAGGCTACCAGCCCCCATTAAAAACAGAAACTCTAGCAGCTGTGATACAAACCTGCATCTGCAAAGGACGTAAGCTGCCTTAAGCTGTCCTACACTCCCCAGGCCCTTCTCATTCCGGGGAAGAATTTTACCCCAAACAGAGACGAATGAACTGGTCTGGAGGGTGGGGATGTTGGCCAGCACCATCTATGCTCACTTCTGCTTGACCCTGGGTGGTGAGCATTTAGGCCTGTGCGCACCTGCATGTGTGCATGCGGAAACAGAAAAATCAGTTCTCTACGACGAAGGGAATGATTAGGGCTGTGGGAGGCTGAAGTAGGATTGGGGGCACAGGATCCTTTAATTTGCCTTAGGAGCCTCACCTGTCCTGCTCTTCCCTCCACCCATGTCAAACAAGTCTAAAGAAAGCAGAAAAAGCGTATCAACAAAGGCATATGTGATATACAGCTAGAAGGACTGGATTCTAAACAGACTGGTTATGACATTAAAAAAAAAAAAGAGTACATTTCCTTCCTGTGTATACAATGTATAATATTACTGAAAAATAATGACTTGGGGGTGGGAAGGAAGTTAAGAGAGAAATGGGATCTTTGTGGGGAAGAGCCATTTCAGGGCTAGCACCTTTCAAGGAGCCTCGCAGTGTGAGCGAACAGGGGAGGGATACTTTGGTGTCTGCCTGGTGGTTCAGGCTGTAGTTGGGGCGTTGTTATGGTTAAGCACCCTGTCTACCAGGATGGGTGGTGCTGGAGGGCAGTAAATCAGGAAAGGAACTGGAACAACAGAACAGGCATGGGAAGGCAGCAAAATGCATTTCAGCTAGGCCATCTCCTCCTTACTGCCACCAAGAGTGTATAGTCTAGGGCTTTGGGCCAAGGAGAGGAGCAGAGGCCAAAGGAAGCCAGATTTGGGACGTACAACCAACAGGGAAAGATGAAGCAAAGGAGGTCCTATTCTTTCTCGTCCTTCCTAATAGAGTGGGAGGCTTTCTCAGACTTTTCAACTCTAAACAAGCTTTAAGACAATGTGGCATAAAGTCTGTGAACCAGAAGACCTGGTTCTGGCCCCTTCCTCTATGGCCTTGCGTCTCTAGCAGCTGTGTCCTTGAAGCGAGTGGGAGGCCTGAGTCCTGTGTTCACTTAGAAAAGTCCCAAGGCATCAATATTCCCAGCCCCTTTCAGAAAATGTCTTCCCTTAAAAGTGAAAGTGTTAGTTGCTCAGTTGTGTCTGACTCCTTGCGACCCCACGGACTACAACCTGCCAGGCTCCTCTGTCAATGGAAGTTTCCAGGCAAGAATACTGGAGTGGGTAGTCATTCCCTTCTCCAGGGGATCTTCTTGGCCCAGAGATAGAACTTGGGTCTCCCACACTGCAGGCAGATTTTTTACCATCTGAGCCACCAGGGAAGCCCATTCCCAGCCCCTTTCAGAATGTGTCCTCCCTTAGGCCCATAGGAAGGCCATGGTCCTTAAGAAGGAATAAGTGACACCCTCCATGTTTGTTCTGGTTCAGATGGGTCTGGAAGGCAAGGAGCAGGGGCGAGCGGCCACACAGCTGGCTGCAGTAACAAGGTAAGTGTCATTCTCCTTGACTAGAGGAGAGGCTTCAGCTCAAGCAATTGCTCTGCCTTCTCAGTGAGACCAAGGGCCAACAAGAGAGCTGTATGGGGTGGGGGAGGTCCTGTCGCGTTCCTTCCGCATCTCACTGCTGCTTTACTAAGGTTCTGCCAATGCCTCTCAGGTCCCCAGGACTAATTTCCCACTGATGAAAATAAAATAAGGACTTAGACATGGGGACTAAGAAATTAAGACCCTCTCCATAAATTAGACATCCTACCCAGGGAAGACCAGCAGGGACTCCAACTTCCCTCAAGGTCAAGCAGTGAGGCAGCACACATGTGCAGTGCCAACCTGATTCTTAACTTGAAGAACACTTGACTAAAGGGGGAAGAAGAATAGCCAAGGGTCTTATGAAGGCTCCTTAGGAGCCACAAACTCAGTCAAGCTTTAGGGCAAGGCTGCTAGCAGGAAATCAAGATAACAAAAAAATGAAACACAGCTAAGGCAGGAGAAAATCCCAGAGAGCAACCATCTAAAGGAAATGTCCTGAGCATAAGTATGGCTGTGAAGTTTTAAAGGCAAGCAGAGTCCCCGGAGGTGGTAACCTGCATCCTGACCATCTGTCGTGCCGTTTGCTAGTCTGAGTCACCTCAGGGGCTATTCCTGTTGGGTCCTAGGTGGGGGAGGATGAGAAAACCATGTTTCTCTCTCCTTTCTCTTCACCAGGTGTAGCTTCTTCAGCACCAGCTCTGAACACAGGAGGGGAAATTAAAAACAAATTCAGTAAACATGTCATCTGGCTGGCTCACCAGTTTATCAGTCTGAGGAGACAGGGATCTTGTAGTTTAGACCATTTCCTCATTCCTCTCTGACAGCCAATTTTGGAAGATAAGAAAGGAAGCTGGCAGTTACTCTGTATGCATGTATAAGATGGAGGTAGGAAAGAGAGAGACAGAGAGAAAGGGACATTACTGGCATGGGCAGATGGCAGAAAGTGGCTCTGGGACAATTGGAAGGGATTCATACTGAAGGGCTATTAAAGCTGACCTATCTATCCACAGGCCTCTGGCTTTGGACTGCTTCCTATGGCCTTGGTAGAAATTGCATAGTTCAGGGCCAAAGGAAGACGAGAAGTCTTAATGGGGAAGAAAGAGGGGCAAGAGGGATAAAAATGTCCCCCTGCAACCCAACTTTTCAAAGTAAGAATGGCTGAGAGCAATAGTCACTAATTTCCCAGCAGGTTGGACCTTTCAACAAACAGGGCTCTTTGGTGGACATCAGTATTCCACCTCCCCTTCCCGCGCCTCCCTCCAACCTACCTCATACCCAAGAAAACCCACTCTGGACCTTCGCTCAGATGCCTCAGAGTCCTGGGGCTTAGACTACAGAGAAGCATCACATCCAGAGGGCACAGAGCAGAAAAGAGCGAAAGAAACACTACAGAACCAGGAGACCTAGAGGCTAGGCTTGGAGTCTGGTGAAAGAGAGAGAAGGTAGATCCAGTGAGGATTATTTGTGCATATAAGACCCTTGCTCATAAAAGAAGATAGACATGTGAGGCTGAGAGATGGGGGTAAGGGGAGTGAGGGAGCACAAAAGACCCCCACATGACAGCTTCCAGAGGGCTGCATCAGAACTAATTACAGAAGAGAGACAGAGGCAGGGATGCAGGCAGGGGGACGAAGAGAGACACAGGAGTGTAAAGATGACCAAAAGGAGTATGTATGCTTTGGCTGGTGTACTGTTGTAAAACATCATCAATCCAGTCACCTGATGGAACAAGCTTTAAAACTACATTGTTCCTGTCTGTCCTGGAGGATAGAGCAGGGAGGGGCAGGGAATCAGCCAGTCAGATCCTGGGTGTTTTCTCTTCGCTACTGAGGGTGTCTAATAAGGCCATAGATGAGGTTGATAAGGCTTAGTGGGAAGTGGAAAAGACCCCACCACTAGACTGGGAAAACTCAAGAGAGAAAACGAGGTACCCAAATAGCTCTGAAATAAATGAGAAAGTACTAGAACTTTTAAGGTTTCATTTCTTTTTGTTTTTGGTGGCTGGTAGGGAGAAGGGCTAAAGTTTATGGAAGAACTGGGAAATACTGCTATTTCATACATCAGAGGTAACCTTACACTCTCTGTAAGTCAATGTTTTAACTAGAATTTATGAAGGGGAAAATGGGACCAATAAGCAGCTACTGGGAGACAAAGTCCTGAGTCCACGGGGTGGCTAGGGATGGGTCAACAGTGATATGCCGTCAACTCTAGCCTCCCTCTACCGAGCAGGAAGTGGCATGCTGCTAAGGATCAAGAAGGTATCATCCATGGCTTGGTGGGACAAGAGGCAACTGAGAAACTGAATCTCAGAAGTGCAAGCGTTAGTGTTAAGAGACAGGTACACGTGCATGGGCAGGGTGATTGTTCGGACCATCCATAAAGGCCTTTGGCTGTGGGTACATCAGAAACTTCCCTCTGGGGGAATGATCTATGTGGCTCTGGGGCTGGGAGGCTCCTAGTACAGGTGTCAACGTACATGACTGTGTGAGAAAAGTCCCACATCTGACCATTACTCACAACACGCAATTCCCTCCCCCATATCGCCGTGTCCAAGGCAGATGGGAGAGGATAAGATGACATCTCTCTTGGCTCTCGGGCGGGCGAGCTCTGGCTGGGGACCTCTCCACCAGGGGAGGCATCATCTGCCCGCAGACTGAGACTGTGGGGTCATGATCACATGCGACTGTATGGGCATGCTCAGTTCTGTCCTTTGGCTGGCCATCTGAGTGAGGACTGAGGTGGCCACAGCTTCGGCTGCAGAGCGAACGCTGAGGCCATTGCTCGGGGCTGTTGCTGAGCTGTGTTGAATCACAGGGGCTGGTGAACCCGTTGGCTCTGAGCTTTCCTTGGGGCTTTCTGCCAGGAAGCAGGGCAAAAACAGAGCAAGTGGTTAGGAATCAGAATGTGGAAGTAGGCAGAACTACCTTTCCCCATAATTCTAAAGGGCCCCAAAGGAAAATGAAGCCCATATTTTTAGGGGGAGAAACTTCCCAGAATCTTGGCTTATAGGGCACAAATGAGCTAGGAAACTACCAGTTGTGAGAAGGGAAGTAAGCTAGGCCAAAATTAACCTATTCATCCCAATAAAGCAAATCCCCAACATGTTAATTACACTACTTGGCTTCTTGGTCTCTGCATAATTCATTAACCCACTGGAATACTCTTCTTGTTGTTCATTCTTTAAAGGTGAGTCTCTCTTGTTTTAAGCTATACTCTCATCAATGCTCACAACACTACAATCACTCTGTCATTTTTAATATTCCTTTAGCATGAAGTTGCACTACAGATAAACCTAATAAATACCAAGCTACACGCAAACCATGTTATGAATGACCAGTCCTTGGCCAAGGCTGTTAACACAACCAACTACATGAGATCTGTCAGACCCTCCTGGCTGTCAACTAGCTAGGCATTAATGATTTAACACATTTATTCTGAGTTATACCACTCCACGTAAAGTGACAATAACATTTTACTACTAAACACAAGTGTCTGAGGTGCATACAAAGGTATCCCCATGTTGCTCAACAATCAGGGAGTTTCACTAAACGTTGGATAGCCTCTCTGGCTCTTTAAACAGAGATGTGTTGAGTAAGGGCAAATTCCAACAGTTGATTTTATTTTTGACCTCCTGATAAATGCCAGCGTCTTCTTTCACAACTTAAATATTATCTCCTCTGTGAAGCCCTCTTTGTTATGCTCAGGCAATTTAACTATTTCATCATTTGTGCGTTCAGAGCATACTTCATTCATTCATCAAAGATTTACCGAGTATTGGCCATGTGCCAGGCACTGGGGTAGACAAAGAATAAACAAGCTTCCTGTCTGCAGGAAGTTCTGGTCTAGGGGCTCTTTGGCACACTTGTGCTCACCTTACCTGTGAGTCTCTCAAAGATAGGAGAGTCTCGCTGGTCTTGTGTCAGGTACTCACCGCAATGTCCACACCACCCAGTAGGAACTAAATATATCTTTGCTGTAACAAGTGATTTCAAAGACTAACTACCTGTCAGAGTTCTTGTAGGGACTGAATAGAAACCCTACTGACGTCTATGAATAGACTTCATACTGATAAATACTCAGTCCTTGTCTTCCTTAGCCCATCAAAAGGATTCGAAATAGCTAATCACTAAACTTCCTGAAATACCTTCTTATCTTGGCTTACAGAACACCACACCCAGCTAACTCAGCTGGTTTTCTTCCTACCTGTTTGGCTGCTCATTCTCAGTGTCTCTTATAGGTCCCTTCTCATCTCCCTGATCTCTAAATGTTGGGAGTACCCAGGGCTCAGTCTTGGAACTTCTCTTTTTCTACCTATGCACTCTGTCTTGACAATAACATCTCATTCAGTTTCATGGCTTTAAAAACTAACCATCTTCTCCTGACTGCCAAAGTTGTACCTTCAACCTTTTCTTGGAATTGCAGACCCATACAACTGCCTGCTTGACAGCACCACCTGCAAGCCTAAGAGGCTTTCAAATCTGAGCTCCTAATACACCATCCAGTCCACTTGTTCCTACACTTGCCCCATCTCAATCAATGGCAACTCTGTTCCTGTAGGTGCTCAGGCCAAACAATTTGGTGCAATTTTTTTGGGGGGTGCAATTTTCGATTCTTCTTTTCCCTCACATATACTGTCCCATCTGGCCATCAACAAACCTTGTTACTGTAACCTCAAAATATATCCTGAATTAAATCCCTTCTCACCACTTTCACTACCACCAACTGGTATAAGGCTCCATCCTCTTTTGCTCATGACTGTGACAGTCTCTTAAGCAGACTGCCTGCTCCTGCCCATTCATTCCTCACTCTCTAACAGACTGACCCTGTTCAAACTAAGTCAGATCAGTCATGTTGCTATTTTGCTGAAAACCCTTTAGTGGGTCCCCAAAGTAGAGCAAAACCTGAAGTCCTCTCTATGACCGATGAGGCCCTAAAGAAAAATGCTCCTATTATCTCTCCTACCTCATCTCCAAATACTCTCTAGTTCCCATTCTCTCCAATCCAGCCACACTAGCCTCCCTGATGATTCTAGAATGTGCCAGACATGCTCCCACTTTGGGTCTTTGCAGTTGTTGCTGCTCTTGCTTGCAGTACTTTTCTCCCATATTAATGCGTGGCTAGCTCTCAATTCCTTAAAAGTTAAAAAACACCTCATCTAAAATTTCAACCCTGCTGCTAACATTTCATATTCATCTTCCCTGTTTTATTTTTTTTCTTCTAAGCACTTACTCTTATCTGACATAATATATATTGTACCTATTTATCTCGTTTATTGTCTGTCTCACCCACTAAAATATAAGCCCCTTACAGGCAGGGACTTTAATCTATTTGGTTCCCTATTACGCCCTCAGCATGTAAAACAGTGCCTAGAACAGGCTCAATCAATATCTGCTGGATGAATGACTGTACTCTGAAGTACACATTAAAATTAAAATTGTTGTTCATTCGCTAAGTCGTGTCTGACTCTTTGTGACCCCATGAACTGCAGCACACCAGGCTTCCCTGTCCTTCACTATCTCCCAGAGTTTGCTCAAACTCATGTTCATTGAGTTGGTGATGCCACCCAACCACCTCATCCTCTGTCACTCCCTTCTCCTCTTGCCCTCAATCTTTTCCAGCATCAGGGTCTTTTCCAATGAGTTTTAATTTAAATTAAATTTAAATAGAGATGTTTAAAATTGGTGATGTGGTCACTCTCTTTCTATGGGAACATATCTTTGAAATGATAAAGATAGTTAGTGGAAAAATAATTCAATATATCAAAATTTGATAGCCAATATTTCTATGAATTTAATTTGTAAAGGGAAATGATTTATTAGTTTTTACTGTCCATAAACAAATTATTCACAGTAATTTTAATTTCAGGATTGTGCTTATCCCAAGCATGACTGTGACCAGCTCTTCCGAGCCATATATTATGTATTCACAGATTACAAACAGAAACCAACATTATCCTGTCATAGAAAGATAAAACATACTGCCAAATCTCAATGCTTGACAAACCCCAAGGTATCATCTGCTGTTATATCCTCTTTAGACTAAGATGGTGGCTTTGGAATAAGGAAGAGCTGGATGTGAATCCTGACTCTGCCACTTCACCAGCGGTGTAACTTCAGGTAAGAGATTAATGTGAGTGAGTATAAATGGAAGTAATATCTGTTTCATGAGAGAACTGGGAAGATGGTCCAGTACCTCATACAAAACAGGTACCCAATATATATTGCTACCCTTTATCTCCAAAAGGATAATTAGGATACTGTTTTCAAAAAATTTTTTTGGCAGGACTGGTTGTTCTACATAGGCTGCTCACTCATCTGTTTCTGGGCCCCCCAGAACATTCACAATGGGGTTATAAAATTATAAACAGTTGAGACACTCATTACATGCAGTTTACTGACTGATTGACATTGCTTAGGTTGTGAGCCACTCACCTAAATAGCCTTGAGTCTTTTTCTGTAGTGCTGTAACTGGGCAGTCTTTATGAGCTAACAGTAGCTGTTTCAATTGAGCCACCTCATTGCGTAGTAATGTGACTTCATTCTGAGGAGGAAGGTAAGAAAAGAATATGAAGAAAATTCATGCTCCACTCTTGAAGCCCCACTGACTATCCTCAGAGTGAGGACAGAAGGCTGCCTGGATTTTCTCCTTCGAATCTAGAAAAGATCCAGCAAGGCTTCAGATAGCCCAGAGCCAATAGAGCCACAAATTCAGACAGGAGCTGCTTACAACGATAGTAGGAATTCTACACAGAAAAATTACTCCTTTGTAGGGTAAATATAATTGCACCAAAATTAATAATACATATGTCCTTCGACTAGGAAAGCCTACTTACACGAATCTATTTAACAGAGCGATTTACTCAAGTGCATACAATGTACACTGCAACACTGCTGTTCTGGCAAAAAGTTAAAAACATTATAAATATCTGAATCTTATAACCAAACTATAGAATGCTACACTGTACAGCTATTGAAAACAATTAGGTAGGTTCTCTGTATGTATACATGACTAGATCTCCAGAAGATAACTGTTTTATGCTAAAACAGACATACAGTCCCTCCCTGGCTCCCCTACAAAAGCTAAAAAATGGGAAAAATATTAGAAACATATATAGGTCTGGTAGGTACAAACTTATCTATAAGGAATAGAATGAGACTGGGAAAGACATACTGAAGAGAGACTTTATTTTTAATCTCTACTTCTGTGTGTGTATGTATGTGTATACTACATATATGTTATATAAATATATTATCTTTGTAACTAAACATTTTTTTTGTTTTTCAGTGTTACAGCTCTATTTATTTAGATAAAAGCAGGAAAATCCATCTTCGAGGCACGAGGGCCCGTCGATCCAAAGACGTGAAGAGAAGATCACCCCATCGCGCGGGAGAGGGAGCGTAACTAAATATTTTTAAAAAATCAGAAGAAGGGAAATATTCAAGAAAATATCTGGATTATAACTGTTCTATTTGTACTTGTGTGGTTTTTTTTTCTTTTCTTTTTTTAAGCGAAAGAAAGCTCATTCGGGGAAGAAACACACTTCATAGACAGAGTTAGGCCATCTCAGAAGGTCAGAGAGGCCTTTCTTTCTTTTATTAAGCTGCATCTGGACAAATACTTTCCCTCTAGGTGTTCCACTACCCGGCAGATTTTACTGATGATTTAACAGAGCACCCTGGGGCACTTCATCTATTTTCCTTCATCCTAAAGGGTCTATGGATGACTCATTCTGTAGCAGACTTGGGATTAGATGGTGAGTGAACTTTCCAGTTCCCAGGGAAGAGATTTCAAGTCTGACTGGTAAGACATTCTTTCTGTATTCTTCCTGGCATATGTTCTGAATCCATCTTAATTTAAAGAATTATCATCTTCTACTATATTGTCCCACTTTCTCATGATTCAACATCACTTTCCAGATTCAACAATCCTAATAAGCACCCAGGACCCACTCACACTCAGCTGAATGTTCTGAGAAGTGAGTTCCTCAGCCTTCTTCTCTAGGGAGGACACCCACAGCTTCCGCTTTTGACGGCAGCGGGAGGCGGCAGCCCGGTTACGCTCCAGAAAGCGCTGTCGCCGCTCATCTGGATCTTCATCAACCGTGCGCCGACGTCGACCTCCAGTACTAGGAGTGGGTTGGGCTGGTGAGACCTGTTGCCCAGAAGGAAGAGTTACTTGAAGGGAATGTCAATCCTTTCCAAATTAAACCTGATGTAAGATCTGGCAAAGATCTGGTTAAAGGATCTACCAGCCTGTCACCATAGCAAGTCTCACTATGGCCCTTAGCTTCTCTTTTGCAGTAGTTCCTCATTCTGCCTCCTGTTCCCTTTCAGTCTTCTCAGTTCCATACTTAGACAAAATAAGTTTGAAACTCTGATTATTTCTGAGACAGACAGACAAAAATGAAACTAGGATCATTTTTTGTTTCTTAACAGGAAATATGGTCGGCAGGGAAATTATAATCAGGGGAAGTGTCAGGAGAACTTTCAGGGAGACTGTGGGATAAAAAATTGGAGAATTACTGATTTGGCCAAGCAATATAGACAAACAACTGCATGCTGTAAGTTCCAGAAAAGGAGAAGAGATTTTACCATCAGTGAGATATGAGCTATCATGGAGATATATATTAATTAGCAAATTCTTTTTTGCTGTACCATGAGGCTTGAGGGATCTCAGTTCCCTGAGCAGGGACTGAACCTGGGCCCTGGCAGTGAAAGCCTGGAATCTTAACCATTAGGCCACCAGGGAACCCCTGGTATATTCTTTTTATTTATAATCAGTCATTAATCATCCCAACAATGTCCCTGCTTCCTGCTTTGTTTGTTCTGTTTGTTTTTAAAAAGAAAAACATTTTTTTTTTTAAAGAAAAACATTTTAAAATCCCTTTACAAGTTGGTGATTTAAGACCATCTTTTTATTTTTTTAAGTTTTTGTTGAATTTACTACAATTTAGTTGTTTTTTTCCAAATGTTTCTTTGGTCTCGAGGCATGTGGGAACTTAGCTTCCAGACCAGGGATCAAACCTGCACCCCTTTCATTGGAAGGTGAAGTCTTAACCACTGGACCACCAGGGAAGCCCCTGAGACCATCTTTTTTTTTTTTTTTTTTGAGACCATCTTTTTTAAAAAAAAAATTTATTTATTTTTGGCTGTGCTGGGTCTTTGTTGCTATGAGTGGGCTTTCTCTATCTGTGGTAAGCGGGGTCTACTCGCCCCTTGCTTTCTGAGGGCTTCTCATTATGGTGACTTCTCTTGTTGTGGAGCATGGGTTTTAGGGTACTCGGGCTTCAGTAGTTGTGGTGCACACGCTCAGCTGACCCATGGCATGTGGGATCTTCCCAGGCCAGGGATCAGATGGGTGTCCCTTGCATTTCAAGGTGGATTCTTAAACTACTGGACCGATGGGGAAGCCCTTATCTTTTATTTTTAAACTTTAGGCTGATGTCTCTTGTTTCGAAAGCACTTTTGAATCATCTTCCTTTTCTGTTAGCTGGTATGTATTCAAAGAAGATAGACCAATCTTATAATAATGGCCAAAATTAAAATATAGAAAGGTCAACCATCTGTATAAAAGAAACTATGTAATGTAAAACAATGCCAAAAATAAATTCTTCCTGAATCTGTTGCTATTACAGAACATCTATATTGGTAGTTTCCCAATGCCAGAGCTCAAATCAGGTACATGAGGATAAACATAAACTCATAAGAAAACAGAATCTTATTCTACTTCAGGCTCTACTGAATCATAGTCTCCAGTAATATGGGTAATGAAGAGATAATTTTAATTATTTAGATTAATAGTCTCTCCCCCAAAAGAAAAAAAGTGAAGAAATTTCAAACTCATTTTAATGAGCTACAGGCCTTGGGGTTGCTGCTTCTCACTGTACTAAGGGAAGTTTACACAGATTCTCTTGTGATTTTCAAATTGCTCTTTGTCCTGAGCTAACTGGTACACATGTAAGGACTAGTGATTGAGGAGGAGAATGGAAAAAAGGAAATGATGGATTCCTATTCTCTCATAGGCAACTTAATAATACATGCAGGGAATGGAGGTAAGAGAATAGACCAAGAGAAACATGGGAAGAAGAAGGAAAGGAATTAGTGGTAACTAAAAATGAAGTCATGTCATTTCCTCAAGGGGAAGCAGCACAGTTTGGGCAAGGGGGCTGCTGCTTTACCATTTCTAGAAGGGACTGGCACCAGAAGTGGTTACAGGAAGGTGGGCAGGCTTAGCTTCTAACAAGAAAACTCAAATGAAAGCTTTTGTTGTTGGCCAAGCTTTAAGGCAGCATATGGTCATTAAATGTTAGGACATGTGGTGGTAACTGATGAAGCAGGTGGTGACATCAGGAAAAGGGGATGGGCCACAGATGTAACTCTACAAACTGCCATCAGGTTGCTGTCACCTAACCCGTACAGACAGTACGGAACCAAGGCTCACTCAGTTTCCAGAGAAACAGTAAGACTGAGGACTCCTTGAAAAAAAGGAATTGGGCTTCTAAAGAAGATCTCTCTGGCTTTTTTAAGACTTTAATTTCTCCTGATAAAGAGAGATTAAATTGATAAGGAAAAAGTGTTTTTCGGGGTATGTTTGTTTACTGAGCCATCTTAATGCTGTGACATCATATTTTATTAATATATTGTTAGTATCTGATTTTTGTATAAATATAATCAGTTAAGTTTTTTGGGGGGTTGGTGGGGGTTAAGATAGGAGAGACTAGAGACTCTGTTGTATAAAGTAGCTTGAAATGAGGTTCTGTCACATTTTAGAGGGTTCTGCAGATAGAGCACTCACATGTAGCAATAACAAAAAAGCAGAAAACAAAAACTGAGACCTCCTCTGTGGCAGTTCTGCATTATCCAGTCTGCTTGCATTTTATCTAACAAAAGGATGGATGAAGCAGAGTGCATTTTGCTACTGTCAAACTGTCAACAAGAAACAAAGTGCAAGTCGAAGCCCAGAAGGCTGAAATCCATTCCTCCTTCATTTTCCTGCTCCTTGAAAAAACAAGATATGACTTAAAGAGTAATAGCGACAAGCTGGTTTCCCCATCCAAGGGTCTAACTGACCTGTGGCTGGGCAGGGGACGGGGCGTCAGGGTGCTGGATGAGGATCTGGCTTTGCTCTGGACGGGCTGTCACCATGGTGCTGGCAGTCCCCACCACCATTCCACAACCACCATTGATTGAGGAGACTTGGTGGGTTAGGGTAGCTTTTAGTCTCTGTGGTAAAAGATAAGAAAAAATAGCTTGTCAAGGGTGAGATTTTATTAAGGGTGAGAAAAGTGGGCTTAGATTTTATTACTGGCCTTACAGACAAAATTCCCACACTGATTTTCCCTTAACAAAGGGATTAAAAGAAAATGACATAGAGAGAGAGAGTGCACATGACCGACCCCTAAAATACCTATTCTGTTCCCTCACTATCATCCTGGGCACAGTTGGAGGGTGGGGGTTGTTGAAGCAATAGTGTCCAGATGAAAGCTCTACCCTGGAACCTGGCCAGGGGCTGGTTACGCAGTTATTCACCTCTTGGCCAGCTCTCCTGCCCACTCATCCACCCTCCATCTGTCACCCTGGAACTGAAACAGCAAGAGTTCCATCCAAACAATCTGTGCTGCTTCTTTTCACTGCCATGGCCTATGTACCAGGCTCTAAAGGTGGAAGAGAGGAGATAAGAGTCATGAATCAGGGTCTATTCTTCTCCAGACCCCACAACTGGGTAGGTCTTTTAGCTCTGCAAGCCCCAGAAGATACCACTTCTTTCAGAAGGGCCAGCATTGCTCCAGGTTGGGATGTACTCACCATCTTGGCTTCTGATGGCATAGGGTGGCCAGAGGGAGAAATGGAACCACTGCTGTTAACTGGTGGGCCAGGGATACCAGGAATGTTGGGCACCATAGAGACAGGTCTGGCCAGCTGGACCAAGAGAAGGAAGAAAAATCAGAAGGGAACATAATGCTATTAGTGGGGCAATAGCTTCCCCAAATGAAGTGCTTTTGAGGCTGGCACATTAGGGCCTGTTCTATGCACCCTGCCCATGGGGCATGCAGAAAGTCTGGGAAATACCTTCCCTCATGGAGCACCACAGGATAAGGGATCTACTCCTTCAGTGCTGTGACAGTTTCTATGGGAAAGGCTGAGGCTTTATCTTGAGGAAAGTGGTGGGCAATTTGTGAGGTAGTTAGTGCCAAGTGAAATAAGCCAATCAGCAGGTTGGCAAGATCAATTCCTAGACCAGGAGCCAACGGTCCAGATGAGCCTTTGTCTAGTGTTCCATAGTGCTGGATTGGCAGAGGTTAGTGAAAAGTATGGGCAGGCTGCCATGCTCAACTAATACAGACCAGAGCCCATGTTTCCCTGGGGCTCATGTGTGTTTACGAGCATTCAGGTGGAAGGGAGGGCTTCACGTGTTGGTAGGGTTGGCTGCCCTAACTACAGAGCTCACCGATATAACAGAAGGCATCTGTACTGGAGGCCCTGGCAGCATAGGCATGGTCTGTCCATTAGCAAGATGCATGACGAGAGGGAGGGAGCCGGTGGGAGACCTACAGAAGATATGAAGTGAAATGCTCACAATACAGACCCTTTTGCCAATGATCTTCCTCCTGTAATTACAGCAGATTTCCCAGTCTTTTCTAGTTATGGTAACACTGTAAAATGTTGACACCCTCATGATGGCAGATAAAGCAGGGAATACTACTTACCTTACCTTATAGATGGAGAGAAATGGCAAGATCTTTACACCTTGCAAATTAAGCAAACACCACTGAATTCAAGTGGGAGGGAAGCTAACTATTGAGTTTAGAACAAATAAATAAACATTCCTACCACTGGCATGTAAAACTCTGTGCTGCCTTAGACAAGGACTACTTCTCCCAAAGTTGCCATTTTGCAAAGCTGAATTATGTCATATGATAGCCAAATCTGAGTAAGTTACTCCCGTTCCTTTCCATGTTTTGTTCTACTCTGTCTAAGAAGGAAGCCATCCCTTTGTATTTTCCTTAATGGGTCTAGAAAACAATAAGATTTCAGAGGCTGAAGCCTGACAACAACCTCTTAAACCCATGGGTACCTGGAGACAGGATCTTAAGTCATCCCATTAGGAAATCTGCATGGGCCATGCTAGGAGTGAAGACAAATAGACAGACAAAATTAGGAATAGCAAAGACCAAGAACCCTAACTGGGACTGAGGGGAACAACCAGACTTAAAAAAAGATGACTTAATGGGTTTCAGGCCCTCATTCAGTAGTTCCTCCATAAACTTCTATAAAATTGAGGCCAAGAACTAAATATTTACTTCCCTGTGTGACCTCAACCACTAAAGTTCGAAGGATTCTTTTAGGCTGAATAAGTATTAAACCTCCAAATTAAGGAAGTACACGCTCAAATAAATACTTGCTTGCCTACCAAAAAGGTAAAGAAGATTCTGTTTATGGGGTAAAAAAAATTCATTTTGAGACACAATTTCAGTAACTTGTTTTCCTTGAGAATTCAGAAACAGTCTCTATTTTATAAAATAATTTCATACAGAAGAAAGAGATTTAAGCTTTGCTGCTTCTCCCTGCTCTCTATACTTACCCCAGTTGCCTATTGGATGGGGGAGCCTGTGTGATGACGGAGGTTGGGGAAGGAAGAGTTGGGTGAAGTGGATCATAGCCCAAATGGAGAGGCAGGGAGCCAGGGCGTACGATGGTAGGCGTGGGAGTAGAGATCACAACAGGCTTTGGGGCAACATCCTGGGGAGAAGAACCAACAGATCACAAAATACTTTAAGGGGCTGCTTATAGGGAAATACAGAGCTGGTAAAATCTAGTATAAATTTATTGGAAAGAGCACTCAGGCTACTAAGGTAAGTTATGACCTGATTCCATGGTGATCATGGATCCCTCACCCATTCAGAAGGATTGCTGAGTTAAGACCTTTGGTTATCTCCCTTCCAGGGATAATGGCGATATGAGTGGGATGACAGTTGGAAGACCACTTGAAATCTCTGTAGAAGCATTACAGTATCATATAAATTCTAAGGGGTGATATAATTTTTGTTTGTTTTGAGGCCATGCTGTGCAGCATGTGGGATCTTAGTTCCCCAACCAGGGATTGAACCTGTACCCCCTGTAGTTAGTGGAAGCATGGAGTCTTAACCACTGGACCAAAAGGGAAATCACATGAGCATTATAATTTTTCATGATCTAGGTACTTTCATTCTAAACTTGATGCTCAAGTGTCCACTGATCTCTAATGGGAAAAGACAAGTATAAGACTGGTGATAAGGCAATCCAGTATCTCCTATAGACCCCTTAAAAAAAGGGCTATGGACGTTTGAATAATGACCATATTGTGATAAAACAAACTGCTTCCCATTGTTAACTCATTAGGATCTTAGACTGCCAGTGCCCATGGTGGCCCTGAAAACCTCTTTAAGCAGCTTCTAGGACCTGGCTGCTGCTGGAAAGAGGAGGAGTGGAGGATAGGTGCAGTGTTTATGGAGGGGATAGTTTTGAGATGCTAGCAAACTAGTTTTGGAGGAAGGTTAAGATGAGGTACAGATGCTCTATCCACAGTGGATACTAAATAATCACAGGTAGCACAGTAGAGACTGGAAGAGGGCAAAAGGAGACTCCTGAGGTTCTGATAGTATTTTCAAGGTGTTGGTTATATACGTGTAAACTTTGTGAAAATTCAGTAAGCTGTATACTTACAATTTCTGCACTTTTCTGTATGTGTACTATATTTAAATAAATTTATAAAAAATAATATCTCACAAAGTGTTTGCTTTAAAAAGTAACACTAAGAATTCTGATAAATATTTCCTTTGAATCACTAAAAAATGTTCCTATGGGAAGATTTTTTTTCTAAATGGTTGAATGTTCAATGTATGAATTATGTGATCTTTCATTTTCACTTATTAATTGAAGTAGTACAACATACATGATCTAGTACAATATACATATAGTAAAGTATATAAATTTAAAGGATAAAACAAAATTATATATGCAAACTAAAAACAAAGCCCATTTTTAGCACCCCAGAACATTCTTCTGTGTTCCTTCCTAATTCATACCTTCCCTCAAGAGGTAAAGGATTTCCTCCAATTAAAAATAAATAAATTGAAAAAAAAAAAGAGGCAAAGAGTTTGAAGATGAATTCTATCATCTTCAAATAGTTTTGCCTCTTCTTTACTTTTTCTTCTTGGCTATATGGCGTGTGGGATGTCAGTCCCCCAACCAGGGATCAAACCCATGCCCCCTACATTGGGAGCTCAGAGTCTTAACCAACAGATGCCAGAGAAGTCCCAGTTTTGCCTCTTCTGGAATCTGATGTAAATGGCTTCACATGGTATGTACTTTTGTGTCTAAAATTTGTTGTTGTTGTTGTTCAACATAATGTCCACATTGCTGTATATATCATTAGTCTATTCTTTTTTAATGCCATGTGGTATTCCATTTTTAAAATATACCACCATTTATTTATTCTCTTGTTGAAAGACCTTTAGACTGCTTCCAGTTTTTTGACTACTATGAATATTAATTAAATTGAAGAAAGTGGGGAAAACCACTAGACCATTCGTGTATGACCTAAATCAAATCCCTTATGATTATACAGTGGAAGTGAGAAATAGATTTAAGGGACTAGATCTGATAGACAGAGTGCCTGATGAACTATGGATGGAGGTTGTACAGGAGACAGGAATCAAGACCATCCCAAAGAAAAAGAAATGCAAAAAGGCAAAATGGTTGTCTGAGGAAGCCTTACAAATGGCTGTGAAAAGAAGAGAAGTAAAAAG
The DNA here is from genome assembly GCF_910594005.1 of Cervus elaphus. Classification (NCBI taxonomy): domain Eukaryota; kingdom Metazoa; phylum Chordata; class Mammalia; order Artiodactyla; family Cervidae; genus Cervus; species Cervus elaphus. Next base: position 26,407,459 of record NC_057817.1, on the reverse strand, counting down.
CAAAGAAGAAAAGGAAAGATACAAGCATCTGAATGCAGAGTTCCAAAGAATAGCAAGGAGAGATAAGAAAGCCTTCCTCAGCAATCAATACAAAGAAATAGAGAAAAACAATAGAATGGGAAAGACTAGAGATCTTTTCAAGAAAATTAGAGATACCAAGGGAACATTTCATGCAAAGATGGGCTCAATAAAGGACAGAAATGGTATGGACCTAACAGAAGCAGAAGATATTAAGAAGAGGTGGCAAGAACACACAGAAGAACTGTACAAAAAAGAGCTTCACGACCCAGATAATCACAATGGTGTGATCACTCACCTAGAGCCAGACATCCTGGAATGAGAAGTCAAGTGGGCCTTAGGAAGCATCACTACGAAAAAAGCTAGTGGAGGTGATGGAATTCCAGTTGAGCTATTTCAAATTCTAAAAGATGATGCTGTGAAAGTGCTGCATTCAATATGTTAGCAAATTTGGAAAACTCAGCAGTGGCCACAGGACCAGAAAAGGTCAGTTTTCATTCCAATCCCAAAGAAAGGCAATGCCAAAGAATGCTCAAACTACCGCACAATTGCATTCATCTCACACGCTAGTAAAGTAATGCTTAAAATACTCTAAGTCAGGCTTCAGCAATACGTGAACTGTGAACTTCCAGATGTTCAAGCTGGTTTTAGAAAAGGCAGACGAACCAGAGATCAAATTGCCAACATCTGCTGGATCATCAAAAAAACAAGAGAGTTCCAGAAAAACATTGATTTCTGCTTTATTGACTATGCCAAAGCCTTTGACTGTGTGGATCACAATAAACTGTGGAAAATTCTGAAAGAGATGGGAATACCAGACCACCTGACTGCCTCCTGAGAAATCTGTTGCAGGTCAGGAAGCAACAGTTAGAACTGGACATGGAACAACAGACTGGTTCCAAATAGGAAAAGGAGTACGTCAAGGCTGTATACTGTCACCCTGCTTATTTAACTTGCATGCAGAGTACATCATGAGAAACGCTGGGCTGGAAGAAGCACAAGCTGGAATCAAGGTTGCCAGGAGAAATACAATAACCTCAGATATGCAGATGACACCACCCTTACGACAGAAAGTGAAGAAGAACTAAAGAGCCTGGTGAAAGTGAAAGAGGAGAGTGAAAAAGTTGGCTTAAAGCTCAACATTCAGAAAACTAAGATCATGGCATCCAGTCCATCACTTCATGGCAAATAGATGGGGAAACAGTAACAGACTTTATTTTTTTGGCCTCCCAAATCACTGCAGATGGTGATTGCAGCCATGAAATTAAAAGACGCTTACTCCTTGGAAGGAAAGTTATGACCAACCTAGACAGCATATTAAAAAGCAGGAGACATTACTTTGTCAACAAAGGTCCGTCTAGTCAAGACTATGGTTTTTCCAGTGGTCATGTATGGATGTGAGAGTTGGACTATAAAGAAAGCTAAGCACCAAAGAATTGATGCTTTTGAACTGTGGTGTTGGAGAAGACTCTTGAGAGTCCCTTGGACTGCAAGGAGATCCAACCAGTCCATCCTAAAGGAGATCAGTCCTGGGTGTTCATTGGAAGGACTGTTGTTGGAGCTGAAAGTCCAATACTTTGGCCACCTGATGTGAAGAGCTGACTCATTTGAAAAGACCCTGATGCTGGGAAAGATTGAGGGTAGGAGAAGGGGATGACAGAGGATGAGATGGTTGGATGGTATTACCGACTCAACGGACATGAGTTTGGGTGAACTCCAGGAGCTGGTGATGGACAGGGAGGCCTGGCACGCTGCGGCACAGGGGTTGCAAAGAGTTGGACACAGTTCAGTTCAGTCACTGAACTGATGAATACAACTGCTATGAACATCGTTATATACTTCTTTTGGTGGACATATGCACTAATTTCTCTTCCATACAGACTTAGAAGTGGAGTTGCTGGGTCAGAGAATAGGTGTAATTTATATAAATCCTCTAAACAATTAACATTTATTTAAATCTAATCAATCCTTCTGTATCACACTATGTTTATACCACTATCACATCAAAACATCATCTATCAATTCAAGTTTCAGATGACTCTTGGTAAACAGCTTTACCTTCTCCTTAAGTGGTGGGGAGCAGGGGCTAGAGGCAGGACTCTCAGGAGGGGATGAGTCTACCTCCACTGGCTCTTCTTCTTTGATTTTGATGTCTGGTGTAGAAGGCAGAGACATGTCAAGGGGCCCAGAAGCAGCCTGTTAAAAAAGAGAAATGAGCATAGTTCAATCCCATGATTCCTTTCAGGTTTAATCTATTTCTTTCCAGTTAAAAGATGAGGGACTATACTTCTAAGTTCAATCCTTGGTCAAAGTACCAAACTGAAAGTCAAAGAAATATGGAACCCAGGATTTACACACAACTCTGGTCAAATCCTTTAACTTCTCAGGGTTTCTGTTTCCCAACTATAAAATGAAGTTATTTATAGCTGCCTAACCATGGATAAATACTGAAAAAGATTCTGAAAGCAGGGGAAAAAAAACCTTAGAATGCCTATGAAGACCCTGAAAGGAGAAAATACAAAGATGTCATTTATCCATCAAATACTATGATTATTTTTCAGGAAAGTACGATTCCTGAATCCAGTGCCTTCCTATTCTCAACCAGTTCTGTTGGCTACTAGAGAGCTGTGAACACGTTTTCTGACAATCAGAATGACTAGGTCACCCAATTATCAAACACAAACAAAATAAAATTGGCTATTAAAGTACTGTCAATGAAACAGGAACTGTCTTTTCTGGGAACTCTCCATGCCTGATGGTGTTCTCACCCCAAAATCTGGTGCTAGAGGCTAGAAGTTAGGAAGATAGGGTTTTGGGGTAACAAAGAAAGGAAAGGCTGATCATTTGATCAGTGAAAGAAACTAGAACTTGGTCCTAGGGGCAGGACCGGAGAAAACCAGAAGGGAAAGAGTACTTTTCTGGCAGTGGTGCAATCACCTCACAGAACTGGGGAGCCGTAAGTGGCTTTGAAGAGAACAATGAACCATCTAAGATGACCCTGATACTGCACCACAATAGGGAGGCTGGCATTGCAGTTCAGTTTCATGACAAAGTGGATTCTTTGTTCTATTCTTCCCACATCCTAGGCTGCTTGGTGAAAGAGGAGCTTGTTTTTAATTTATCCCTTGCTATCTTAATCACTAGAAATTCTGGTATTTGAGAAAATTGAAGATAATCTGGTATCTACTACAATAGAGAAGGTGGTAATGGTTCTTTCTCTCCAATCTGATAAGGATGAGCAACAGCAAAGATGGTTTCAATTTCTGCCCTCATTTTTTTCTACACCGATGTCAGGTCCAACTGGGCTAATTCTTGGATCCCTGAAGTCAGAGGGTGGTGGGAAGGAGAGGCCTCTAAGTAAATACAACCACAAGTTTAAAATCTCCTAGGGGCACCTCCTAGAAAAGTTGTGGTTCAGAGAAGTTTTGGGCTCATAAAACACTCCTGGAGATGATTTTCCACTGAGCCTATGCTTCTCATCAAGAAGAGGTGAAGACCACCCCTGACCAAGCAAGAAGAAACACTAAGAGAGGCCCAGTGAGTACAGGCCTGACTAACTGTCAACTGAGCTAAAAGGGCAGTGGAAAAGACTTGGAGCCTTTAAAAGGAGGCTAATTTTCTTGAATTTCCCTATAATGAGTTTGGTTTAAAATACTTCACAACCTGGTGGAAACAGTTTGACTGATTTCTTTGTTTGGGGGGAGGAAGAAATGACAGGGAGGATGAAGTAGGGAAACTGTAAAATAGAATTATACCACACAGATTGTAAGCAACTGACTGATAAAAAGAATGATGAGCAGACCATGGCAAGTTCTGCCATTTGAAATGAGAACTACAAGTATATGCCACTGAGTTTCCGCCACTTTCTTTTAATATGTGGGAGATAACAGGAAATGAAGATGATAGAAAGCTATAGAACTTCGAAAGACCCCCAGTGATAGGAACACTTCATTCTTATAATTTAAGATGGATGGAAAAATTGTGCACAAACTCTTTTGATTTACCTGCTGATAGCTTATAGTGAATGGTGTCGGATTTGTGGCTTCCAGAGGAGAGAATTTTGATCCGGGGCCAGAGACAAGGCTTGATCACTCAGAGCTTTTGTGTAGCAGAAGTTTTATTACAGTGAAAAGAGACAGCTTCTGACATAGACATCAGAAGTGGGCAATGAGTGCCTCAATCACTAGTTTGGGTGGGGCTTTATATACTTCTTCAATTGGTACCAACAATAGATCAAAAGAGTATCTTCAGGTTGTAAAGGTCTTATCAGACCCACTCCCACAACATAATCTTAAAATAATAGGATTAGTCAGAAGGTTTCTGTTAAGGAGAAACATGTCTTCAAGAAAGATACATTGTTGTTATATAATGATTATATACTATATACAGAGTTTAAGGAAAAACATACCATTGAGCAAGATGTGCTGTTTTGTTGTGTAATCCTTAGCTCTGGACTTAAAGAAAGTTGGTCTCAGTAGAAACAGATTGTTGCCACAACAACTCAGAGCTTTCTTCAAGGGCCCTGGTCTCCTTATTGACCAACCTAAGAATAAACTCTCTCACTGCTATCTCCCTCTTAGAGGGAAAGAGTCCTCCCTGGAAATTTTTGCTTAAGTCTTGGCTTTCCTGTATTTTGATGGGATTCCATGCCTCACTGCACCGTGCAATTATGGGAGGTACATGTGTTAATATGTATATGTTCTGAGACAGAGATATTGGAATTTTTTCTGAATTATTATGGAACACAGATCTGATTTTAAGTAGTGACTAATAACCCAGAATTATAATTCCAAAATAGAGTAAACTCTGACTTTTTCTTTTGCCCCCAAACCCCTTATTCCATGGAAACTATTTTTCTTTGACTCTGCTTCTTGAACTATTTCCTCTGATCTTCCAAACTAAAGGATTCTTTAGGGATCTTGAATATAAAGGTTAAAATCAGGATCACAGCATCTCAGAATCTGAAGTGATTCCAATATTTTAATCCTCTCCACAATATCTATCCTAAGGGATCTCCATATAATTGGACATACCTTGTGATAGCTTCCTATCCTGGTCCTATTTCTACTTCTGGGCCACACAGTAAGTTTAACTCCTCTCTTACACAAAAACTCTTCAACTATTTGAAGACTGCAATTTTGTTCCAATAAAGTTTCTTTTCACACTTCCCTAGTGGTTCAGTGGTTGACTCCACGTTCCCACTGCAGGGGGCACGGGTTTGATCCCTGGCTGGTGAACTACCATCCCAGCGCTCAGTGGTTGACTCCACGTTCCCACTGCAGGGGGCACGGGTTTGATCCCCGGCTGGTGAACTACCATCCCAGCGCTCAGTGGTTGACTCCACGTTCCCACTGCAGGGGGCACGGGTTTGATCCCCGGCTGGTGAACTACCATCCCAGCGCTCAGTGGTTGACTCCACGTTCCCACTGCAGGGGGCACGGGTTTGATCCCCGGCTGGTGAACTACCATCCCAGCGCTCAGTGGTTGACTCCACGTTCCCACTGCAGGGGGCACGGGTTTGATCCCCGGCTGGTGAACTACCATCCCAGCGCTCAGTGGTTGACTCCACGTTCCCACTGCAGGGGGCACGGGTTTGATCCCCGGCTGGTGAACTACCATCCCAGCGCTCAGTGGTTGACTCCACGTTCCCACTGCAGGGGGCACGGGTTTGATCCCCGGCTGGTGAACTACCATCCCAGCGCTCAGTGGTTGACTCCACGTTCCCACTGCAGGGGGCACGGGTTTGATCCCCGGCTGGTGAACTACCATCCCAGCGCTCAGTGGTTGACTCCACGTTCCCACTGCAGGGGGCACGGGTTTGATCCCCGGCTGGTGAACTACCATCCCAGCGCTCAGTGGTTGACTCCACGTTCCCACTGCAGGGGGCACGGGTTTGATCCCCGGCTGGTGAACTACCATCCCAGCGCTCAGTGGTTGACTCCACGTTCCCACTGCAGGGGGCACGGGTTTGATCCCCGGCTGGTGAACTACCATCCCAGCGCTCAGTGGTTGACTCCACGTTCCCACGGCAGGGGGCACGGGTTTGATCCCCGGCTGGTGAACTACCATCCCAGCGCTCAGTGGTTGACTCCACGTTCCCACGGCAGGGGGCACGGGTTTGATCCCCGGCTGGTGAACTACCATCCCAGCGCTCAGTGGTTGACTCCACGTTCCCACGGCAGGGGGCACGGGTTTGATCCCCGGCTGGTGAACTACCATCCCAGCGCTCAGTGGTTGACTCCACGTTCCCACGGCAGGGGGCACGGGTTTGATCCCCGGCTGGTGAACTACCATCCCAGCGCTCAGTGGTTGACTCCACGTTCCCACGGCAGGGGGCACGGGTTTGATCCCCGGCTGGTGAACTACCATCCCAGCGCTCAGTGGTTGACTCCACGTTCCCACGGCAGGGGGCACGGGTTTGATCCCCGGCTGGTGAACTACCATCCCAGCGCTCAGTGGTTGACTCCACGTTCCCACGGCAGGGGGCACGGGTTTGATCCCCGGCTGGTGAACTACCATCCCAGCGCTCAGTGGTTGACTCCACGTTCCCACGGCAGGGGGCACGGGTTTGATCCCCGGCTGGTGAACTACCATCCCAGCGCTCAGTGGTTGACTCCACGTTCCCACGGCAGGGGGCACGGGTTTGATCCCCGGCTGGTGAACTACCATCCCAGCGCTCAGTGGTTGACTCCACGTTCCCACGGCAGGGGGCACGGGTTTGATCCCCGGCTGGTGAACTACCATCCCAGCGCTCAGTGGTTGACTCCACGTTCCCACGGCAGGGGGCACGGGTTTGATCCCCGGCTGGTGAACTACCATCCCAGCGCTCAGTGGTTGACTCCACGTTCCCACGGCAGGGGGCACGGGTTTGATCCCCGGCTGGTGAACTACCATCCCAGCGCTCAGTGGTTGACTCCACGTTCCCACGGCAGGGGGCACGGGTTTGATCCCCGGCTGGTGAACTACCATCCCAGCGCTCAGTGGTTGACTCCACGTTCCCACTGCAGGGGGCACGGGTTTGATCCCCGGCTGGTGAACTACCATCCCAGCGCCACTGCCGCTGCTAAGTTGCTTCAGTCGTTTCCCACTCTGTGTGACCCCATAGATGGCAGCCCACCAGGCTCCTCTGTCCATGGGATTTTCCAAGCGAGAGTACTGGAGTGGGTTGCCATTGCCTTCTCCCCCCAGTGCCACTGGGTGTGGCCAAATCAAAATAAGAAAATAAAACAGGAGACAAGTATCATCCTTTCTATGCAATAAAATATATATACATGTGTATGCAGGAAAAAAATTTTTAAAAAAATCGGTTTCTTTAAATGTTCCCAAAGTCACCTAATTTCTGGTTCTTTCACCATCCTGGCTGATCTCCTTTGAAAGGCTTTTAAGAACATCCTTCCTTAAGCTTAATGTTTTGATTATTACTACAGTTACTTGGAGGTAGGAGTTACATACACTGAAACAAAGAGTCAAAATTCAGTAAACGTCTACTGATTGGCCGACTGAATAAAACAATCCAGGTGAGAAGTCTGATCAGCTCAGGAAAGAGTGGGATTTGGTTAAAAAAAAAAATCATTATATAACAAAATTTGAGTAATTTGTACTTTTTTAAAAACATCTTCAACATATTCAGAACAAAAATAATTTAAAAAATAGATTACTGAACAATGTCCACTGGAAGGGCAAGAAAACTGGTTTTTGATGAAGACCCAACACTTGTGCTTATCCATCACCTGGACCCCCTGAAGACTTGAATGGCTGACAAGGATAAGTGAGTATTATCTGGTTCGACAGAACCAAGCCCATAATTTGTTGCTTTAACCAATTATGCAAATTATCCCAGGGCACAGTGCAAGTTGCCTAGATCTGAACACCACCAGTTTTTTACCAAAGTCCCGCTTCTTGCCTTTTTTTCATCTTCATCTGCAGCTTTTTTGAATTCATGTTCAAAGGAGCTAGCTAGTTCATTGAAGAGTCCCACCTCTTCACAGTTCTTCAGGAATCGAGTTGGAGTAGGAGTTTGATCTGTAGACATGAAAAGAAAAGGAACCTTTATTTTAGTTTTGATTTGAAATTAAAACTAGAGAGCACATCAAGAACACATTTTTATTCTTCTGTCTGGAAAGAATCTCTGTGTTTAGGCAAATTTGTTGTTTTTTTTTTTGGCAAATTTGTTTTTATGGAGCCCTAGTAAGTAAAGACTGGTGTTAGGCCACCAGAGGGTGTCTGTGCTGTGTTGCCTCAAGGCCAGCAGAGGGACGACAGAACAATGTTTCATTGTGTGACTATCTATATGCAACCACCTTTCTCTCAGAGGCTGGTTTCAGCTCCCTCACCCCCAAAACAAAACAAAACTGCCCACCCAGGTGGAGTCTGTGAAACTTCTAGGTCGGAAAATCAAGTACAGTTAAGTGACATTTTCTCTTTACACTTATTCTCTGCTAGGTCTGAAGTGAGTAGGTGTGAGCAGATGGACACTAAAATCTGATGAGGAGAAGAGACTGAGGATCAGATGGCTGAGTCTACTTGCTAAAGCTACCAAGTAAGAAATAGTGCCTTGTTTTTCAGTTGTCACTAAGGTAAGAGTCTGTTACCTTCTTGAAGGCATTCCAGGCACATCTAGGGGCTGGGGAGCAAGACAGCAAGATTGTGAGCTAGAAAAGGAAACTGCAAACAATAGACCTCATTGCATGGAGACCTGGGACCAAGAGCAAATTCCGGAAACCAGGATATTTGGATTTAGATTTGCCAGCCAAAATATCCTCTCAGAGGCTGCACAAATCTTTCCTCAGCACACTGCCTCTGCCCTTGGGAAGAGGAAGGCTCTGGGTAACCCACGGGAACTTTTCAAGCAACTTGAATTTTAGATTTGAGCTTCTCTCTCCCCATCCTGTTTTTTCTAGTTTTCCTCTCTTGCGTGCTAAGTTGCTTCGGTCATGTCTGACTCTGTGATTCTATGGACTGTAGTCCGCCAGGCTCTTCTGTCCATGGGATTCTCCAGGCAAGAATACTAAAGTGGGCTGCCATGCCCTTCTCTAGGGAATCTTCCTGACCCAGGAATTGAACCTGCATCTCTTATATACCCTGCAATGACAGGTGGGTTCTTTACCACTAGTGCCACCTGGGAAGCCCCTTTTCTCTCTTAGGTCAGTTGAATCTTGTTCTCTGGTCCTAACTCTACTATGACGGTTTTCCTTGCAGTGCTAATCACCTCAGGGATTCATCTCATATTCCAAACCACTAAACCGAATGATAGGGATAGAACGATGTTTAAACAATATTTTAAGGAGTGAGACCTGGGGCTAAAATCACTCCTCCTAGCATGATCAGTTGGGAATAGTCCAGTGGGATTTTCCATGGAAACAACATAACCTTTTTTTTTTTTAATTTAAACAAAACCTCTTCTGAATCAGAGTGTTTGGAAAACTTACCACTAACCTCCCAAAATAGTTTTAAAAGGTTCTCTGGCAGCTTTGGTTGGCCAACGATAAAGCCACTTTCCCTCCATCCCTGGGTGAGTGGAGGTAATATTCCTTTATACTTAGAGAGTACTTCAGTAAGGGCACATAAAAAAATCACAACTCCAGTGGAACAGGACAGGGCAGCTAAGGGCATGGTTACAGCAGAAGAGGGCCTTTTGGATCTCTGATCTGAGGCTCATATAAACTTTTCCCATTCTTGAACAAATAGCCAGAAAATGTATATAAGAAAATCCTTAGCTTGCTCTGATAATTCCAGAGAAATCAACAGGTGTTTATTGAATGCTTTCTGTATTTTGCTGATATATGTATAAACTGTGTGTACATTTGGGGGAGGGGGAGAGATAGAAGTATAGGAATTTGGGCCAAAAAGAAGATATGGTTCTTGCCATAGAGAACTAAGAGGATGTTTTTTAGTTGAGGAAATAAAATTAATTTATATAGAGAGTGTTACAGTATACAAAAGATATGTGCCATGTATGGCAGAGAATAAAACTGTTACAGAAATAAAGACAAATTAAGGGCAGAGCAATTGGAAAAGATTTCAACAAGTGGGACTTGAGCTGGGCCTTAAAGAATGGCTTCAGAGGGTAGAGGAGAGAGGAGATTAGTAGGATAAGAGGAGTCAGGCAGGTGAAGGCACAGAGAGAAGCAGGTATGGGCACCAATACATGAGGAGAAAAAGGTACGTGCAGGTCAAAAGACAATCATGTTAGGGATAAAAGTTGCATTTAAAGATAGGCAAATACCACAGGGCAAGGCTATAGAAAGCTTGAAAACCCAAATAAAAATAGCCTTAAAGTAAGAGAAAATAGGAAGATAATGACAGATTTTGAGCAGAGGACAAGAATTTCAGGAAGTCTGGCTTTTCAACAGAATGCAAGATGGATTAGAATGAGAGACCAGTCAAGGAGGCCAGCTAGGAGACTATGGAGGAATTCAAGCACACTGCTGGTGGATGGCAGGAAGCACAGAAAGGAATACAGCGGTCAGAATTGAAGAAAGAATAAAGCAATACAAGATTTTGAGAATATTGATATCATTGAATATCAAAGCAGAGGAACTGGTTTTGGGGACAAAAAAAATTCCTTAACTGACAGTCACTGACATGAATATCCAAAAACAGAAACAGCCAAGTAAGTGTTCAGTAGGGGCTGAAATACACGTGAGATACCAGGTCTTAATTTGGAGATATGAGAATCACCAGACTAGAAACAATAGCTGAAATGTGCAATGGGATGAATGCCCTGAAACAGAAGGCAAAGAATAACAGGAAAACATTTGATCTCTTTGGGACTGTCCTGTATCATTTTCTCTCCCCACTCATGGAGGGTGGCATAGGCATTTCCACACATTTGGAATAACCTCTCCAGCTTGATAACTCTGCCCCAAATTTGGTGTGTGTGTTCAGTCATTAAGTTGTGTCCGACTCTTTGCAACCTCACGGACTGTAGCATGCTGGGTTTCCTTGTCCTTCACTATCTCTCAGAGTTTGTTCAAACTCATGTCCATTGAGTCGGTGATGACATCCAACCATCTCATCCTCTGTTGCCCCCTTCTCTTCCTGCCCTCAATCTTTCCCAGCATCAGGGTCTTTTCCAATGAGTCGGCTCTTTGCACCAGGTGGCCAAAGTTTTGGACCTTCAGCTTCACCATCAGCCTTTCCAATGAATATTCAGGGTTGATGTTCTTGAGGATTGACTGATTTGATCTCCTTGCTGTCTAAGGGACTTTCAAAAGCCCCAAATTTACCTCTTTCATAAACTTTTTTGACCAATTTCACTTAATAATAATTCTCTGAGTACTGATGCTGTTTGTATTACTCACTTATACTTAAAATACTTAAATTTTTTCCATATATACATGCCCCAATGATAAATTTAAGTATGTGTTGCTTGCATACATGTTTATGCCCTCTCCACTCTTCCAAGGACCTTCCCCGGGCTTTCTTAAGGATCATTAATGACAATGTCCCCAACTTAAGTCTTTTTCCAGGAATTACAATTCACAAGCTACCAGCAAAGTGCCTGGTACACACAGTAGATAGTCAACAAATAACAAGGTACAGGAGATCTGTAGGGCAAGCCCCTTCCTTCATGTACAGAACTATGGGAAGAGGTTCTCTCTTTTCTCCTCTGTGTCTCAAGCAGCATTTTGGCTAGTAGTACTTAGAGAGATTGGGCTTCCCAGGTGATGCAGAGGTAAATAATCCACCTGTCAATGTAGGAGATGTGGGTTTGATCCCCAGGTTGGGAAGATCCCCTGGAGGTGGAAATGGCAACCCACTCCAGTATTCTTGCCTAGAAAGTTCCATGGACAGAGGAGTTTGGTAGGCTACAGTCCATGCAGTTGCCAAGAGTCAGACATGACTGAACACGCACACACTCAGAGAAATTGTGCCTTACCTGAATTATTAACTGATACAGTACAATAATCATCACTAAATTCTCCATTGGTTAAACACTGAGGTAAGCTTGCCTAACTCAGGCTAAATCAGAACCCCTTGTGGTATCAAAGAAAGAGCCCACGTTGTCTGCCTGTCTAGCTGAAGATGGCACGACAGAACTGCTGCGCTGTTTGAGAGGAGCTGCTGAGAACGCTCCCTTGAGAGCGGCACAGGTAAGCAAAACAGTGTCTCACACAGCCAGTGAGAGGTCCCAGGTCACCCAAGCTGGCTTAGAGAAGTCCCACTGACTAAGCGTCTTGTTTGCCCTCAATGGTGTCCACGGTCATAAAGGGAAGTTGAATTTACGAACTGACAACCTGCCTGCTTGGGGGAAAGCTGACACCCAGTGGAAGAGAAGCAGCCAGACTAGGTCAACTTCCTTGCTTTCTTTTGTTCACCCCTTCGCTGTGGGTAGGGAAAAATGTCAAAGGCATCTTTTGTCTGTAAATCTTTCAAAGTCTTAATAAAAAGAAGGCAAGGAGGGAACAGACTGAAAACAGCTAAGACAAAAACCTCAACACACCCACCTCAAAAACCGCAGAACCCAACCTTGTATTAAAAACTGAGAGAATGGAGGGCACAATAGAAACTTGGGAGCTTTTACTGTTCCTTTCTCCTGATTAAATGCAGATCACATAAGGGCTCTTAATGGGAGAAGGGGAGTACAGCTCCCAGTACATCTGGTCCCTGGTATTAATCTTAACTGTCTGGTGATATCAAGGCACGTGGCTTCTGGGGCAGCAAATACCTGCGATGATGACTGAGTCAGTTCGGGCTGGGCCAAATTTCAATGTCATCTCATGCTTGTGTTTATGAACTGCCAGGTGGTCCTCGTTTGTAAATCTCTGAAACGAAACAGAAACAGAGATGTGAAGAAAAAAAAAAGTGACTCAGTGCCCTTTCTAAAATGTCCTACCAAACATCCTACAGTAAGGTTGGTCCCTGGAAAGAGGGACTGGAGAGGGAATGGGAAGGAAGAAAAAAATGCAAATGATGGAAAAGGAAAGGAGATGGGTTAAAAAAGAGAAAATAGGAAAGGAGAAAATGAAGCACTAGAAATCTGGAGGAGAGGGGAAGGGGAAGACCGTAGCACCAACTGCTCTGTAATACCAGGTCCAAATGAGAGAAATGGACAGATTGTTGGTGAAGTGGGATCCAGGCAGGAGGTTCCAAATGAAAAAAACATTAAGGCTCGCTCGTAGCAAGCAAGGGGAAAATAATGTTTAATAATGATAATAAAGAAAGGAGAAGGGAAAGGCTGGGTACTAGTTGGTCATCACAAAAATATAGGAAATTCAGCTCTCCATGGTAGGGCTGAACTGGACTATTTATGAGGGGCTAACAGAGAGATAAATTATGCAGGATTAGGAGAACCATTTAGCTTCCTGGCCCCTACAGTGCTGCAGCAGGCGCCTGCCCAGCTATTTGGCTCAGGGTTTTAATGAGCCAGGATGGAGCTGTAGAGGACAGAGGCCCAATGGCCAGCAGTAACGGCACACACCAGCCCCATCGGCCAAATGCTGTCTCCCTTCATCGGGCAGCCCGCCTGGGCTCCATCAGCCATAAAGGGGCCAGTGCAATGCTGTTGACTACATAATGCTAGAATAAAAATGCAAGCAAAAAAAAAATTTTTTTTTTTTTTTGTTAGGGTAGGGAGAAGCCTGTAGGCAGGATGAGGGAAGGGAAAAAGGAGATGGTATGGAGATTTTATTTATTTAGGGATTTGGTGAAAGGACAATGAAAATGTGAGGCTAGGTCTGCCTCAGTTTATGACTAAGTAAGACAGGGTTACTGGACAGTAATTTATGCTCCCCCCTTTCTTTAGAAGGGGGTGGTGAAGAGAACAGATGAACAGCAGTAATTCAAAAGAATGATATCCTCAAAATTCCCTTTGAGGCTGCCTGGCCATGTTCCTTCATTAAAACATGCCTGCAACACAGTAACAGCTTGGATGCTGCAGTTTTCCACAGCTCTTTCACTAGCTAGGCTCTGAAACATGGTTCTATTTGTCTTTTTGTTTCTAAAAATAATGATTGGTTAGTCCTCTTAGATAGATACACATTTCCCCCCAAAACTATTCCTTTGGCTCTCTACCCACAGCTCTTCTTGACTACAAACCAGTCAGGAGTTGGCTCCATCCTAGCACCTATCCAGGAAAGAAAGCAATACTGAACTGTTTAAATTTCTTTATTTTACCTAAAAGTAGCTTTCCCCACATTTTCTCTAAGCTCTATCATAACTGAAGCTTAAGACCTAAAATCCTTCCAGGCTAGGCCTACAAGCCTGAAGAGTAAAGGGAATTTTCAATTAAAAATATTAAGAATCAAGAAGTAAAACAGTCAAAAGAAGACTGTCTTAGTTTTTTCCAATGGATCCTGGACAAAACTGAACAGTGTGTGGATATTTAGCCAAGAACTTTAGTTTTCTCCATCGTTGGTTAACTTTAGGCAACACAGACATTGATTAGTTATCATAGGCATCAACTTCTTCAGTCACAGATTTTTCCCTATGGAAAGGATGGAGTGGGAAAGGGGGGAATAGTCTTTGAACCATGGGTATGACATTTCTAGGTTAAACAAATCAGTGTGGAGGGCTTGGGATTGCTGGGTATTCAGTAAAAGGAAATGAGCATAACTAGTCTACAAAAGAGGAAAAACAATCACTTTACAGGGACAGGAAGAGTAGCAGATGAAGGTATATGTTTTCAAAATGTACTGGTGATGTTATGATAATCTTTTTTCAAAAATACATTTATAGGTACTCCAAGGAAATTTTCTGTAGGTAGTTTAAAAAACTGGCACAATGTTCTAGAATACAGAAGAATGACTTTCAAGCAAAAAGTCCTTTTCTACTATCACAAATCTAGCTTACCCAAAACTGCTTGGAGAAAGATTTGAAATCTCTAGGCTTTGCTCTAGTTAGGATCATTTGGTATTTTATTTATTATTATTTCTTTTCATTTGGTATTTTAAAAGGCAACTCCTCTTCTTGTTACAACTTTTCTACATAGCTGTGATCTGTTTGTTCTCTAGTTCTTGTTCCTCTCTGCTACACAACCCTACTCTCTTCACACCACCCTATTCCCCATTGAGCAGTTTATTTTTTTCCAAACCAATAGCTGGTGTCTGAAGAGAACTAAACGTGGCTAAAGGGATCTCCCATCCATCAGCGTCTCACAGCGTTTTGAAAACTGTGATTATAGGAAAAAATTACATCTTCATTTTCACTAAACTCTGAAATTTAGCATTCCTAATTCATCATAGAAATTGCACATATTCTTATATTACATTACAGTTATTATTGGTATCTCAGAATAGCCTTTCTACTCATCACTACTTCAAAATTATGATCGTCACCAGACCTACCACTAGAACTTACAGACAGTATTATGCTTAAAAAAGCACATCTATTATCAAATATTTTAAAAGCATTTTGATAACTGTATATTAAAAAAAATCGCTTCTTTTGTAATCCAATGTCTTTTATTTTACTGATTTAAAAATATTATTCTAAAAAAAAAATATTATTCTAAGGAGGAGTTCATAGGCTTCATCAAACTGCCATTGTGGGTCATGACACTACAAAAACTAAGAATCCTTCCGAACTAAACCAGATAGTATGCTTCACAGGAGGAGCGAAATGGCAGAAGGAGGAGCTTAAGAAGCAGGGCAGTGGCACGGTTTGGCTCTAGTCACCTCTCCCTGCTATTTCTAACACAACTCTTGTATGGCCAGAGTAAGGAAGAGAATAAAAGTTTACTAAAGTTTTTTTTTTTTAATGAAAGAATGTTGAGGTTTTTAAAATTTCTGGTTGTGTTGGTATTTGTTGCTGCACACGGGTTTCCTCTAGTTGCGGAGAGTGGGGGCTTCTCTCGTTGTGGAGCACAGGCTTCAGGCACATGGGTGTCAGTGGCTGTGGCCCAGGGGCTCATTAGAGATACGGCTTGAGGGCCCCAGAGCGCCAGCTCTGTAGCTGTGGTGCAGGGGCTCAGCTGCTCCATGACATGTGGCATTTTCCCGGACTAGGGATTGAACCCATATTCCTGGCTTTGGCAGGTATATTCCTGTTTGCCGCACCACCAGGGAAGTCCTGAACTTTTTTTTTTTTTTAATCAAAGTGAATGTCAATCTGGCTATTATTTTCATTGTTCCTTATATTCTCTCTTGTTATATTTAAGAGTTAACTCAAGAATTCTCTGTGAAGTGAACTGTTAGTCGCTCAGGCATTGACTGACTCTTTGCGACCCCACAGACTACAGCCCACCAGGCTTCTCTGCCCATGGGATTTTTCCAGGCAAGAACACTGGAGTGGGTAGCCATTTCCTTCTCCAGGGGATCTTCCTGATCCAAGGATTGAACCTAGGTCTCCTGCACTGCAGGCAGATTCTTTACCGACTGAGCTATGAGGGAAGCCTCTAGGTGAATCTTGAACCACATGCTTAGGAAACCATCTCTTTAAAAGCAATTTCTCAATTAAAAAGTCTAAAATTATTAAGTGATAAAAATTTGACCTTATTAAAAATAGATTATTCTATTGAATTAAATAAAATGGGTGGAGGGGCTCCTTAAAAGGATTTCCTTTTTGAATTATTGCCCATTTAAAAATCCAGCTCTCTCATTTGTTATACAGTTAGTGAGTCTTCCTTTGTTCTTTGCTCTTACCTATGACTAAGGTTCTGGCAAACAGCCACTCAAATTAGGGAATATTCACTCTGGTTGTAGAGTAGAAAATGACAATTTTCAATAAATGTGTAGATATTAACCATCTCCAAGACAACTGAGGGTTGATATTATTCAAAATTGGACTGAAGAATTTAAGTTATACTGGATCACGAAGGCAGTTTATATGCCTTGGGAGAAGATGTAAATAGTAACACAATAAAGGTGAGAGTCTTATTTGCCCAAATAAATAAATCAGGACAGCTTCTTGGCATAAATGGGAGAGGGAAAGTACTATGTGCTAATTTGCACCATAGCTAGAGACCAAGATGATTTAGATTTGCCCTATCCAATATGGTAGCCACTAGCCACATGAGTTTATTGAACATTTGAAATGTGGCTAGTCCAAATTGAGATGTACTGTCCTGTACTGTATACACAAGGGCTTCCCAGGTGGTTCAGTGGGTAAAGAATCTACCTGCAATGCAGGAGACACAGGAGACATGGGTTCCATGCCTGGGTCAGGAAGATCTTGGAAGAGAGCATGGCAACCACTCCAGTATTCTTGCCTTGAGAATTCCATGGTTAGAGGGAGCCTGGGGGGCTACAGTCCATAGGGTCACAAAGAGTTGGACACACCTGAAGAGACTTAGCACGCACTCACGCATGTACTAAGTCAAAACACATACTGGATTTTGAAGACTTAGTGTGAAAAATGAAAAAGAGAACGTAAAATATCTCAATTTTATTTTGATTCTATGTTGAAATGATATTTTGAATATATTGGTGTAAATAAAATATATTATTAAAATTAATGTCACTTGTTTATTTTTGCTTTTTAATGTGGCTACTAGGAAATTCAATACCACTTATGTAGCTTGCATTTTGTGACTCTTCTTTTGGAGAGCTCTGATCTAGGTAACATGCTTGAAGATCTAATGGGAATTTTTTTTTTTAATGGGAATTTTAATCATGTGCCACACTTGATTTTTTTTTTTTTCCTCCAAATTAACTTTTTTGGCCTCTCTGCACAGCTTGTGGAATTTTACTTCCCCTACCAGGGATGGAACCCATGTCCCCTGCAGTGGAAGCTTGGAGCCCTAACCACTGGACTGCTAGTGAAATCCCCAAACCTGATTCTTTCCCCTCCAACACTTTTTCTCTAAATACAGTTTATACTCTATGGTAGTGGTTCTCAATTAGGGGCAAGTCTGCCCCCCAGGGGACATTTGGCAATGTAACATTTGCTTATTACAACCTAGGGAATGCTAGTGAACTATAGAGGGCAGAGGCCTGGGAAATGCATTGGACAGCTCCCCAAAACAAAAAATTATCTGACCCAAAATGTCATTTGTGTCTCTGCTGAGAAACTCTGCTTCAAGATAACAGGGAAAAGAAAAAACAAACAAACAAAAAGCCTGTTTTTTAGTTTCCTTTGCCAAACTGCCAACACATGTTTTTGGATATGAAACCTGGAAGGAAAAAACACAGGCAGAAAACTCACAACCTCATTTCAGAAGATGGCTGATGTACTGACAATCTGCAAATACTCAGGAGAGGAAATCAGGAAGATGAGGCAGAAGGCACTGTAATTGGGAGAAGAACAGACTAAACGCAACTCTCACGCACTGCCTTGTTAGTAGCAAAGAGAGAACACCAAAAAAGCACATCAGCTATTTGCTTTTTGGCTATTTCAGATTTTCACTCCTCAACAGAGGGAAAAAAAAAATCAAGAAAGAAAATTTTCTTAGTTTAAAAAGCATAAAATAGACTACAGGACTATGAGGAAGTCAATCTGAAAAGTGACATTAGTATTAGAATGGGCATAGAAGGTATAGTTTTGGTAAAAAATACTTTCCATTTCTAGGAAGTTTCATTCTCACCCAGTTTCCTATAGTGAGAAACTGGAATCCCACCTACTAGCAAACTGACTAAATAAACAGAACTAAGTAGAAAATTAGTAATGGTTTGAAGAACAAGCACAGTGGGAACTGGAAATCAGGAATACATGTCAGTGAATGGAGCCTTAAATTTTTAAAAAGTTGATGTATATAAACTGCAAAAATCTCAAGTGTAGAGCTCAATGAATTTTTATATAAGTATGAAAAGAAATAAAGTGAAAGTGTTAGCTGTTCAGTTGTGCCCAACTCTTTGCGATCCCATAGACTGTAGTGTGTCAGGCTCCTCTGTCCATGGAATTCTCCAGGCAAGAATACTAGAGTGGGTTGCCATTCCCTTCTCGAGGGGATCTTCCCGACCCAGGGATCGAACCCAGGTTTCCCACATTGCAGGCAGGTTCTTTACTGTCTGAGCCAT
The DNA here is from genome assembly GCF_910594005.1 of Cervus elaphus. Taxonomy (NCBI): domain Eukaryota; kingdom Metazoa; phylum Chordata; class Mammalia; order Artiodactyla; family Cervidae; genus Cervus; species Cervus elaphus. The sequence goes on along the minus strand of NC_057817.1, from coordinate 26,388,545 downwards.
AGGGAAGCCTACGCTGGTGTAATCACAACCCAGGTCAAGATATAAAACATTTCAGGCACCCCAGAAGGCCCCCTCATACCCCACTTTTCTTAAGCTTTTAAATGAAATAGTTATATAAAACTTAGTACCTGGTATACAGCATATATTCAGTTAGCTTTCGTCTCTTCCCCTTTTTAAATCTTAAGGTAGACAGGTATGATATTTAAAAATTAGTTTTTCTTTGTAGAATAATTCTGAGTAAGTCAATGCAGAGAGAGTTCTTTTCCTGATCCCGTTAAGACAAGTTTCCCAGACACTTGTTGAAATAGCACCACTAAACAGAATTGAAGAGAAGGCTCAGGGCAAATGAGAGCTTAGCCCAAACTAAAGATAAATTTTTGTCTATTGACTCTGAGCCAGGCATAAGCATACAGGCATTAGAAATGTAGTAGTTTTAAGCTAAGTCCTTGGTAAATTTTTGTGACCAATGAAATTTCTGTGCAATGTGCACTCCACCCTTAGCCAAATTCATTCCTGAAATGTTGTTTTTGGCTACCACAGCTCCAGTTTCCATGTGGATTTGCCTCACATTTTAAAATGCTCTTATATCCTGAACTATGATTAATTCACGTCCCTTTCCTTGTTTTAGAAGAGTAGACTGGGGGAAGGAGGCAAGTCAGAACTCTTTAGTTACTAGGAAATGAGTCCTGGATGCCTAAACTATCAGGGAATTGAGTTTCTATTTGTGATAGTCTTAAAAATCACTTATGCTGAAACCTAACTATACTCTTCTCCAAAGTTTGTGGGTTTGGCAGCACTTCATGAACAGAATAGCTTTCTTTTATTAAAATATCTATACTCAGGCATATCCTGATGAAAGAAAATAGTTTGAAAAAGCAGGAGAAAACGGATAACTATAGGTAGAAAGCTCTAGAGTATAGTGATATTGGTGCTGAGCAGGGTGGAAAGAATAGCTGACCTTTCTGAAAACACTGTTTGATCAACTATTCTGAAAGAACAAACTGGAGACCTCCAACAGCGTTACACTCCTCCCCTCACTGGAGAGCTTCTATTCCCAATGCAAGAGATCACTCAGGCTGGGGAAAACAGGGAGAGGGAGAAGGGAAGGGACTAAATACACACACCTCAATCCACCACAACTTTCATTTGTACCTTACTCAATCTTAGGTTCCTGCTTTCTACTTCAAGATGCTGCTGTTTATGAAATGAGTCACACATCCTGCTTTGAATGCTTCATGGCTCTTGAATGAATCATTTCAAAGCACAGGATTATTCAACAAATAAATACAACCACAGCAGCAGCAGCAGCTCATAGGCTGCATGTGTGAGCAAGGTAATTTATAGAGGAAAAATAAGAACAGGAAACTTCTTCCCAAAATATTCTAAGAGAAAAATGTTGTCAGGGGAATGAAGGATATAAACTGAAGGGAGGAGGAAAAAGATCCACCAAACTGTACCTAAAGAAAATCCTTTTGTCTGTGGATTAAGACATTTTCTGCTTGGGAAAGGCTGTTTGAGTGTCTTAAAGAGAAGATTTTGGCAGTTGACTAAATTAGTCTATTGGAAAAAGAAATAACTTTTAGAGGAGAGACATTATTTGATAGTTGGCCTAGCAGAGAAGCCATCTGATAGAATACAAGCCCCTCAAGTGCAAGAATCCTCATTTGTTTGTTTGTGGGAGTACCACAAGCACTTTGAACAGTACCTGCATATAGTGGATGCTTAATAAACATTTGCTGAATAGATGCCAACTAGCATATCTCATTAAGGGCGACAAAGCACCCCTAACTTAGAAAACTCTTATTCATGTGTACAATGGTGGGAGTATTTTCATTATCAACATTCAAAAGGGGAGTTGATATTATTATAAACATTAGTTCTTTCCTATAGAACTAAAGGCTGGGCCCAATGAGGACCAAGAATACCCTAATGGGATTAGAATAAGAAACAAATAGAATTTCAAAAATTAAGACAACATGAAAAGGTCAAAACAACAGCAAAAGGGATTTAAATCATTGGGAAGAATTTCTGGACTCTGAGGTTGAGGGGGCTGAAATCATTCCCAAAGGAGATTTTAAAGGAAAAATGTATTAGTTTTCTGGGCCTCTCATATTTTTATACTGTTTTCTCTTACTATTCTTCCATTAGTGCTTTCTATCCAGGTCAGTCTCTCCTGAACTGCAAAATCCACTTGCTTTCAATTTGTGCCTACACACAATCCCTCTACTCTCAGACATGCCTTCCTCTCTCGCCTCAGTTTATCCAAATACTATAACCTTCCAAGGCTCAGGTGAAATTCAACTGCTTTTTGAAAGCTTCTCTAATGATTCTAACTTTCAGTAGTCTAACTTCCCTGAACTTGTGTTGTACTTTGAACAATCTGCACCATATAATTTAGAATTCTAGTCTACATGGTCTCACAGTTTTATCCTTTAAAGTGGACTATAAACTATCAGACGGTTAAAAATGTACCCTACACTTATTTTTTTTTTTGGCCATGCCAAGTGGCTTTCAGAATCTTAGTTCCCCAACCAGGGACTGAACCAGGCCCCAGCAGTGATGGCGCTGAATTCTGACCACTGGACCGCCAGGGAATTCCCCATACTTATTCTTTACCCTCCCAACCAACCCCATCTTGGGGCTTAACTCAGCAGAGAGCACAGAACGGGTACTCAATAAATTCCTTTTCAGTGATTAGGTCAAGTTTTATGTAGTGGTATAAGAATAACTGTTGAAAAGCTTTTATCACCTTTAGATTCTAAGACCTTTAACAGGTACACTTTCAGAATGATCTGCTCCCTTTCCATCTCCATTTCCAAAGTATATTTCACTATGCAAATGAGTGAGAATCAACGTATCCCCCTACTATTTTGTTAGACACCAGGTTCCCTTTATTATAGAAAGGCACTTTGGACACTTTCAGTGATTGCAGTTATACTGTTGTTGTATGAAAGGGCATTCAAGCCATGGTTTGTGGATCAATTTACTGTCTTTGGGTATCTGATTCCATCACTGAATTTTGGTTGGTTTAGCTGCAAAGTCATGTCCAACTCTTTGTGACCCCATGGACGGTAGCCCACCAGGTTCCTCTGTTCATGGGATTTTCCAAGCAAAAATACTGGAGTGTGTTGCCATTTCCTTCTCCAGGGAATTTCCCCACCCAGGGATTGAACCTGGGTCTCCTGCATTGCAAGAAGATTCTTTATTAACTGAGCCACCTGGGAAGGCCTCACTGAACTTTACTACCAACTAAAATGGTCTATGCAAAAAAATATCAATTCATCAACAGCAACCTTTTCCTTCTTCACTCCCCAAGCCACCAGTGGTAGTTTAAACCACATCCTTTTAAGCATTTTCTTTTAGGATCCCAATTACTTGAATTTTATTGGGCAGAATATCAGCAACACACAGAAGTCAAGCCATGTCAAGAACTGGATTCCGCCCTTTACAAAGTTTGCCCTGGAGTATCTGACAAGAGGAAAAGGTATATTACAATCAAATTGACAAACCAGTTGGCATTTGGAAAAAGAATATTCAAACGTATAGTCAACACTGAATTGCTGGATTTTCACTGTTAGGATCTGGGATTAACAATAAGGCATTATTCCATAACATATAGACGAATGATGCAAAGTTTTAAACACTTAGCCACACCTGATCACTCATTTTTATTTTTGTTCCTGTTCCCTCCTCCTGTTTATGACAAATGTGAAAAATCATGAGCCCCATGGGTAGTGTTTTTTGCCAAGTAAGTTCCAGGTGCCTCATAAATCACAGCAGAAGGGAAAAGAGCTCCAAAGGTCATACAGGCCAACCCCAACCAGGGACTGGGCAGTGTAGAAAAGGGAACGGCAAATATAATTTCTTGTGAGTTTTATAACTGAATAAAAGTAGGCATTTTATTTTTACTTTATTTATGAATGTTACTTCTTATGGGACTGAGAAATATAATCTTACTTCAGGTTTCAATATACTTAGAAAATCCTGGTCATCTCAATTCTATGGGATTCCCTCATATCACAGTAAAGTAGGAAGTGTAAATCTTTTCTCCTCCTCCTCTTGCTCTTTTTAATTGTGATAAAATACATATGACATAAAATTTACCATATAAACTGTTTTACCTGTACAGTTCGGTGGTATTAAATACATTCATATTATTGTGCACCCATCGCCACTATCCACCCTCCATAACTCTTTCTCTTGTAGAAATGTAACTCTATGCCCATTAAAAAGTAACTCCTCATTTTCCCCTCCCCACTCTTTGGCAACCACCATTATATTTCCTGTCTTTATGATTCTGACTACTCTAAGAACCTCATATGAGTGAAATCATATGGTACTTGTCTTTTTGTGACATTTCACTCAGCACATCCATGTTGTAGCATACTATATAATTTTTTTTTTAAGGCTGCATGAAAACCCACTGTATGTATATACCACATTTTTATTCATTTATCAGTAAATGGACAGTTGGGTTGTTTTGTAACTACTGTGAATAATGCGTTGAATACAGTTGTATAAATATCTCTTCTTTCAATTCTTTTGGGTATATAGCCAAAAGTGGAACTGCTGGATCATATATCAACAAATAGTAATTCTATTTTTAGTTTCTTGAGGGAACTATCATACTGTCTTCCTCATTGGCTGTACCGTCTTACATTCCCACCAACAATGCACAAGGGTTCTAATTTCTCCATATCCTTGACAACACTTGCTATTATCTGGGTGGTTTTTGTTGTTCTTGAAGCATCCATTCTAATGGGTGTGAAGTAGTTATCACTGTAGAGTTAATTTGCATTTCCCTAGTGATTAGTGATATTGAACATTTTTTCATGTGCTGGTTGGCTATTTGTATATCTTTTTTGGAGAAATGTCTATTCAAGGCTTTTTGCCCGTTAAAAAAATTACTTATTTTTAATTGGGGGATAACTGCTTTACAATGTTGTGTTGGCTTCTGCTATACATCAACATGAATCAGCCATAGGTATACATACACCCCCTCCCTTGAACCTCCCTCCTACCTCCCATTCTATCCCACACCTCCAGGTTGTCATAGAGCACCAGGCTGAGCTCCCTGCGCCTTACAGCAAATTTCTACTGGCTATCTGCTTTACATATGGAAATATATATGTGTCAATGCTACTCTCTCAATTCATCCCACCCTCTCCTTCCTCCACTGTGTCCACAAGTCTTTCTCTATGTTTGTATCTCTATTGCTGCCCTACAAATAGGTTCATCATACCATTTTTCTAGATTCCATATATATGTGTTAATATATGATATTTGTTTTTCTCTTTCTGACATACTTAACTCTCTATAATGGGCTCTAGGTTCATCCACCTCACTAAGTGACTCAGATGTGTTCTTTTTTATGGCTGAGTAATATTCCATTGTATATCTATGTACCACAATTTCTTTATCCATTTGTCTTTTGATGGACATCTAGGCTGCCTCCATGTCCTGGCTATTATAAATAGGGCTGCAGTGAACACAGGGGTACATGTGTCTTTTAGAATTGTGGTTTTCTCAGAGTATATGCCCAGTAGTGGGATTGCTGGGTCATATGGTAGCTTTATTCCTAGTTTTTAGAGAAATCTCCATACTGTTCTCCATAGTGGCTGTATCAATTTACATTTCCACAAACAGTGTACTACCAGGGTTTCCCTGGTGGCTGAGCACTAAAGAATCTGCCTGCCAATGCCAATGACAGCGATGCAGGTTCAATTTCTGGGTTGGGAAGATCCCTGGAGAAGGAAATGGCAACCCACTCCAGTATTCTTGCCTGGGAAATCCCACGGACAGGGAAGCCTGGTGGGCAACAGTCCATGAGGTTGCAAAAGGTCAGCCACGGCTCAGCAGCTAAATAACAACAGTGTAAGAGGGTTCCCTTTTCTCCACATCCTCTCCAGCATTTACCATTGGTAGTTTTTGTTTTTAATGATGGCTATTCAGACCGGTATGAGATGATACCTCTTTGTAGTTTTGATTTGCGTTTCTCTAATAATAAGCAATATTGAGCATTTTCCATGTGTTTATTAGCCACCTGCATATCTTCTTTATAGAAATGTCTGTTTAAATCTTCTGCCCATCTTTTGATTAGGCTGTTTGTTTTTCTGCCATTGAGCTGCCTGAGCTGCTTGGGTATTTTGGAGATTAATCCTTTGTCAGTTACTTCATTTGCAATTATTTTCTCCATACTGAAGGTTGTCTTTTCATCTTGTTTATGGTTTCCTTTGCTGTGCAAAAGCTTTTAAGTTTAATTAGATCTTATTTTTGTTTTCAATTTCCATTACTCTAGGAGGTAGGTCATAGAGGATCTTGCTGTGATTTATATCAAAAGAGTATTCTGCCTATGGTTTCCTCTAACAGCTTTATAGGTTCTGGTTTTATATTTAACTCTTTAATCTATTTTGATTTTATCTTTGTGTATGGTGTTAGGAAGTGTTCTAATTTCATTCTTTTACATATAGCTGTCCAGTTTTTTCAGCACCACTTATTGAAGAGACTATCTTTTTCCATTGCATATTCTTTCCTCCTTCTCAAAGATAAGGTGCCTACAGGGTTTACCTTAGGGCTTTTTATCTTACTCCATTGGTCTATATTTCTGTTTTTGTGCCAGTACCATATTGTCTTGATGACTGTAGCTTTGTAGTATAGTCTGATTCAGGAAAGTTGATTCCTCCAGCTTCATTCTTCTTTCTCAAGATTGCTTTGGCTATTCAGGGTCTTTGTGTTTCCATATGAATTGTGAAATTTTTTGTTTTATTTCTGTGAAAAGTACCATTGGCAATTTGATAGAAAGTGAAAAGTGAAAGTGTTAGCCATTCAAGTCATGTCTGACTCTTTGCGACTCCATGGTCTGTCCATGGAATTGTCCAGGCAAGAACTTGATAGGGATTGCATCAAATCTGTACATTGCTTTGGGTAGTATATAGTAATTTTCACAATACTGATTCTTCTAATCCAAGAACATGGTACATCTCTCCATCTGTTTATTTCATCTTTGATTTCTTTCATCAGTGTCTTATAGTTTTCTGCTCTTTTGTCTCCTTAGGTAGGTTTATTCCTAGTTATTCTTTTTATCGTAATGGTGAATGGGACTGATTCCTTAATTTCTCTTTCTGATTTTTCATTGTTAGTATATAGAAATGCAAGGGATTTCTGTGTATTGACTTTGTATCCTGTGACTTTTCTAAATTCACTGATTAGCTATAGTAATTTTCTGATCATACCTATAGGTTTCTACATATAGTATCATGTTGTCTGTAAACAGTGATAGTTTTACTTCTTCTTTTTCAATCTGAATTCCATTTATTTCTTTTTCTTCTCTGACTGCCATGGCTAGGACTTCCAAATTATGTTGAATAATAGTGGCAAGAGTGTTGCCCATTTTTTAATAGTTGCTTTGTTGTTGCTGAGTTTTATTTTTCACATTTTTACATTTTATTTTTTGGCCACACTGTGTCTTTATTGTTGTGTGAGGGCTTTCTTTAGTTGTGCTGAGCATGGGTTACTTTCTAGTTGTGGTGTGTGGGCTTCTCATTGCGGTGGCTTCTCTTGTTGTGGAGCACAGGCCCTAGAGTACCTAGGCTTCAGCAGTTGCAGCTCACAGTCTCTAGAGCACAGGATTAGTACTTGCAGTGCACAGGCTTAGTTGCTGCACAGCATGTAGGATCTCTCCAGACCAGGGATTGAACTGGTATCCCTTGTGCTGGCAGGCAGATTCTTAACCACTGGACACCACCAGGGAAGACCTGTTGTTGAGTTTTAGAAGTTCTCTATACATTCTGGGTATTAATCCATTATCTGATATATGATTTGCAAACATTTTCTCCCATTGTGTAGGTTGCCTTTTTACTGTGGATACTGTCTTTAAATGTATAAAAAAAATTTAACTTAAATAAAATCCAATCTATTTTTTTCTTACTTGTTCCTTTGGTGTCATATCCAAGAAATCACTGCCAAATCCAGTATCATGAAGCATTTGTTCTATTTTTCTTCTAAGAGTTTTCTTCACAGTCATTACATATTTTTACTGCACTGAAACTTTTATTAATATATAATATCCTTCTTTATCTTTTGTAACTTTTTTTTAACTTTCACTTTGATCTAAAATCTATTTATTCTTATATCAGTATAGCCATCACTGTGCTCTTTCAGTTGCTACTTGCATAGAGCATCTTTTTTTCATCTATTCACTTTCAATCTGTTTGTGTCTTTGGGTCTCAAGTGAGTTTCTTACAGACAGCATATAGTTGGATCATGTGGGCTTCTTTTGTTTTTATTAAAGTACAGTTATTTACCATGTTTTGTAAGTTTTAGGTGGACAGAGAAGTGATTCAGTTGTATTTTTTCAGATTATTTTCAATGATAGGTTATTACAAGATATTAAATAGTTTCCTGCAATATACAGTAAATCTTTGTGGCTTATCTGTTTCATTTATGGTGGTGTTTATCTGCTGAGGCCATACTCCTAATTTATGCCCCTACTTCTTTTCCCCTTTGGTAACCATAAGTTTGTTTTCTATGTTTGTGAGTCTGTTATTGTTTTTGTAAAAGATTCACTTATATTATCTTTTAGATTTCACATATAAATGATATCATGTCTCTCTGTCTTATTTCATTTGGCATGATATTCTCTAGCTCCATCCATCATGTTGCAAATGGCAATATTTCATTCTTTTTTGGATCACGTGTTTTTAGCCATCCTGCCAATCTTTGTCTTTTGAGTGAAAAGTTTAACCCATTTATATTTGAAGTAATTCCGGATAAGGAGGAACTTACTTCTGTCTACGTGTCTTCCATATGCCTTATAGTTTTTTTGCCCCTCATTTCCTGCATTACTGTCTTCTTTTGTCTATTTTTTGTAGTGAAAAGTCTAAATTTTTTTCTCATTTCCTTTTGTGTATATTCTACAACTACTTTCTTTGTGGGTACCATGGGGATTACATTCAAATGCTGAAGTTTTAATACTCAAATCTGAATTTATACCAGCTTAACATCAATAATAAGCAAAAACTCTGCTCCTTTACAGTTCTCTGATGATCTCTTTCCATTGCTTATGTCACACAAATAAACTTTTATACACTGCAAACCCCCAAAACATAAATAATTCTTATTATAAATGCATCAATCTCTTAAATTACATGGAAAACAAGATTTGAATTGACAAACCAAAGTTACAGTAATACTATCTTTCACAATAGAAATGTTTTCCTTAAATGCATTACTGTCTTAAATCATGCAGAAAACAAAAAGTGCAATTACAAGTCATTCATTCTTACAGTAATAATATTAGCTTTATGATTGCCCATGTATTTACTTTTCTAGAGATTCTTATTAATATTTCTCCCAATGGCATTGAGTTACCATCTTGTATACTTTCATTTCACTTCTCAGGACTCCCAAGTATTTCTTGCAAGTCAGGTCTAGCAGTCACAAACTCCCTAAGCTTTTACCTCTCTGGGAATGTCTTAATTTCTCTCTCATTTTTGAAGGGCAATTTTGCTGGATATAGGATTCTTGGTTGACAGTTTCTTTCTTTTAGCACTTTGCATACATTTGGTCAACTGTCTTCTGGCTTCCAAAATTTCTGATCAGAAGTCTGCTTGTAATCTTATTGATGATTCCTTGTATGTGATGGTTCACTTCTCTTTTGCTGCTCTTATGATTCTTTGACTTTGAAAATCTGCTTATAATGTGTTTTGATGTGGGTCTCTGAATTCAATTCACCTTCCTTGGAGTTTGAGATTTTTGGTTGGGAAGTGGTCAAACATTATTTCCTTAATGTTTCTCTCTGTCTGTCCTCTTTCTCTGTTTCCTGCCTCCCTCCTTGCTTCTATTTCTGGATTCCCACAATGCATATACTGGTCTGCCTGATGGTATCCCAGGGATCCCTTAGGCTTTGCTTGCTGATAAGAGTCAGTATTCTTTCTGACTTTCTGTCCTTCACACTTGATAACTTCCAAATTCCTATTTTCCTTTTTTAGCCATGCTGTGCAAGTTGTGGGATCTTAGTTTCCCAACCAGGGATCAAATCCAGGTCCTGGCAATAAAAGCACTGAGTCCTAACCAGTGGTCAACTAGGAAATTCCCCAAACTCCTATTTTCAAATTCACTAATTCTTTCTTGTACCTGCTCAAATCTGCCTTTGAAACCCTCCAGTGAGTTTTTCATTTCAGTAACTGAACTTTTCAGCCCCAGAATTTCTTTTTAGGTTTTCTATCTCCTTATTGTTATTTCCATTTTGTTCATACATTGTTTTCTTGGCTTTCTCCACATCTTCTTTTAGCTCTTTGAGATTTAAGACAGGTGTTTTAAAGTCTCTGTCTAGCAGATCTGCTATCAGGTCTTTCTCAGGGACAGTTTATGCTGATTTTTTTTCCCCCTTTGAATGGGCCATACCTTGCTGTTTCTTTGTATGCCTTGTGATTTTTTGTCGAACACTGGTTACTTGAATCTAATAAAACAGTAACTCTGGAAATCAGATTTTTTTTCTCCCCTTTCCCATAACTTGCTGATTTTTGCTTTTTGTTTTTTTTTATTGTTGTAGAGTGTCATTGCGTCACAGATCAGCCTGTGGTGTAAATTTAATGTTTTCTCAAGTCTTTCCTGATCCTTTCCCCAGGCATGCACAATCACTTCTTAACTTTCCACATATATGTGGTTGTTTCTGAATGTCTTAGACTTTAACAATACGAGGAAGTTCAACAAAATGGTTACCTGTTTACCCCTCTGTGATCAGAGCAACAATCAGCATCCTGAGATACAGCCCTAATACTTAGAAGAAAGGGCTCTTTTTGCCCATCTTAGCTCCCTCACATTCTGTGTGCAAATTACATGCACAGCTGCCTGGCACTGGCTAAGGGTGGGAGGATAGGTAGTTGCTACTGTGTGCAGCCAAAATTGACAGAAATAGCCACAATTTACACAATTTACCCTTTAATTCTTCCCCTGGAAGTTGTAAGCCCTCAACAGACTCCAAAGTTCTAAAATAGTTACATCAGACATATTCTGCCTGTGCAACTGCTGCCCAAGTGGGGAAACAGATTCCTGGTCCTTTCTACTTTGCCACCTTCCCAGAATCCCTCCCTCTCTTTTTAATGATATTTTTGTGACTCTTATTGTTTGGGGGAAGGTAGGGCACTGGCATGGGGTCTGGGGAATAGGTTTACTCCCCAGTAGGTTTATTAGCTTCTAAACCCCAATAGGTTTTAGTTTTTAAACCCAATCCTCATTTCCAATGCTTCTTCCTTGCCTCCCATCACTAAGGCCGAAAAGCCAGATACTTACTTTTCCAGTTACCCATGCAGGTAAGATTAAATCTGTCATACAGTTCAGGCCAATGAGACACAGAAAACTACTGGGAGTTGGGGTAGAAGACCGCATTTCTGGGAAAGCATTTACTTCCTTACAAAAGGGAAAGCTAGAAGAAGAAAATTCCTGGTGCTATTCCTTTTTTCTTCCTTATCTGACAGTGAGGCAACAAAACTTGAGACTGAAAGGTAAAATAGCTAAAAAGGGCAGAGAAGAGAGGCAGAAAGAGCTGTCTTCAACAACCTTGCTTAACTGCTCCACCTTAATTCTTAGACTTCTTGTGTTACATGTATTTATAAAGTTTTAAGTTACTGTTAGGTACCAGCAACTGAAACCATTCCTAACCCATACATAATGATTTTCAGGATATAGATTTTTCCTCATTTTCTATTTAAGGGACATGAATATGGAATATGCAATAAAATATCTTGCTCTATGTCTTCAAGAATATTTATCAATTGTACCCTAATGCAGAATTCCATTTTCACTTTCACACAGTATAGCAAATAAATTATTCTTTTTTTTTCTTCCAAATAAATTATTCTATCTCATCATCAGCTATAGCCTCCCGGGCTCCTTAAAAACAATGGCTACACATTGTCTGGGCTTTGGGAAGGGACAAAACAGTAAGAGTGAGGGTACTATGATGCTGCTCTTGAAACTGAAGCAGTTGAAGATTACTAAGGTATGGAGGTTGAGTCTGAACTTTTCTTATTCCTGGCTGCCCCTCTTCCTCAATACTTAATGGCTGGCTCTTCATTAAACACCAGGGTACTCTTGGGAACTATGCTAAAGATTTAACAACAGTAGATCCATTATCTTTCTTTAGATGGCAGCTACTTACTTCGATAGATTAAATGCTCAACAAACTTCAAAGGACCAGTGCCTAAGAGCAGAGAAATCCCAGGGACAATTCAGCAGGGCTTGGTCCTGTGTCAGTTACATGGTTAATTGCTTTCTCCACAGCTCTTGCCTAATGGTAGACCTTTTAGTATTCTACTTTCCAGATGTAGGCACTTAGTTGGGGTACCATTAAAGTTCCCTAAGGAACATATTTAGTTCTTAACCAAGCAAGGAAAGCTTCTTTTTGGGTCAAATGATTACCACATAGTCCTATTAAGTTCTTACTGACATTACAAACTTATGTTTTTCAATCTCATTTCTCTTCCCAAATTCTTACTAGGATATTATGAGCTCTTAAAAAACATCAAATACTTTTAATTTTTAATTTCCTACACAGTAAAAAAAAAAAAAAAATGTGTTGTCATTCCTGGGACTCACACATATGGGTGGAAGGACAAACATGCAGTGTGAACAGTATGGACCTTAACCATTAAAGTTAAGAAAATCTACTACACTGTGTTTTTCTCTTGCGGTACAAAAAATTTCATTATGGAAAAAGAATACTCTAACACACCTAAACATATCTCAGATATGCAGATGACACTAACCTTATGGAAGAAAGTGAAGAGGAACTAAAGAGCCTCTTGATGAAAGTGAAAGAGAAGAGTGAAAAGGCTGGCTTAAAACTCAATATTCAAAAAACTGAGATCATGGCATCCAGTCCCATCACTTGATGGCAAACAGATGGGAAAACAATGGAAACGGTGACAGAGTTTATTTCTTGGGCTCCAAAATCATTGCAGATGGTGACTACAGCCATGAAATTAAAAGATGCTTGCTCCTTGGAAGAAAAGCTATGCCTAACCTAGAGAGCGTATAAAAATGCAGAGAGATTACTTTGCCAACAAAGTTCTGTCAAGTCAAAGTTTTGGTTTTTCCAGTAGTCATGTATGGATGTGACAGTTGGACCATAAAGAAAGCTGAGCACCAAAGAAATGATGCTTTTGAACTGTGCTGTTGGAGAAGACTCTTGAGAGTCCCTTGGACTGCAAGGAGATCCAACCAGTCAATCCTAAAGGAAATCATCCCTGAATATTCATTGGAAGGACTGACACTGAAGCTGAAGCTCCAATACTTTGGCCACCTGATGCAAAGAACTAACTCACTGGAGAAGACCCTGATGCTGGAAAGACTGAAGGCAGGAGGAGACAGGGAAGACAGAGGATGAGATGGTTGGATAGCATCTGCAACTCGACGGACATGAGTTTAAGCAAGCTCCGAAAATCGGTGAAGGACAGGGAAGCCTGACATGCTGCAGTCCATGGGGTCACAAAGAGTTGGACACGACACAGCGACTAAACTGAACCAACAGAAACACGTCTTGTAAACACAGGAGATTCTGAATGCTTACAATGAGCTGAGCAGAGCATATACGAGTCACAGAACAGAGTATACAATAACTAAAACCCTGCCTTGTAAGGGCATATACAACTTACTACTGTAACAGTTAAGCCAAAAGAAAAATTAAGCTGAGGGACAGAGAGAGAGAAAGATGGTGGGGAGAGGAGAAGGAGAAAGATATCTAGATATCTGTCTCTAAAAGTGTGCTTAGATTGTTGGGGCAAGCTTACAAGATTACACTCACTCAGTCTAAATAATTCCAAAACACAGCAATGCGATTTTGTTTTAAAGAAGCTATCAAATCTTGAGTGCCCAGAGCCTTAGCAACCACAGAAGAGGTTACAGGCTGATAAAGAAATGGGCAAAGACAAAGACTCAAATGGTTTGGCAGCCTCTAGAATAAACCACCTTACAGTTGTTGGGGGAAGGACACTGACTGAAACCACCCACCCTGGCCAGGTACCATAGTAACCATCTGAGTGAGTTATCTTATGACAGGTGGTCCTAGTAAGGAACACAGAACTAAAAAGCCACTACCAACCAGAAGAGTTTGGGAAAGGTCAAAAGGACATGCCACGTGTCCTACTACCTCCCAGAATCCTTCTTGCTGGCATCCATCTGCGCTGAGCAATGCGTGAACCACCAGGAAGGACTCTGAATCAGAACAACTGGCCAAAGACAACCAGGAAACTAATCCCATCACCAAAAAATCCAAAACTGCAAGCCATGTGGCAGAGCAGTACTCTTGGATTCCCTTACCCTACCGCTCTCCACCTGGCGCCCCTTCCCAATAAAGTCTCTTGCTTTGTCAGCTCATGTATCTCCTTGGATAATTCATTTCCGAGTGTTAACCTTTTGGGCCCCGGAAGAGTCCCCCTTCCTGCAACACAGGTATACTGATTCTGCTTTGCCACCTTAATTTAATGCAGCAAAAACTTCTTACCCCAATTTGTTGACATATTTGGCTGATATATTTTTGTGTCTAAATAGTTTTTAAATTAAACCAGGCAAATGGCAAACTTATTAAATTTTGAATGTTTGCTTTTTAGACATTAGAGATAAATTTTAGAATGCTGGCCACTGAATAGATGTCTATAATAAAAGAACACAGGCAGGCAGAGAGAGGAAAAGAATGGAATCTATGCTGCCTAACAGTAACACTTATTCACATGCTACTTGACTTTCACAGTGATCCAAAACAGCAACAACATCAGGTAGTGGGGAAACTGCCCCTGCTAACCTCTCCAGCCTCATCTTCTCCTGCTCTGCATCACAATATGTGCTCCAGCAACATAAAACTATATGCAGTTTCTCTGAACATGATATGCCGCTTCATTTTTTTGTATATGCTGTTCTCTTATGTGTGGAATACTCTTCTCCACCTTCTGTCTGGCAAATTTCTACTTATCTTTCAAAACCAGTTAAAGCATCATTTCCTCCATGAAACCTTCCCTGATGTCTAATAGACCTCTCCATACCTGTGAATACTTACAAGTAACTACATTTCTATGTCTGCTTCCCCTATGAGATAGTGTGTACGTAGATGTCTTACACATCTTTCTGTCACAGTATCTAGTGTTATGCCGAGCATGCTGCAGATATTCAAAAAATTTTTTTTAATTAAATTGAATCCACAAAAGCTAAAGAGAAGAGCTGAAGAAATTGAGAAAATTATTCATTGACTATCTTCTGTAAACCTGTTCCCAGGCTTACTCAAGTTTGGACGTATCCAGCAAAATACACAAAGGGAAATACCTTGATTTTAACAATGGATCTTTTTTGTACACACAGCCTCTTACTAGAGACATTTGTGAAAACCAATAGTCAATTTTTGATTGTGGTTTAAAATGATAACAAATTGCTCCAATTACATAGAACCTCCACCCATTCCTACCTCCCATTAAACAGAATGGAGACAAACCAGCAGGTGGTAATGGGATCCTGTTAACCTTCATATCACATTACAGCATGCCCATGTTAGTCAGGGGAAGGTAGGAGAGAAAGGATAAATATAAAAGCCATTAAGCATACCAGTGGGTGTCAGGGAGGAGTTAGTAAGACTCTAGTACTCCTAGTTTCCACTTTTTGGTAATAACTCACTACCACAACATGGTAGGCCAATAATGGCTCCCATACTAGCTCACTAGAGTTGACAAAGTACCACAAACCTGGGGGCTTAAATAACAATTTATTGTCTCATAATTCTGGAGGCCAGAGTTTGAAATCAAGATGTCAGCAGGGCTTCCTCCTGAAGGATGTAAAGGAGAGTCCAACCCATGTTCCTCTCCTAGCTTCTGGTGGTTTACCAGTAATCTTTGGTGTTACATGGCTTGTGGCAGCGTAACTCCAACTTTTACACCCTGGGTATACACCTGTGTCCCATTTTCTCTTTTTATAAGGACATCAGTCATACTGGATTGGAGACCTACTCTACTCCAGTATGACCTCATTATCAACTAATTACATCTATGATCCTATTTTCAAATAAGGTCACATTCTGAGGTACTTGGGACTAAGATTTCAACATGTATATTTAGGGGCATAATTCAACTCATAACAGCTCCCCAAAAGATGCCCATGTCCTAATTCCTAGAATCCATGAAGGTTACCTATACGATGACTATATTAAAGGTTTTGAGATGAAGAGGTTATCCTGGATTATACAATTGAGCTCTCAATGCCATCACAAGCACCGCTGTAAGACAGAGGTGCTTACAGACAAAGAAAAAGGTGATGTGAAGACTGAATCAGAGACTGGAATGATGTGGCCACAAGCCAAAAAATGCTGGCAGTCATCAGAAGCTGGAAGAGGTAAGGAGGTAAGGAAAGGATTCTCCTGAGAGCCTCCAGAGGGGGTGTGGCTCTGCCTGCACCTTGATTTTGGACTTCTGACCACCTGAACTGTGAGCATAACAAACATGGTATATATTAAACCAACTATCAGTAATCAATAATCACTTTAAATGTCAATAGTCTAAATATATCAATTAAAGACATGATCAGAGTGGATCAAAACACAAGACCTGGACTTCCCTGGTGGCTCGTGGTAAAGAATCTGCGCCGACGTAGGGGACACAGGTTCAATTCTGGGTCAGGGAAGATCCCACATGCCACAGGACAAGTAAGCCTGTGCTCTACAGCTACTCGGAGAAGGCAATGGCACCCCACTCCAGTACTCTTGCCTGGAAAATCCCATGGATGGAGGAGCCTGGTGGGCTGCAGTCCATGGGGTCGCAAAGAGTCGGACACGACTGAGCGACTTTACTTTCACGCACTGGAGAAGGAAATGGCAACCCACTCCAGTGTTCTTGCCTGGAGAATCCCAGGGACGGGGGAGCCCGGTGGGCTGCCGTCTACGGGGTCGCACAGAGTCAGAGACGACTGTAGTGACTTAGCAGCAGCAGCAGCTACAACTACTCAATCAGCACTCTAGGGTCCACAAGCCACAACTACTGAGCCCACATGCTGCAACTACTGAAGCTTGCAGACTCTAGGGCCCATGCTCTGCAAAGCCCTTGCACTCCAACTAGAGAGTAGCCTGTGCTCTCCACAACTAGAGAAAGCCCGTGTGCAGGATTAAAGACCCAGCACAGCCAAACATAAATAAATAAAACAAGACCCAACTATATGTTATTTACCAGAAACTCACTATAAGTATAAAGACATATATAGATTCAAAATATGGGATAGGAAGGGGATGAGTATATGCCTATGGCTGATTCATAATGATGTATGGCAGAAACAATTACAATATTGTAAAATCACCACAATATTTTAAGTTCAATTCAGTTCAGTTGCTCAATAGTGTCTACTCTTTGTGACCCCATGGACTGCAGCACGCCAGGCCTCCCTGTCCTTCACCAACTCTCAGCGCTTTCTCAAACTCATGTCCATCAAGTTGGTGATGCCATCCAACTATCTCATCCTCTATTGTCCCCTTCTCTTCCTGCCTTCAATCTTTCCCAGCATCAGGGTCTTTTCAGATGAGTCAGTTCTTCGCATCAGGTGGCCAAAGGACTGGAGCTTCAGCTTCAGCATCAGTTCTTCCAATGAATATTCAGGACTGATTTCCTTTAGGATTGACTGGTTTGATCTCCTTGCTGTCAAAGGGACTCTCAAGAGTCTTCTCCAACAGCACAGTTCAAAAGCATCAATTCTTTGGTGCTCAGCTTTCTTTATGGTCCAATTCTCACATTCATACATTTCTACTGGAAAAACCATAATTTTGACGATACATACCTTTATCAGTAAAGTAATGTCTCTACTTTTTAATATGCTCTCTAGGTTGGTCACAGTTTCTCTTCCAAGGAGCAACTGTCTTTTAATTTCATGGCTGCAGTCACCATTTGCAATGACTTTGGAGCCCAAGAAAATAGTCTCTCACTGTTTTCATTGTTTCACCATCTATTTGCCATGAAGTGATGGGACTGGATGCCATAATCTTAGTTTTTTATAGGCTGAGTTTTAAGCCAGCTTTTTTACTCTCCTCTTTCACTTTCTCTAAGAGGTTCTTTAGTTCCTCTTTGCTTTCTGCCATAAGGATGGTGTCATCTGCGTATCTGAGGCTATTGATATTTCTCCCTGCAATCTTGATTCCAGCTTGTGCTTCCTCCAGTCCAGCATTCCACATGATGTATTCTGCATATGAGTTAAATAAGCAGGGTGACAGTATACAGCCTTGATGTACTCCCTTTCCAATTTGGAACCAGTCTGTTGTTCCATGTCCAGTTCTAACTGTTGCTTCTTGACCTGCATACAGGTTTCTCAGGAGGCAGGTCAGGTGGTCAGGTATTCTCGTCTCTTGAAGAATTTTCCACAGTTTATTGTGATCCACACAGTCAAAGGCTTTACTGTAACCAATGAAGCAGAAGTAGATATTCTTCTGGAATTCTCTTGCTTTTTCTATTATCCAACAGATGTTGGCAATTTGCCCTCTGGTTCCTCTGCCTTTTCTAAATCCAGCTTGAACATCTGGAAGTTCTTGGTCCATGTACTGTTGAAGCCAAGTTTGGAGATTTTTGAGGATTACTTTCCCAGTGTGTGAGATGAGTGCAATTGTGTGGTAGTGTGAACATTCTTTGGCATTGCCTTTCTTTGAGATTGGAATGAAAATTTTTCCAGTCTTGTGGCCACTGCTGAGTTTTCCAAATTTGATGGCATATGGAGTGCAGCACTTTAACAGCATCAGCTTTTAGGATTTGAAATAGCTCTGCTGGAATTCCAACACCTCCATTAGCTTTGTTCATAGTGATGCTTCCTAAGGCCCACTTGACTTCACACTCCAGGATGTCTGGCTCTAGGTGAGTGATCACACCATTGTGGTTATCTCGGTCATGAAGATCTTTTTTGTATAGTTCTGTGTATTCTTGCCACATCTTCTTAATATCTTCTGCTTCTGTTAGGTCTATACCTACGTTTCCGTTCTTTATTGTGCTCATTTTTGCATGAAATGTTCCTTTGGCATCTCTAATTTTCCTGAAGAGATCTCTAGTCTTTCCCATTCTATTGTTTTTCTCTATTTCTTTGCATTTCCTCTATTTCTTTGTAATATTGTAAAGTTATTTTAAATATTATCTTCCAATTGAAATAAAATTTTTAAAAAGGAAGGGAATGGAAAAAATACCATGGTAACACTAGTCAAAAGAATGGGGAGGAGCTATAATAACTTCAGACAGAGCAGTCTTCAGAGCAAGGAAAGTCATCAGGGATAAAGAGAGGCATTACATAATGATAAAGGGATAAATACTCCAAAAAGACAAAAAAAAAAAAATTTAGTATATATGTACCTAACAACAGAGTGTCAAAACATGTGACACCAAAACTGACAGAAAAACAGGTAAACAGATAGGAAAAACAGATAAACCAACTATTATAGTTGGTGGCTTTAACATTCTTCTATCAGAAATGGACAGATCCAGCAGGCAGGAAATCAGGAAGCACACTGCTGAACTCAACAACACCATCAATCAACTGAATATAATTGACATCTATAGAATACTTCATCCAAGAATAGTAGATTACACATTCTTCTCAGGTTCACATGGAAGGAACATTCACTAAGACAGACCTTAACAAATAATCATACACTATCTGCTCTCAGATCACAATGGACTTGATAAAGAACAAATTAAAGCCAAAGTAAGTAGAAGAAAATTAATAAAAATCAGAACAGAAATAAAAAAACAAGAAATCAATAAAGTCAAAACCTGATTCTTTAAAAAGGTCAATAAAGTTGATAAACCTTTAGACAGGCCATGAAAGAGAGAAGACACAAATTACTAGTACCAGATGTCAAAGAGGGACACCACTCCAGATTGCATGGATGTTAAAAGGATAATAAAGGAATATTATGAATAATACTATGTCCACAAACTTGATAACCTAGATGAAATGGTCCAATTCCTTAAAAGACACAATCTGCTAAAACTCACACAAGAAGAAATGGACAACCTGAAAAGGCCTCTATCTTTTAATCAGATTGACTCAACAATTAACAACTTTCCCAAACAGAAAGCACCAGGCCCAGATGTGTTCATTGGTGAATTCTACCAAACATTTAAGGAATAAACTATACAAATTTTCTACAGTCTTCTCTAGAGGACAGAAGCAGAGAGAAAACCTCCTAACTTATTCTATGAGGCCAACATTACTCAAATACCCAAACCAGAGAAAGACATTACAAGAAAATATGACTACAAACCATTCTCTCTCATGAACATTAATGTAAAGATCCCCAACAAAATGTTAGTAAATCAAATCCATCAATATATAAAAAGAGCTATACACCATAACCAAGTGGGATTTATTTCAAGTATGCAAGGCTTGTTCCACATTCAAAAATTAATGAATGCAATCCGTCACATCAGCAGGCTAAAGAAGAAAAATGTCATGATCATATCAATAGATAAAGAAAGAGCACTTGACAAAATCTTGCACGAATTCATGATAAAAACTCTCAGCAAACCAAGAATATATGGGAACTTCATTAACTTGATAAAGAACATCTACAAAACACCTACAGTTAACACTAAATGGTGAAAAGCTCAAAGCTTTTCTGCTAAAATCAAGCACAAAGCAATGACATCCCCCACTCTCACCACTCTTTTTCAGCATTGTACTGAATACCCCAGTTAATGCAATAAGATAAGAAAAGGAAATAAAAGTCACAGAGATCAGGAAGGAAAAAAGAAAACTGTTTGCAGTTGACATGATCATCTAGAAAATCCAAAAGAAGTAACAAAAATAAAGTAACTCCAAAAATAAATTATAGAAAAATTCCAGGATACAAGGTTAACATACAGTCATCATCTGTTTTACTATATACCAGAAATAAACATGTGGGATTTGAAATTAAAAACACAATGCCATTTATATTCAGTTCAGTTCAGTCGCTCAGTCGTGTCCGACTCTTTGCAACCCCACGAATTACAGCACGCCAGGCCTCCCTGTCCATTACCAACTCCCGGAGTTTACTCAAACTCATGTCCATCGAGTCGGTGATGCCATCCAGCCATCTCATCCTCTGTCGTCCCCTTCTTCTCCTGCCCTCAATCCCTCCCAGCATCAGGGTCTTTTCCAACGAATCAACTCTTTGCATGTGGTGGCCAAAGTACTAGAGTTTCAGCTTCAGCATCAGTCCTTCCAATGAACACCCAGGACTAGTACCTCCCCAAATTAAATACAAAGGTATAAATCTAACAAAATATGTGAAAGATCTACATGAGGAAAATTATAAAATTCTGATGAATGAAATCAAAGAACAACTAAATGGGTATTTTTTGTAAAGATGATGTAATTTCTTCCCAACTTGATCTATATATTTAATGCAATCCCAATCAAAATCACAGCAAATTATTGTGGATGTCAACAATCTGATTCTAAAGTTTATATGGAGAGGCAAAAACCCAAAATAACCAACTGTTCTACTGAAGAAGAACAATGTTGATGGACCAACAGTACCTAACTCCAAGATATACTATAAAGCTATGGGTAATCAAGATGTAGTATTGGTGAAAGAACAGATTAAAAGATCAGTGGAACAGAGTAGAGAATCCAGAAATAGACCCATATAAATATAGTTAATTTATTTTTAACAAAGGAGCAAAGACACAAACATTCTTCTCAGGTGCACACGAAATATTCTCCAGGATGAATCACATGTTAGGCCACAAAACAGTCTTAATAAATTTAAGAATACAGAAGTTACACCAAGCATATTTTCAGACCAGAATGGTATGAAACTAGAAATTAGTCACAAGAAGAAAACTAGAAAATTCACAAATATGTAGAAATGACATATGCTACTGAACAACCAATACGTCAACAAAGGACTTGAAAGAGAAAGAAATTCCTTGAGACAAAGTAAAATGGAAATATAAAATACTGAAATTTACGGTATGCAGCAGAAGCAGTTCTAAGAGGGAAGCTAAGACCAATAAATGTCTACCTCAAGAAATAAGAAAAAAATCTCAAGTAACCTAACTTTATAGTTCAAGGAACTAAAAAAGAACAAACAAGGCCTGAAGTTAGGAGAAGGAAAGAAATAACAAAGATCAGAGCAGAAATAAATGAATTAGAGACTAAAAAGACAATAAAAAAGATCAATGAAACCAAGAGCTGGTTCTTTGAAAAGATAAACAAAATTGACAAACATTTAGCTAGAATCACCAAAAAAAAAAAAAAAAAAAAGCACTAAATAAAACAAGAAAAAATCAAACAGAAATGAAAGAGGAGACATTACAAGTGATACCTCAGAAATACAAAGTATCATAAGAGACTACTACAAACAACTGTAAGTCAACAAACTGGACAACCTAAGAGATACGGATAAATTCCTAAAAACATACAAGTATCCAAGACTGAGTCATGAAGAAATAGAAAGTATGAACAGACCTGTTTACCAGTAAGGAGTTTGAATCAGTAACCAAAAACATCCCAACAAACATAGGTCCAGGACCAGATGAACTGTACCAAGCATTCAAAGAATTAACACCAATCCTCAAACATCCAAAAAATTAAAGAAGAGGGAACACTTACAAACACATTTTACAAGGCCAGCATTACCCTGACACCAAAACCAGAATATCACAAGAAAAGAAAATTATGGGCCAACATCCCTGATAAACATAAATGCAAAAATCCTCAACACCATATTAATAGAATTCAACAATACCTTAAGAGGAATCATATACCATGGTCAAGTGGGATTTATTCTAGGGATACAAGGATAGTTCAGTATCTAATACACCATTCAATGTGATATACCACATTTACCAAATGAAGGATAAAAAATATTCCATCATCTCACTAGATGCAGAAAACATATGACAAAATTCAACATTAGTTATGATAAAAATTCTCAACAAAGTGAGTATAGAGGGAACATACCTCAGCGTAATAAAGGTCACACATTTGACAAGCCCATAACATCATACTGAACAATGAAAAGCTAAAGTTTTCCTCTAAGATCAGGGACAAAACAAAACACCACATTTACCATTTTTATTCAACACAGTATTGGAAGTCCTAGCTACAGCAGTTAGTCAAGAAAAAGAAATAAAAGTCATCCAAATTGGAAAGGAAGAAGTAAAACCATCATTATTTGCAGATGATACATAGAAAACCCCAAAGACCACGAAAAAATTCTTAAAGTGAATTCAGTAAAGGATGAGGATAAAAAATCAATTAAAAATGTTGTATTTCTACACACTAATAATGAACTATCATAAAGAAAAATTAAGAAAACAATACCATTTATAATTGCATCAAACAGAATAAAATACCCAAGAATAAATATCACCGCAAAAGTGAAAGGCCTGTACACTGAAAACTCTTAAGACATTGACAAAAGAAACTGAAGAAAACACAAATAAATGGAAAGATAATCATGTTCATGGACTGGAATAATTAATACTGTTAAAATGCCCATACTATCCAAAGCAATATACAGGTTCAGTGCAATCCTTACCAAAATTCTAATGGCATTTCTTACAAAAAGAACAATCCTAAAATGTGTATGGAAGCACAAAAGAATCTGAATAGTCAATGAAATCTTGAGAAAGAACAAACCTGGAGGCATCATGCTCCGTGATTTCAAACCATATCACAAAACTATAGTAATCAAAACTGTATGATCTTGGCATAAAAACCAACATACACACACAAAAAAAATACAAAAAAAAAAAAAAAAACAAAACCAACATACATATCAATGAAAGACAGCCCCAAAAAACTCATGCATATATCACTAATTTATGACAAGACTATACAATGGGAGAATAGGGAGTTTCCTCAAAAAATGGTGTTAGGAAAACTGGACAGTCACATGCAAAAGAGTAAAAACTGGACCACTATCTAATACCAAATACAAATATTAAAATTCAAAATGGATTAAAAACTTGAATGTAAGACCAAGACCTGAAACCATAAAACTCTTTAAGGAAAAAACAGAGGCAATAAGCTCCTTGCCATCCATATTGGTGACTGTTTTTTGGATCTGACACCAAAAGCAAAGGCAGCAAAAACAAAAACAAGTGAGAATACAACAAACTAAGAAGCTTCTGCATGAAAAAGAAAATCATCAACAAAATGAAAAGACAACCTACTGAATAAGAGAAAATATTTGCAAAATATATATCTGATAAGGAGTTAATATCCAAAATATATAAAGAACTCATACAACTCAATAGCAAAACCTCACACAATTCAATTAAACATGGCAGAGGATCTGAATATTTTTCCAAAGAAGACATACATATGGCCAACTGATACATGAAAAGATACTGAACAACACTATTCCATATCCATGGATACAGAGAGCCAATCATATATGGAATCTTAAAACAAAACAAAACCCCACCAAACTTATAGAGAACAAATTGGTAGTTACCAGAGATGGGGGGTGAAGGGGGTCAAATAGGGGAAGGGGGTGAAAAGGCACAAATTTCCAGTTATAAATAAATCATGGGGATTTAATGTATAGTATGGTGACTACAGTTAATATATTACATATTTGAAAGTAGCTAAGAGAGAAAAAGTTTTCATCCCAAGGAAAAAAAATTCTGTAATTATGTAAGTTGATGGATGTTAACTAGATTTACTGTGGCCATAATTTTGCAGTATATGTAAATATTAAATCATTATGCTGTACACCTAAAACTAATATAATGTTATATGTCAATTACACCTCATTTTAAAAGAAAAGAGCAAAAGCCATACAATAAAGATAATCTTTTCAACAAATAGTTCTGAAATAGTGCTTTGCAACAACTTGAAATCCATAAGCAAAAAAGTGAATACAGACACAGACTTTAAACCTTTTGCAAACCTAATTCAGAATGGATCATAAACGTAAATGTGAAACACAAAACAATAAAACTCCCAAAAGATAACATAGGAGAAAACCTAGGTATAATCTTGGGTTTGGCAATGACTTTAGAGATAACACCAAAGGCATGATCAATGAAAGGAATAATTGATAAGTTGGACTTCATTAAATAAAAACTTGTGTTCTGTGAAAAACAATGTCAACAGAATGAGAGAAGGCAAGCTTCAGCCTGAGAGAAAGTATTTGCAAAAGACACATTTGATAAAGGACTGTTATTCAAAATACATATAGAACTCTTAAATCTCAACAATAAGGATGGGGCTTCCCTATTGGTCCAGTGGTTAGGACTCTGCACGTCCACTGCAGGGGGTGTGGGTTTGATCTCTGGTTGGGGAACTAAGATCTCACATGCTGCCCAGTGCAGCAAGAAACAAACAAACAAAAACTCAACATTAAGGAAACAAACAACCAAGTTAAAAAACAGGCCAAAGACCTTAGCAGACATCTCACCAAAGATATACACATAGCAGACAAAAAACCTATAAAGAGATGCTGCACATCGTATGACATCAGCAAAATGCAAATTAAAACAACAAAGGCATACCACCACACATCTATTCTACTGGTCAAAATTTGGATCACTGACAATACCAAATACTGACAAGGGTGTGAAGCAAAAGGAACTCTCATTCACTGCTGGTGGGAATGAAAAAGGACAGAGTCACTTTGGAAGACAATTTGGCAGTTTCTTGAAAATTTACGTCCACACCAAAACCTGCACATGGATTTTCACAGCAGCTTTATTCACAACTGCCAAAACTTGGAAGCAACCAAGATATCCTTCAGTAGGTAAATGGATAAATAAACTGTGGTACATCCAAAGGAATATTACTCATTGCTAAAAAGAATTGAGGTACCAAGCTATGGAAAGACATGAAGGAATCTTAAACACATATTAAGTAAAAGATGACAATCTGAAAAAACCTACATACTATATGATTCCAATTATGTGGCTTTTTGGAAAAGGCACAGCTTTGGAGACACCAAAAAGATCAGTGGTTGCTCGGGGGGCGGGGAGGGGGGGCTAAGGGGAAAATGAATTCCCTCATTCAGGGGGCACAGAGGATTTTTATGGCAATGAAACTATTCTGTATGATAATATAATGATGACTATATGTCATTATATATTTTCCAAACCCATCAAATGTACACCAACAAGAGTGAGCTCTTAGGTGAGCTGTGGACTTGGGGTGATTATGGTGTGTCAGTGTACGTTCATTAGCTGAAACAAATATGCCACTCTGGTGGGGCATGCTGACAACAGGAAAGGCTACGTTTGTAGGGAAGCAGGGAGTATATGGGGAATTGCTGTACTGTCCTCTCAATTTTGCTGGAAAGCAATCTTAAAAATTTTTGGAAACCACCAAGAAAAGTAAATTGTTCCAAGTTTATTCTCAGAGTGCTTAGGAAAGAGCCTGAAAAATTAAGCCTGAAGTAGAATGAATACTCATTGCTTATATGTCTAATGTGAAGACAGAAAAGCATGGCATAGCAGAAAAGTCCAGCTTTCAAACAAGAATTGTTGTCTCTGTGACAGAGCTCCAATCTAATTATGTCCTAGCCACTGATTTTTCTATCACCATTTCCCCTTTGTTTCAGAGACAGCATCCACGACCTTCTGTCCATGTGGTGGAGGAAGAAATTGCTTCCCAGAAAGGCTTAGCCCACTGCATTTTACTAGATAAAGAAAAAACAAAAAGCCATTCGACTCTGACAAGCCGATTATTGTCTATGGAGGAGCAAAATGCCTCCCTTAGGACCGCAAGGTACAATATGTTCAAACCTTTAACCACTGCTCTGCCATGAGCTGCTATATGTGTGCACACAACTCTCTCCTCTGAGCAATCACATGCATAACTGAAAGTATTAAGCCTCCAGGAAGCCCTGTCTGGCTGTAGCTTTAAATGCATATAAAGTACAATTAAAAGAATGATGAAATAGTCTCCCCTTTTCACTTTTGCAATTATCTAGGTAAAAATTAAAAGGGAGGAAAAAGAAAGACTGAAGAGGGAATAGGCAAATTACTGAATCTAACATGATGCCTGATAGAACATATGTAGACATATAGACCCCCAAAAATTTTACAGTAACTACTTTTACTGTTCCCTTTCAATACAGTTTAAGCAGACTACAGTCTCTTCCTTAATCCCAGGAAATACCTGAAACTGAATAAACATAACACAGTGAAAAAAATTAATGCACACAGATTGCCACTGTGTAAAAAAAAATGATGCTCACTTAAGTGACAAATGTCTGTAATACTATTTGCCCACTCTGGTATTATACAGCTATCTCCACCTACACACCACAACAGATCTTTAAAACTATCTCAACAACTCTCTTCACTTGAGTCAAATAACTTATGGCAGTGAAAGATTTTTGTTGCTGCTGTTGTTCTGGTCAGTAAGCTTGAGAACAGAGATACAAAAAGGAGGTAACTGAGGCTAGCATTAAAATGTAAGGCCTTTTTCTTTTTTAAAAAATAATCATCTAATCATCTATCCTGCTAAGCTGTCATCGTCTACCTGATAACCTCTTAGGAGCCAAGCTTGCAGTTTCTGTTTGATAGGTTGTTGCTCTCAATCACCTCTCCTTTGTATTTAGAATTTTACAGAAACTACAGGCAGGAGACAGACAGACACACACACAAACACACAAACATGCATCCACACACACTGGCTTGTCAGAGGTATCCAACAAAATAAACAAATGAGATCTCTGGACATCCAGAGTTATCATTTTGATAGTTTGTGACCTTGCCCAATAAGGAAGGCATTCTCAGCTCAGAAGCCAAGCATTTGACTTCTTTGTCAGAGGTAGAAAAGAAAAGACTCCAGTCAGATATATCCTGCGGCTGAATGCAGTTAGTTTTACATAGTCCACAGTTATATAATGAATCACTATCAGAATCAAGAAGGAAATGTACATTTTAAGCAACTTTCCAGTAAAGGATAAAGACATTCAGACAAAAAAAGAATACCTTTGCTAAAAATATCAACTATAAGACTCTCCAATCTCTTTTGGTCCTTTATGTGTTCATGTATATATTTTTTAAATCACAAATTATTTCACATAAATATTTCCATGTATCTACTTGGTTATGTAATTCCACTTCCAATGATAAAATGTCCACTGCATCAACACACCACAGTTCATAAGAGAAAAGGAAAAAGTAGATACATGGAAGTGCTATGACGTCAAAGAAGGAAAGAATGTGAGATCTGAGTGGAGAAGAATTCTGTTAGTCAACAAGTTAAGACCTTCCATGCAATCATACCTCCAAAAAGTCAGAAAATAAATGAGCTATCAACCACTGGACAGATCACATATCTCACTACATTGGTAATACACTCCAAATCATACCCTGATTCTACCTTAGTCATGTTTCCTCTTGTTACCAAATAGTACTACAGCCTCAATAACAAAAGCCCCACTGCTACATGGCACTACATAAAGCAAGACACCCAGATACCATCCTCTGCATCTTTTTTTTAGTTCTACCACTTTATTGCTACCAACCCATCTGCCTCCACCCTTGTGCACACATGCTCTGGCATGTAACCCCATGGACTGCAGCCTGCCAGGCTCCTCTGTCCATGGACTTTTCCAGGCAAAAATACTGGAGTGGGTTGCCATTTCCTTCTCCACATCCTCTACATCTTATAGCCATAAAACTAAGAAGAGAAAGAAGGGAATATGAAACAGGAAGTGACCAAGTCTACAATTCACAAAGATGATACCACAGTGTATCTTTGGGCCTATTAGTGGAGAAGGCTGAAGCTATGGTTTTTAGGTCACAGTTTTCTAGTTTTATCTACATTTCTGGTTAGTCAAGAATTAGTTTTCTTTCCCATCCTAAAATCATGCCCCTGCTACTAAATAGTGGTTGTTTGCCTCACAGAGTTAGATACATCTCAGCAGCATTCCCAGGCAGATAAAAAACGCAGATTAATAAGGCTGAGGCAGTTGCAGAGATGGCTCTTCATTTTAGTAAGAACTCTTATCTCTTCATACAGGCAGAGCTCAGCTGGTGAACCAGCTCTCTCTGATATGGCAGCCAGATGTCTATCTAGATCAGTAACAAACTACAGCTAGGACTTAAACTTACGTGATTGCATTTGGACCAGTGCAAAAAACCCTCATCACTTCTTTTTTTTCTTCTGTGCTAGGTGTGCATATTTACATGTTTATGGTAAAGAATAAGGAAGCAATTTATCCGAGTAAAAGTGGTCTGAAGGCTGTCTGGCCTTATAGCTCCATCACAAAGTACTATCTGACCTTGTACAAGTTATTTAACCTCTTCGAGCCTTAATTTCTCCTCTGTATTGTAAAATGAAGATAACATTATACATCCCTCAGGGGATTTCTAGGCTAAATAAAATAATATCTGTAAACTACTTCTGCACAGTATGTAAGAGCTCAGTTAGCTTTAGTTATTGTTATTCTGCTGTTATTAGACATGGATAAAGTTAAACTGTTTTCTTTGCTTTTGTTCTCTCCCATTCCCCCCATATGATCTCCACATAATCCCTGTAAATTATATAAACACAATATCTCCTCTAAGTTGTAGATGTATGTATGCATACATATGATGTTGGCCTGCACTAACTGATGTTAACTCTGAACATTATTCTATAGCGCCTACCCTAGGTTAGTGTTCATTTTTACCATTAAGTCATCTCAGTTCAACAAGTAAGGAAATTAAATAAGTGCTGAGGCCAAGAATGAGTCTCATATGTAGCCAAATCTAAAAGGTAAAGAGTTAGTATCTCTATGAAAAGAGATCTTACCTAATACCATGGAGTTAACATTCTAAGTGACAGGAAACTTGAATCCCAGAACTAAAGAAATCAGGTCACTCCATTTCTCCCATATTTTATCAACCTAAAATGTCCATGGGAATTCCCTAGTGGTCCAGTGGTTAGGACTCCACACTTTCACTGCCAAAGACACAGGTTCAATCCCTGGTCAGGGAATTAACATCCTGCAAACCTGGAGGCATGGCCAAAATAAATAAATACTA
Organism: Cervus elaphus; assembly: GCF_910594005.1. Taxonomy (NCBI): domain Eukaryota; kingdom Metazoa; phylum Chordata; class Mammalia; order Artiodactyla; family Cervidae; genus Cervus; species Cervus elaphus. The sequence goes on along the minus strand of NC_057817.1, from coordinate 26,358,576 downwards.
GTAATAAGAAATAAAATTTCCAAACCAGGACAAGCAGGAAATGTCTCTATCAAAAAAGAATTAAGTTGTTTCTAATGGTTATTGGTGCCCTTAAGATTTATGGTGGTGGTGGTTTAGTCCCTAAGTCGGGTCCAATTCCTTGCAACTCCATGGACTGTATGTAGCCTGCCAGGCTCCTTTGTCCATGGGATTTTTCAGGCAAGAATACTGGAGTGGGTTGCCATTTTCTTCTTTGAGGGATCTTCCTGACCCAAGGATCAAACCCAGGTCTCCAGCATTGCAGGTAGATTCTTTATCGACTAAGCCACCAGGGAAGACTTAAGATTTATACTTCTTAAAAAAAAAAAAAAAAGCTTTATACTTCTTGGGAATTCCCTAGCAGTCCAGTGGTTAGGACTTGGAGCTATCATTGCTACGGCCAGGGTTCAATCCCTGGTCAGGAAACTAAGACTCTGCAAGCCATCCATCATGACCCCCCCCACCCCACACACAATTTATACCTCTCAACTAGTATTTAGCAGAAGGAAGTCAAGATAGCCCAAACAAAGCTAACAAGTAAATCTGTTTATTTTTGACATCCTCATAAGTTGTCATGTCTCCTCTGCTCAGGGGCCATTCCTCCTAAGCCAGTTCTCATCTGCTCAGCTGTGTCTTTGTGACTCTTTGTGGCCCCATGAACTGTAGCTGGCCGGGCTCCTCTGTCCATGGGATTTTCCAGGCAAGTATACTGGAGTGGGTTGCCATTTCCTACTCCAGGGGATCTCCCTGACCCAGGGATTGAACCCACATCTCTTACATCTCCTGTATTGGCAGGTGAGTTCTTTACCACTAGCACTGCCAGGGAAGCCAGTTCTCATCTACTAACCCCTAACCCAAATAAAAACATCTATTACCTTATGTGGGCTTCCCTTCTGGCTCAGCTGGTAAAAGAATCTGCCTGCAATGTGCAAGACCTGGGTTTGATTCCTGGGTTAGGAAGATCCCCTGGAGAAGGGAAAGGCTACCCACTCCAGTATTCTGGCCTGGAGAATTCCATGGACTGTATAGTCCATGGGGTCACAAAGAGTCGGACATGACTTAGTGACTTTCACTTTCACTTTATTACTTTATGTAGACAATATTATAGCTGTGTTTGTTAAACTAAGTGCGATTCACAGCTCCCATATTTTTAAAATAATATTTACTTACATGAATCTTTAATTAATTTAAAGTATAGAAGTTAATGTACACTGATTTTTTTCAACCAAATATAAGGCTGCCAATGGGAGAGGAGAGATTTTATTGTTCTCAGCTTCAACAAATGAAAAGGAACCATAGGCTTTACTTCCTCTCACCTTGCCCAGCCCTAATACTTTGACTCCCCAAACAGTCCATTCAGCATTCATCCAGTTCTTAGTCCCAATATGTAGAACCAGTAAGTATGTCACCAGGCAAGCCAAGTCTTGAACATCAGAGAGACTCCCAGTACAGCTGACCACGTAAATCTCCCTAGATTTGATTCTTGTACTTTGAGAGAGACCTCAGGGCTACGACCTCACATGGCTTAACTTTCTCTCCTCCTGTTTCCCAGCTATTCCCAGTTATATATCTGCTCACGACTTTAAAAAAATCAGAGGAAGGCATGATTCTATATGAGATTCTGGGCTTAGATGATAAACAGTCTGCCTACAATGCAGATGACCTGGGTTCGATCCCTGGGTTGGGAAGATAACCTGAAGAAGGGAATGGCTACCCACTCTAATATTCTTGCTGGAGAATTCCATGGACAGAGGAGCCTGGCTGGCTACAATCCATGGGGTTCGAAAGAGTCGGACAGGACTGAGTGACTAACACTTTCACATGAAGACAGTAAAAAGATCAGTAATTAGCAGAGTCTGGGGTAGGGTAGCAGATCAATAGGTGGAATAACTGGGGATTTTTAGGGCAGTGAAACTATTCTATTTGACACAGTAATGGAGGATACATATTATCATATATTTGTCAAAACCTACAGAAGGTACAACACAAGAGTGAACCCTAACGTAAACTTTGAACTTTAGTTAAAAAATAATGTATCAATATTGGCTCATTAGTTGTAACAAATCTACCCCACTAATACAAGATGTGAAAGTTAGAGGTGGAACAAGCCAGGGGTATATGCGAATTCTCCTTACTCTCTTCTTTTTTTTTCTGTAAATATAAAACTGCTCTAAAAAAACAAAGCCTATTTATTTTTCTTAATTAGAGGAAACATTGGTTAATAATCCCCGTCAGGTACAATGGCTAATAAGAGCCAAGATAAGCAGTGAAAGAGGAAGGCAAAAAAGTAAAAAAATTAAGATTATAGGGCTTGATTTCAAACTGGAGAGGACAATAACTAAAGACAAGGAAAGAGACTTGAGAAAGACAACACTCGCAGCACTTTTATAGTGACTGATGTGGAAAACACTAAAGCCAATGTTATCTCCCTCAGAGAGAGAGAGAAGAGAAGCCAAGCTTATACGGGGACTGAGATACTCAGCAGAAAAGCCACCACCATTAAGCCTCTGGCATACTTATGAGTGTCACCCTGATGCCTCTCCCTGTGGCTAAGAAATCAGAGCTTTGTAACCGAGTCTGCAACCTGTGCTAGTGCCAATCTTTACAGTAGACTGAGATATTTTTCAGGAAAAATCAAGGGGTAATTGACCAGTATAGAAAGAGGATCTGACCCTTGGGAGGAGAAAAGAGGCGTTCCTTTTGCCATTGGATGATTCTCTCCGGAATAATATAAATGGCTCTCAGAGAGATTATGTATTTGATAAGCAGAGCTACAACACTGACAGCCAATCTGCTGAATGCCTCACAGAGTACTCGGCTTTCTACAATGACTCAAAGTACACAGCAAAGCTGCAGATTTATTCTGCTGACTTTCCTTGCAGAGCTCCTTAAGTTTTTCAAAGGCAAAAAAAAAAAAAGAACTCTCTCCTTCCAATCCAAGGAACTGCAAATTTCACCTGGGATCTAAAGACAGAACCATGTGTGTTCCAATTCTGACATTATCGATGGGAACAACAAGATTTAAAAGTTGGAATGGGAAAAAAAAAAAGTTGGAATGATGGCTGGCAATTTTAGTCTTTAGAGCAGAAGTTGGTTCAGCTCTTCAATCTGCCAGCAGAATCGGCAGCCACACAGGGCACATGGTGTGCCAGACTGGGAATGGGCTAATTTCACAAAATTCATTCTCATTCTCTCTGTACTTTCACATGACAATTGCAAATAGTCCAGATTCTTACCAAAGCACAATCTTAGGCAGCATGTTTCACTGCACAAAGAAACTTCGAAGTAAAAACACAAAGAGATAAATCCCCAAACTTCCATCTTTTCTCCATGATGCTTTCCTTCTTGAAATCCTTTCCTTAACCTGGTAATCTTATGTGAAGACTTAAAAAGCAAAATCTATCTACAATAAACTATTAATAGCAGCATTTCTCCCTCACAATTTGTATGTCACTTCTTCGAGATGAGATTTTTAAAAGAGAAAAGCTTTCTATACATCCTAACTGGAATGTAACAGCCACGTGTGATAATTTATAGGAATTCTCTCTATGGTTAAATAGACAAAAGAAAATTAAGCTGAAGAGTTAAAAGATACCCAACTTTTAAAAAAGCTTTTTAATGTTACCTTATGGTAAGACAAGATTAAAAACATTAATGTTTAGAGGTAGTCAGTTTTATTTTGGTTTTCAAAAACATGTATTATTGTACTGAGCAAGTACCCCAGAACAAATACTGGAGGAAGGGGACCAGTATAACAAGATATAGAATAGAAAATTATAAGCAAGCTACACCAGAATAATATTTTCCCCCCAACAAAATACATAACCCTTTTTAGAAAAATGAAGAGGACAAAAATTAAAATGTTTTGCTTTATAAATAATACGGACAAACAACATATGCCTTAAATTCTAGACATAACCCAAAGTCTAAAATTTTAGCTAAATGCTAAACATTTACTAACACTTGCAACTATAACCCTTTCAAAGGGATTTATCATTTAGTTATAAAGACAATTAAGACTGAAACCTGGCCATGACCAAACTTCAGCTGAAGAGGCATTTCTTGTATTATAAAGTCCAGTTTAAAAGGGGCATTTTGTTTCATTTACGTCACCAGCATAAGGTTAAAAAGCTTAAGTTTGCCCAGTTACACCCTTTGAGCAGAACACTGAAGTTCTCTTTCTTCTCCCATGAAAAAGCATTCAGAGAACATCTCCTGCACCTTGTTCATAATGCACAATTTATCAGCATTTTGTTTCCTTTCTAAATGGCTGGGAGGGAAGAAGAGCTCCACAGCCACTGTGCGTGGTTAGTAATGGCGTTTTTACTTGTCATTGTACAAAGCCTGTTAAATATTTACAACACAGACAGCAATATCTAGTCCTAAACACCCAGTTGTGAGTTTGAATTTTTTTAGAAATAAATCTATGACAAGTTTTCTCCAGCAAAACGCCAGAAGACTCTCCTAACAGCTTCAAGAGACCCAGCGGGTCCAGAGGAGCAGTTATAGGCCATCTGGTGATTACTTATTATTATTTATACAGCACTGTAGATGTACACACAGATGTGTTATGAATCCACATACAGGGTAGGCCTTAACAAGGGCTTCAGACAAAATGCGACTGCTGAGCAAGTCAATCTGCATTAAAGAAACATGCTAACCAGACAGAGGGAGCACACTGACTGTTCTTCAATCTGCCTCATTAGCTGGAAGAGTATTTGATAAAAGAATGAAGAATTCTATGTAATGCTGACAATATCTTGTAAGTTAACAACCTAGCAATACGTATGTGTTTTGCAGGGGTGGCAAAAGAGGGATGAGTGAAGGACAGGCTCTCAGATCTGGAAGGCAGTAGGTAAACTCAGCAGTTTGTAAAAGAAGGGACTCGGAAAGAGCCCCTTCTCCTGACTAAGGATGAACTGAGATGCACAGATAGAGGATTTTTTTTTCCACCAGAAAAATTCAGAGAACAGTTTCTGGGCTCCCATTCCAAATATTAAGTCATATCCAAGGAAAAACAAGAGTGAGTAACTGAAAATTTTCACCTTAATTTCTTGAATATAGCTTCAATTAGATTCATATAACATTCTCTCTTTGTGGTACATTGGAACAGGGATGCTTTTAACCTACTATGCTCTTAGTAACATAATAACAAATATAACACAAAAAACTAAAATAACAAACCACTTGTTTCTAAGGGCAAGTGTCAAGAGCGCCAGATCTGACATGAAAAAACTGGGGTTTAATTTCTTGCTCTTAACATGTCTGCATTTTTTTTCATCCCAGTCCCAGTTTTTTTCTTTACTATGTGTAACAGTGGTCTACTTCTATTACAAGATTACATAAAACTGCAGCATTCTCAGAGTGGACTGAAAGCTATTACAAAATCAACATATTATTACAAAAAACAAGGTTAGCGTTTGGCCTAATTGTGTATAATGCAGTGTATTTTCAGCAGCCTGACAGCATGCAGGCACTCTTACCAGATGGGAACTGGATGAATTATTGAAGGAAATATGAATTATTAAATAAAAATTTGAATTTTTTTTAACTCTTGGCAGGGGGTGAGAAAAAAAGGCTTATTTGTTTGCCTTAAACTGTCCTCACCTGTCGAAGCATGTAAAGATAGCACATATCACCACAAATGGTATTTACGTACCAGAGCCATTTTTTCCTATATTATTCTCTAATTCAAGATGCTCCCCTAACATAAAGAATTAGTAAACAGCACCAGTCATTCTTCCCTGCTTTTCTTTTGTGCCAATGCCAGTTAATAGGAAAACTTGCCAAAGGGACAGAATTAAAAATCCAGAGTCCCATAGTACCAGTAGGGCCCACTTAATGGGAGGGCTGGGATAACAGGAATAATCTCTATAGATGTGGGTTATATAGGCAATAAAATACACACCTTTGTAGCATGCCAGCATTTAACCAATCATAGAAGCTATTTGTTGCCTCATATATTACAAAGCAATAGAGATTTAAAGGATAATGTTCATGGAGGCAGAGGATACAAAGTAATAAACAGCACTGGAGGTTGGTTAAATGCCAAGTGAAGCCAGGACTACAGCACCATAAACATTATTCCTATTATATGACAAGATAAGGAGGTAAAGAAGCAGCCCTCCATCCCACCACAACTAGGGCTCTACTGCTACCCTTGGCCTCAGAAAGGGAAAGCAAGCCCTCGAGGTCTATGAGCTAGTTATACATTTCATGTCTCAGAAAGATATGAACAGACTCTCAACCTGTACCTAAATGTTCTCTGGGAGAAGAGAAGATCTGGTAGTAGATACCCTTGGGGGGGTGGGGGGAATACAGCCCCTCAGGGACACAATGGACAGAGAAACAATCAAAGGATTTTTCCTTAAAAGGACAAAGTTGATACTGAGTGGTTATGATAGAAACCTTTCTCAATGGCTAATAATGGGATGATACTAATTATTCATTAATAGCATCTTCTCAGAGGAACTGTGTTCCTGTTCTTAAGGAAATAGACATTCTAAGTAAAAAGCTTATATAACCAGCTTCTGCTCAAAGACTTGATTATGGTAACCGGAAAGGCTACTTAAATCTGCATAATTTGTACTGCAAACCAGTGTCATGTGCCTGAGAGGGAGGTATAGGAATACAGAAATTGTTGACACTTGGTAAAAAAATGGACTAGGAACTCCCTGGCGTCCAGTGGTTAGGACTCCATGCTTTCAGTGCCAAGAGCCCAAGTCCAATCTCTGGTTAGGGAACTAAAATCCCGCAGGCATGGGGGGGAAAAAAAATTGTGGACAGAAAGTATCCAAAAGGTTAGGATATCTAACCGTATCCACATGAAGTAACACCTCAAATTCAAGATTACTGACACAGACACAGTAGTAATTTTTCCTGCTTCCACATGCAATAAGAACAATTTTATAATCCACTTTCAAGTAAAAGTGCCCCTCAAAGCTTTAAAAACTTATAAGACTTCCTAGATTCAGCATCAAACTGTATTCCTATTATTTTAATAACAGAGGCAAAGCTATTTACAGTTACAGAATTTTAAAATAGACGCTATCTTATAAACATTTTAAAACCCATAACACCTCAAATTCAACCAGCCCTTTACCACATAGTAGCATCTGGGGCTCTGTTGCCTTAACAACACTAACCCATTCTCTAAAGGCAGTTCTACTAACTATAACTGCTACCACATTCCATAGAGAGATATTAGCAGGGATATTACTTTCCCCAAGTTCCTCTTCATGAGGGTGATGAGGCCTCAGGGGAAACAGAGACTCTACAGGAGAAGAGGAATGAGAGAGCTCAGAAAACCCTATCACCTGTCTTTTCAGATAAGAATGCAAAGAACACAACCTTCAGCAACCATCTTTTTTTAAAAAGTACATGTAGCGTATTTAGAACTCAGCTGTGTCACATCAGACTTACTGTTGGGAAGTGGATCATGAACAGAATCCAAAAATAACAGCCATTAAAGACCTAGCAACCAAAACATGTTTACGTATCCATTGAAGGCCCGCTGGTTTTGATTATATGGTGGACAGCATAATCCGCTAGTCTATTTTAGGTGAATTTTCCTTTCACCTCCCCTTAATATTCAAGTGTAAGATGATTTCTGAGTTTAGGGGTATACAGGGCAAAACCTGGGCAGAGAACAGATATTTAAATAATTACAGGATTCCTACAGGTTTTGTTTTATGCATAAATCTCTTGAATTATAATTTACTTTCATTCCTGCTTCCTCTAACTGGTAGAAGCCACTGATTTTTGAGGTTTCTATGGTTGCTGAGTTCTAAACATGCCTTGTGAAAATTACCATGGTCCTTATTACCTCTCCTGGGACTTATATAACCTTTTTATTATTCTTCCATTTCTGAAGTAACGACTTTGAATCAATGACGATCGATTATAAATGGGCTTGAAGGCCTCAAGGTGGCTCCAGAATGAAACCATTTTCAAGGTATATGAGGAAGCTGGAACAACAAGCCAAGGGTAGTTCACTTTACCAAATTTATCTTCTCTGCCAGATTTTCACTATTTTATATAACATAAAGCAATCACAGTAAATCTTATAGAGACCTCTCTAGAGTTATTTGTTACTAGATATTGGGGGAAACTTGAAAGGAGACTAAACATAACTAAAGAACTACAGTCTCACATGACTAAGTTTTGACATGCAAAGGAGGTAAAGGATGAATCATGCTACCCCAAAGCCTTAAGTTACAGCTTTTTATCCTTTTTTTCTATGAAACAAGTAACTTGAATCCAAAAGAAGGTAGCAATCTCCCTCAGTTTGACATTGACTGAGAGGGGGAAAAAAGACTTCAGAATCTATGCCAGAGGTTACAGGAATCCTAATAACCCAAACACCAACAAACAATTCAGAAATGGGAAGGAGGAGTAAGAGAAGGAAAAGGCTTATGGAAAACAGAACCCGACAACACAAGAAAGAACTAAAGAGTCTGTTTTCCTACCTCTAGTTCAAAAATAATGCAAAACAAAAACTAAACCCTTCTGGGATCTCACAAATTTCAGTGAAAACTACGTTTTTCTGATGAGACAGCCTGAAGAAACCCTATTGATATATTTTCTTTCTTAGAGAGTTTAAGAGATGCTTTTCCTATGTATTCCTTTATTTTTGTCTTCCATATTTATTTATTTAAGTCCTTGTCTGGGTAGTCTAAGCATACAACATCTAAGTGGGCACTGAGCAGCTTAAACAGTTCATGAAGAAAAATAATCTTTTCATCAAAAGTGCAGACTTTTAAAGTAAGTGAGATAAGTACTGTAAAAAAAAGGTACCAGGTATCAATTATGGGAGTCACAGTAAGTACAATTATCAACAAATTCACACACAAAAATTTGGATAAATCAGATTCAGGTGTGTACTTCAATAAGCCATCTGAAAGGTGAAATAAATTTAATTTTCCAAGTGGCTTCTATTGAAAAAAAAATTATATACATATATAAACCTTACAATGATAAATACTCAGAATATATTGGTTTTTCTTAGTCTTTTATGAAATGTTTAGCATTTATTTGAATCTGGAATCGCCCTTCTGACTATTTCTTGTTACCAACCCACCCCGTCCCCCTCTCAAATTCTAATTCTTAGGAATCTCTGGAACTTACTCTTTTCTTTTTATACTTCTCTAAGTATTTACAATGTTTAATAGAACTGGTCTGCAATCTCACATACTACCTGTAAGTGTCACTGGACAATCACACGACCTGTTCCTGTGTATGTGTGTTAGTCGCTCAGTCGTGTCTGACTCTGTGACCCTGTGAACTGTAGACCACCAGGCTCCTCTGTCCATGGAATTCTCCGGGCAAGAATACTGGAGTGGGTTGCCATTTCCTTCTCCAGGGGATCTTCCCGACCCAGGGACTGAACCTAGGTCTCCTTCATTGCAGGCAGATTCTTTACAATCTGAGCTACCAGGAAACTCTGGACATATTCCTAATGGAACAGAAATTCAACCCTTCAGGCTCCAGAAAATCAACTCATGAGGGAAATAAAACTTTCTTGATAAGACTTTCTTTGTATTCCTTTCTTCATCTTTTATGGAACATGGCAGAAGGGGAGGGTCCAGGAGTAAGAGTTAAGAAGGTATTGAATAAAAAAATGAAAAAAAAAAAAAGGCAGTTTCAACAAAATTATTTAAAAAGTACATGATGAAAAACTATTTGATACATAATGATATTCATATAAACCATGACATGGCAGCTAACACACAGGAGGCATCTAACAGCATCAGACAGGGAAAATGGCTGAGAAATCCTGTGTTTATATATTGCTGTGAGAGCTTGGGTTCTATGTTGAATTTGTCTTTCCTGGACAGGTATTTGCCTTAGCTGCTAACAATGATTTTCTGGGTCAATAATCAAAAGAAACTTCTTTTTTTCTTATTTACAAAATCCAAAATAGGCTCTGCCAAATAGAGGTTCACAATGAATGGGTGCATTTTCAGCTACTTATCCAAATATGTTGAACAGACTTTTATATTCATGAAGGCTGAAGAGAAGATATTTCTAAACTTGCTTTGTATTTATATAAACGGCTTCAGAAAGGGTGCAAGAGCAACATGTATTCCTAAACACAGTGTGCTGGGAGACAAACACCAGTAGAATAACAATATGAAAGAGAGCAAGGCAGATTTCATTACAGTAGAGTGCCTACACTTCCTCATAACCTGGATTTACACACTGCAAATCCTCTGATCTGATTACCTCCAGTGATCACGTAAAACACCGGCTTTAAACTCTTTGCCTTAGTGATAAAACAGCCACTTTGATTCACAACGAGACATTCACAATAAAGTATATTGTAAACGTACCTGTCCACAGCCCGGGGCATTGCACACAAACGGTCTGTCGTCTCCCATATTTCATAGAGCAGAGCGGAGCTGAGGAGGGGGAGGTAGGGGGAAAAGTTATGTTAAATACGCTGGAGTTTAAAAAAAAAAAAGTGCTTCAAAAATATCAAGCCCAGAAACAGGTGTTCCAAGAATGCTGTCTATCAAAGCTGTAAACACAGGCTACTTTGGGGAGACCCATTAGACAGGTGGCATATGATCTACTGTGCCTCAATTTGAACTTTTAATTAGAAAAATGTAGACCTGAAGAGTCAAGGAATTTCAAACCTTTTGCTAGATTTTCCCTCTTTCTGCTATAGAATATAACACACTTCTCCAGTCTGTTGAATTACAACCAGTGTAGTTCCCTACGTCAATAAATCCACTGAACGCTTGATGCGGAAGCCATATTTCTGAACTAGAGAAGACCAAAATTTGTCATTTAATTAATTAAGGGATTATAGGAGGGGTGCTCCATTTTACAGGGCCATAATCTGGCTCCCTGGTGTATAAACTATGAGACTGCTGGCAAGGGCCGTTTATCCCAGATTATTGCCAAAGAAAACAAAGCACCCATCCTATTGGGCTACATGGGAAATGATTTTCATTAATAAAAAAAATAAAAATAAAACCTTTCTCTCCCTACGGGGAGCCTACTTCTCCCCCCACCAATCATCTGTGGCAAATGGAGAAATATCGGTGCCCTTCCCCCCTGATTCTATTTATGGCTAGGTTTTTAAAAGCAGCAATAAAACAAATGTCGACTCTTTGGGGGTTTACTGGGTGAATATGTTCCGGCTGTTTGTGCTGCTCTCGGCCAGAGTTCTTGGACTGCTCTGTTGCAGCCAACAGATGTGAGCTGCTGCAGGGGATAAAAGAAATGGCACTAAAAGGCATCACCATCCATCCTCTCTGTTTCTCTGAAGAATTAACAGAGTTTATACTGTTGCTGTTTTTTAATTATTGAAGCTAAACTCTTGAAATGTTGATCAAAATTCTTTGTTAAAGAACAGTAATTCCAAACGAATGTGTTGGGGGAAATTTCTCACATCCTAACTAGGAATAAAAATAGAGATGGAGATGGATAGATTAGAAATATAAATCATAGTAAAAATATTCCTGAAAGATATACCGTATTTTGAAGGAGTAAAAGAGAAAAAAGGGAGGGTCACAAAAATAGTCTTTTAAAATAAAACCCCTCAAGGACATTTTCAAACATCCTTCTGCGAGAGAGAAAGCTGTATGAAAGAACAAGAACAAGGGAAGATGAAAGAGGAAGAACTACAATCTGAATATGCCTAGAAACGATTTCAGAACTGTAGCCAAATTCTGAATTTTTATCTTGAAGATAAACCAAAATGTCAGGTTAACCTCAGTCAGGTCTACATCAAAATAAAATATTAAAGTGCTAGATGGAATCTGGCAATCAGAAACTTAAAAACATGCTTAAAACTCAGATGGGAGTGGAAACATCTCTCCTCCTCCGTTAAGACTCACTCTGGGGTTGGAAGCCCGTATTTCTGGTAGTCTGATCAGTAATTCCACAACTAATCGGTGTTTAAAATTGTGGGGTGCCCCATAAAATAGAAAGGGCTTCTTAGTAATCCTTCAGTGTGATAGGAACAGAGTCTAACTATGAAGGAAACTGATGCTGCAGCACTGCTGTAATGGAAAAGAGCCTGTATGTACATAGGTGTACACAGATTTATATCACATTTAGCCAGGATAAATTGCTTCAATAAATTCTGTTCCTGGGAGAGGCCAGTTCAAGCTGATGACTGGGTACTGGGAAAATGAGAGCTTTATTCTTCACATAGCCCCAGGACAAGGGGGTTTTCTGGTTTGTTTGTTTATTTTAAATACATGATGATTTTTTAGCACTTTCTACAACTACATCATAGTGCAAAAAATAAATACAAATATCAATATATAACAGTAAATACATCCAAAGACCAATGCCACTATGACTGAAAACTCAGAACATTTCTGGAAAGCAACTGATCTCTGGAAAAATTCCTAACAACTGCTGTGCTAGAGATAATTCTACTTCCTAGTCCCAGAACCTGCTTTCCTAATATAATCACTAAATGAGAATTTTATTCCAACAAGATCCTCTAACATATTTTTAACCGGGAAGCAAACTACAAGGTCTAGAATAGATATAACATAAAGAACCAGGCAGGATTCCTAATTTTTTACCTCGGTTGTGTTTTTGGAGGCTAAGTTTTCTCAGTTTTCTACCGATTTAGAGGGAAAAAAGGGTCTTGGCTGAGGAATGGGACAGTACTGGAATGGTTTTCCTCAAACCACAGAATTCAAAATTTTTGATTTTGCACAGTCACATCACAATATATGGTTTTCAAATTTTATTTCATGGCTCCCTTACTAAGAAATAGAGATGAAAAACTATGATTTTCTAAAAGTGGGGAAAAGGGCAAAATAAGTTTGGGGGAAAAGCATTAAAATGTAACAGAAGCAAGCATTCTCATGCCTCTTAAATACTCAAGTTTGACAGTCACTAACTAGGATTTCCTGCTTCCTTCCCATTTTGTTGGCTTTGGTTTTGCCATTTTCACCAAAGGGAGACCACAATGGGAGGAAGAAGGCCTTCTCTCTTAAATACCTACAATTCTCCTTCTTCTTTTTTGGCTGTAACACAACACATGGGATCTTAGTTCCCTGACCAGGGATCGAACCAATGCCACCTGCACTGGAAGCATGGAGTCTAATCACTGGACTGCCAGGGAAATCCCCCTACAATTCATTCCCTCAGTCTCTTGCCTTCTTTCATTTCCATCATTCTTGCTTTTAGCTTTAAACTGATTTCTCTTAAAAATGAAATATTTAACTACGATAATGATCTGTCTCCCCACTTAAAAACGAATTTCCAGTTAGCATCCTTTAAAAAATTTCTCTTTCATTCCCAATCTGTTGTATCAACTGCTGGACATAAAGAATGCCATTGCTTATTCCTCTTTGATACTTAAATCTCTAATTATGAAAGGTCAAATTGATGCCTTCTCAAAAATCAAATAGCAACACATTTCTGTAGTACAAAGACTGAGACAAAAGGTGAAATCTTGAATGATGATGCTGTCATTCACTAGAATTTAACTCATAGCCCATCTGTAACTGTACTGCTTGACAAGTAGATCATGTGTCCAGGCATGGCACTCAAGTCTGTGGTCTGTTTCTCAATCTATTCTTCAGGATGAAACTCAAGCATTTTACAGAACTAAGCAATAAATAACAGCCAGAGGATACACATATTTAGAAACATTTCCAAGGAAAAGTGAAATGCTCTCAATGGAGATCTCAAAACAGGAAAACAAAGATGCAAAAAAGGGCTGTCCTAGGGGCCAAGAAAAAGGCTCACACACTCAGATTCACCAGAATGCACGAATGATAAAAACTGGTATTCACTTAAAAGAGAGAAAGTTATTTGAATGCTGACAGAGAAAAAAGTGAAGAAAATCCTAGGTTTAGAGAATGATTTTTAATGATTGGGGTTATTTAATAGAATCTTTCTTATACAATTTTGTCAGAGCCAGAAATATATCCTAAAATGTATATAAAATGTATATACATAAGTATATATATGTATATCTATCCTTTTTTTAAATAGAATGAGGATGGAGTCTGTCACTGAGGTCTAGAAAGTCAGTTCTCTGGAACTGGTTGTAATATGATCATTTCTTTAGTAACCAACTGATGTTAATAAGATGACCCAACTTTAGGTAAAGAATAAAAGCCATGGTAAGGAATAAAAGCCATGTACAAACACACCCAAGGGCCTGTTTTAGGTTCCTAATAACAAAAAGCAGATATTGCTAAGTACAAAAAAATGAGAAGGGCATATACACCATAAACATCAAAGATTCATGAAAATCTAGAAGGAGTTCAGACTAACTACCATGCATTCATTCAAAAACATTACTAAGAAACTACTAAGTGCCAGGCAAAGTAGACATAAAAATAAAGACAACAGTCTTTTGCAAAAAAAGAGTCTTTCATCTGTGTGAAAAAAACCCCAGAACTAGACAGTAGTTAAAGCAGTAAAAAACAGATTTTATTTAGGAGTATTGCAACAGAAGCTAAGAGACTTCAGTACATAACTGGGCTCAGTTTTGAATACACCATCAGTGACTGGGAATTTATAGCCAAGGTATAGGGTGGGGGCCAGTGACTAGAAAATTACCAAGAGGAAACACAAGGGATAAGGAAGAGTCTGGTTAAACTAACCTAGCAAGATTCTTCCTGAAGACAGGCCAGGGTGATCAGACATCACCTGAGGGATGGTAGAGGATGAAGAATCTAATCAGATATGAGCGTGAACAGATATTGAGGGGGAGGGGGTTCTTGCTAAACTGACTTAGCAAGGTTCTTGCTAAAATTCAATTTTACAAGGGAGATGGGCCTAAAAGAAGGTTCAGGAGCCTGACTAAAGTTTGGCCAAACAAAGAATCCTATTATCTGGCATGAAACATGCCAAGTTAAGATAAGAAAGATGGTTTAATTTACAAGTTCAATTAGTCATAGGTTGATCAGTGTACATATTAGATCTCTTATTATTTCTCCTATTCCTTAAGATCATTTATCAAATTATTTTGCTAGCAATTCCAGAGTATACATGAGCACAAAAGAGATGGTTAGGTCTTGGTAAAATATTTGAGAAAGCGATGTATGAAACTAATAACTAAGATTCATCTTTAGGATCAAAAAGTAAATTTAATCATTAAATTTCCTTTTAAAATTAAAAAATTAATTAATTCACTGAACACCTTTATTCGGTGCCTAACACACTCTAGGCTCCAAAATTCAACAATGAGTCAGACAAGATATCTGCCCTCATAGTGGCTTACTTAAGAGTCTACAAAGATGAAACAAACGCAAGTTAAAAATAATTTCACATTAATAGCAGATAATTGCTCTAAAAGAAATGCAATGGTAATGTGTTAGTAACAAGGAGTGGACTACTTTAGTTTCATGAATAAAAATGGCTGTGTTATCTGTGACCAAAAGGGCAATGGGATAGAATATAGAGATCCAGTTTAAAACTTCTGGAAGCTTTTCCTTTCTTAACACAGTTGATGTTCAATGTTTTAATTTAATCTGAAGTCAATACTCTAGTATAGTTTGCTGAAATTTTACACTTAGCTTTCCAAGTTTTGCAGAAAGCTGCTGGGTTCACAAGACAACTGCGATGTAGATTATTTATGTAGTTAAAGCAATATATATTTAAGACATTATTTTAAATACATATTTACAATTACCTTGTGCCTCAGGAACTTTATGTGACTACACCCAATCAATTCTATGTTCTTATCATACAAATAACATAGAAGAAGTTCTACAGTTTTTGGTTAGAGTGTTAAAAATGGAGAGAAGAGAGGTATTCATCAAGTTAATTGATCCTTGAAAACAAAACCTACACCACAGATTTTAAGATACATTTTCAAGTATAAAAGAATGCTTGCTAATCAAGGATGCAGCAGAGAGGGAACCTTAATATGAGACTTTGGGGAGTACATTATTTGGACAATCTTTCTGGAAAGCAATCTGGCAATGTTTATATTAAGTGTCTTAAAATGTTTTATATCCTTTGAACAAATAATTCTTCTTTTGGGACTTTATTCTGAGGCTAAAGCCAGAAACATGGATAACCTATATATGAAAATGTTCACCACAGTCATATTTATAACAAAAAAAGGAAAAGGAATTAAATAAAATGTTTACAAAGGATGGAAAAATATAAATTAAAAATCTGTCTTACAATATATATATTTAAGTTGTTAATAATAACATTTTTCAAAGCTATTTAAAAACATGAGAAAATGCTATACATTAAGTGCTATACATTAAGTAGGATACAAACGTGCACAGGCACCATAATTCCAAATCTATAAAAAAGCAAACAAAATAATAAGCACAGAACAAGATGAGGGAAATAACATCAAATGTTAACAATGGTTATCTCTGGATAGTAGTAGTCCAGATGATTGTATTTTCTTCTTTCTACCCGCAGTGTTTCCCAAAGTCTCTACAGTGATCATAGATTGCTTCTAATAAGTTAAATAATAATATAACTTAATAATAAAAAGAATACTGATTTGCATGACTAAAAAATGTCTGAGTTTTTTAAAAAAAGGCTTGTATCTGCTAGACTATTCTAAATCACTAACAGTATAGTATTTAAAAATCGTACAAAGTTGTTCACTCTACACTACAAAGCAACAGAACCATAGAATCAACTAAGTTCAAAATGGACTACCAAAAAAGCTTTCTAAAAATATAAACTAACAGCATCATATATCAATAGAAACAGACGTGGTAGAAACTCAGATTGATACACAGGGTAAATCAAGCATTTCAAGATAATTCCTTCTTCGTCACCCTTAAGGATCCATTTTCAGAAACCCACGAATGCTGCCTAACAATAAAAAGTAGTACTTATAAAAAAAAAAAAAAAAAGTAGTACTTATATTAAAACACCTAGAAATTGCCCAACTTTTCATCACAAAGGGAACAGAGCTGAAATTAAGGTACCGAATGTCTTTCAGTGAGCTACAAACAAGCTAAAACATTTAGACACCCAAACAGAGCTCTACAGGCTCTATGCCCCATGATACTGAAAAGAAAAAAATTATACACAGTTCTCTTCTAAGAACATAACTCTGGTTACCCAGTTTCAGATTCTAAGATAATTTAGCTGCTGCTAAGCAAAGAGCACCAACACTGCGGGGCTCCACCGCAGCGGTCTCAACATTTTACTCTCCACACAGTAGGACACTGTGTTGCTGTGACTCAAATTACACCTAGAACACCGACTTAAGGAAAAGATTCCAATAAACATATGAGACTATAATGAAGGTATGTTAACCCCAGACACCATAGAAGACTCAAGTTTTACTAGACAGTAGATTATTTAGGAAGTGAAATTTCTGTTCATAAAATCTGGGTTCATTTTCCACTGTATTATTTAGCATAACAATAGTTTAACACATTATTTCATTAGCAGGTAAACCAAATGCCCCAAAAGGATTACATAAAAAGCATGTATACTTCTATAAACTTAATTAGCCTTTTATAAGGCACTTGGCTAACTAACAAATTGGAAAAACTGAGGAAGAGAGTTAAAAAAAAAATAGGCAGAAGATGAGACAAGTAGTTGAAGTTGGACTAAATCCTAGTAACCTGTTCTCACACATCCCAAAGAAGATATGAAAATGGACACCGTATCTTTTTGTAATACCTGAAAGTTGTACAGTAACTTGCATATTGTATGACTACCTTCAACTGAATAGTGCATTTCGAAGTTTACGCACAAGTGTTTCTTATATAAATGAATGTCCAGAAACATGAATTTGAGGGACTACAGTTTCTTGGAGCATTATTTTTGTCTAGGAAAATTAAATAATGTTTATGGCTTTAACAATAAGTATGTTTTATCATAATAATTTTTAAACTCATAAACCAGTTAGAGTATACGTCAAGGATTGGCAAACTCCAGCCCATGGGCCAAACCCAGCCTGCCACTTGGTCTTTTTTGGTCCACAAGCTATGAATGCTTTTTACACTTTTAAATGGCTGAAAAAAAAAACAAAGGAAGAAAATTTTGTGATGTGAAAATTCTATGAAATTCAAATTTTAGTGTCCATAGATAGTTTTATGAGAACACAGCCATGCTCATTCTCTGCATGTTGTCTCTGGCTAGCTACTTTTGTGTTGCAATGGCAGAGCTATAGTTACAACAGAGACCTCATGACTTCAAAGCCTAACATATTTACCAAGTGGCCTAAGTTTGCCAACTTCTGGTATTATGATAACTATTATTAATTAAAATACAAGGTTAAGATATCCCAAATATGACAAATATCAGAGTGTTTGATAGTAAGGACTTTTATTATGACTATTCAAGTACCAATTTTTTTTACTTCTTAACATTTAGAAAATAATTTTCTTAAAATATGATTAAGCTATCTCCATAGTTCTCAATCTTTAGCATATTCATGTAGGCACAGGGTAAAAATACAGATCCCCAGGCCTCCTGGATTCTCTTGGCTTTGGTGCCCCAAAATGGACACTTTTTAAAAAACACCCCAGGTAATTCGGATGCACGTGGTCAGTAGCCCACCCTTTGAGAAGCATTAAGATGGTTGGATATTCCTCCTGCATGATAAACAGCTGCATTTTTCAAGTTTGGTTCTCAAAGAGGGCTCCAGGGATCCTTACAGATCCTTGAGACCCTTTCAAAGGGTTCATGGTTATTCAGAACATACATGGGCAAAAGACCTGTTTAAGGGGCAACATAAGTTTGGGTGTTAAAAGTTCACAGATGTGGTATCAGATTCTACACAACAGCCTACTTTTAGGAAGCTATCACTTTTCAGATTTTGATGTAGTATCAAAGAAGAAAGATTATCAACAATTATCTGAAAGAATCTTTTCTTTTCCTATTACATATCTGTGTAAGCACAGGTTTTCTTCAGATACTTCAACCAAACAACATATTGTTAACAGATTGAATGCAGAAGGTGATACAAGAATACAGATGTTTTCTATCAGCCAGACATTTGATGTTCTTCTCCCCAACTTTTTAAAACTATAGATACATTTATACTGTTATTTTAAAATAAGTATATAAAATATTTTAAAATTTTCTCCATTTTAATTTCTAATATGGTAAATACAGTAAATAAGCAAAAGCTCTCTGGAGTCCTCAATAATTTTTAAGAGTATAGAGGGGTGGATACTAAGACCAAAAGCAGTTTGAGACCCACAGTTTGAGAAATAAACAGTAGAGTGCCCTGAATTGATCAAAGAGAAGGTTAAAATTAATTTCTGGATTTCAGGCTCAGACATGCAGCGACAGGTTTCAAAGAAAGGAGCCAGTTTAAATAGACCAAATAGTTTTGTAGCAAATGACTGAAAACAGATGGGAGTGAGAATTAGGCTGAATCATAAGTTAGGCAACACATGGTCAAAGCTTAGAAGCTGTATGGAAGCAGCTTCATACAGGCAATTACTAGACTAGAACTTTTTAAAAGCCTCTCCAGGCTTTTGGAGGAATCAAGGAACTATTCTGAGCTATTCTCAGGAAGGTTAATAAAGCAAAAACAAAGAAGAAACAACTTGCTAAAGTGATAGCAGGAAGCAGAGTTAGAAATAACTAGAGAACACTATACCTATCTATGCTTGGCCTCAATATGATTTTAGAAGTAAAAAAATTCCTGGAAACTGGTAGACTGTCAAAAATCTGGTGTTGTGTTTTGGTTTTTTCCTACTCATTTTCGGATAAAGTGTGTTCCCTGAAACAACAAAGCAACAGCAATCAAAGGGCCAACACTGATCCTTAAGGATAAATTTTAAATCTTCATGGACTTAAATAGGCTGCAAACAACAACAAACCTGATAGACTTTAATATTAAACCCCGGTGTGAGTTTGGTCCCAGATAGGAAATAGCTATAATATCCCACAATGATAATCATGGAGACCCTTAAAAGTTCTCAAGAAAAAAATTTATTTTCTAATACTGTCCACATACTGGCAACACAGTGACCTATCTAGGGTATTGCAATGTTCAATGACTTTCAAAAGTCCCTAACATAGATATGTAAAGTATGAGCAAACTACTGCTTGACCAAAACTTAAAAAAAATTAAATGGTGCTATAAAAGACATATTAGTACCAGAAATACCAGAAAAATCATGTTAAATCCTGGTTTTATTTAAGTTTGATAAAGCTTAAATAAACATTACTGGCAAGAAACTTGGTGACAACACAAATCATTTATAGCAATCATGTGTTATATTCAATAAATCATCCTGTTTTTATAATAAAGGCAGGCATACTCCTATTTCAAAAAGAATGGTTATACTCTATTTTTTAATCTGAAAAAAAGTAACATTTCTCCTACATGGTAAATTTTAAGCCCCAAATAAAATGTGACCAATTTAAAACATAAATCTCTTTGTCTGCTAGGTCAGAAAGAAGTACTAGACCAGATAAGAAGATATTAGTAAATAACTTCACTCAAAGAAAACAAGTTGGGTTTTGTGAGGAGGTGAGACTATGGCAGAACAAAACTATTCCCAGGGAAGCCCAAGACGTAAACTCACAAAGTAACTTCTCAAGCTAAATCTTGGCTCTTGTTAGACTTTCACAAATTGATATTTATTAAGGATAAATGCAGTACTGAATTAGAGAAACTTTTTGCACAGTCAGGTTTCAAACACATGAAAATATTTAGGATTAAGTTCACGAAAAGATGAAAAGAAGCTAACAAAGTTGTGAGTTTGTAATGAGTTTTATTTTCCTTCATGACACTACTGTAGTAGCTCACCTCTGGTTTAGTTGGGAATCTTTCCTAGATGTCTGCTTAAAAAGTTTTAAAAACTGAATAGTAAATTTGTCTTTTCATAAAACCTCTCCTGAATTTTAACATTCATCCTTCCTCTCCAAGGAAGCCATGGAGTTTATGTTTACTTTCAAAACTGAACTGAAATTTGCTTCATTGTATACAGGCAGTGAATATATTATTCAGATTTTTTTTTTCCCCTTAAGTTTCTCAACAAAAGGATCTAGAGAACCAAAGGAAACAAAATACTATGATTTAACAGAAGGAAAAAAAAAAAAAAACCAACCACATTCTTTCAACACAGTGTCCACCAGGGAAATTCTGAAGAGAAAATGTCATGATAAAATATTTCAAGACATAAAATGACCCCAATGCAAAATATTTGTTTTTGATGACTTTTGTTTTGCTTTTAGCTTAAAGGAATTACTATTTCTTGCCATTTATGTTCCTTGCTTTTTGTTTATCCATTCCCACTAGGTCAGTAGAACCATTTCATTTTCTTTACATTCTATTTTTCTTCTTGATTCTTCAATAGTAAGTTCCTTGATCTGAGCCTCTACTTATGAATTTTTGGGCTGGAAAGGACTTTGAGGGGTCATCAAGTCCATATTTCTGCTTTCTAGGAGAATTCATAATTACAATTTTAGACGGATGAGAATGTATCAGAGGAAAATGTATTCTGTCCCTAACAGCGTGCTACTTTATTCCACACAAACATTTCCATACAGAATTTGCAATTTTCTAAAAATGAAAGTAAAAATTAAAACCCCAAAAGAGGAAGATGCTTTAAAATTGCATTTATCAGCTAAAATTGCTCAAACATAAATTCAACTATCAGGCTAAAATTAACACACAAGAAAGTTGGCTGCCAACATAAAGTCTTTAGTCCCTAGAGATGTCTTCTGATGTTTTATCTCATTTGTAAGCACCATTTTACCTACAGCACATGGCAAGACAAATTTAGACCACCACACTAATAAACTATAATTTAAATATGTATTTATATATATGGGCTTCCCTCGGTGGTAAAGAATCCACCTGCAATGTAGGAAACAACAGGTTTGATTCCTAGGTCAGAAGATTCTCTGGAGAAGGAAATGACAACCCACTCCAGTATTCTTGCCTGGGAAATCCCATGGACAGAGAAGCCTCGTGGGCTACAGTCCATGTGGGTTGCAAAAGAGTTGGACACGACTTGGCAACTAAACAACAATAATATACATACACATGTGTATGTATGTGTACATTTTTTCTTCACAAGTGCTATAGTTTATTTCAAACATAAAACATAGATAGGGATAAATGCAAATTCCTCAACTGAAATTTAAAAATTAATTATATAAATTAATGTGATCTTAGGCTTTAAGAACAGAGGTACTGGAACTTCCCTGGTGGTCCACTGGCTAAGACTCCTTGCTCCCAAAGCAGGGGGCCTGGGTTTGATCCCTGGTCAGGGAACTAGATCCCACATGATGCAACTAAGAGCTCACACAACTAAGACCCTGCACAGCCAAATAAATAAATAAAATCAATGTTGTGGGTTTTTTTTAAAAAGGAAGTATTGAGTGCAGTGAAAAAAGAAGCCCTACTCGCCCCTGTACTTTGTATTGATCAGATTATATCTAAGGTTATATTCAAATCTAAATAAGAAATTCTAAAAACTCAAGCAACTAAGTTGACAAGGAGGCTGAACTTTATTTAAAATGTAACTTAAGGAATGGTTGAAAGAATATGGATATTTACCCCAGTAAGAGAGAAGTTTTAAAAGGACATAGCTGTCATCAGACATTTGAAGCGCTACCATGTTGACAAGGAATTAGGTTTATTTATTGTAGCTTCAGATGGCAGGAGGAAAGAGCACCACAATGTAAAGAATGTTCTAAAAGTAGAGCTCCAGTAATGTAACAGGGTATCTGTGAAGTAGGGGTCGCTTCCTTACAGCATTCAGAAGTTAAAAGACCATCCACCAAACATTCCAAAATGATGTATTTCCACATTTCAAGAATATACTTGATCCTAAAAATAGGCCTGCTAGGGGAAAGCAACATTCAAAAATGAGAAGATTAAAAATCATTTTGTCATGTTTCTAGAAATGGAAGACTTTTTCCCATGAACTCTAAAATCATAGTACCACAATCAGAGAAACCAACAACAAAAGAAACAATGCTTTTTCTTTTTAAATGAATGCTGCATTTGTTTTTCTCAAAGAAACACTTGCACCTTAACTTTAGTACCTTTATTAAGGGATAAGGGACAATTGTATGCCAGCCTGCCAACTCTCTTTCAAAAAGAGAGCTGTTTTTATTAGACATGTATATGGCAATGCTATTTGCTCCACCTAAAACTTCCTTTCAAAAAGGTTCCTCCTCATCAGACATGGATAGGAGGAGGCTGTTATCACTGACTCCCTCCTACTGCAGCCTAGGAAAACTCACTCTTGACGTGTACAAAACAGTAACTTGTGAGAATTTCAGAGCAGCTGTGTTCAGGCAGAGCCAGGGACTTAAAGCACCAGCTTGAGAGCTGGTTGAAAAAACAAATTTCATTTTGAGCTGCAAGTGAGAAAGGAAAGGAGAGGAGAGGAAAGGGAGAGGGAAGAGAAAGGAGATATACAACAGTATCTATTAACATTTTAAAGTCATGGTAAGCAAAAATGTTTAAAAGTTACAACACTGAAACTATCACAGGTTGTACCCTTTGATCCACAAGTTTAAAGATGAGCAGTGTTTATTATTCTCTAGCCTTCTGCTAGGTGGTAACACTAATGAGACAGTGCCCAATTCAAAGCCATCACAAATTCTAGGATGGAAGAATACAATAAGGAACTTCGCTCTCTCATTGGATATTTCTTTGTGCTACTGCCAGGCAAACTGTGAAAATGTCCAAATATCCAATAGCAATGCTCTGAATGTGAAATACTGGAACCCAATTAAGTAATTAATGCTATAAGGACAGTAATTAATTAGTCTCAATGTGCTGTAGGGGTAACTTCCTGGCCAGGAGGACAAATGGTCGCTGAAAACCAAAGGTTAATACAAAGCAACATACTCTGGTTTCTCTTCATATAACACCGTTACTGGTATTTCAGATGTCATTTTGCTTCCAAAAGTAAAAGAAGAAAAGGTATGTAAAAGACAAATCTATGCAACAGTAAAGAAGTTATTAATTGACTGTACTAGCTCATTATTAAATAATAAACAAATATCAAAGGGCAAAGACTTGTCCCTTTTTTGTATAGAATTAAGAACTGGTAAGACTACTTAGTATAGCTGCCAGACTTTTCTTTAGCTTCTTTTATTACTGACATGTTACATTTCGCAATAGTCTCCACTTACCTTATATCCTCCATGTTTAAGTACAAATTGTGTTTGATTTCCCCAACCCTTGCCCCCAAGATATTATGACAAATCTTTAGCTTTCTGATCTGGACACAAAGGAAGAAACTGAAAATTTTTCACTTTCCTGAAATACGTGTCCATTTTATTTACACCACTTTAAAAAAAAACATAAACCAAAAAAAAAACACAAGCTAGCTAAAACCAACTGCAACCATCCATTTAGCAACTCAAATGGGAAAGAAACAATTAACAAAACAAACTTCAGTATAGTACATTTTTCTGTGCTTAGAATACCTATAAAGACCGATGTCTCTGCAAGAATTACTTACACTACTGCAAAGTTTTTAAACATAGGAATCAAGTGAGCTTATGGAGAAAACTCTGCGTACCCCTACAAAACTACACTTACTATGACACAACCCTCAGAGGTACTAAAACACCCTCTGGTAAGTAGAAAACAAACTTTTAGAGTCAGGAAAAGTAGCAACGCGGGATCTGGGTAGGAGGTGCCCTGGGTAGTAAACACCCCAGACAGAGAACATAACAAGCAATTCAGAGCAACATATAACTCCCCATGGGGCTTCGACTTGGCCACCTAAGTCCCAAGCCCCATCCCTGAACTGAGGAACAGATGAAGTCGGGAAGAGGAAGAGACGGAGAAAGGAAATCAGAGTAGAAGTGATGAAAGTGTTTTATTTTTCTCTTTACCACTATCTCAGCTTTCTTGCAGGCTGGTTACCAGACTGGATGCCGTATTCACCAAAAGCTCTAAAATCACTTCTCAGACTTCTTCTGATACCTAAGCTAAACACCTGTCCATATCAGCCGTCTCCCAACCAAATACCTCTCCTACCCCTCTGGATTCCCCCATACCCTACCCAAAGTGATGCCTTTTGGCCACTACACCCACCCCTATTAAATCTTCCTAAACTCATTCACTTAATTTTCTTCATATCCATACTTTCTCTCTGATACCTTGTCCCTGATAGTTTTTCTTATAATTCAATCGAAATGCCACGCTCTCACTTCCACTTACTCCTCCCTATCTTCCCAGCAAAACCAAATGCTATGTTTTCACCTACTCAACCCTACCTCCTGCCTATTACCCCTAACTCTTCCAATGCCAAGCCTCTAACCCCACTCTTTGGAGAAGTCCAGGGTCTTCAACCAGTTTAGTACCCTTTCCCTTTCTCCCATTCCACCCCATTCCAGGCTCCACTAGACTTCCATTCCCTCAGGATTCAACTCCCCTCTCCTTGCCACGCCCTGTGCCCCCCGGGGATACTTACCCCAAGTTCTCCCCACACTTCAGGCCTCTGGCCCCGCCTTCCCCCCCCAAAGGAAGGAGGCGGGAGGAGGGAGAGAAGTGGGGCGTCACTCCGCAAGGTAAAGATGACCTCCCATTAGTGCTCGCCGCCGCCAATCGTAGCTTCCTTCTTTCTTATTGGTCGGCGTTACTCCATGCCCCACCCTCTTCCTCAGACAGGGCCCGGCCACCGCCTCAGCGCCCCCGTCCAACACATACTGGGAGGGGAGACCCCGGTCTGGGACGCTGGGATTGACCAGAGTTGACGGGGAGACGCCCGTCAGGACATGGTCTAGTTAATGTTAACAGGACTCACCCTCTGGTAGCTCCGTCGCCTCCCGCCCGCCCGCGATCGGTCCCACAATCTATCTCCAGCTCCTTCTTTCCCCCCTCAGCGGAGCAGATACTTTTCTCTCGTCCGGCCAGGCTCTCTCACTTCTCGCGAGATGTAGAGAGGGGTTGGAGGAAGGGCGAGATCCGCCGAGCCAGGTCGGAAAGAAGCCGAGGGGCCGGGCTCCGGAAAAAGAAGGGGCGGGACTTTCGGTGGGCAGGGCTGGGGAGCGAGGCTGAGCGAGTTCCCTAGGCGCTGTTCACACGTGTTCGACTGCGGAGTGTAAGGGGAAAAGAAGGAAAGGGAATGCTTACAGGTGCCTGTAGTAATGGAGGTCCAAAGTATTCTCATACTAGAGAATTAGATTATTACAAAAGAGCGCACTTTAAAAACAAGACAAGGTTATATACCTCAATAAAGCTGTTTTTTGTTTTTAAAGAACGGGGGAAGGGAATTAACCTGGCCTACCAGTGGTGAGGACTCCGCGCTTCCACTGCAGGAGCCACGGGTTCCAACCTTTCGGGATGGAACAAAGATCCTGCAAGCCCTGCGGGACGGCAAAAAAAAAAAATTTTTTTTTTAAGTTTTAAAAGTGGGGGAAAAACCGAAAACAGCTACACAAGGTGATTCAGTGTTCCAAACAGTTGAGTAGTTGCATTTTCTTCTTGGCACGTAGAATAGCATCACTGTAGCCATAGTCTCTGCTCTGTGTGTGTATGGGGTTAGGGGGTTGCTGTATATGGAGGTGGAGAGTTCTATCATTTTCTTTTGAGTATCTTTACAGTGGGGCCAGCAATCCCATTTTACTCAGAGTTGTAATAATCAAATGAGATAAGATATATGAAACTTGTTTGGTATTAAAAGGCACTATACTTATTATTCAGAAAGTATTTTAACAAATACTTAGAACATACTGTGTACAAAGAACTAGGCATGGGGAGAAGAGTAGACAGACCAGGTCTCTACTCTGGTAGAATTTACAGTTTTAGTGGGGAGGTGGTGGTTGTTGTTTAGTCACTAAGTCACATCTGACTCTTTGAGACCAGGTGGACTGTAGCCCTCCAGGTTCTTACGTCATGGAATTTCCCAGGCAAGAATACTGGAGTGGATTGCCATTTCTTTCTCCAGGGCATCTTCTCCACCCAGGGTTAGAACCTGAGAATTCTTTACAATGAGCCACCTGGGAAGCCCTTTCCTGGGGAGGGGGAGACAGTTAATAAATATAAATATTTCAGTTAGTGAAGAATGCTTCAAGGTAATGAGAGAGAAAGTGACCAAGAGTAGGAAAGCAACTTTACTTCTGTATTGAGAGACCTCATTGAAGAAGTAACCTTTGTATTGAGTTGAACTATGAGGAGACAGCTTTGGGAAGATTTTGGGTGAAACATCAAATGTAAAGGCTGTATTTAAAATTTTCTCATGTTGTTACCAAGGTGGTAAATTTTGTATTATGTGGTTTGTGTGTGTGTGTGTGTGTGTTTTAACCACAACTGAAAAAAAAAAAAACAACTTTTAAAATGTTATGTAATTATAAAGAGTTAACTCAAAATATTACCTATGGAATCTATTTTCTCTCAGGTAACTTCCTTTTTCAGCTTTATATTACTCAACTTTCTGAACTTCCTGCCTAGGATCTCATTTATCTTCCTAGACTCTGAAAGGTAGACAGAATCCAGGTGATTTCTCCCTATTGTACAGTTATGCTCATTTCACATGCTAGCAAGGTAATGCTCAAAATCCTTCAAGCTAGACTTCAACAGTAAGTGAACCAAGAGCTTCCAGATGTACCAGCTGGATTTAGAAAAGGCAGAGGAACCAGAGATCAAATTGCCAACAACCATTGGATCGTAGAAAAAGCAACGGAACTCCAGAAAAACATCTATTTCTGCTTCATTGACTATGCTAAAGCCTTTAACTATGTGGATCACAACAAACTGTGGAAAATTCTTAAAGAGATGGGAATACCAGACCACCTGACCTTCCTCCTGAGAAACCTGTAGGCAGGTCAGGGAGCAATAGTTAGAACCGGACATGGAACAATGGATTGGTTCAAAATTGGGACAGAAGTACATCAAGGCTGTATATTATCACCCAGCTTATTTAACGTCTATGTGGTGTACATCGTGCTGAAATGCCAGATTGAATGAATCACAAGTTGGAATCAAGATTGCCAGGAAAAAAAAAAAAAGATTGCCAGGAGAAATATCAGTAGCCTCAGATATGCAGATGATACCACTCTAAGGGCAGAAAGCGAAGAGGAACTAAAGAGCCTCTTAATGAAAGTGAAAGAGGAGAGTGAAAAAGCTGGCTTAAAACTGAACATTCAGAAAACGAAGATCATGGCATCCAGTCCCGTCACTTCATGGCAAATAAATGGGAAAAAATGGGAACAGCGGCAGATTTTATTTTCTTAGGCTCTGAAATCACTATGGATGATGACTACAGTCATGAAATTAAAAGATGCTTGCTCCTTGGAAGAAAAACTATGACAAACCTAGACAGCATACTAAAAAGCAGAGACATCACCTTGCCGACAAAGGTCCGTATAGTCAAAGCTATGGTTTTTCCAGTAGTCATTTATGGACGTGAGAGTTGGACCATAAAGAAGGCTGAAGGATTGATGCTTTCTAATTGTGCTGCTAGGGAAGACTCTTGAGAGTCCCTTAGACTGCAAAGAGATCAAACCAGTCAATCCTAAAGGAAATAAACCCTGAATATTCATTGAAAGGACTGATGCTGAAGCTCCAATACTGTGGCCACCTGATGTGAAGAGATGACTCATTGGAAAAGACCTTGACACTGGGAAAGATTGAAGGCAGGAGGAAAAGGGGGTAGTAGGGGATGAGATGGTTGGGTGACTTCACTGACTCAGTGGACATGAGTTTGGGCAAACTCTAGGAAATAATGAAAGGCAGGGAAGCCTGGTGTGCTGCAGTCCATGGGATCGCAAAGAGTCAGACATGACTTAGCAACTGAACAAACAATCAAAGGTGAAACAGAAATATACAGTCACTTGTGTTTGTGTGAAGTGAGAGAAGTTGAGAGTAGTCTTGGCTCCAATCTGTTGTTGTTTAGTCACTAAGTCATGTCCAAGTCTTTTGCAACTCCCATGGACTATATAGCCCACCAGGCTTCTCTGTCTATGGGATTTCCCAGGCGAGAATACTGGAGTAGATTGCCATTTCCTTCTCCAGGGGATCTTCCTGACCTAGGGATTGAACCTGCATCTCCTTCATTGGCAGGTTGGATTCTTTACTACTGAGCCACCAGGGAAGCTCTGGCTTCCAACTGACTCTCTCCTAAAACAATTCCTACTTAAAGGAATGCAATGATAGAAAGAGACCCTCAATGTATATGGATATTTGTGTATAACAGAGGTGGCATTACAAATCAGAGAAGAAGCGATTCCACAAGTTTTGCTTGGCCAACTGATTACTACTCTATACATACAAAATAATATAATAGCTAATGTTTATAGATCTTACTATGTTCCAGGCACCATTATATGTGTATTACATGTATTCATTTTTCTCCAAATGTATATCTCCAATCCATATATCTCCCCTGAACGGCTGACTAATATTTCCAGCTGCCTACTTAACAAATTGATTTGGATGTCTAAGTTTGGTATTTCAAACTTATTGTGTGCCAAACAAAATCTTCCTTTCTCTCCCACATGGACCCCTTCCCTAATCTTCCCTGTCTTAGTAAAAGTTACCACTCCAGTTGTGTTTTTTTATTGTGATAGAATTCATATACCATAAAATTCATTTTTTTTTTTTTTTGGCTGCACCATGCAACTTGTGGGATCTCAATTCCCTCACCAGGGATTGAACTCAGGCCATGGCAGTGAAAGCACTGAATCCTAACCACTAGACCACCAGGAAACTCCCCAAATTCATCTCTTTCAAGTGTACATATAAATCAACTATATTTCAAAAATAAAGTGTACAATTCAGTGATTTTTAGTATATTCACAAAATTATGCAGCTATGACCAATATCTAATTCTAGACCATTTTCATCACTTCCCAAAGAAACCCTATTCTCACTAGTAGTCACTCCCCATCACCTTCATCAAACCCTGGCAACCACAAGTCTACCTACTTTCTGTCTTTGTGGACCTGCCTATTACAGACATTTTATATAAATGGAATAATATAATGTGTGGCCTTTTGTGACTTCTTTCACTTTCCATAATGTTTTCAAGGTTCATTCATGTTGTAATGTGTATCAATCAGTACTTTATATCTTTGGGATGAGAAGCATGTGGGATCTTAGATTCCTGACCAGAGGTCGAACCCACACCCCCTGCATTGGAAGGCAAAGTCTCAACTACTGGACCACTAGGAAAGTCCCCAGTATACCAATTTTTGTTTATCTATTTATCAGCTGATGGACATTTGGGTTGTCCCCACTTTGGGGCTATTATAATAATATGACTTTGAACATCCATTTACAAGTTTTTACAGGGACATTGTTTTCAATTCTCTTGATATATACCAAGGAATGGACTTGCTGGATCATATCTATGTCTCTGTTTAACTTTGTGAGAAACTGCTATACCAATTGCAACATTTTACTTTTACCAGCACTATATGAAGATCCCAGTTTCTCCATATCCTAAAACCAACACTTTTTGTATTCATCTTTCTGATTCTAGTCATCCTAGTGGATGTGAAATTGTATCTTATTGTAATTTTGATTTACATTTCCCTAATGGCTAATAATGCTAAACATTGCTTCATGTGCTTATTGGCCATTTATACATCTTCTTGAAAAAAATGTTTATTCAAGTCCTTTACCCATTTTTTAATTGGGTTATTTGTTTATAACTATCAAGTTTGGATGGATACCAACCTAATTTCAATAGCATATGAAGTCTTTGCTCTTATATAGCTTTGCTCTTATTTCCTTTCTCCTTTTGTTGTTGTAATCATATATATTTTCATTGATAGTCTCTATTTGTGCTGTTATTGTCATACAAATTACATCTCTCCACATTGTACTGAGGTAGGGGATAGATAGGCCGAACAGCTGCAACTAGTTTCCCCAGGCTGAGCTGCTATAGCTGGTTTCTTGCTGATGCTTCAAGATGGTATAACAGTGGAAACATTGGGTCCTGATTGGGTGCTTTCTTGTGGATTTTCCAGCCCAACACATGCTCAGAGAAGGCCCTCAGTCTAGGGGAAGGACTAAAGGAGGGAGAAGATGCTACTGGAATCCATCTTAGCTGAGAGATTAGTATGCACACCAGAACCAAATATGGAAATGATTGGCCAGAAACAACCCGGAAAACTGCCCCTGTATAATAAGCAATCTAAGCCGCCCTATGGTGCATAACTGACTCCAAGCCTGCCCATGGGTTCTTCCACACATACTATGCTTCTAATAAACACTTTTATCTTTTTCACAATCTTGGTCTCTTTGTTGAATTCTTTCATCAAAGAAGACGAGAACTGAGCTTTTCACTGCCAGAGTCAGTATGATTATCAATATAGATTCATGATTATTATTTTATATAATTATCATTTAAATGTTATAGGAAAGACAGTGTTACAAACAAAAATTATGTTTATACCATCTTTTATATTTACCTACATAGTTACCTTTATTGCTCCTTTTAATTTTTTCACGTGACTTAGAGTTACTGTCTAGTGACCTTTCACTTCAGCCTAAAGAACTCCCTTTAGTATTTCTTGTAGGACAAGCTTGCTAGTGAAGAATTTGTCTCATTTTTGTTTATTTGGGTATGTCTTAATTTCTTATTCATTTTTTAAGGAAAGCTTTGCTGGATATAAAATTCTTGTTTGCAAGTATTTTTCTTCCAGTGCTTTGAGTATGTCACCCTACTGCCTCTAGCCTCCATGATTTCTGATGAGAAATTGTTCTGAGAATTCCATGTATGTGGTGAGTCACTCTTGCTGCTTTCAAGATTCAATCTTTGCTTTTTGACAGTGTGGTAATGATGTGTGTAAGTAAGGATCTGTTTGAATTTTTCCTACTTGGAATCTGTTGAATTTCTTGGATATGTACATTAAGTTTTGTCATCAAATATGAGAAATTTTTGGTCATTATTTCTTCAAATATTTTTTTCTGTAATTTTTTTCTTCTCTCATCCTGCTGTACAATTGATGGCATATCACAGGTCATTTTTCTTCATTGTTTTTGCTTGTTCCTCAGACTGGATCATTTCAATTGACCTGCCTTCAAATTCACTGTTCTCTCTTCTGTTTGCTCAAATCTGCTGTTGAGTCCTTCTAGTGAATGTTTTTATTTTTGTTATTGCATTTTTAAGCACCAGAATTTCTATTTGGTTCTTAAAAAAATTATTTCTATGTTTTCACTGATATTCTCTATTGGTTAGACATTCTCTTTCATTTATTTCTGTAGACATGGTTTATTTTAGCTATTGAATATATTTTATTTATTTTTAATTGAGGTAACATTGGTTTACAACTTTATATAAGTTTTGTGTGTACAACATTATATTTTGACTTCCTTGTACACAACAGTGTGCTCACACCAAAAGTATAGTTTCCAACTGTCACCATAGAGTTGACCCCCTTTACCCATTTTTCTCTCTGTGCCCCACCACCCCAATCTCTGTTCTTTCCATATCAATGTGTTTGGTTTTTTTGGTTTATTCATATATATATGTATAATATTCCACATATGAGTGAAATCATATGGCATTTGTCTTTCTCCATCTGTCTTACTGTACTTAGCATAATACCCACAAGTTGCATTCATATTGTTGCATTTGGCAGATTTCAATCTTTTTAAAGGCTGAATAGTATACCATTGTGTGTGTGTATGTGTGTATCACATGTTCTTTATCTGTTTTTTGAATATGTTTAAAATGGTTGATTGAAAGTCTTTGTCTAGTAAGTCCATTATCTGATCTTTCTCAGACACAGTTTCTATTGGCTACATTTTTTTATTTGTATAATCTGTATTTTCTTGTTTCTTTGAATATCTCATATTTTTTTATTGAAAGCTGGACATTTAAAATAATATAATGTGGCAACAATAAAAATCAGATTCTTCCCCTCCCCCAAGGTCTCTTTTGATGCTGCTTGGTGTTGGTAGTTGTTTATTTTAGAGGATTTTCTGAAATAATTCTGTAAATTCTGTATTCTTTGTCATGTGTATTCTCTGAAGCCTCTGCGGAGTTAGCCTAGCAGTCAGGTAATTAGTTGACAGAGATTTTCTTAAATGCCTGGAACCTTGGCACTTGTCTTTGGCAAGGGACTCTGAATTCATATTGGGGTTTGTCTTCAACATTCAGCCAGGCAGTTCACAACTCTACCTTAAGTTTCACTTCCTACTTGTACAGAGCCTCAAGTTTAGTCAGTGGTGAGAGTTTAAGAGCTTCTAAGGTCTTTCCTGGCCGTGCACCCAAACTTACGAACGTGCATGGCCTCCTAGACTCCTAGGAACATGTCAGAACATTCCAAGCCCTAGCAGATATTATAATCCTCAGATTTTCCTTTTAAATTTTTTTGTAGTCTATTATTTATTTATTTACTTTTTACCTCAACTGCTTTCCACCACAACAGGCAGCTGTAATGTTGAAAAATTGCCTCTTATTATTTTAAACAAATGCCTCCAGGAAACAGGCTGTTTGCGTGAGGCAAGCTCTGAGTCAGATCAAATAAAGATAGCTTTGAGTGGATCTTCCAGAGAACCACCAAGCAGTTTGAATAATGACAGTTCTCTGAGGATGAGGCTTTGAAGGAGCTTCAGCCCCATTCTGCCCTCTCCACGAGGCTATGAGCCTGCTGGTTTTTACGGTGGTTGCAGGATTTTGGTTTTCAAGGTTATCATGGAGCTTGGAGGAGGTGAAGATGCAAATAGGACAAATTAAAATGCCACATAATTCACTGTTCTTACTGAAGTTGTCTTTGTTGTTTTTTTTTTTTTTTTTTTGCTTTAACTCTCCCTTCATTGTTGCAAACTTTTGGTTAATTTCCAAAGTTTTAAGAAAAGTTGATCCTGACAATTATGCCAGTGTTCTCATTGCTTTTATTGAAGAGTAGATTTTTGGAGATTCTTATTCCACCATTTTTGCTGATGTCACTCCTTCCAATTGTTTTAAAGTCAAATTCTTTAGAGTCATCCTTCATGTCCGTCTTTCTCAACATCCTATATCTTTACAAATCCCGTAGAGGCAAAAAATTTTCTACTTTCAAAATAATCCAGGGTGCCACCAATCATCACCACGTTCTCCTCTCTAATCACTCATTATTTTCCAACAACACAACCTCCTCATGTTTCCTAAGGCTGCCAAGCATGGTCCTGCATTTTTCTACAGGTATGCACATTCCCTTACTTCCTTTAAATCATGGCTCAAATGACATCTCCTCAGAGATGCTCCTCTGACAACTCTACACCTCATACCCCATCACTCTATCCTCCTCATCTTGGTTTATATTTTCCTAGCACTTACCTGACACTATATTTACTCATATTTATTGTTTTTCTGCTCCCATTAGGACTGAAGCAACTTAGCAGCAGCAGCAGCATTAGGATGTTTAAGCTCATAAAGTTATGGACTTTGTTATGGAGTTTATTGTTCTTTCTTTAGTGCCTAGAACAGTACCTAGCTCATGTTGGCAATCAATAAATTCTGGTTGAAAGTATGTCATTATCTTTCATTTGCTTCTCTAGATCCACTCTGCACCTTTTTCTCAGTATCTAGTATGGACATCAGTGGACTCCTTTGCCCTCTGGATTCAGCCCATGCATAAGGAGGAGGGACATTTGGAGGATGGAAGGACACAGAGTCAGAGTACCTATTTCACAGGCTCTTCCCTGCCAAATTGCTTCAGATTTACCCTATGCCTAGATCTGAGATCACTATCTTTCCAATAACCACCACCTACCTACTCTACCCTTTCCTATAACCACCACCTACCCTACCCTTTGGGCCTCAGTGTTATAACTACTGTTACTATCCTCAGGATATTGTACTATCTCTTATGGTTCCCCTTTATCTATCCATATCTCTGTAAATAAACCCATCTCATATCATCCTAATTTAAAAGTAACATCTTTGTGTCCCTGCCTCATACAGATGAATAATCCTAAGAACAACTCTACAAAGTAGACATTATTACCATCCCCATTTTAAAGATGAGAACTCTTTAAATTTTAAAGATGAATCCCACAAAGATTAAGAAACTTGCCCAAGATTACATAGCTAGCAAGTAACAGAGCTAGAATTTACCTTAGAAAAAAATATGGGAGAATATTTTTATGACAACACAATAGCAAATGAATCCTGTGTGTGTACTCATTGGAAAAGACCCTGATGCTGGGAAAGACTGAAGGCAGGAGAAGGGGACAATAGAGGATGAGGTGGTTGGATGGCATCACTGACTCGAAGGATATGAGTTTGAACAAGCTCCGGGAGTTGGTGATGGACAGGGAAGCCTGGCGTGCTGCAGTCCATGGGGTCGCAAATAATCGGACACAACTGAGCGACTGAACAGAACTGAAGTAACAGAGGCTGGGATTTATCTCAGAAAAAAATATGGGAGAATATTTTTATGACAACGTGATAGTGACTGAATCCTGTGTGTGTGATGTTGCTTTAGTCATGTCTGACTCTTTGTGACCCTATGGGCTATAGCCTGCCAGGCTCCTCAGTCCATGGAATTCTCCAGACAAGAATACTGGAGTGGGTTGCCATGCCCTCCTCCAGGGGATCTTCCCAACCCAGGGATCGAATCTGAGTCTCCTGCATCTCCTGCATTGCAGGAGGATTCTTTACTGCTGAGCCACAGAGGAAACCCCAGGGAATGAATCCTGAAGAAAACTATGAAGCATACGCATAAAGTAAAAGACTAAAAAAACTTCAACTCTCTATATCAAAAGATACCAGAAACAAAGTAAAGAGATAAATCACAAGCTAAAAGATATTTGCACTCCACATAAAGGATTAGCATAGAGAAAATATAAAGAACTCCTAGAAATTAATTTTTAAAATTTTATTTTTTATTGCACTGGCTCTTTGTTGCTGCATACAGGCTTTCTCTAGTTGTGGTGAGCAGGGGTTACTCTTTCTCACATCTTCTTATTGCGGTGGCTTCTCCTGTTGCAGAACACAGACTCTAGGGCATGTGGGTTTCAGTAGTTGTGACCTGTGGGCTCCGGTGTTTGGACTCAGAAGTTGTGGTACTCAGGCTTAATTTCTCTGCAGCATGTGGAATCACCCCATACCAGGGATCGGACCCATGTCCCCTGTGTTGGCAGGCAGATTCTTATCCGCTGTGTCACGAAGGAAGTCCATGGAAATTCGTTTTTTTAAAAAGCATAAACACCACAGTACAAAAATAGACTGGGCAAAGGATAAGAAGGGGAAAACAGAGGGGGAAACCCAAATGGATGCTAAACATTAAAAAGATTTTCAATCTCTCTAATATCAGGGAAGTGAAAATTAAAATAATGAGATTCCATTTCATACTATTTGCCAGATGAAAACTTGGAGAAGTGCAATAAGTGTTGGTAAGAATATAGCTGGTGGGAATGCTTGGAATAACTACTTTGGAGAACAATTTGACAATATTTCATAAAGCTGAAGATACATATAGTCCATTACCTAGTATTTTCAGTTGGAGGAATCTTCCCTAGAGAAATATTTACTCTTGTGCACAAGGAGACATGCATACTATGTTCATAGCTACACTGCTGGAAACTCTCTCTCAATGGGAAAATGGACTACCATAGAGCAGTTAAAATGAATGAATAACAGTTACATTTACAAAGATGGGGGGGTGCTTCCCAGGTGGCTCAGATGGTAAAGTACTGCCTGCAATGCGGGAGACCCACGATCATTCCCTGGGTCAGGAAGATCCCCTGGAGAAGAGAACGGCAACCCAATCCAGTATTCTTGCCTGGAGAATCCCATGGACAGAGGAGCCTGTTGGGCTACTATCCATGGGATCACAAAGAGTCGGACATGACTGAGGGACTAACACTTTCACTCACAAAGATGGACAAGTCTCAAAAACATGTTTTCGTTGAGTGAAAAAAGCAAGTTGAAAAAAACACTGCTTAAAAAAATGCTGTTTATAACCATAAAATTTAAATGTGCTAAATGATATCATGTACAATTTATGTATGGTTTTTGGATATTTACATTTGTTATAAAAGTATAAAAATACACATGAATAATACACAATAACTTCTATAATGTGATTATATGTGTCTAAGAAGGAGGGGGGAAGAACTGATAGGTAGAGTTGTGTCTGTACCTGGAATATTTTATGATTTATTAATATGTTTACTTTATATCAGTTTATATTATTTGCATTTTAAATAGTCTTATTGAAGTATAATTGACATAAAATAAACTATACATATTTAAATGATACAATTTGATAAATTTTTACAGATGTACACACCCATGAAACCACCACCACAAACAAGATAATAAACATAAAGATCACCCCCAGGGAATCCCTTGGCAGTCCAGTGGATAAGACCACTGCTTGGAACTGGGTTCCATCCCTGATCGGGGAACTAAGATTGAACAAGTCATGGAGTGCAGCCAAAAAATTTAAAAAGCAAACAAGAAAAAGATCACCCCCAAAAGTTTCACTCCCACTCATTCTCTGGCCACCATTGACCTTTCTATTAGGATAGATTAGCCTTCACTCTCTAGAATTCTATACAACAAAATCATACAGTATGTACTCTTTTTAAAAATCCAGCCTCTTTCACTCAGCATAATTGTTTTGAGATTCATCCATACTGGTGCATGTACCAGTAGTTCATTCTTTTTTATTGCTGAGCAGTATTCCATTATTTGGATACACTGCAGTTAGTGTACAAATCTTTCTGTGAACATATACTTTCATTTTCTTTGGGAAATACCTAGGAGTGGAATTGCTGAATCATATGTTAGATGTGATTTATTTTTTGAAATTTTCAAATTGTTTTCCAAATTGAATGTAACATTTTTCATTCCTACCAGGAGTGTATAAAAGTTCCATTGGCTCTAAGATGTGTGTGGTGGCAGCTCATTGTGGTTTTAATTTGCATTTCCCTAATGACTAGTGATGTTGATCATCTTTTCAAGAGTTTATTTGCTATTTACATGTCTTCTTGGTGAATTATCTGTTCATATTTTTTGCCAATTAAAAATATTATGTTGTTTGGCTTCTTGAGTTATGAGGGTTATTTACAATAGTTTACACACAAATCTTTCTTCAGCTATGTGTTTGGCAAATACTTCTCCCCAGTCTGTGGCTTGCCTTCCTTTTTTCTTTATAGTGTCTTCTTAAAATTTTAATTAATTATTTTTTGGCTGTGCTGGGTCCTCGTTGCTGCACAAGGGCTTTCTCTAGTTGTGGAAAGTGAGGGTTACTCTCTAGTTGCGGTGCTCAGGCTTCTCATTGTGGCGGCTTCTCTTGTGGGGCAGGGGCTCTAGAACATATGGGCTTCAGTAGTTGTGGCACACGGGCTCAATAGTTGAGGTTTGCGGGCTCCAGAGCACAGGCTCAATAGTTGAGGTCCGCAGGCTTAGTTGCCCCATGGCATGTGGAATTTTCCCGGATCAGGGATTGAACCCAGGTTCCCTCCTTCGGCAGATGGATTCTTAACCACTGGGCCACCATGGAAGCCCTACAGTGTCTTTTGAAGAACAAAAGATTTTAATTTTGATGAAATCCAATTTGTTGATTTTTGTCTGGTTAAGTTTATGTGTCAGTTTGACTGGGACATAGGGTATCCAGATATTTGATTAAGCATTATTCTGGGTGTATCTGTGAGGTGTTTCTGGATGAGATTAATATTTGTATCAGTAGACTGAGTAAAGCAGATTGCCCTCCTCAGCGTGAGCAGGCTTCATCCAATCCACTGAGGCCTGAATAAAACAAAGGTAAGGTAAGACAGAGGCTTCCCTGGTGGCTCAGATGGTAAAGAAGATACCCGGGTTTGATCCCTGGGTCAGAAAAATCCCCTGGAAAAGGAAATGGCACTCCAGTATTCTTGCCTAGAAATCCATGGGCATAGGAGCCTGGCAGCTTACAGTCCTTGGGGTTGCAAAGAGTTGGACACAACTGAGCTCACACACATACACACACACACACACACACACACAGAGGATAAGGTAGAATTTGCTCTGTTTTCTGGGTGGGATATCAGCCTTCCCCTGCACATGGACTAGAACTCACACCAGGGGCGCTCCTGGTTCTCACACCTTCAGACTTGGACTGGATCTTACGCCATTTGTTCTCCTGATTCTCAGGACTTTGAATTTGGAAACAAACTACACCATTGGACTGGGTCTCCAGTTTGCAGAAAGCAGATTGTGGGACAACCTCTACAATTGTATGAGCCAATTATTTATTTATTTATAATAAATCAACAAATAATCAAATTACTGGTACTGAATTATTTTAGTACATGTTATAATAAATCTCATACATAAGGATGAAGGAGTTCTCTCGTGGCCTAATGGTTAGGATTCCAGGTGATCACTGCCATGGCCCTAATTCAGTCCCTGGTTGGGGAACTGAGATCCTGCAAGCTGTACAGCATAGCAAAATAAATAAATAAATAATGTTAAGGATGAGTTCCGAATTGGTTCTGAGGTTTCTGAAACTGACTCTCTAATCTGATTAGATTGATAGATGCTAATGACTCTATTACTAATAGGAAAGTGAGCACTGACAATTTGTGATGTCTGCTGTCAATAGGCATATGGAAAATATCTACATTAGATAGTCCTAATCAACTACTTACAAGAACCAAGGAGCAGGACCTCCCTGGTGGTCCAGTGGTTAAGACTCTGCACTTCCACTGCAGCGGGTGCAGGTTGGATCCCTGATTGGGGAACTTGGATCCTGTATACCATAGGCCTTCCCAGGTGGCACAGTGGTAAAGAATCCACTTGCCAATGCAGGAGATACACGAAACATGGATGGGATCCCTGGATTGGGAAGCTTCCCTGGAGGAGAAAATGGCAACTCACTCCAGTATTCTTGCCTGGAGAATCCCATGGAGAGAGGAATCAGATGGACTACAGTCCATGAGGTCCCAAAGAGTCAGACATGACTGAGCACACACACACAACAATCAGATCCCATATGCACAGCCTGACTGAAAAAGAAAGAGAGAAAGAAGAAGCTGGTTGACTGTGTATGTGACACCTCAAACATTTTTTATTATTATTTAAAAATTTTTATTACTGCAGTATAATTGCTTTACAATGTTTTCTTAGTTTCTGCTGTATGACAAAGTAAATTAATCATCTGTATACATATATCCCTCCCCTCTTGAACCTCCTTCCCACCACCCCCATCCCACCTTAAGAGGGTGGGATGCACCACAGAGCACCGAGCTGAGTTCCCTGTACTATACAGCAGTTTCCCCACTAGCTGTCTATTTTACACATGGCAAACATTTCAAGAAAACTAACAAATATAATGAAGTTGCCTGATTGCTCCTGCTACTGGACAACGTGGAAAGAAAAGGATGAGCTCAGAGATTTAAGTTTTCAGTTCAATCACTGCATATAAGACTGAAGGCTTCTGTGTGTACCCTAAAGGAGACCCTTATGTCTCAGAGAAGCTGGGTTGAGACGGCTGAAAATCAAATCCAGAATTTCTTTCTGTGACTAACTGAATTACAACTCAAGTTGGATTCCCAGCTTTGCAGAGTATCTGTTGTTAAAGTGGGGCATTGATTGGGAGAGAATGGGGTCCTTTAAGATGGGATGGGGGTATGTGGGAAAAACCTGATGAAGGTAAGGATATTGAGCCCTTAAATTCTGATGAGTCTTCTTTGCCAGTGAAGAGACCTCCCCACCCCCAGCAGAAGTGGCTTCCCACACACAGTGATATTGGTCTTCCACTGTCATGGAATGTAGGGGGCTAATCCTACATTGCCTGAGGAAACTGTAATGATTGCTCCTGAGGCATTCACCATGTAAGACAAGGCTGACTCTCCTCAAGACTCAACTGTCATGCTCTTTACTTCTGGATTGTAACTAAACTCAAGTCCTAGCAGACCCCTGCAGATGAGGTAACAAGTTGACCCATGAGGAGATGTATTATACTCCAGAAGAACTACTTGAATTTTTTGGTTTAGGCAGACAGAAAGCTAGGAACTACATATACCAATGGTGTGGAATAATGGTGGAAGGAATCTAAAGTTGGATCAGGCCAAATTTATTGACAGGGCCACACTAAGCAGAGAGTCTGCATTTAATGTTGCAGCAAGGGGAATTAGAAAGGATTGTAACAAATTCTTTGATTGTTGTCTAAAATATGGACCAAAAGATGACCCATAGTGAGCAAATTAGAATAACCAGATATGCCTTAGTTTAATGTAGAGAAAGAGATTCAAAGGCTTAGGGAAACTGGAATATTAGACTGAATTTGTCATTTAAGACTTGTCCATAGTGGGAGGATCCAGAAGACATACATTTAAAAAAAATTGTTTATTTATTTGGCTGTGCCGTGTCCCAATTGTGGCACTCAAGATCCTCCATTGTGGCACTTGAAATCTCCAATTGCAGCCCACAGGCTTGGTAGTTGTTGAGTGTGGGCTTAGTTGCTCTGTGGCTTGTGGATCTTAGTTCCTCAACAGGGATCGAAACTGTGTCCCTTGCATTGCGAGGCAGATTCTCAACCACTGGACCACCAGGGTAGTCCCCAGAAGACAGATCTTTCAACAATACTGTGAGAAATTTGTGAAGGGAGCCCCAGAATCCTTGGAATCTGTGATCACTCTTCTCTGTAGGCCAGACCTTACAGTGGGAATTGCAGTCACTGAACTGGGAAACCTAAATATGGTGGGAGTAATTGGATCTCAGGGTGGCAGGGGCCAAGTGGCAGCACTCAACACCAAAGGCAAGGTAGGCATAGTTACCATAGTGAATAGCAGAGTCAAAGCAGCAGTCTGAATAGTCTGACTCTTATAGACCTATGGCATTGGCTAGTTGATCATGGCATTCCTAGAAGTGAAATAGATAAGAAGCCTACTAAATTTCCTACTTGAATTGTATAAAGAGAAAAGTTCTAGGTTAGGCAAAGAAGACATAACCTGGAGATCCTGAAAACAGAGTCATTGCCCTTCAATCAGTTCCCACACTTGAGCTACTTTACAGACTTGGGACCACTCGAATGAAGGGGAGGATTGGTTCCTGCCCTTGAGGAAGCACCCTGGTACACTATCAAAAATTTCATACTGTTAATCTTTCTCTCATCCTTCCCCAAAGAGACCTAAAGCCTTTTACCAGGAGGACTGCACTGGGGAAAAGAAAATAATCAGACCTTTCAGGGACTACTGTGCCTTGACTGAATTGACATTAATTTCAAGAAACTCAACTCAAACACAAACATCACTGTGGCCAACCAGTCAGAGTAGGAAGTTAGGTGATCAATGGAGATTTAGCTTAGGTCCTTTTCACAGTAGGCCCAGTGTTTCCCCAAACCCATCCGGTGCTTATTTATCCAGTTCCAGGATGCATTATCCCATATAACTTGCCTATTTGGTCTGTGCAGAAGACAGATGGATCTTGGAAAATGACAATGGATAGGCTTAACCCAGTGATCCCTCCAATTGTAACTGCAGGAGGAGTTGTAGTTTCATTGCCTTAGCAAATTAACACACAACTCTTAATCTGGGAAATGTCTTTTTCTCTATCAACAAAGCCTCCCAGAAGCTGTTTGCTTTAACTTGGCAAGGCCAGTGATACACTTTCACTGTGCTACCTCAGGGGGATATTAACTCTCCAATGCTATGTCTTAATTTAGTTCACAGGGATCTTGAAGGTCATTTGTTTCCACAAGGTATCACCCTGGTTCATTTCATCATTGACAGAATGTTTACAGACGTAGTGAGCAAGAGGTAGCAACTACTGTAGATTTATTGGTGAGACATGTGCATGGCAGAGGGTGGGAAATAAATCTGACAATTCGGGAGTCTTCTACCTCAGTGAAATTTTTAGGGATCCAGTGGTGTGGTGCATATCAAGATATCCATTCCAAAATGAAGGGTAAGTTGTTGCGTCTGGCCTGTCCTGCAACCAATAAAGAGGAACGATGCTTAGTGTGGGCCTCTTTGAATTTTGGAGGCAAAATATTTCTCCTTTGGATGTGTTCCAAAGTGACTCAAAAGCTGCTAGTTTGGAGGGAGGGGCCCAGAACCCAAGAAGGCTCTGCAACAGGTCTTGTGCAAGCTGCTCTCGCACTTGGCCACATGATCTAGCAGACCCAACGGTGCTTGGTGTGTCGGTTGCGTATATGCTCTTTGGAGTTTTTGGTAGGCTCCTGTTGGTGAATTGCATTATAGCACCTTAGAACTTTGGAGCAAAGCCCTGCCATCTCTGCAGATAAATCCTCTTTTCGAAGAAAGCTTTTGGTTTGCTATTGGACCTTACCAGAGACTGAGTCCTTATCACTGAGCAACCAAGTTACCATGTAACCTCAGCTGCCCAGCATCATGAACTGGGTGTTATCTGGCCCACTAAGTGAGAAAGTTGTGTGTGCACAACAGTGCTCTATTGTCAGATGGAAGTAGTAGATATGAGATTGGGCTTGACCAGGCCTTGAGGGCACAGTAAGTTATGTGAAGTGGCCCAAATGCCCATGATCCCCACTCCTGCTACACTGCCATCTCTCTCCCAGCCTGAAACTATGGCCTCATCCAGAGTACCCTGTAATCACTTGACAAAGGAAAAGATGTAGGCCTGGTTTACAGATAGTTCTATGTGATATGCAGGTATCAGGCTGCAGTAGACAGTGGCAGTATTACAGCCCCTTTCAGGAACACTTTTGAAGGACATTGGAGAAAGGAAA
Organism: Cervus elaphus; assembly: GCF_910594005.1. Classification (NCBI taxonomy): domain Eukaryota; kingdom Metazoa; phylum Chordata; class Mammalia; order Artiodactyla; family Cervidae; genus Cervus; species Cervus elaphus. The sequence goes on along the minus strand of NC_057817.1, from coordinate 26,315,061 downwards.
TCCTCCCAGTGGGCAGAACTCAAAGCAGTATACCTGGTTGCTCACTATGCTTGAAAGAAGAAATGGCCAGGCATATGATTATATACCGATTTACGGGCTGTGGTTAATGGTTTGGCCAGGTGGTCAGGGACTTGGAAGGAACATGAGTGGAAAATTGGGGACAAGGAAATTTAGGGAAGAAGTACGTACACAGGGAAATCCCTGGAAGTCCAGTGGTTAGGACTCAGTGCTTTCACTGCCGTGGGCCCGGGTTCAATCCCTGGTCAGGGAACTAAAAATCCTGCAAGCCATGTGGCCCGATCAAAAAAATTAAAACAACAACAAAAAGAAAGAAAGAAAGAAAAACAAAGTTATGTATTCAGACTTCTTTGAATAGGCAGAAAAAAAGTTGAAATATCTGTGTACATTGTGAAAGGTCACCAAAGGATGACCTCAGCAGAGAAGGATTTTAATAATTCTGGATGTCGGTCAGCCTCCTTCCCAAGTTGCTCCTGTAATTACTCAATGGGCTCATGAACAAAGTGGCCATGGTGGCAGGGATGGAGGTTATGCATGGGTTCAACAACATGGACTTCCGTTCACCAAAGCCAACCTGACTACAGCCATTGCTGAGCACCCATTATGGCACCATTCCTCAGGGTGATCAGCCAGATACCTGGTGGCAGGTTTAATACACTGGACAATGGAAGGGGCAGCATTTTGTTTTTACTGGAATAGACACTCTGGATATGAATTTTTCCTTCCTTGCATACAATGCTTCTGCCCAAACTACCATCCATGGATTTATGGAATGTTTAATCCACTGTTGTGGGATTCCATACAGTATTGCTTTTGATCAAGGAACTCATTTCGCAGCAGAATAAGTGCAGCAATGGGTCCATGCTCATGGAATTCACTGGTCTTACCATGTTCTCTACCATCTAAAAGCAGTTGGTTTGATAGAACAGTGAGACTCAGTTATACTCTGCTGGGTGGCAACATCTGATTATTTTTGCTAATGTATTAGGTTGGCCAAAAAGGTCTTATGGAAAAAACCAAATGAACTTTTGGCCAATCCAATGTAAGAATAGTTGATTTTTGCATGTTGATCTTATATCCTGTGAGCCTCACTAATTTCTTAAGTCTACTGGTTTTTTGGTAGAGTCCATAGGATTTCCTGTAAAAGTAATCATGTTACCTATGCAAAATGACAGTTTTACTTTTTTTCTAAAATGTATGCTTTTTATTTCTTTTTCTTTATGCACTGACTAGAATCTTGTGTATGATACTGAGTACAAACGGTGAGAGCAGTGAAAAGTGAAAGTCGCTCCGTCGTGTCTGACTCTTTGTACAGTCCATGGAATTCTCCAGGCCAGAATAATGGAGTGGGTAGCATTTCCCTTCTCCAGGGGATCTTCCCAACCTAGGGATCGAACCCAGGTCTCCCAGATTGCAGGCGAATTCTTTACCAGCTGAGCCACCAGGGAAGCCTGGTGAGAGCAGACATCTCTATAATTCTTGGTATATTTCTATATGTTTCAAATGATTCACATTTGAAATTAAATGTCAAATTCAAAGGACATTTAGAACATCACTTCCATTGTAATTCCTGACAAAAATGCATAATCTGAATAGAATCATGAGGAAATATCAGACGTACTTGACTGTGGAACGTTCTACAAAAAACTATCCTATAATCTTCAAAAGTGATATTCTAAATTAAATGTCAAAATTAAAGGAAAAACACAAGAATAGTAAAAGAAGTGATGTTCTAAATTAAATGTCAAAATTAAGGGAAAAACACAAGAATGGTACAAATAACTTTTTCCCCCCAGAACCATTTGAGACATGATGTTTCATCAGCTCTGAATACTTCAGTGTCTGATTCCTATCAAGTAGGGTAATCTCCTACACAGCCACAATAGAGCCATCAGAATCTGGAAATTGATATTTGACATACTACTACCATATAACCCACAGACCCTGCTCAAGTTTTGCCAGTTGTCCAAAAAATATTCCTCAGTGCAAAAGGATTCCCTTTTTTTTTTTTGTGCTACTAAGGTAGCACAGTGCAAAAGGGTCATGTGTTGCAGTTATTCTCTTTCAATATAGAACTTGTCTTGGTCTTTTCTTGATTTTCATGACCTTGACACTTTTGAAGATTATAGGATAGTTTTTTGTAGAATGTTCTTCAGTCAAGTATGTCTGATATTTCCTCATGATTCTATTCAGATTATTCATTTTTGTCAGGAATTACAATGGAAGTGATGTTCTAATTGCATTCTAGTAGCCTGTATATTACTTTGTTTTGTCCCATTAATGGTAATGTTAGTAACTTTCATCCCTTATGGTGATGTCTTCCAGATTTCTCCACTGTAAAATTATTCTTTTCCCTTTTGTAATTAATGAGTATTGTGTGGGAAAGTACTTTGAGAGTATGGAAATATCCTACCCCTCATCAAATTTTCATTTGGTTTAGTATTCATTGGTGTTTTGTGGCTTAATTATTACTGATGGCTTCTAAATGGCATTTTCTAACTCTATCATTGCTTCTACATTAATTAGTTGTCATTTTACTGAGAAAAGCTTTTTCTTCTTCCCTTCTGTTTATTAATTATTACTATCAGAATGACTCACAGATTCCTGTTTTATTCAGTGGATTATAATCTTTTACTGTTATTATTTAGTTTGATGTTCAAATTATCACAGATTTGGCCAGTGGGAGCCCCTTCAAGCTCTTTTCTTTTTTCTTTAACTTTTTAAAATTTGGAATAGTTGCTTTAAAGCTCTCTTTTACATCCTTTTGAAATGATGTCCCCACCATTTTTTTGAATTATAATTGACTCACGATATTATATTAGAGGTGTGCAACATAGTGACTTGATATTTTTGTATACTGCAAAATGATCACCCTGATAAGTCTTGTTGCCATCTGTTACCATACAAAGTTATTACAATATTATTGACTATTCCCTATGCTGTACATCACCTCTGTGACTGATCTTATAAGTGACACGTCCCCATTATTATTTGAGCATTCCACATTTTGTCCTGGCACAACCACATATTTCAGGTTCATCTTGTATTTCCCCTCCCCAGACCCTGGAACAACCATTTTCCCCTGGAGCAATGGTTCTTTTCAGTGGAGAACTAGTATTTAGAAACCATAGATCAATACTTTGGGGTATCATTATTCCCAAGTCCTCTCAGTGAACTGAATTGGGGGAAAATGTGTATATGTGTGTGTGTGCTAAATTGCTTCAGTCGTGTCCAACTCTTTACAACCCGATGGACTGTAACCCACTAGGCTCCTCTGTCCATGGGACTCTTCAGGCAAGAATACTGGAGTGGGTTGCTGTGCCCTAGTTTCAGGGTATCTTCCTGACCCAGGGATCTAACTGGTGTCTCTTATATCTCCTGCATCGGCAGGTGGGTTCTTTACCACCAGAGCCACCTGGGAATATTTTTTGTATATGCATTTTACACAGATACCTCTAATTCTAACCCAATGTTACAGGGTTCATTCTGATTTTCTTTTTTGCCACAGTTGAGACTTTTATCTGGCAGAAGAAACCTGGCTCCCTTTGTCCTCAATATATTTATTTGGCCAACCCCACTTATATATTACCATTTTTCTGTTGCTGTTGCTGCCTGTCCCTCTCCCCAACCACAGATGCCTGCTTCAGCTCCAACGCTCCATGCCAGGCTCCCACCATGGTTTCCAAACATGGAATCGGAACCCTCTTTACCCTCTTCAGGCTCTAATATACTGCAATGAGCCACTGCTGTTACTCATTCTAGCTGGACTCCTACATTCCCCACCTAATGGCTTTTAGACTGAATTATTCAGGAAGGAAGGAAGAAGAAAGGAAGGAAAGTAAGAAGATAGGCAGGCTCATAATTATTTCTTAACTAAGGGGAAAAAAAGCCTCTAATCATTTTGATTGCTGATTGTCATTCACAGGAATCTTGATGGCTGCTCTTTTACTTGTGGCCAAAAGAAAATGAGGTTTTATTAAACTGGGCATGGTTAATCAGATGTCTGTGATATTTTTAATGATTTACATAGTTATAGCCTAAAGAACTATGTTTCAGATTACCAGATATGCAAATTTAGGAGACAAAATAATAGAATAGTTGGATCCAAGAGAGCTACCACTCAGTATTACTCTTTCATCTTTGACTAAGCTCTGAAGTACAGGATTCTATTCTAGCTGAAGAATATGACTCAGACACTTATAGATAAGCCACGCTCTGCAGCTTTTGTTATACTGAGTCAGTTTTAAGATTTGAGAATTATCTTAGATGGGAGATGTCAGATCTGGACCAATAATGGATGATAAATATTTCGCACTGATTTAGGAAGGCAGCAGTGCAAAAGAGCATGGGCTCTGAACCCACACTGGGTTCCAATCTGCCTTCTCATATTTACCAGTAGTGGGACCTTGCAAAAACTGCTCAGCCTCTTTTTTTTTTTTTTATTATTATTATATTGCTCAGCCTCTTTAGGCCTCAACATCTTCATTTCTAAAATGGAAATTCTATATCATAGTGTTGTTTAAGCAGATTAAGCAATACCCTTAAAACAGTGTCTGGCACTAGAAGTGGATTTGCCTTGAAAACTAGACATTTAAGTTTCAGGGAATCTCACTTGCACAGGCTACCTCCATGGCCTTGCACTTAATTTTATTTTATTTTTTAAAATTTTATATTTATAATTTTTTTCTTTTTCTTAAAGAGAATCCCCAAATTGTATAAACTGCAGGCCCTACTCAACTGGGTCTGCTCCTGTCTGGCACATAGTAAGTACTTGGTAAATAGTTTTTAGTTTTTATTACTTACATCTAATATTGAGTGGTCCTTTATGGTATTTTTATTTTCAATTTTGTGTATGTGTGCTTTTGTTTTAGTTTTTAAGTTGCCCCAAGTGATTTAGCATGCACCTTGTAGAAAGATAAACTGTAAGATAATCCATAATGTAGGATATTTCTTTCATTCATTCATCCATTAAAAAAATATTTATTGAGTGGCTACTGTATCATAGGTGCTCACAGTCTTGTGGCCAAGATGGACATGTACATATATAATGATAGTATGAATAGTAAGTACTATCATAAATATATATGCAGACACAAAGAGGGACAACAAACTCTAGAGTTAGATCACAAACTTGGGCTTTTGACTGAGATATTTTAGTGGATAAATATGAGATTTGGAGGGTGGAGGATTAAACATATTCAAAGGACTTAATTCCTTCACTGAATAAATATTTATCAAGAATCTGTATTATGGCAGGTACTGTTCTAAATTCTGAAGATACAGTGATAAACGAATAGGGGAAGAGCTAGGCTTTTGTGGAGCTTACACTCCAGTGGTGGGGGCGCCAAGGAGGGTAATGTGACAGTGTTACACAGTGTGTGAGTGCGTGTCCATTCTAAACTGAAAATGGTAAGAGAAGGTCTTTCCGAGGAGAAAACATTTAAGGTGAGGATTGAATGACAAGAAGGAGTCAGACATGAAAAGATGGGGAGAGAGAGGGGCACTCAAATGCAAGAGTTGCTGGTCGCAAGACCTGGAATAGCCAAAACACTTTTGAAAAAGAAAACAAAGTTAGAGGACTCACACAACCTGATTTAGAGATTTATTATAGGGACTTCCTGGTGATCCAGGGGTTAAGAATCCGCCTTGCAATGCAGGGTACTCAGGTTCAATCCTTGGTGTGGGAACTAAGATTCCCACATACTGTGGAGCAACTAAGCCTGTGCAGCACAGCTAGAGAAGCCTGTGTGACACAACTACAGAGTCCGTGAGCCACAACGGAAGATCCCACGTGGTGCGGAATTGACAACTCATACCTTGCACCACATAAAAAAGTCAACTTGAAATGGGTGATAGACCTAAATATGAAACCCAAAACTATAAAACTTCTATGAGAAAATATAACTGGAAGTCTTTATAATTTTGGCTTAAGCAGAGATTTCTTATCTAGGGCACAAATACCACAAACCATTAAAAAACTGATAAATTTGGACTTCATCAAAAGTAAAAACTTCTGTCTTCCAAAAGATTCTGTTTAAAATATGAAAAAAACATCCAGGGATGGGGAGAAAATGTATGAAAAACATATACCTGATAGAGACTGCTATCCAGAATACAAAAAGAACTCTCAAGACTCAGAAGAAAACAATCTAATTTTTAAAATGGGCAAAAGGTTTGAATAGACATTTCACCCAACAAATATATAAAAAGATGCTGAACATCATTAGACTTTATGGAAATGCAAATTAAACCACTGTGCCATATTACCATATACCCATTAGAATGGCTAAAATTAAAAACAGATAATACGAAATGCTGGCGAGGGTGAGGAGCCACTGGAACTCACATTGCTGACAAGAGTGTAAAATGATATACTCCCTTTGGAAAACAGTTTGACAGTTTCTTATAAAGTTCCACATACACTTACCATATAACCCAGAAATCCCACTTCTGGTTATTTACCCAAGAGGAATAAAAATATATGCCCACATAAATACTTATACATGAATGCCTGCGGCAGCTTTATTTTAATAGCTCAAAACTGGAAATTACCTAAATGGCTATCAACTGGTGAATATATACATAAATTATAGTACATCTATATAATGAAATACTACTCAGCAACAAAAAGGAATAATACATGCAACAACATGGATGACTCTCAAAAGCATTTTGTGAAGGGAAAGCAGACAGACACAAAACCCTACATGCTGCGTGATACCGTTTAGTGGCATTCTGGAAAAGACAAAACCATAGGGACAAGAATCAACTCGGTGGTTGTTTGAGGCTGTGGTGGTGATGGAGGGGAATGACTACAGAGGGGCATAAGAGAAGATGTTGAGGTCACAGAAATGCACATATCTCAACTGCAATGATTGTATTACTATACACATCACCAAAACTCAGCACATTTTAAAATGGTGAACTTAATAAAAATAAATGAAAAAATAATAATAACAACAAACAAACAAAAAATGGTGAACTTTATTGTATGTACATTCCTTACTAGGTCTGAATTAAAAAATAATCACCTATAGGAATAAGTGCAGTTTTAAAATGTGTCCACAAATTCTACACCTGATCTTAGTCAGAAGGCTGAGAATTGATTATCTACAAATTCTTTGACATGCCTCACTTCTCCTTTAGTGTAGTCTGCACTGACTTAGGGACACACTGCTAAGAAATAAATGATGGCAGACTGACAGTGTGTGACTTCTGAGAAATAGCCACAGTACCATCTTGTAAGGACCTTGACCAGCCTTATGGAGAAGCCCACATGATAAGAACCTGAGACCTTTTGCTAACAACCATTTAGCTGAGACATCTTGGAGTTAGATCCTTGAACCCCAATCCTTGAGTCAACAGGGGCTGCAGCCCTGGCCAATTTCTTGTCTGCAATCTCATGAGAAATTCTGAGCCAAAAGCAACTAGCTAAGCCAGTTCTGAATTCCTGATCCACAGAAACTGTGAGATAATAGATATTTGTTGTTTTAAGCCAGTAAGTCTGGGGTAATTTGTTACACAATTGTAAATAGATTATTGAGATGAGAGGAGTAATCTGAGGTAAAGTTGGAGAGGTAGATAGAGACAAGATCTTGTGAAAACTTAACAGGCATTGTGACAACTTCAGATTTGATTCTAAGTCTAATGGTAAGCCACTAGTGGTGTTATTCAGAAGAATATGAATCATGATTTCAGAACTGTGATTATAAATCACAAAGAATACAAATCACAATACCAACACCAATTTCACTTTCAGTAATCATTTCACTATGGAGTGGTCAAGAATGAAGGCAGGGAGACCGTTAAGGGGTCATTTTGGTAGTACAGGTAAGAGATGATGGTGGCTGAGACTAGGGTGATGACAGTGGAGATGGATGTATAGAGTGAAGGAAGTAGAGGAATCAAAGATGAGCCCAACCTCCCTGGCAGTCCAGTGGTTAAGATTCCACACTCTCAGTGCAGGGGGCACAGGTATGATGCCTGGATGGGGAACTAAAATCCCACATGCAGTGCAGTGCAGCTGAAAAAGTATTTAAAAATAAAGTGAGCCTACAGTTGTTTTTTTTTGTCTGAATAGTTGAAATGATGATAACTGCAAAAAGGGACATATTGGTAGAGGTGATGAATGAAGTCAAGAACTGAAGGAGTGTATAAGCATAACGTATTTGAGAAACAGCAAATAGGTCAATATGGTTGGAGTTTATGGTGATTGGATAGGAAGAGAGAGTGATGGAAAAGTAGGCTTATAAGACAGGCATCAAAGAAAGGCCTTCTTTATCACCATAAAATGTCTGGTCCTTATCCAGTTAGTCACTGGGAGTCACTAAAAGATTTTTTTTTTTTTCTTTTTTTTTTTTTTTTTTCTTCTTAAAAATATGGAACGCTTCACGAACCTGCGTGTCATCCTTGCGCAGGGGCCATGCTAATCTTCTCTGTATCGTTCCAACTCCAGTATATGTGCTGCCGAAGCGAGCACACTAAAAGATTTTTAAGTAAGAGAATGATTGATCAAATCTACACATTAGAGAGATTACCAGCAGCAACCATATAGAGTTTGGATCAAAGATGAGAGATAATGGAAAGCAGAAGACATTTTGAGTAACTTTCTGATTTTTAGGTGGCAGCATAGTACAGCAGAAAGAACACAAATGACTTTGGAATCAGAGGGACCCAAGTTCAAATCTTGGCATGGCAAGTTACCATCTACTACGGCTTGAACTGTGTCCCCCTCCAAATTCATATGTCCAAGTCCTAACCCCCAATACCTCAGAGATGACCTTTTTAGTCAATAGAGTCATCGTGTGATGTAATTAGTTAAAATAAGTTCATACTGGAGTAACACAGGCTCCTAATTCAATATGACTGGTGTCCTTATAAAAAAGGGGAAATTTGGTCATAGACATGCCATCTAAATATGAAAGCATAGATCTACAGGTCAAGGAATACCAAAAATTACCAGCAAACCACTAGAAGATAGGGGAGAGGCATGGAACAGACTCTGCCTCATAGTCCTCGGAAGGAACCAACTCTGCCAACACCCAGATCTTAGACTTTTAGCCTTCAGAACTGTGAGAGAATACATTTCTGTCAAGCCACTCAGTTTGTGGTACTTTGTTACGGCAGCCCTAGCAAACTAATACACCATCTGTGTGACTTGGGCAAATTATTTTATTTTGCTAATCCCCAGTATCCTAATCTGTAAAATAGGGGCAATTGTATCTACCTGATAAAATGGTCACAGAGATTAAATGATATGGGGTTTGTAGAACACCTAGCACTGAATAAATACTATTTTACATTTGTGAGACACTAATGCTATCCGCCGGCAATGCAGGAGACCCTGGTTTGATTCCTGGAAAGATCCCCTGGAGAAGGAATAGGCTACCCACTCTAGTATTCTTGGGTTTCCCTGGTGGCTCAGATGGTAAAGAATCTGCCTGCAATGCAGGAGACCTGGATTCGGTCCCTGGGCTGGAACGATCCCCTGGAGAAGGGCATGACAACCCATTCCAGTATTCTTGCCTGGAGAATCCCCATGGACAGAGGTGCCTGGCAGGCTACAGTCCACAGGGTCACGAAGAGTTGGACACGACAGAGCAGCTAAGCTTTCTTTCAATGCTACCCACTGGGCATCCCTGGTGGCTCAATGGTAAAGACCACCTGCAGTGCAGGAGACACAGAGACACAGGTTTTATCCCTGGGTGGGGAAGATCCCCTGGAGAAAGAAATGGCAACCCACTCCAGTATCATCACCTGGGAAAACCCATGGACAGAGAAGTCTGGTGGGCTACAGTTCTTGGGGTTGCAAAGAGTTGGACATGACTGAGCGACTCAACAACAAAGCTATCCAAGGAAAATGGGACATTTCTGGACATTTTGGGAAAGACTGACTACAACTATAAGGGGCATGTGCAATACAACCTAAAAGGAACAGGTTGGAGAAGGTGATCTTGGAATCCTTATTTCTTGTTGGACTCCTTAGAAAGGAGCCCTGGGATTGTCTTGCATTCTGTGAAAATGTAGCTTCTTTGGGAACACTAGTACAAGAACCAAAAACACCCTCAAAGGCAGGAAGGTTGAGGTTAACTAACATCCTATGCTGTGGTAACGTTGGGAAGGAAAGAAGTGAACAAAGCTGGAGAAGAATGGGCCAGATGCCTTAAGCCTCCAGGTTTCCCAGCTCACTTCCTTAGGTAAAAGATTTAGGCTGGGGGTTGTCCTCTTCTCAGCTCCATAAGGGAAACCTAACAGAGGCCTCACCAGTCTCTGGAACGCCTAGTCCTTTCAAGCAGGGAGTCTCTTGCCAAAGCAAACAATCCCAGCTCTACGATTGTGCTCCGGCTGGGGTAGGGGAGAACAAAGATCTCTTTCTTTGCTCCCCAACTCTATGGCTCCAGCCAAAGGCACTGTTTACACAGTCTTCCCTGGTGAAGAATTTGTTCCGTTTCTCTCTAGGTTACAGTTGGAAAAGATTGACTCCCTCCTTGCCTGATCCTTTTCCCTAGACCCCTGGGCAAGAAAGGTGTCCGACACCTGAAGCCTTCCACCCTCAGAAAAGATGTCAGCCCACAGGAATAACTCCAGACCCTTTTGTGATGTGACAGAGAACCTTACAGTTTTGGTGGTGGAAAGCCCGTCTGGCTGGGAAAGGGAGACTGGCTGGAGCAATCAAGAGCCTAACTTGTCTCCATTCCAATTCTGTTTATCCTCTCTCTCTCTCTCTCTCACTCCCCAGGGATTCCTAGGCTGTCCCAGGTCCATATCTAGGAGTGAATCAAACAGACAAAATCCAAGGCAGACTTGGATTCTTTCTTTAAAAGGATATTAAGGTGGGTAGGATGAAAACAATGTTTTTTTATCAGGAAAAGTTTTCTGTGGTCTTTAGTTTACTAACTCCAGCAGCACATATGTTTCCCTCCAGCCCCCAAAACAAAAGCAAGAAGGAGAAAAGGAAGCCCCAGAGTGGTGCAATCTAATTTTAGCCCTGGCAGAGAGTCCTAGTGTTAAATTACTCCTGGTAAATTGGTAACTAAGAAACAGAAGAGATAAAGACAATTTACAAGATCTAGGTCTCCACAAGAGTTTTTTTTTTTTTTTTTAATTTGGCTGTCCTGGGTCTTAGGTGTGGTACGAAGGATCTTCGATCTTTAGTTACAGCAATGTAAACTCCTAGTCTTGGCAAGTGGGATCTAGTTCCCTGATCAGGGATCAAACCCAGGTCCCCTGCATTGGGGACTCAGAATCGTACCCACTGGACCACCAGGGAAATTCCCTTCAGCAAGAATTTTAAAATCTAATTTCATTTATTTCTATGTCACCTCTAGGAGGCACATCTCAAGAAAATGTGCCTATCATTTCACAAAAGGGAAGGAGTTGAGGCACAAGAAGAATTAACCAAAAGTGACTTGAACCCAGGATTGTGGGACTTTCAATCTGGTCAACTCCATAGGCTAAGCTGTTTTTGAAAATTTTATGAGTTTTTGCATTGTACAGATTTTCCCTGAGCTAAATCCCCATTGACTATCCTCCTGTTGTTGAGGGAATTATGGGCTAGGTGTTTGTTACCCTTTGCAGCTATGTTTTGGAAACTTAAAAGTCCTTGCTCCAGATATTGGAAGAAGTGGATCAAAAAGCCTTAGGGTTGCAATGGGGATGGAAATCTGTTAGGCATAGATATCATCCCACAACATACACCCAAACACCACCCCTACCACCACCCTCCCCAGCAAGATCTACAGAGTTGGTTTCTCTAAAAGCAGCAGTGCAGTTCCTGGAAGGTTCTAATCCACAATAGTTAAAAAATATCTATCTTGGGGTAAGAACTGAGCCTATCCAGAAGGCCAGAAAGTTACCCAGCAGTGGATAAAATGAACACAAGGGTAGGCAAATGCTACCTATCTGCAAGCTAACCACAGAGATGATAATTATAAGAAAAACAGATCAATTTCCTTTACTGAGAAATCTAAAAAAACTGTCCAGATTCATCTTTCCCTCTCCTTCAATGATATCCTGGCCCCCACACCTTATGGTGTGGCATAATGCAAGGAGCTCTGGTCATGGTTTCTATTCTGTTCTATCAGTTTCCACCTAGGTAATCTCTAGAACAAAGTCATCATTCTTGAATCTGAGTCTTAGTTTTCTCACTTGTTAAAACCGGAGAAAAATACCTACCTCACACAAATGAAATAGCTATAGTAAAAATAGCTATAGGCATACAATTTTTGCTTATATGTCTTTCCTGGAGTTCCTCGGTGGTCCAGTGATTAAGACTTCATGCTTCCACCCAAGCAGGCACAGATTTGATCCCTAGTCAGGGAACTAAGATCCTGCATGCCACATGGTCTTGCCAAAAAATAAATAAATAGGCAAATAAGTAAGTAAATAAATAAAGTTAAAAGATTTTTCCTTGCTTTGCCTTCTTGAGCTAAGTTAGAGTCAATGAAGTTAGGAGGCAGAGGGTCAGATAAGTCAACCTGAGAATTCCTTTCAACGCAAGATTCAGATGAAACTACACTCCTTTTGCAGACTGGAAAATTGCACTTGTGTTACCTTTCTATTGCTGCATAATAAACTATATAAACTCAGTGGTTTAAAACAAATTCCATTTATTATCTTACTTTCTGTAGATCATAAAATCCAGGCAGGTTTGATTACATTTCTTGTTTGTGTGTGCTCAATCATGTCAGACTCTTTGCAACCTCACAGACTGTAGTCCACCAGGCTCCGCTGTCCATGGAATTTTCCATGCAACAACACTGGATCAAGTTGCCATTTCCGCCTCCAGGGAATCTTCCCAACCCAGGGATTGAATCTGCGTCTCTTGCGTCTCCTGCATTGGCAGGCGGGTTCTTTATCACTGCGCCACCTGGGAAGCCCACGTTTCCTGTTTTGTGTCTCACAGATCCCAAGTCAAGGAAGGTGTTGACTGAGTTGGGCTCTTATCTAGAGGTTGTAAGGAAGAATCCACTTCCCAGGCTTATTCAGGCTGTTGGCAGAATTCAGTTCCTTGCACTTGTTGGACTGAGGTCCCATTTCCTTGCTGGCTGTTGGTTAAGGGGTCAATTTCAGATGTAAGAAGTCACTTGCATATGGTGCCCTCCAACTTCAAAGCCAATAATAACAGTGTATCGAATCCTTTCTTCAAATCTGATTTCTCTTTCTGCCACTAGTCTGAGAAAGCTCTTTGTTTTTAAGGGCCACTTGATTAGTTCAGGCCCATGCAGGTAATCTCCCTATCTGAGTCAGCTGTGCCATATATAACATTACCACAGCTTTCCTTTCACCTCTGTGGCCACAGCCATGAGTATGCTCAGGCTTCACAAGAGGCTTGCCTCCAGTGTCCTCCGTTGTGGCAAAAAGAAGGTCTGGTTGGACCCCAATGAGACTAACAAAATCGCCAATGCCAACTCCCGCCAGCAGATCCAGAAGCTGATCAAAGATGGGCTGATCATCCGGAAGCCTGTGACTGTCTATTCACGGGCTTGATGCCAGAAAAACACCTTGGCTTGCTGGAAAGGCAGGCATATGGGCATAGCTAAGTGAAAGGGTACTGCTAATGCTTGAATGCCCCAGAGGGTAACCTGGACGAAGAGGATGAGAATTCTGCGCTGGCCGCTCAGACAATACCGTGAATCAAAGAAGACTGACTGCCACATGTATCACAGCCTATACCTGAAGGTGTAGGGTAACATGTTCAAAAACAAGCGGATTCTCATGGAACATATCCACAAGCTGAAGGCAGACAAGGCTCGCAAGAAGCCTCTGGCGGGACAGGCTTGAGGCCTGCAGGTCTAAGACCAAGGAAGCCCGCAAGCGCCTTGGAGTGGCTTCAGGCCAAGAAGGAGGAAATTATTAAGACTCTGTCCCAGGAGGAAGAGACCAAGAAATAAAGTTCCCTGACTCTTCTCTGTACATAGTGGCTTTGGCAATTGCATAGATCACTCATTGAATAAAAAACAAGACTACCTCTCTGCTTTCAAAGTCTCTGGCTGCCTGGTGGGTCTTCACTGTGTACTGGACCAGAACTGAGGACTGGGATACAGGCCCTTCTCTGGGTTCCTGCTTTGTTGCTTCCTTGGCTCTTAGCCTCTGGTCAGGCTCATGCCCCCTCCATCCATGGAGTGCGGGGCCTACTTTGAAGGGAGGAGAGGAATGACTTCTATCCAACTTTCAGATACTGTGTTTCAAAACTGTCCTTTACAGCAGAGTATAAGTGGCATCTCAGACACGGTGTCAGATATTGGTTGTTATTCAGTTGGGAGTTGTCACATTATTTAAAAACAACAGAAAATAGTATGCTTGCACTCCTCAATTGCACTGAGGTTCAAGGTTGCAGTCTGCTGCCTTATAACTCCAGGACTGTGGGGACTGAACCACCACCAGTCCAGAAGGTATGATCGACCTGAACTGCTGACTGCTGCCGGAGCTGTCTTTAGACAGCCTTATTGAGATAGAACTGAAGCCATCATTTTGAATATCCCTATTTTTATTTTTAAACCTATTTTTCTTCCCTGTCCTTATCAGTACTGTTTCCTGTTTTGTTTTTTGGTTTATAACCATCAAAAATGTCCAAAGAAAAAAAAGCTTTCTTGGCAAGAGTTGGAATAAAGGCACATAACATACACACTTGTCACAGCCATTTTGAGTTGACTTTATACTCTTTTGCAAATGAGAAGTAGGTTTTATCTTGCCTCTTATCTGGTAGTAATAACCAATAAATTTTTCAATAAAGTATCTGCTCTATGAGCCAAGTTAAAAAAAAAAAAAAACCCAAACATTACCACAGGTGCAATAGCTAATCAAATTCACAGGTTCTGGGGATTAGAGTATTTTTAGGGGGTCATTTAAGAAATTCTGCCTGCCACAGCATTTATTCAAAAGATGAAAGGGAATTCTTTTGGGATGCGGGGGAGAAGGAAGTGGGAATAAACTCTAAGTAATATACTAAAGAGAGAAGCCAAGCATTTGCGATGAGAGTCCTGACCTCATCCATGGTGTCCTGCCCGTTGTATCTTCTGCTGCCTCTAGAGCGGCTACTTTGGTCACAACGTCCTACCACAGTGGCTTAAGGTAAATGGTCAATAATAGACATTTTAAGGAATGCTTGGGCACTAAAAAACTCTTGCCAAGCTTCAGTTTTTCCTCATCAAATGGTGTCAACACCAAGCCCTCCAAGAGCTTGTCCTAAGAATACATGTTGGAAAGTGCATCTTTTTAGATATGGCTCAACTAAGAGAGAATTTCATTGCTCAAAACTCGGAGGACCAGGATAATACCCCTGTACTCCTCTTACATATTCTACTTCAGGATTCAAGGTAGATATCCATCCCTTCACCTCATTTCTCTTCAATGAAGATTAAGACACAGAGCAGCCTCTATGTTCCTGTGTACCAACTTCAGCTAAACACCAGGGTTGTTCCTGAGCTGCTTTTTCATCCTGGTGACCCAAGAAGATCTCAGACTAACAAATCCATCCTGGAAGGCAAGCTGGAACAGGGTTTCTCATTATTACTATTTAGCATGTAGATGGTTTTCAAAGAACATCCTTTTTTTCTAATTAGGATGACACTTTTGCCTGGTACTGAAGAAACACAACCGATGATTGGGGAAACTGAAATGTAAGAAGAGGGGACCAACTATATGAGAAAAGAATATAAAAAAGAGTGGATATATGTATGTGTGTAACTGATTTACTTTACTGTACATCTGCAACTAAAACAACATTGTGAATCAACTATACTCCAATAAAAATTTAAAAAAAGAAAGAGGGAAACCAAGACTTGCTGCCTTCAGCATCCCTGGGGTTTTTTTCCTCCAGGTGCTTTATAGCCAGACTTGCCAACCACAAGGGGAAGAAACTGTGTAAAATGCCTGTAACAGGCTCTGAGTTTCATGGAGAATGAGAAAGCAAATTATAATCAATATACATTGATCTTTCAAGGCACCATCCTTTCCAAATACCCAAAGTCACCTTTGTGTGCATGCACTTAATTCTTTGGATGAAAATTATTATCCTGATTTAATAGATAGGGAGAAATTGAAGACCTAGAGTTATTTATTAGTGATCTGACCACCATCACAGTGGCCCAGGGCAGAAGAAAGATTACAATAACATCTAATTTCAAATCATGCAATCTTTTTGAAATTACAAGGACAAATAGAAAGCTTTGATTGCATGTTATCAAAACTGGAAAGATCTTCAGAAAATTTGCTCTTGGACCCTGTCTCTACTAAAACAAAGCACTCCTCCACTCCAAATTGTTGGCAACTTGGGTTGCCAATAGATACCTCTTGGGACCTGAAACTAAGAGGATCCTGGTTGCCTCGACTCCTTCTGAAGAAATTTGCTTCCAAGCTTCTTGCAGCACCATCTCATCATTCACCTCAGAGAGAACAAGAACACGTGGGCCACCAGATGTGCTCTCTCCAAGCACCTGAGTTGTTAAGGAGTCAGTTTTAATCCCAAAGAAAGGACCAAGGAGAAAAATAAAACACAGATGATTCTGATCTGATTACTTGGTAACAGAACTGGCAAAGAAGCCCTTACCAGAGGTTCAAACTTACGTGAACAAACCAAAGAGAGCACTATTCATCATCCCCAAACATGTACATATCTTGTACCTACTTAAGGCTGGAGGAGCTATTCTTGTGAGGTCCACCTAGAGCCCCAAAGTGCAGTAGGGTATAGTTTTTTGGAATAGTATAGCAATCTAGAAGCAAATTGAGGATAGGATCCCACTCAATCCTTGATGACAATAGCAAAAGGACAGGGTGAATAATTTGAGGCGACCTGCTTCCTAAGCATCAGTTTATTGTGGGGTCAAGTGTCTGCTCTAGGCTTTAATTACTGATTGAACCAAAAAAAAAAGTGTTATGATCATCGACATGATCATGAAAGGACTTTTATACCCAACTTCAAGCATATGTAAGGTAAGTCTTACTTGAAGTTTAACCTTTTTCTTCAAAAAAGACTTAAGAAAAAATTCATTTTTAGCTGTGCTGGATCTTTGTTACTTTGCTTGGGCTTTCTCTAGTTGCGGAGCTCAGGCTTCTCACGGCAATGGCTTCTCTTGTTGAGGAGCACAGGCTCTAGGCGTGTGGGCTCACTAGTTGTGGCTTGTGCACTCTATTGCTCTGCAATATGTGGAATCTTCCCCAGACCAGGGATGGAACCCATGTCCCCTGCGGTGGCAGGTAAATTCTTATCCACTGCGCCATCAGGGCAGTTCTAAAGTGTAGCCCTTTAAAAAATTTTTTAAATTTTTTATTTATTTTTGGTTATACTGGGTTTTTGTTGCTGCATGTGGGCTTCCTCTGGTTGTGGCGAGTGCGGGCTTCTAATTGCAGTGGCTTCTCTTGTTGCAGAGCATGGGCTTCAGTAGTTGCAGCTTGTGGGCTCAATAGTCGTGGCACACAGGCTTAGCTGATCCAAGGCATGTCAGATTCCTGGACCAGGGATGGAACCCGTGTCCCCTGCACTGGTAGGTGGCTTCTTAACAACTGGACCACCAGGAAAGACCCTGAAATTTAGCCTTGAGAAAATAATAATCCTTTACCTTTATACTAACCCCTGTCCAGAAGTCCCTCTTGAGGCATTTTTAAGGAAAAAGGCTTATCATTGCTTATTCTGCTCTTTTTGGCTTGAGAAAACAGCAATCACCAGCAACACTGGAAGAGAACTAGACCAACAGTGTGGTAGTCTTACACCCTGGACTACGAGACATGACCCTTGCTCCCTTTCAAGCTCTGCTAATAAATATTCTTTGGGAGAGTCCTTTGATATCTCAAAGTCTGTTCTGTCACTTGTGAAGTGAGGTGGTTGGTTTAGACAATTAAATTGAAAATTTAACTAAGATACTGCTGAGATGTGTCATGTTAAGATACTTCTAAGGATACGAGTATGACAGAGTCCCTGCCTCAAGAAACTAACAATCTAACTCAGAAGGCACACATCTGTGCATACGTGTACATAAGCCCACATTTATCACACACAGTAAGCATTATAAAGTACGCAGCATGCTTTATAGTCCTTTAAATGGACTAATGCTCGTTTGACTGAAAGTAGAGGGAAACCAGATGAAAGCTTCATGGAAGAGGTAGCATTTAAAGTAAGTCTTTCAGGGTAACAGGGAAAGTTTGAAAAAAAGAGGAAAGTGACTAAAGATTCAGGCAAAGAAAACATAGAGATGGACAAAGTTCAAGGCCTGCAGATACGTAAGGACAGGAAAGCAGGAAAGTGAAAAATGACAAAACAGTCCACTTTGGGTAGAGTGTAATGGGAATAAGACATAAGCTGAGAAAGTTGAATCAGACTATTTTTGAATTGGTCAATGGCAGAACCAGCCCTACATTTACAGATTAACCTGGCAGTGGTGGGTAGAAGTAAATGCCAGAGGGTACAGATGGCAGGCAGAAGGCCAATTAAGAGGTTATTGCAATAGACCAGTGGGTGGCAATGAGGACATCAGCCAGGATAGTGGCAGTGAAAACAGACAACCACTTTAGTCAAAATTTTAAACCGGCACTGTATGTTGCTTCTGTCCCAATTCTCCATGGTAACAGGCTATCCCAAGTGAAAATTATTAAAAAGGAGCACTAATTTGAATAAAGCTTTCCCAACATAGAGAATGAAAACTAAGTGAGCCCAGATCCACGTTGAGTTTAAAACCATCACTAACCTCTGGCCTTATACTTTCACCAAGGCATTCAGCCAATTGTGGAAAAGAAATATACACAGGAGACTCAAGAAACATCTCATTAATACAGTATTTATTTGTCTTCCTTCTGTCAAGCCCTGAGCCAACCACTTTCCCCAGGCTGCCTGGGGAGGTACAGGAAAAGAAACATACGGGGCAGACGAGACACGGGAGAAAGAACTATGGGAGGTGGAAACGTCTCCTTCACATGGCGAAGAGGATGAGAAAGGCCACCATCAGGCAAAAAAGCCCCATGGCCTCCGAGAGGGCAAAGCCCAGAATGGCGTAGGAGAAGAGCTGCTGCTTCAGAGAAGGGTTCCTGGGAGGGGAAGAGAGAAGACTGAATTTCTAGTCCATATAAAGAAAAAGACAAACATTAAAAGAGGGCTCAGGGAAAATCTATTTCAAGCTAACATTTCAGGTAACGGGTCTCTCAGGGTGACACCATCATGCCCCATTTCTTGCTCTGACCCATCAAGGTCTCTACAGAGATGAATGGGGGAGGGGACAATCCAAAATTCTGTAACACAGCCCAGGTACAAACATTACCTCCTCCACTGTATCACCACATCTTCCCTGGGTCTGGACACTTAACTATCCAGGGTTCAACCAGGATGGAAGATATCTCTGGGAGGCAGGGTCTATCAGAGCAGCATTTCCAAACTTTAAGCAGTAGAACCCCATAAGACAAAACGTGTAACAGCTAAAGTGTGATGGAGTGGCGGAACTGGAAGTCTTGTTTGATTGGTCTCCCCTTCATTCTCTAAGAGTCTCTGGGGTGTACCCTCAGAACCCTAGGGCTTTATGTAACACAATTAGAAAAACACTATTCTAGTGGACAAGGACATCAGAGGGACAAATAACTTCTCTTATTTCAAAATAGTCAAAAGATTTTGGGCTGCAAACCGCCTGGGGGCGGGAGGGGGGGGGCGCGTCATATTTAGACAATATGAGTCAAAATGGGATAAAGGACTCCTAATTCTGAAAATCAATATATAATTTCTATTTCCCTTACTGTCACCTCCAGAAGACTTGATGGATAAAGTGAAGCAACACTAGCTTTTAACAGAATTGTGGACACAGAAGTTTCTCATTTCATACAAATCCTAAAAAATAAACTTATTTCCCCAAAGACATTGAGAGAACTTGCAGGTCTCTGAAGGATTAATTTAGCTCTAACACTGAGTTGCCCAGAGCTGTTGGGGACCAAACACTCCCAAATGTCAGGGAGCACCGGGGCTGGATGCAGAAGCAGTTTTCCCAGGAGTGATAAGGGAATTCCCGGGGACAGGGAAAAACAGTAGCAGAGCCACTATGCTGAGGCTTTAGACTGGGGGGTGGACGTGGCAAACTTTTTCTGTAAAGGGCTAGACAGCAAATATTTTAGGCTCTGCGGGTCACATACAACCTGTTACCTTTTTTATTTTCATGAACCTTTAAAAATGTAAAACCCTTCTTAGTTCAGCTATACAAAACCAAGCAGGCCCAAATACAGACCTCTTGCCTTAGTTTGCTGACTCCTACTTTAAACCAAAGCTGTCCAATAGAACTTTCCAAAATGGTAGCTACGAGTCACATGTGGCTGCTGAGCTACACTGAAAATGTACAAAACTTAAGTCAGTGTATTTTTAGTTAAAACTTACATCTGAATACCATTATGTGGTTAGTGGCTACTGTATAGGATACTACAGCTCCAGAACCCCAAATATTTCTGCCCAGACCTGTGGAAGCACGGCAGAGAGCCAGTGGAGGGCCCATCTTACCTGGCATAACCAATGATGAGACTCCCAAACACAGTCCCAATTCCAGCTCCAGAGCCAGCCACCCCTACTGTGGCAGCCCCGGCTCCAATGAACTTGGCTGCTGTGTCGATGTCCCTTGAAATGGCACTGGTTTGGAAGCTGCGGCTAGGAGTAAGTGAGGTGGTCAGGGGACGGGGGACTGCTGCCAAGCTGCTGTGGCTCTGTGAAGAAGCAGCAGATAGAAAGTTTTTAGGAAATCCTTTTTTTGCTTTGGAAAACTTCGGTACCATTTAATCCCTTTCTCCCATCATTTCTCCTCCAAATAGATAGTCTTTTAACTCCCCAGAAAACTCTACTGCCAAGCAGAACTTTTAAATGAAAGAGGTGGATGTCAAATATCTTCATGACTCAGGTACAGTCTAGAAATGGAAGACTACAGCCCTAGCCTGTTCCTGATGCCTTGAGATCATCTTCCTGGGCTACATGCTCCCAACTCAAGTCAGTACACTAGATCAAGTAAAATGGGAGTTACAAGCAGCACACAGGGGCATGTGCTGCCAATGGCAAAAGCTGGAACATTAGGGAATATATCACATTGTATATGGTATCATGAGTCCTCAGCACTCCCCCTACTGGTTCTGTTAGGTAACCCTCCCTTCCCCACCCCATCCCCACCCTCACCCCTCCCCACAGGTCCAGTCCCACTCGTAAGGTACCTCATCTGTCAGTGTCTCTGGTCGTCTTACCACCACTGCAGACAGTGATCGGCTCAATAGTGTAGAGGTTCTCCTGATCTAGCCGGAATAATACAAGGTCAAGAAGGTCAAGAAAGGCTGTGGAGAGGAGTTTTAGAACTACTGCAAATTATTACTGAGATGCCCCATTTATTCACTAGAACTTAAATTGGAATCTCAAAAGAGAATCTGGAATCATTCATTTAAAGCATTTACTTCACTCAATAAAAAATCTACACATATACTGGTAATGGCCAGCTCATTAGAAGGAAGTGAATGACTGGAACATCTTTCCCTGAACACACTGTTCTGGAAAATAGGCACAAAGACCTATACTGAAAATGTACCCCCTCCTGGATGTCTTTTCTAACTCCAAGCCAGCGTCTCCAAGATAGACAACATGGTGGTTAACAGCCAAGGCTTTAGTCATATATAACTAGATTCAAATCCTAGCTCTATCTGACTTGTGTGATCTTAGGACAAGTCATGTAAATCTTTTTAAGCCTGCTTTCTTATCTATCAAATGGGAATAACATATCTCAGGGTTGACTGGAGGAGTAAATAAGATTATGTACATAAACTGGTAGACTCAATGCCAGGCACAGCAAGTGCTCAATAAATAATACCAACTAACAGCATCACTCCTTTTCACTTATGAGTGAATGAACTGATTGCCTCCACTATCAAATACTCTTTCATTTCTTCCATCCTGTTGCTTTTGAATCAAATATTTTTCCTATGTGTATTTTAGCTTCCCACCCAAATTTAAGCTTCCAGAGGAACTCCTAGCTATAGCTCTCTGACACTCAGGACAAAATCCTGTACACAGTGCATACTCAGTCTGACTTAGGCAATTTATTTCATGTTTACCATTTCTGGCAGGGCTCCAGTTTACAAGGACACAGTGTTTCTGATAGGAATAACCTGATCTTAGCCTAGATGCTCATTTATGCTCTTCTGTTATGACTGCATGAGAAAAATCAATTGGCCTTCATGGGACACAAGGCAAGGAACGCCTAGGAAGCATTCACTGTCTCGTCAGGCTAGCAAGGCAAAGGGCCCAACTGTGAAGCATAAGGTCTGAGAAGCAAAAGACAAAACACCTCTCCTTAAAAACTTTCTTGGGAAAGGTGGGTACTCACCAAGGAGGGGGTGGAGACGAACTTGGCGCAAGCGTACATTTTCAGGGGATGGAGGGCTGTGGCAGGAAAGCTGCAATTACAGAAGCAGCAGTGTAAGTGTTGTTCTTGCTCATCAAAAGACAGCTGTATTAGTAGGTGCTCTGGAAAACTTAAATGGCCCAGAAAGCAGTAACTGACCTCAAGTCTTAGCAGAGATGGAATGAGAACCCTGAAGTCAGGATTTCCTCCACACAATTTCCAATATTTCCTTATAATCAAGTGACTTCTCTTGGTCTGAACAAGAAGCCACTTGGTCCCAGCTTTAAGACATGTTATCTCCTTCCATAGCCTCACGAGTTGGGACTGTAGATGAATTTTCCCAGCATCTTTTGCCCAAGTTTCCCCTCAGTCTCTTATCCAAAAGGAACTCTTCTCAAGCCTTCACTTCCTGGATCTAAAAATGTTGCCCTTTAAGACTATCAGGGTAATTTCCTAGCAGTCCAGTAGTTAGGACTCTGAGATTCCACTGTAGGGGGCATGGGTTCCATCCGTGATTGGGGAACTAAGATCCTATAAGCCATATAGCCAAGCCACCCACCCCCCCCAAAAAAAAAGACTCTTGGAAGATATGTGCATAAGGCCAAGACTCTGAAAGGGCCTCTAGCAATCCTCTTATTGAATTACCAGGAAACGTTTGTCAAAACATGTCAAAAGATTTGTCAAAGATGTTCAAGCTGGATTTAGAAAAGGCAGAGGAACCAGAGATCAAATTGCCAACATCCGCTGGATCATCGAAAAAGCAAGAGAGTTCCAGAAAAACATCTGCTGCTTTACGGACTACGCCAAACCCTTTGACCATGTGGATCACAACAGACCATGGAAAATTCTTAAAAGAGATGGGAATATCAGACCACCTGACCCTCCTCCTGAGAAATCTGTATGCAGGTTAAGAAGCAACAGTTAGAACCAGACATGGAACAACAGACTGGTTCCAAATCGGGAAAGGAGTACATCAAGGCTGTATATTGTCACCCTGCTTATTTAACTTATATGCAGAGTACATCATGAAAAATGCTGACTGGATGAAGCACAAGCTGGAATCAAGATTGCCGGGAGAAACATCAATAACCTCAGATATGCAGATGACACCAGCCTTATGGCAAAAAGCAAAGAACTAAAGACCCTCTTGAAGAAAGTGAAAGAGGAGAGTGAAAAAGCTGGCTTAAAACTCAACATTCAGAAAACTAAGATCATGGCATCTGGTCCCATCACTTCATGGGAAATAGATGGGAAAACAATGGAAACAGTGATAGACTGTTATTTTTTGGGGGCTCCAAAATCTCTGCAGATGGTGACTGCAGCCATGAAATTAAAAGATGCTTGCTCCTTGGAAGAAAAGTTATGACCAACCTAGACAGCATATTAAAAAGCAGAGACATTACTTTGCCCACAAAGATCCGTCTAGTCAAAGCTATGGTTTTTCCAGTAGTCATGTATGGATGTGAGTTGGACTATAAAGAAAGCTGAGCACTGAAGAATTGATGCTTTTGAACTGTGGTATTGGAGAAGACTCTTGAGAGTCCATTGGACTGCAAGGAGATCCAACCAGTCTATCCTAAAGGAAATCAGTCCTGAATATTCACTGGAAGGACTGATGCTGAAGCTGAAACTTCAATACTTTGGCCACCTGATGCAAAGAGCTGACTCATTTGAAAAGACCCTAATGCTGGGAAAGATTGAAGGCTGGGGGAGAAGGGGATGACAGAGGATAAGATGGTTGGATGGCGTCATTGACTTAATGAACATGAGTTTTAATAAGCTCCGGGAACTGGTGATGGACAGGGAAGTCTGGTGTGCTGCAATCCATGGGGCTGCAAAGAGACACTAAGCTACTTAACTGACAGACTGAGGAAGCATTTGTCAAAACACTTATCTCCTATGTTAATTAACCAGATAAGGCAGATCAAGGAGGAAATCTGTCATTACTCTAATTAGCAATGACTGTTAAAAGTATTCATTTCCACCATGGTGGAATGGTTAAGAATCTGCACTTCTACTGCAGGGATCCCTGGTCAGGGAACAAAGATCCCTTGACCATGAACTGTGGCCAAGAAAGAAAAACAAACAAACAAACAAAAAATGCATATTCTTCGGTCTCACCTTTAGGCTTTCTGGGTCAAGATTCTCCTTGGGAATAAGGCCCAAGTACTCTATTTTGGGGTTCCCTAGTGGCTCAGCAGTAAACAATCCGCCTGACAGTGCAGGACACTCGGGTTCGATTCCTGGGTGGGGCCTAATGGATAAGGCGTCTGATTCCGATTCCTGGGTGGGGAAGATCCCCTGGAGAAGGAGACGGCAACCCACTCCAGTATTCATGCCTGGGAAATCCCATGGACAGAGAAGCCTGGCTGGCTACAGTCCATGGGGTCACAAAAGAGTGGGACATGACTTAGAGACTAAACAATAATAACGTTCTATATTTCAGTGAAGCTTCCCAAATGATTCTTAGGTACTTGGAGAGCGTGGTCTTAAAAAGTTTTAAAACTATGGCAGTGGTAGAATAAGAATTTGAACTCTTCTCACTCTTAACGCTTTCTAATATGCTACAGGTTGAAATACTCAGTGATTACTTAGGCCTGTTAAATGACACTTCCTTGAATGAGCTGGACTAATACTTTCCCAGATTAACTTCTGGTTCCAGAATGTTACTTTTACATTAATGGATGTCTTCAACTCTTGTCCTTTCCGGAACTCTGATTTCTGCCCATATGTAAGTCTAACCCAATTTTGCTGCCAGGTTGTTCAGGTTTTCTTAGGTCAAAAATCCAAAATTTCTTTTAAGCTTAAAAAAAGGAGACTTTTTTCCCCCAAGGCAACAAAACCTCAATATCATCATTTTTAAAATATAGCTCTTAGAGGGATTAAATGAAATAACATATGGGAAGAGCCTGATGTGGAACTGAAGGAAGTCTGCAGGAAGCGGTGATCCCTCTGCTGGCCACCTAAACTTGGCCAAGTCTGCACTTGTTAACCAATATCACCTTGGGGAACAGCACTACCCAGGTTCATGGGTTTCTTCCTCAGTGGAGGTCAGCCAGGGAGTTACAGGGCTGCTACTTAATCGTTCCCTTTCTTAACCCTTTCCTCTTGAGGGCAGAGTCTGGGGACTCTCAGTAAACCCCTTGACAGGAAACCTGGCAAGTGGGTAGCACCCCATGCTGGCCCCTCCGCTTTTTAGGCCTGTTGCCTCTAAAGGAAAACCTTCACAAAGCCCACGACTTGTTTTTTTCCGCTTCACCGCAGTGGAAGGAAGAGAACGTCACTGGGAGACGATACGCGGTACCAAAGAAGCCTGCCTCTTTTCTGCTATAGCTCTCTCCCAGTCCACAGCCTGAAGGTAGGGGGTGCTTTGGCTGTGCTGTTCATTTCTACCACTTTCATGGTTTACTTTTTAAATCGAGGGGTGCTGCCTAGAGGGACTGGTGGCTTTAGACAATCCACCAATCTCCACTGCTCGACACTTGAGATCCTGGGGCCAAAAGTCTGGAGGTTTCAGAATAAGGAAAGCACGAGTCAGGATGAGAAGAGAAAGGAGAAATTAGAGGGGAGAGTCTGGGGGTTGGGACAGTTCTGAAAGGGCAAAAGGGTGAGAAAAGAGCGTTTGCAAGCGACAGGTAAAATGAGCACTCTGGGATTTGACTTTCGACAGCTCCCAGGCGCCCTCCCCCCCCCCCCCCCACGAGACATCAAAGATGGCGCCAGGCCCGCGCGGCTGGAGGTCACCGGCACGAGGAAGGGGCAGCCCTGACGCGCGGGGATACGGGGGCAAGGGAGGGCGTGAGGACCCAGGTGGGAGCACGCAAGGTAAGGGCCTCAGACCATCCACGCGAGGTGGGCGCCCGGCGCGCGTGCGCGGCGCAACACGGGCGCGAGGGCCCAAGGCCTTACCTGCTCCCAGTGCAGAGAAGACAGAGAGGGGCGGGGAGGGGCGGGAATAGGAAAAGGAGGCTCAGCGCAGGCGCGGCCCGGACCAAAGAGTCGCTCCGCCAAGGATAGAGAGATCACAAACTTGAGGGTCGGCCCAGGCACCACAGCGCCGCCTGCCAGCTCTGTGGCGGTAGCCAGCCAGTCACTCCACCTGGCGTCTGAGAGGAGAAACTGCAGGCCGAGCCTGAGAAATGAGGACACTCCGCAGTGTAAGCCGATCCGTAACGTGGCCTGCGGTTTGCTCAGCACAGCGGCTGGGATCTTGGATTTGCTTCTCTTTTCCAAGCATGCGCGATCACACTGCGGGGGGGGGGGGGGGGGGGGGGGGGGGGGTGGGGGGCGGTGAGAAGAAAACCCAACTGTCCAGAATTTCAGTGTTAAATGGCATACAATCGAAATGGGGTTCAATGTCCAAAATCTAGCAGAAGGAAAATGAGGTCACAGGATTCCCGACGCCTGTTGCCACCGACCCAGGATTTATGGATTCAATGGGCGGATAGTCAGAAAAATGCCCCAGTTGCCTCTAGTGGCTCGGAGAAGGCAATGGCACCCCACTCCAGTACTCTTGCCTGGAAAATCCCATGGATGGAGGAGCCTGGTAGGCTGCGGACCATGGGGTCGCTAAGAGTCGGACACAACTGAAGTGACTTAGCAGCAGTAGCAGCCTCTAGTGGCTTCACTTTTATTTCCCTCTTCTTATTCCAGTGATCAACTATGAGAAAATCAGCATCAGGGAATCAGAAGATAGGGGCTAAAGATGATTAGGGCTCGAGAGCCCTGACCCTAAGCATTCTTTCCTGAGGCCTGAGACAGTCAAGGAATAGAGGGCATCAGAGACCAGCAGTGAGGTTGGGAGGTCAAACCAGGCATGCCAGGGCCTCTGCTCAGGCTTCATCTACACGAGTTAAGATAAGCAGTCCCCCACCCCCAGGACGTGCTCTTATGGAGGCCCCTCAGCTTCTTCCCCTTTTGCTCGTCCTTTCCCCATGGGAGAAAGTAGGGGGCCTCCTGGCCCTCACCTCTTCTTCTAGGCTGCTTTATGTCCCAGATAGGTCTGACCTGTTCCTTTGGAGGGAGGTCCACAAGGCCTACCCACTTCCCCTCGCGTCCAAACCTCGGCCGTCCAGGCATCGTCTTGAACGCAGCACGAGAAAGACGGGGAAAGCTCACCAAACCCCCATAAAAAATAAAAAAATTAAAAGAAGGCCGCGGCTGTAAATAAAGCCAAATCCGCCACCCTCTGAGGGGCCGTTTGTCCTCCCCTCCTTGGCCCCGTCCTTCCCGCCGCCCCCTCCCGGCTCCCGGGCCCCGCGGCGCCCCGGCCCCGAGCTCCTCCATTTAATCGGATTTGGGAGAAGGGGAGGATAAATCACGGCAGCAGCTTTACGGTCCCGGAGGAGAGGCGAGCCGCAGCCAGGCACACCCCGGCCGGCGATAAAAACCGCCGCTGAAAGCCCACGGAGCAATTTCCCGGGACCCCGAGCGACGCCATTACAGGAATGTAATTTTGCCCGGATGAGGCCCCGAGTTTAATTATCCTCGCGGAGGAATTTCAATGCGGCCAATCCATCTTGCAGGCGGGCGGCAGAGGGATTTATATGGGCCCGTTATTTCACACCGATCCTCCATCTGCATTTTTATGGCCCTGAGCTTCTGAAAGGGAGGGGAAGGAGTAGGGAGAAATCGGAGAAGCGGGCGAGGAGGAGAAGGGTGGGAGACTTCCCGCCTTTCCTAAATCTAAGATTCCAGCTCGAGAATTTGGAATCTCACTGGTTCCCCTGAAATGCCCAGATCGCTCTCCATTTCCAGTTGTTGACTCGGGGTGAGGTTGCGGGTAGGTGAGAAATGGAACTGGTATCCTTGGGAATCACTCAACAGGTATTTACCAGGTCCCAAGCGGTGCCAGGCACAGGGTGAGATGCTCAGAGGAGAAAGGAAAAATAGGCTACAAGAATATCTCCTGGGGGGCTTCCCTGGCGGTGCAGCGGTTAGGACTCCAAGCTTCCAATGCAGGAGGTGGGGGTTCAATCCTTGGTCTGAGAGCTAAGATACCTCATGCCTGGAAGCAGTTGGCAAAAAAATAAATCTCCTGAGGTCCCCAGACACCTCAAGCCCGCCCACACTGAATTCCTTTTAGCCCGCGGCTGGACATCCTCAGGGCAAAACTTCCACAGCTCGTAGGAGCCGCCACCACTAGCCAGTTGTTGCAGCTGTTTGTTGCGACAGTTTAGACCCCTCTCAGATATCTCTAACAATCCAAAGGAGAATTGGAGAAGGAGCCTGTGTCTGATATGTTTATTTCTCCCTTACCTCCGTTCAGTGGTAGGCTCTGAATTCATACACCTGGCTTCCCAAATTGCTGTGTGACCTTGGGCAAGCTGTTTAACCCCTCTATATCTATCTTCTTTTATGTAATTTGGGAATGATAATTCTTCATAGTCGTTTAGTCACTAAGTCTCATCTGACCCCTTTGACTGTAGATGGCCAGGCTACTCTGTGGGATATCTCCAGGCAAGAATACTGGAGTGGATTGCCATTTCCTTCTCCAGGGGTTCCTCCCGACCCAGGAATCGAACCCAAGTCTCCTGCTTGGTAGGTGGATTCTTTACCATTGCCCCACCTGAGAAGCCCGATAATAATGCTTGCTCAGCAACAAATATTGGGATAATATACATGAAGCTTTTGGGCTTCCCAGGTGGTGCAGTGGTAAAGAATCTGCCTGCCAATGCAGGAGACGCAGTTTCCATGCCTGGGTCAGGACATCTGGAGGAGGAAATGGTAACCCCCTCCAGTATTCTTGCTGGGAAAATCCCAGGGACAGAACAACCTGGAGGGCTACAGTTCATGGGGTTGCAAAGAGCCAACATGACTGTGCAGAGATACCTGAAGCTTTTAGCAAGGAGCTTGGAACTTAGTAACTGTTCAATAAATGCTAGTAATATAATAACATTTGTGTGTGTGTGTGTGTGTGTTAGTAGTAGTGTTATAGTTGGGAGCATTGCAGCTCAGTTCTGCTCTGCTTCCTAGAGACTTTATTGCCAGCTTCTTGCAATGATAGCCCCTGAAAGAAACTCAACTATGGCTTTCTGAACTTTTTTACCTACATAAATCACACAAAGGAGTTACTTGACAGGTTAGTGGGTGGGGATCTGTGGGGAGGGCTGAGAATTCCCAGGGCTACCAGATTTGCAACCAGACATTAAACCTGGAGGCATGAGACTACAAAAAGTGGTTGGAGGTATGTGTAGAGGGGTGAATTTGAAGACAGCAAAATATAATCCAAGAGAACATTAGCTAAGGGTCTAGGGATTTTCTTAACCAAGGGCTTGGGAAAGGGTTCTTCCTTCACTTTACTGAGGGAAAACTAGGGTCCAGAAAGGAAAGGGTGTGGAGCCAGAACTATCCTTTCCAATCAATCCTTTTCTTTTCCTACCAGACCAAGTAACAAGGTTGGCCTGATTGGCCAGTTTTTCTAAGGACTGTTAGTGGCAGATTCTGACTGGTTAGCCACCTCCCTGCACAGTGATGATGGTGAAATGAGATTGATCTTTTCTTTCTTAGGATTGGTTAACAACCCTCAGGGGGGCCAGAGACTCATTTTAATTGACTGGAGAGGCTAGGAGGGAGGTCCAGCACCTTTCATATAGAAATTCTGAGAGTTCTTTTTCCACAAAGGTCACCAAGAAAGAGTCTTGACTGGTTTATGCATATTTGCCTTTGGACTGGAAACAATAGCTTAGAGAAGAAAAATCAAGAGAGTCATGCAGGCATGCTACAGTTCAATTTGAAACCCAAACAGAGAGAAGGATTCACAGAGGGAAACAGAAGAGTGGTAAAAAGAGAGAGACTAGGACACAGAGAAATGAAAGGAAAAAAAAAAATAGCCAAAGAGGATGGATTTGAATAATTTGGTTTTCATTTCTGGTGGTTTAAGAGGAGGCTACTTTATGATGCATTTTGTTAGAGGCACATGTTGCCAGCGTGTGGCATGGGAAGAACAGCTGTCTTGGAGGCAGGAGATTAGGAATCTGGTCCCAGCCCTGCTACTAACTAGCTGAGTAGCTATGCAAGTTACTTCATCTGTCAAAGTTTCAGTGTCCCCATTTGGAAAAATCAGGGGGAGAAGTAGGTGATCCGTAAGGTTCCATCTGATATTAACTCTCCTGATTCTCTTTCTGATAAGCAGTCTGTTTTCTAAAGCTGGTGGTAACTTTACACTGCCATAAGGACTATTCTTGGGTGCTATGTTCCTCTATTTATTTGAGATTGTTAATTTCAAGCTTTTGGGACTGGTAGGCACTGACTGATGGACTTTTCTATTTTCTCTTGCTAAATCAGTTCCCCAGAATAACAGGATTGTGAGCCATCAGTAAACCTCCCTACTCTTGGAGAAAAAAAAAAACCAAACAGTAGATGGAAGAAGAAAAAGTGTCATGGTTATCCAGGATTCCAAGACAGGGATCAGTGGAAGCGTTGGTGAGAGAAGGCCAGACAAGTTTTTGCTGGGAAGAACCTAAGTTCTTTTAAATTTATAAGGTGAACTTATACATGCTCTACGTATTTATCTAGAAACTATGATTAAGTATTTATGTGAACAGATTTGGTCCCTGCCATTTATTGTCTCCCAAGCCAAAGAACACACAGAGACAAAACAGAAAATGAAAGTCATTGTGATCATTGACATACACATACCACCCTGTGTAAAGAAATAGCTAGTGGGAGCCTGCTGTATAGCGCAGGGAACTCGGCTTAGTGCTCTGTGATGACATAGGGGTGGGAAGGGGCAAGGTGGGAGGGAGGTCCAAGAGAGAGGGGATATGTATGTACATATAGCTGATTCACTGTCTTGAACAGCACAAACTAACATATTGTAAAGCAATTATACTCCAATCAAAAAAAGAAAAAGGTCATTCTGATACATTGTAAAGAGCTTAAGACTGAAAGTTAGAGATCTGAATGTAGATGTGGGAATATCTTTTAAAAAATAACATAATTAATTGGTTGATTTTTGGCTGTGCTGAGTCTTCACTGCTGTTCAGTTTTCTCTCGTTGCAGAGAGCGGGGGCTACTCTCTCGTCGCAGTGTCTTCTCTTGTCGCAGAGCACAGGCTATAGTAAACATGGGCGCAGTAGTTGCAGCATGTGGACTCAGGAGTTGCGGTTCCGCAGATCTAGAGCACAGGCTTAATAACTGTGGCCCACAGGCTTAGTTGCTCCAAGGCATGTGGCATCTTCCTGGATCAGAGATTACTCCCATGTCTCCTGAATTGGCAGGTGGACTCTTCACCACTGAGCCACCAGGGAAGCCCTAAATTTGGGACCGTTCTTAACTATGTGACTTTGAAAAAAATCAGTTCACCTCTCTGGACTTCAGTTTTCTTAACTGCACATTGTAGGAAAACACTTGCTGACTATTGAATTCTTTTTCGGCTTTAAATGTAAATAGCATAGATCTGTTCTGCCTGTTTTGCCCTCACCTCCTGTGACTTTAAGTATTCGACCAGTATTAACTGAGCATCTACTGTATGTAAGGTGCTGTACCATATATTGTGATTAGGAATAAAAAAGGAGAAAGCACAGTCCCTTGTCTTCATAAGTTAATAATCACTAGGAAAAACATGTACATATATAACTATAACTTGCAGCAAGGTTTAATGGGTTATATGGGTTATAGGAGTTGAGGAAGCAGTATGATTTCCATTTAGAATGATCAAGGGGGCACTATGATTAAAAAGTAGTTTTTTTTCTTCTTTTAAGAAAATTTAAAGTATTTGAATTACATAAAGGAATGCGATTAATGAATATAATTTATGCCATAGATATTTTTGGAGATCCTACTATGTGCCAGGTGCTGTTCTAGGTGCTGGAAACACAGATGTGAATAAAATAAGACAAAAATCCTTGCCTCCTCAGAGGTGACTTTAATATAAATTATAAAGCATAATAATAAAATAGACATCCATTAGATGACCCCCAGTTTAGGAAAAGAAAAAAAAATACTAATACCACTGAGCCATCCCCCCGCCCCCCAACACATGCATCTCTCCTATAGTAAAGTAATCCTTGACTTTTATGTTTATCATTTCAAGATTTTTCCTCATATTTTTACCATATTGCTTATTTTGGTCTTTTCCCCCTACTGTTCTAAAAGTGATATAATATTACTTGTATCCTTCTTTACTTACTCTTTTCATTCAACATTATGTTTCTAAGATTCACTGAAGCTGATGTAGGTAGCTATAGTTTGTTTACTTTCATTGCTATATCATAGCCCACCAATTTGTCAATTAATTTCCCTGTTGAAGAGTATTTAGGATTGTTTTCAGCTGTTTGCCACTACAAACAATGCTGCTCAGAACATTTCTCCTAGTATACATGGGTAAGAGTTTCTTCAGGGTACATATATATGAATTGCTGGGTTGAAGCATATGAATTTTTCAACCTCTCTGGATAATGTCAAACTGTTTTCCAACATTTATGCCTACTAAAGTATATAAGAGTTTTGCTTGCTACCCTATCCTTACCAATTTTGGTATTTAGTCAATCTATTGGATATAAAATGGTGATTTGAATTTATACTTAATTATATTTGCCTTATTATTAGGGAAGTTGAGCATCTTTTCATATATTTATTGGCCACTCATGCTTCTCCTTATGTGAAATGCCTATTCATATATGTCTTCTGCCCATTTTCCTATTGGGTTATTTGTCATTTCCCTGTGGATTTTTAGGAATTAACAAATATATATAGCCTAGTCCTGACTCTTTGTCAGTATCAGCTGTCTACTTCCAGTTTTTAGCAGGGTTGGGATTTTAGTAGAGGCTTAAAGGATGGATGATTTCAGTTCCAGCTCAGAGTCCTCATTTATTTGGATTAATTAATTCTTAATTCATTCATCAACTATTTATTGACTGTCTAGCCAGACGTCATGCTAGACTCTGAGAATACGAATATATTCCACACTTGCTCACCAGTCACCACTTCCAAGATCTATCTGGGTCCAAGCCAGTGACATCTCCTGGTGGACCACTACTATGGCCTCCTAGCTGTTCTGCCTTTTCCAGTCTGGTCTTGCCATGGTCTACTCACCACCTAATAAGCAGCTAAAGTGATCTATTGAAATGTAGATCAGATCATGCAACTTAAAGCTTCCCAATGGTTTTCCAGTTCTCATAGAAAAAAATTTCAGAGTTCAGCTACACTAGGCTCTTATTGACCCTCAGTCACACCACACTTACTTGTCTCCCCTCGGAACCACCTTTGCTGTTTCCTCCACCTGGATCATTCTCCTAGGTTATGCTCACTCTCTCATTTCATCTAGGTCTCATCTCAAATAGCACCTCCTTAGAGAGGGCTTTTCTGACCACCCCCAGTGGTGGTCAGTTCAAATAGCCGCCACTCCCCAGCCCCTTTTAACTTTCTGGCCATGCTGCTTGTGAGATCTGAATTCCAGAACCAGAGATGGTTGAAAGCGCAGAGTCTTAACCACTGGACCACCAGGAAACTCCTCCATCTTCCCTTCTTTATCTCATTATCCTCCTTCATTTTTCTTTTTAGCACTTATCATAGTTTTATTTTTATTGCTTTTTTCCTCACTAGAAGATAAGCTCCACTAGTTGAGAGACCTTGTCACCACTGTATCCTCAGCGTTTAGAAAAGTGCCTGGCACTTAACAGGCTCTCAAAAGAAATTTTGTGAATGATTGAATGGTGAATCAGATAGAGTACTTGCCCTTAAAAAGCTTTAGCCTATCAGGGAATATAGGGAAGCAAAAGGCAAATAATTTCAACACAATTTGACAGTGTTTTAAGACGGATAAGCACTGGATGCTGTGGGAACGCATAGGGAGGACATATATTTCAGTCCTGAGAACTAGTAGTCAAGGGAGGCTCCCAAGATAAGGTGACATTTACAAGAAACTCAAAGAACCTGGAAAGGGAGGAAGTAGAAGGATGTTCCACAGAGAAGGAGCAGTAAGGACAAAGCTTGAAGAGAGGGATAAGTGGTCTCTTCCACAAAGGGCAAGAAACTCAGTGTGGTCAGAATGAATAGTTGTGAGTGCAACAGGGTGCAGAGACTGGTTGTTAGTGTCTAGATCCTGAAGGATCTTGAACATCAAACTCAAGCCATTTGGGTTTTATCCAGAAAGCAGCCAGAAGCCATTTAAACCAGAGCATGAGCTCAGATTTGCATTTTAGAAAAATCGCTGTAGGTCTAGTGTGCAGAATGGATGAGAGGGGGCAGGACTGGGGACAGGGAGTGCTCTAGGGGGCTGTCATTAGGATCCAGGTGGGAGATGTTAGTGGCCTGAACTCTGAGGTGATAGCCGGGATGGAGAAAAGTAGGCAGAGCTCAAGAGGTTTAGGAAGAAGAACCAATGGGCCTCAGTGATTGATTGTTATGGGGGATGAAGGGGGTGAGAGAGGTGAAGACAGCGCCCAGTTCCCTGGCCTGGGTCACTGGGGTGCCATTCCCTGATTGGGAAAGAGTCAGAGGGTTAGAGTGAGATGAGCAGGCCAACCCCTAATACTTGTGAGGCCCAGGGCAAGATAAAAAATATAGCCTACATACCAAATGTCTAAATATGTACAAGTTATAAATCAAAGCTAACAAACTGTTAAATAAAACATGTTCTACCCTCTTATCTTGACAAATATATCAATATCAGCTGGAAGATTTACATTTAGAATCCTGGGACTCTTCCAGCCTCAGTCTGACCTCGGGTTCTCTCTCTGTTCCTTGCTCTATCCCACTACCTGAGGGGCCTCACACCAAAGTGCGTGCTGGGGGCAGCCTCACCTCTAAACTCCACACCAACAAGGCTGGTGCTGGGCTCTCCAGCAGCTCCTTCTGTGTTTTCAGGAAATCAAACCCCAGGAAGAGGTCCTGGAAGTCGGCTTGGGGCAAATTGGCAGGACAGTCTGGCTACTGGAGCATGTTCTAGGAGTCGGCAGGCCTGAGCTCTGGGTAGGCACACCCCCTTGGCCTAAAGTTATCCTCCCCCTGCAAGAGGAAGAGACCCTCTAAAACTCGCCCAGGGTAGAGGTCCCTCTTACCTGGTCTAAGGGCATAGACTCTGAAATCATACAGACTGGGTTCAAACCTGTATTCTCATGTTTATTTACTCTTCTTTGAACCCGGGCAAACTCTCTGAGTCTGTTTCCTTTCTTGTAAAATGGCAATAGTAATATCTACCTCATAGGGTTATTGTGAGAATTAAATAACAATAATATATGCAGAGCACCTGGTATTTAATGCCCCCTCCCCCCTCCCCAGTTTACAGTTTTCTTCTCACTCATCACCACTTTCCCTCAAACTAATCATGGAGGCTGGGGAAAATATGAAGTTTGTTCCAGGTAAATTTTTTTTTTCTGGGAGGAGTGGGTCCAAGAAAAAGGAGTTTATAAAGGAAACAGTAACAATCTAGGCAGCAGTAATCCCAGCTCAGGCTGGGGCCATGTGGGGGAAAGAGGGAGAGTCAGTTGTCTTGTGTGTAGATGAATGAGAAATGGTAATAGCGTAATTGCTTTTACAATCTGTTTGTTTTGCTGACAGTAGCAGCTGGTTACTGTTTCGATTCTCGGTTTTCATGTTAAGACAGGGGAAGAAGGTGTGAAAAGAAAAAGAAAAATAATAGAAAATCCAAACATAATTTCTTGGAGACCAGGAAAATGGTCAGAGAAACATGGTTGAAAACACAGATGGTTTCCATCTTTCAGACATGGACTGGCCCTCTCGTTAAGTTGATCTTGTGTTGTTGTGTAACATGCATAGATTCTTACCACATGCTGTCACTCTCTCTACTCCTGCAGCTAGAATGCCCTTTCTCTCCGTCTCAGCTGTTCTAAATTCTACTCTTTATTTCAGGCTCACTCCTTCCATGGTATGTATTACCCTCCCCACTTCCTCTGAGCTCCCTAGTCTGTATCTGTGCTGGGTTAAGTCGCTTCAGTTGTGTCCGACTCTTTGGACCCTACGGACCATAGCCCACCAGGCTTCTCTGTCCAGGGGAATTTTCCAGGCAAGAATACTGGAGTGGGTTGCCATGCCCTCCTCCAGGGAATCTTCCCCACCCAGGAGTCAAACCAGCATCTCTTATATCTCCTGCATTGGCAGGTGAGTTCTCTACCACTAGTGCTGCCTGGAAAGCCCCTGGTCTATATCACCTGGAATTTATTCATGGTCTTAATATGTTTAGTCTTGTTCTCTTATCCTTTAAAAATTATTTTAATTTTTTAGAATTTATTTATTTGACAGAGTGGCCTGTGGGATCTTAGTTCCTCAACCAGGGATTGAACCCCTGCCCCCTGCAGTGGGAGCTCACGCCTTAACCACTGGATTGCCAGGAAAGTCCTGTTCACTTATCCTTTTATGTGTGCAAGTCTTGTCTCCTCAACAAGGGTTTAAGCTTATTAAGGGAAGGAACTATATTTCTATTTCTCTTCCATTTCCCATAGTGTCTATATATTCACTTAATATACATTTATTGAGTTACCATGTGCCTAAACTGGGGTTCAGGTGCTGGGGATACAAAAATGAAATATATATATATATTTCCTCTTCACTAGTGGAGCTAGTAATGGACTCATGGTTTAATAACTGCCTATAAAAGTGTTGAACACATAATGGTTCCTCAGTAGAGGTTTGATGAATTGATGAACTATGCTGCTTTTTGACTAGGCATTCAATGAATGAATGAATGAATTAATGAAATTACTGGATAACAACCCTGCAAGCTGTTCCAGGTGTATCCCTCCTATATGAAACCAGTTCTCACAGACTTAAAGGTGTGAGACTCGTTTGAGGGGAGAAGTGCTCTCTAGAGGCATCAAAACAGAGAGCCTAATGTCTTTTCAAGGCAGTGTTCACTCCTTTCCTTAAGGCCTAGTGATTAAAACACAAAGCATTTTACAGGCATTGGTGAATACCTTTTGCCAATTTGTGTCATTCAGGTTGTGAATTATGAGAACTGTGTCCATTTTTCATAATAAAAAACAGTAATTATTGAATATTGATTATGTGCCAGATATTTTGCTGATTTCTTTACATGAATTATTTAAATCCTAACAACAACCCTATGAAGTAGATATGATTATTATCCCACTTTACAGAAGAGGAAACTCAGGCACAGCTAGGAAGCAAGAAAAGACAGAACTTGAATCTAGGAAGTCTGTGCTGTCCAGGCGATGAATTGGGAGAGTGGAGAGCTGAGTTCTTCAGCCCGCCCTGCTGTATGCTTGCTGTGTGACCTGCAGAAATCATCTCAGCTCTCTGGTCTTCGGCCCCTTCTGATCACCAATCTTAAAGCCTATTCTTTTGAATTCAAGTCCTCTGCTTCTCCACCAGTATCAATTGCCTAAATCTGGTTGTGATCCCCTAAATCTCATCTTTCATCTCCTCGTAGTGTGTAAGAGGCAGCTTGTGATGTTGTGTTATTCATAACTGGAGCATCCTTTTCTGAGACATTATATATGAAGACCTTGATGACTTCTTGAATGTCTTGGTTCATGGCTGCAGCTTATAGAACTGCAGAAGGACCCTTGAGCCCAATTTCTTCCTGTGACTCCATCCCTCAACTCCTAGTTAAGTAAAAATATTTCCCAGTATTCAGGATGCTTGTTATCATGAATCCATTCAGAGGACACAGCCAAAACCAGGCACTAATCAAAAGGAAGGTGGTAGGTCTGATTCATTTCTGTGTGTGGAGATTGATCAACACAGGCAAGAGATTGAGACCAGGTATCATGAAAGAGTAGGCATGAGTGGATTTGAAAGGTCGATTTCTCTGAGGAGCCTCCACATAGAAACTGAAGCTGCTCAAATCCTCCATTTTGTCCCTTCATAGCTGGAATTTTTCCTCCCTTGTATGCAGACAAAGGATAATTATCTGAACAACTGTGCTTGGTTAGCTGGCATCACTGTTTTAAATTGGTATGCTTAAATAAAAATTGGCTTGCTGTACCCCTCATGTTGTTATTTGACTCAGCTGCCCCTGCTTAGCCTCTCTCGTCCGTGAATCAAGAGTAGCTGTGTGTTGTTCTCACCAGGGCAGCCTCTGACTGGGGTGCCTACTAGTGTCCTTTCCAAGAGCTTCTTTACTCCCAGGCAACCTGGCAGGATGGTTTTTATGTCCCTGCCCTCACTTCCTTCCCTGCCTCCAATTTCCTCCTGTTGTTGTTTTCCAGAATCATTTGCATGGTTCTCCTGGATGCATTTCCCCCAACCTTCTCCATCCCTGCATAAAATTCTACAGAGAACAGGGACAAATATCTCCTAAAGAGAAATCAATCTCTCCCCCGGCCACCCCACCCCTTCTCTCCCTTTCTCTTGCTCTCACACACACAAACACACAGAATGGATGGCAGACTTCATTTCTCTTCTGACCTTCTCGTGCTCCCAAATATCAAATCAAGATCACTCCCCAAACCCAAACCCAAGCCTAAAAAGCAACACAGAGAGAGAATCACTTTTCTTCTAGGAGATGAATGCACCCCTTTGGGTATCCTCCTGAGGTTATTGAAGGGCTTAATTTCTGAAAAATTCTGCTTCTGTCAGTTTTGCATGTATTCCTGTGTGTGTTATGGGTTTGTAAAGATGTCTTCCTTAAGCAGAAGTTAACTTTGGTTGTAGGTTATAATTCTAACTGTGAGTGTGGGAGAGAAATTTTGGTGAAGACAAAAATCCTGTTTTGTCATTTAAAAAGGATTCAAAGGGACGTCCTGGTACCCACCTCCTGGGAGGCAGATCTCTGGGTCAGAAGGGATGAACCAGAGGAGGGAACACTTAAACTTTGTTTACAAACCAGCATAACATACAATGACAAACGAGTTCACGCAGGGGCACCCACGGCTTTAAATGGAGGAAAGAGCTGGAAAACGAGTGCTGGCACAAGGGCAGTACTGAGAAAATTTGGGAAAGTTTCTTGGAGGGAGCGGTGCGCGCGAGCGGGGCTGGGAACCGTGGCTGAGGGAACGCACACCCGGGCTGCCTTTCCCGGGGTCTCCTGGTGGCGAGCTGGGTGAGGTGCTCTTTGGGCAGGCCCGCTCTCTGCGTCCCTCCATCACCGATCTCGCCGTCTCTCTCGCCTCCTCCTTGCCATCCCCGGGCCCCTTCCTCCACATCCACTCCTCCTAGCTCCCCCTCGATAATCTCCTGATAGCTCTTCAAATCCAATTATCGAATTAATTGACGTGCAAACCTAGAGGCAAACAGAAAGGGGCGGCAAACACCGGTCGGCTCAGATTTATCCTCCGGCCTCAATAGGCCCCGGCCGGGCGAGATTTACTGGGCCTCGAACACGGCGACAGTTCAAACCTTTGATTAATTATGTTTTTCTCCCGGCCCCATAATTTAGTTGCTCTTTTTCCCTCCCTGCTTTTTTTTTTTTTTTTTTTATCAGTGGAAACAGACAGAGTCCTCATCAGCTTCAATTACAAGTATTAAGCCCCCGGACAGCACTTTGACAGAGAGGCGGCCAGTCCCAACTCCTTCCCGCCCCCCTAAATCATCCCCGAATTAACATCACAATCGGCGGCTGGCGCGCGTTCAGATTTAAATGGTGGCATATTGTTCGCGGACGGTCTAGTTCAGACCAGCGGGTTCTCAGTTCCCGGCGGCAGCCCCGGCCGCTCCCCCCACTGCCCCCTCCTGCCTCCCGGGAGGCTGTGACTCAGGAGCCGCGGGAGGCTCCGGAGCCCGGTCTCCAGCAGCGGAGGCTGCAGGCGGGGGTGCACCGGGGTGGGGGCGAGCGGACTGGTGAGAGGGGGTAGAGTGAGGAGGAGGGGGCGAGTCAGGCACATGGAGAGGGAACTGCAGATGTAAGGTGGAGGGGAGGGGGGCCGAGGCCGGGCAGAGGCGGTTGAGTTTGGGGGTAGCGGGAGAACGGCATTGATGCAAATGAGATGCAAATAAAGATGCAGAAACCACAGGTTTGAGAATGCCACTATATAGCCACTATATGGCCGCCTCGACCTTGGCGCGGTCTGCAGGGCATCCTTGGGTGGTGGTGGAGGGGCCATTCTGTAGGGAAATCTCTTGCTCTTTGAGTCTTGCGGTGTGAAAGAAGAACGTGGACAGGATTTCTCGTTTCCTGATCATGTTAGAGAAAATGGTTCACAAACTACAGCCGGGAGGCTTGAAGGTAGGCCTCAGAAAGGACTTCCTAAATGGGAAGACTGAGTATGAGGCTGGAATACCTCCTGAGGATTTTTTTGGATTAGAAGACCTTCGAAGCAGCCAGATTTCTCTGAAGGCGTTTTGGGGAAACGGTAACTATTTGGCTCTGTCCCACTGCGGAGGAGAAAAGGAAGAGTGATTCCCCTGACCCCATTAATCCTTTAAGAATGAAGGAGCTCAGGAAGAAAAATGACAATCCAAGAGTCTAGGTTTGCAGATATTTTCATATCCACCTGTCTCTCCGGTCTTGCCCGCAGCGATCTCCGGGACCTCATTTCTGCCTAGCAACATCACAACCAATCAAGATGCAACTAGGCCTAGCAGTTCGGCTCATCCTTCACTGGGATTGGCTGCTGGCGGTGAGCGCATCCTAAGTTTTCATTGGCTGACGGCCACCTGTATGGAAATGAGAATGATAGGGGACTTCTCAGCGCCTTCTCTGCGACGTGGACCTGTGGCTTACTGCACTGAAACCTGCAAGCTCAGAGCCAGAACTCCGGGGCTTTTTTTCTGCCTCTCTCCCTGTTCTTCCCCCAAAGCGATATCTCAAACTTTCCCCTCAGCGCCTCTGTCTGAGGCTCAGTCGGAAAGAAATTCTCAAAAAAGAAGGCGAATTTGTATGCTTTTTTGCATTTTTGTTGCCTTCTCTCGGTTCTCTATCAAGATTTTGCCCCTTCCGTCCAATGCTATGACAGTTTTTGCTCCTTTCTCGCTTCCATGTCCATCCAAGGGGCGGCTTCTCTCCGTGTAGAGTCCCTCAGTCCCTGCCCCCTGTTGCCTCAAACCCTCCCTTCGGGCTCAGCTCCACCAAATTCCCAATTGCCCCCTTCCTCCCTCTCAGGATCCAGGCGCCTCGCACAACAGTCTAAAGCCTAGTTTAGAAGGGAGTTAGAGAGGGAGAGGACTCCCCCACCTCCCCCCCAAAAAACCTCCATCCTCGCTCCCCATCCATTTTCTCCGAGGGAGCCGAGTTTGACAGCGAATTCATTCCGAGAGGGGAGGGTGATTTATTCTTCAAATATACCGACAAGTGCGGGCATGATGGAGCCCATTAAAATGTTGGGAGATTGTTTTTATGATTGAAGTCTGTATTACTCCAACCATAAAGAAAGAGAGCAAGGAGTCATTAGCATTTTCATGATGGTGTATTTCTGCTTGTCTCCGCGCCATCACTCATCTTTACTGCCCGTCCCTTTGCTCTCGCTCTGCTACAACGAGGAGAGACTGCAGCCTGAGTTGGGGTTGGGGGTGGGGGGAGGCGGGGGCCAGAGATCCCCTCGCCACTCTGCCCTTCACGCCGAATCCTCACCCTCCCTGGGACGCAGATCATGGGGTGAGAGGCCGAACGCAGACAATGATGTGCCTCAGCTTTCTCCAGCCTGCTCTCCCTGCCCCTGACTGATGGAAACTGGGGGTCTTGTCCAAATGGTGCTTGGAGATCTGCACAGACCTGGGTTGAGAAAGGCAGAATACCCCTTCCTTCCTTTGGCCTTCACTTCTTGGCCTACACACCATTTAGAGCTTTCCAGGGTTATCCATATAGAGAGAAAGTCAGAAATTCCTGACTGAGTGCCCTGGGCTGGAGACATCAGAGTAGGAGAGAACAGAGGGAGGAGGCCCCAAGTCCCTAGGTTTGGAGACTGTGTTGGGAGGAAGTTGGAAGCCTGGACCTTTGGCTTCTGTCTTTGCTACTCCCTCTTTAGGGTTAAAGTCTTCTGTCACCACCCTGATTCCCCTGTTCCTGCTCTCTCCTAATTCCTTAAGTCCTTGATTCTTTCTACCCAGTACTCACAGGTACTCCAAGGAACAAATTCATAACTTCCATGAGAATAATGGAGCTCAAAATAATCATTGTCAAGGTAAGAGCTTGGAGAAAGTTGGTTACAGGTGAAACAGTGTCTACAGGTACCCAAGGATTGTGGGAGTCACCTGTCCTCACCCCTGGGTCCAGACAAGACTCATAACACAAAGAAACATTCATTCTAGGTTGAACACAACCTTGCCTGCATACCCTATTGAGCCAAATTGTGTGGTGGCACTTGTGTGAGCATTGGTTGGGATAAAGGCTAGTTTAAGGGTGGTGAGAAAATGGAAGCGTTAGCTCACAAGAAATCAGTGGTGATAATAGCAATTAGTAGACCACTTTCCTGTTGGTTCAGTGCTTTCTCATGGATGTTTCGCAACAACCTGAAAGGTAGGTTTATGACTGCCATTTCACAGATGAGGAAACCAAGGCTCAGGTGAGTGTGTGTGTGTGTGTGTATGTGTGTGGAAATTAAGATCACTTAGATAGTAAACTGGGCTGTTTTCATTATCTGATACTACCTGAGAAGGAGTTCAAGAGCTCTAAAGTGGAAGCCAAGATGGCCCATAAACTTCATCTGAGTTTATAAGAAGGTGGGGAAGACTCTCTAGTGAGTGTTAAATATTTTGGGAGAAATCTTAGTAGGAATAGTAGGAATAGTCAGCCCTTGGCCACCAGAGCTGGGTACCTAGTGGTGGTTAGCATTGCTAGGATTAACCCTTCTCTCATTCAGGGAACATTTACTGAGCAGCTAGTATGTGTCATCTTCTGACTGACCCCTCCCCTTTCACAGGTCTCCTCCTCCTTTTGAGAGGGGTATATGATAGGGCTCTGGGGTCCTGGGCAGGGTTAGAGCCCTGGGCAGCTGGGCAGAGATGGAGCAAAGTGGGGTACAGAGGTGAGAGCCCCCCTACAGCATGCACAGTGCCCAGAGGTGGTTGCAGCAGCAGCCCCAGATTTACAACTGCCCTGGCGCTGATGCCATAAAAGCAAACGATCCTTCTCTGTACTAATTTCTGTGTAATTAGATCTCTCCTGGCATGGAAAGTGGGGAGTGGGGGTGGCCAGGAAGGGAGGGTGCCAAGGACTCTTCACAGAGGTGGAAGGAGGGGTTGTGGGACACACATGGCTTCATGTGGCGGAGCTTGGGCACAGGGATCTGTGTGCACTGTGACAAAGATGGAAAAGGAAGTCATGCACACACGGAATGTGAGGAGGCAGGAGTCCTGATATGGTAACACCCTTGTGCCCAGGATAGGGACAAAGCTGGTGTCCTGCACAAAGATCCTGAAGCCAGAAGAATAACTCCTGTGTACACATAGGAGGAATTGAAATCCTTGGAGGAGTTGCATACAGATACTCCCACAGGCAGCTGGATAACCAAAATCCCACAGAGAAGCCTGGAGTAAAAAAAAAAAAAAAAAAAAAAATGTGTGGCCCCATCACATTTACAAAAGATTATAGGTGGCTCAGATAGTAAAGAAATGCACCTGCAATGCAGGAGACCCTGGTTTGATTCCTGGGTTGGGAAGAACCCCTGGAGAAGAGAATGGCAACCCATTCCAATATTCTTGCCTGGAGAATTCCATGGACAGAGGAGCCTGGTGGACTACAGTCCATGGGTCGCAAAGAGCTGGCCACGACTGAGCGACTAACTCACATATACACACGTTTAACCCGCATGAGAGCAGATACACACTTTTCTTAAACGCAAAAATGACAGTAGCACTAAATAGGATCTCAATAAATGTTTGTTTCCTCCTCTGCCCCCACCTATTGCTTGCCCACCTCTTGGAGGCAGAAAACTAAAAGATGAAAAAAGTCTTTTTTTTTTTTTTTAAAAAAGCAAAAATTTCTTTAAGATATTTGAAGATAGAAAAAAAAAGATTTAGAGGAATGTGGGGATGGTTAAAGAGGGAACGATCTGGAATCTTGACTTTCCTTGGGAAGAACAGTCTTGAACAGGAAAAGCATATAGTTGTTATTATCACTATCCCTCCATCCCACCCCATGGTGACAAACAATGGCCTTGGGTATGGCAGTAATGTCATTTGGGACAACACTTCTACAGAGCTAAGTATTCATTATGCACGGCAGTGTATTCGTGGAGGCACCTCAAGGGGCCTCTTATCCAGGCTCCCTCTGCAGCCCAGATTTCTTTCACAGTAAGCCTGCCAGGGCATCAGCCAGCTTTTGCTTCAGTACTTCTCCCCAGAAGGAGCTCTTTACTTCATGAGCAGTTTGCCCTCTGTCACTGGACAGCTGTAATGGATAGACATTTTTTCAGTAGAATTGAAATCCATCCTCTTTTAAATTCAGAATATACTGTTTCTAACTGCCTGTTGTATCTCGAGTTATTCTAATGTTTTAAGACCAGTTCAATCAAAGCATTAATCATCCCCCCACAACAGCAATAACAATTAG
The DNA here is from genome assembly GCF_910594005.1 of Cervus elaphus. Lineage (NCBI taxonomy): Eukaryota > Metazoa > Chordata > Mammalia > Artiodactyla > Cervidae > Cervus > Cervus elaphus. The sequence goes on along the minus strand of NC_057817.1, from coordinate 26,270,358 downwards.
ATACCCATTGGAAAATCAGGAGATTCTGATCTGCACAGATGACTGTCATGTACTTATCTTAAGCCCTTGTTCTAATGGGTAATTCCTGATTAACCTGAGTAATGAAAATGTATCACAATAAAGAAAGATTTGTCATGCCTTGTTATCACTTCATAAGGCTGTCCTTCTACGTACCTGCCGTATCATCAGGATATTTCTATCCCAATAAAACACGATCATGATGTGCTTGGCTAATAAAAAGGAAAAAAGCCACGTATTAAAAATGTTTAAAATGATTTGCGTGAGTGATGTAAATATAAACCACCACCATCATCAGTGTCAACAATATCCTCAGTTCATTTGCCTTTTGAAATCCCTGCCGCATCTTGGGGGTGGGAGGTAAAGAAAAAGGGAGGCAGAAAATTAGCATCTATTAAACGCTTTCCATTGCCAGGCACTGGGCTACACTCACAATTACCCTGTGAGATGGGTATTAACATGCCTTTCAGGTGAGGAAATTGGACTCAGAGAAGTTAAGTAACTTGCCTGAGGTTAGATGGCTAGTACAGGGAATCAGGATTTTAACCTAGGTAAGCCCACACTTTCCCCCCTAAACTCGGACAGGTAAATTTTACTTTGATGCCCGCAGAGCCTCAACGAGTGGGTTCACACACTGACATGACGTTAGTGAGGCGTCTGTGGGGCTCAGAGACCTCCCCCTTTCCAGTCTGGACTCCCTGAGGGGGAGCCAGGAGTTCAAAGCGTGAACTTTGTGACTTTTGTGCTCGGTCACATTACTGCCATCACCCAGGGGTGCCCACATATAATCGCAGGTGGTGCAACAGGCACTGCGACCGCTGTACAGTGATACACTCACAAAACGCAGTGTCTTATTCGACCCACGCTGGGACCCACAGAAGCCGGCTGCTCCTTCTCTTCTCCCCGGCAGCGAGGTGCGCAGCCAGCAGGGGTCGCCGGCACACCAGGAATTACCACTCGCTGGGCCCGAACAGAACGGAATGTTCCTCCTGTCTTCTCCTAAAATCTCTCGCTAATCCCTCCTCTTTTCTGCTTTCCTTTTCTAGCACCCCTCCCCTTCCCCAGGCCCTGTAGTTTCCTATTGATGAGCTGGATAGTTGCTCCTTATATAGCACCTAAACTGCCCAATTCCAGCCTTGACTAGGGACCAGAGTTTCAGGCTGTCAGTCCTGCTTTGGGGATGCAGGTAGCAGGTAAGGAGCCTGGATTGCCCAACCTTCTGGTTCGCCCGTGGCCAATTAAGAGCCTGCCTCTTCTCAGCGCCTTCCCAGCACCATGTCTTGATCATCCACTTATTGTCCCAATGTTCATGTAACGTATGTCCCAAACATCCTGAGACTCCCAGGGTCCCTTAGCTCCATCATCTTGGGACAGCCTAAAAATGAAGGAGGAGGCAAATCTCTGGTGGAGTAAGTGCTCTGTGACCTGTGGTTTTAGATGAGAAATCACAATTTGGGGAGTACAGGGGAAGGACCCAGGTACCCTGATTCCCAACAGAAAGAGGGGTCAGGCGTCTGCTCCCTGCAGGAAAGCCGTGGTCGCCTTCTGGGAGTGGCATCTTTCTGCTCTTTTCTGCCTCTCCCCTCCCATGCTGTAGCAACAACGCCCCAGCTTTTCCAAGCCCCCTTCTCTCTGCAGCCCCCTCCCCGCAACTCCTGGAGCCCGGTGATTGGCGGCTGCCTGCTGCAGGGCCGGCTGGGTTTATGGCTTTGCGGCAGCTGGGGAGAAAGCGAGGCCAGAGACAGAAAATGGAAACCAACCAAGAAATTGAGAATGATGAAAGAGTAAAAGAGAGGGAGACTGAGAGACAGAAAGACCTTGAGAATACCAGATACGCCAAATCAAAATAATGAGAGGGACAGACTGAAGCAGAGATGGACACAAAGAAAATCATAGAGATGCTGATGAAAGATGAAAAAATGTAAGAGGGATGGGATGAAAAAGAAAAAAAGAGCACACGGGAAGACATTTGGATGAGCTCTGAGAGTGGGGATGTACAGGGCTTCCCAGGGGGACAGGAATTGCTGGTAGTACGTAAGGGACTGTACATCTAGGGTCGACATCTAGGGATTCCTAGAAATTCTGAGACAGAAGAGGCCGGAGGATCTTGCAGTTCTCCCCACACCTGTGCTACCATTTATCTGTTCTAGCCTTTTCCATGTTTACACCCTCCTGGAATTTTAAAGGTTTTTACAAAAAGTGTCCTCCTTAAGAATGACCCATGGGACTTCCCTGGTGGTCCAGTGGTTAAGAATGCACCTGCCAATGCAGGGGACACGGTTTGGATCCCTGATCTGGGAAGATCCCACATGCAGCAGAGCAACTAAGCCCATATGCCTCAACTATTTGAGCTTGCATGCCTAGAGCCCGTTCTCCACAGCAAGAGAAGCCCCTTGCAATGAGAAGCCCACACAGTGCAACTAGAGAGCAAGCCCAGTTTGCTGCATCTAGAGAAAGCCCGCATGTAGCAATGAAGGCCCAGCAGAGCCAAAAACAAAATAATAAAAAAAAAGCAAATGACCTAAGATCTAATGTGGAAGGATCTTGCTTCATTTTCCATGAAATGAATGGGAACACTGAGGTCTGGGATTTAGGAGGGATTTCAACATTAGAACTACACTTTGTTGCACATATATTAACCTGTAAGGTTGTTGGCTCTGTATGCACCTTGACTGGCACATACTAACATTTATTTTATGTGATAGTAATTTCTCTATCCTTTTTGCTATTATATAAGTAGGCTCTTTAACAGTGAGAGCTGTGTCTGCCCTTCTTTGTGGCTCCCGCAGTGCCTTGTTCTTGTTTATTGAGTGAACCAGTGAATGGCCCCTGGAGACGTTTAAGCAGAGGTTGGATGACTACCAATGAGGGATGGAGTCCAGGCAATTTCTGCACTGAATGGGAAGCTGGAAATATATCTCTAAGCCCCTTTTTGGTTTTAAGATTCTGTTAGTCCATATACATGAAACTGAGTTTGCTGTTTCTTTTCCTAGTTCTCCAGATATTCAGGGGTAAGATGCAAAGTGAGAAACCCCAAGTTACAAAGTAACTATTGTGGGCAGGGCTCTGCACAAGGTGTTCTACACAGCTGATCGCATATAATCATCACAGATCCATTTTGCAGATAAGGGTTCAGAGAGATGAGGTGTTTCACTCCAGGTCACGTAATTAGGAAATACGGCAAACTAAATCTGCTGCCTGCTGCTAAATTGCTTCAGTCGTGTCCGACTCTGTGCAACTCCATAGACGGCAGGCTCCCCCGTCCCTGGGATTCTCCAGGCAAGAATAGTGGAGTGGGTTGCCATTTCCTTCTTCAATGCATGAAAGTGAAAAGTGAAAGTGAAGTTGCTCAGTCGTGTCCAACTCTTCACGACCCCATGGACTGCAGCCTACCAGGCTCCTCCGTCCATGGGATTTTCCAGGCAAGAGTACTGGAGTGGGTTGCCATTGCCTTCTCCTAGAGATCTCTAAATCCTGGTAATTGCTACCACACTATGTTTCTACCAGTTTGAGAGATTTCCAAGGTTTCAGAAAGGCAAAGAAGGAGTTGAGAAATGGAGGAAACAGAAGACATGGCTTTTAAATTTAACATTGGGAGAGAAATTTGGGACTCTTAGGTGGGGGAAAAAAATCTACTTTTCTGAGAGTTACAATAGGACATTTCTGCTCTTATCTGATTATCAACTGTTATCTGGAGAAGAAGGGACAGGCACAGAGAAACTGGGAGGTGGGGTACTGGACACTAGAATCTCTTGCCATGGATGTTGGCATTGGGAGCATGAGACATACAAGTACCCACAGAATGCAATCTTGGGATTCCAGGCATTTCTCTTTCTGCTAGGAGGGCTGTTGGAAGGCTGGGTGAATTTAGGGATGTCCATGTTGTAGGGGTCCTATTTAGTGGCAGAGCTTAGACTAATGCTGTGCAGTAGAACTTTAATATGGGTCACATACATAATTTAAAATCTAGTGCCTGCATGCGTGCTAGGTCACTTTCAGTTGTGTCTGATTCTCTGCGACCCTATGGACCATAGCCCACCAGGCTCCTCTGTCCATGGGATTCTCCAAGCAAGAATACTGGAGTGGGTTGCCATGCCCTCCTCCAGGGGATCTTCCGGACCCAGGGATTGAACTGGCATCTTTTACGTCTCCTGCATTGGATGGCAGGTTCTTTACCACTAGTGCCACTTGGGAAGCCCAAAACCTTCTATTAGCCACATTTAAAAAAGAACTAGGTGAAACTAACTTTAATAATGCATTTTATTTAACCCAGTCTATTCAAAATATTATATCCCTTCAACATGCAGTCAATATAACATTATTTTAAATTTGTTTCGTTTTGGTGTTAAATGTGAAATTTGTTATGCGATTTGCAGTTGACAAATCTGTCGATACTCGTCACATTTCAAGTGTGTTTTAGTGGAGAATTCACTGGTGGTTCAGTGGTTAGGACTCAAACTTCTGTTGCATGGGGCACAGGTTCTATCCCTGGTTGGGGAAATAAGATCCCTCATGCTGCAAGGCCAAAAAACAAAAGAAATTTTAAAAAATCAAGTGTTCAATAGTGGCATGTGGTTGGTGGCCACCAAGTGGGCAGTGCAGGCTTAGAGAGTGCCTAAACTTGATTGGCCACAGGCAGCAGAATCTTTGATGGGGGATCCAGACATCTTGGTTCCCACTCTTGATTGTTCTTACACCTTGACTTAGGAGTCCTTGTTTTTCTGTGAGACTAGAGACATGTCCCCAGTTCCCATGGGTCAGAAGAATGGCATATCTATTGCAGGGTATCTGTTTCAGGCTCTGTGAAGTCCAATTGTACAATTACTTCTACCTGCAACACTCTCCTTAAGTGCCTCTTGCTGAGTTGCCAGTGACCTCCTGGCTGTCAAACCAGCTGTTTCCAGGGAAGCATTCCCTGGCTTCTCTGTTGCACTGCTGCTGTGGCCTTTTTCCTTGACTCACCTCCCCTGAGTTGCTTCCTACCTCTCTGATTCTTCTTTCTTCTCCGTGGCTTAGCACTCCCCATCCTTCTCTTCCATGTTGATGGTCTCCTGAGTGCTGCCGTTTGTCCTCTGACCTCTCACTCTACACTCAGGGAGGCCTGGGTAATCTTTCTTCACTTGTATCATCTTTACTTACAAAGATCTTAAGTTTCTGTCTTCTGCTCTAAACTCTCCTGAGCTCTGGACTTAAATATCTATCCAATTGTCTACTGGAGTCCTGTCTCCTTTGAAAGATCTTGAAGACACTGGGAATTCAACAAGGCAAAATTGCACTGATAACCTTTCCCCTCAATGTATTATTTCTTCATTTGTATTATTAATTTGGTGAATGGCATCACTGGTTATCTGGTCACTGAAAGCAGAAACCTGGGATCAACAGGACTTCTGTTCAATTCCCACATCTGATTATTAACAAGTCCCACTAATTCTGCATTCTAAAGAATTCTGCCTCTTTTCCTCTTTGACACTGCTTAAGTTCAGTGCTCACTGTTTTTTGGCCTTGCTGATCAGCTTTTGGGATCTTAGTTTCCCAAGCAGGGATTGAACATGGGCCACTGCAGTGAAAGTGCCAAGCTCTAACCACTGGACAACCAGGAAACTCCCTAGTTCTGGGCTCAATGGTGTAGCCTGGGTTATTACAGTGGGTTCCTAATTGGTTTCTTTGGACTTTCATGATCTTGCAATAGAGTGTAAGCTCTTTGAGCGTACACATTCCTGTCTGTTCATGCAGCTTCCTAGTGCTTAGAACAGCACCTAGCACATGGTAGGCATTCAGTGAGGATTTGTTGAGGATATGTACAAGTAGATGTCTATGATCCATCTGTCCAGCTTCACTTCCCACGTCACATCCAATCCAATTCAGAGTTAAGTGAGAATCAAGATTTCTTAGCGTTGAAGGTTGGGATTTCTTAGTGAGTTCGGTCTTCACCATTTTGTCCTGTCTGCCTTGCACACACTAAGCTAACAAGTACACATTGATTAAGACTCAGCCCCCATGTCATTATCCACAGGAAGCTTTGTCTCCTCGAGTCTTGATTAATTAAGTACCCCCTCTCTCAAGCTGCTTATCATCGAGAGAGAAGAAAAACTTGCAGACACGATATAGTGAGTTTTGACAAAGTGCTAGCATGTGGTACCTCAGAGGATAATGAAGGGGATGAAGAAAGGCTTCACGAGGAGGTGTGTTTTGAGGCGAAAGCATGTGCTCAGAGGCATACAAAAGCAGTGCCTATTTCTGTGGAGTGGTTCTGTAAAACTGGAGTCCAGGGTTCCTTAGGGTAGGGTGGGAAATGGAAAGGCGAGTTGGTGAAGTGCCCCGACTGGCACACATTGCATCCCTGTAGGTAACAGGCAGCCACTGAGGTTCTGTAAGGGGGGAGTGATGTTTGGACTCATTCATCCCTCACGAAATACTGACACCTGAGTTCCTATTTGCTGCTACCTGGTCTGAGCCCATTCAGGTCCATCACTTTCTGCAAGAGTATTGGGAAGCAGAGGAAGACAGACGATCCATTACAGGAGGGGAACAGTAGGAAGGCTGAGTTGCCAAATACCACACCGTGAGTAGGAGAAAACTCTGATGGGAACCCAGCTGTCTTCCTTCCCTGCCTGTGCAGTCAATTGCTCTCCCCTGAGCACCCGGTGTCAGGCACTGGCAGCTGGGGTAGGCAAATCATAAGTGAGGAAGAGAAATTGTTCTACATTTCCAGGGAACTCCTAGTCTGAAGGTCCAGACTGCACACCAGAAAACATACTAAGGGCAGAGAAAGGAGGGGCTGGAAATTTCTAGATGCCCAGGTTGAGGGGTCTGATGAGGGACTGGGGGGCCTCATGAAGGAGGAAAGTGCGGAGTAGATTGGGAAGGTGAAGCAGAACTGGGCTGGGGAGAAGGGAAAGAGATGAAAATGACCTATGTAGCTGTGGAGGTGGGAAAGAGTGAAACTTACACTACACTCCTAGGAAGCACTTTACGTCTGGCAGCCTCTGTGTCAATGGCCTTGTGTAGCTACCCATGTGGCTCCTGCCAGGGTGTGTGTGGCTTTGCAGGGGCTGTGGGGTGGCAGTAAAGCCCTGGGTCCCTCTTTCTGCTTCCCTTCCTCCTCTTTTGCACTGGGGGGGGGTACCCTTCTAGAAGCAGGATGTCTGGGTTCCAGATTCTTCCTTCCCCAACCTCCCCCAGACATAAATCACAAGTGATTTCATTAAATGCACCTCCTGCTGGGGATGTTGGCTCATAATTCCTCTCTGATTAACCCCCACTACCCCGGCAAGTTTATAGGCCAAGAGAGGGAGGGGATAAGGGGGAGGGAAAAAGGAGGGTTGGGGGAATCCCAGGCGGGTGATGGATGCCTCTGTCAGCCCAGCTCGTATTTATTAATAGTCTTAATACGGGAAGCAATAAAGGAAGAGAGGGATTCTATTAATTAAATCATTGTTATAATTAACTTTCATTAAAGGAGGATCAATAAAGAGGAGTAGAGATGGAGAGAGGAGAGATCCATTATCTCTAATTTCCTTGGAAGGGATTCAGGGAACGAGATGGGGTTGCTAGGAGACAGCAACGTGAGAGAAGGAAGGATGTAAGATGTCACCCAGGTGGGGCTGGAAGGGGGTGGGCAAGGAGGTTTCAGGTGGATGCAGAGAGGGAATGGTGGGGGTGGCCCATCCATGGGCCCTGAAGGGAATGGAGGGTGGCTGATAAGGGAGCAACTGGAGTGGAGAACAGTGGGCTGTAGACACGGCTAATGCCAGGTACTGCCGAGAGCCTTGGTGAGCACGTGGGTCCTTAATTCATGCTTTATGATGCTGCGTGTGTGTCTGTCTAGCCTGTGAAGCTGGTTAGGGTGGATGAATGTGTTTTTGTGTTTGTAGAGTCTGCATGTGCATACTGGTATCTGAGGATTGCAACAGAGGGAGAGAGGGAGGCAGGGTTGGGAGAAATTCAAATAATTCTGGAGGTAGGAGGTTTAGGACATTTTTTTACCAAGCTGATACTCAAAGAGGTGTACTCTTATTGGGAGTAATGTCTGTCCTTTGGCTCGGGTACAGTGAAGGCTGCTTTGGAGAGTAAAGGTCTCAGTGGTGGAAACTTCACCCTACTTTCAAGACACACACCTCAGCCCATATCCCAGGTCCCATATTGCTCCACCTCGGAACAACGCTCCCCTCCCCGTCGGCTTGCCCCCTCCGGCACTGCAGTGTTCCCCAACCAGACCCCCATCTGAGACAAACGTTCCTCTCTCACTTCCCACTGGTGGCCAGCATATGGAAGCATCATGGAAAAATACTGCCAGCCTCCTCCCTAAGGCATGGGGCTGGGGGTGGGGGGGCCCTTCCTCCCTCCCTCTTCCCTCCACCGAGGTCTAAGAGCCAGAGGTCTTGAGCGTCTTTTCTCTAGTCACACCTCATGATAAGAACACATTTTATTAGAATAGTTATACATATCATATAAATATATTTGTTCAACTACTGGCAGGGGGAGGGCAATGGGGGGGAGCTCTTATTGCTGAGGGGGGACCTGGTGAGCGAGAGAGGGCTGGCAAGTGGGGACACCTGGGACCATTTGTTCCCCCATCCCTCAGAGAAGGCACAAGTACATTATTTCTTTCCATGTGAGGACCCTGGGGGATGGTGGTGGAGAGGGACAGGAGATAAAGTACAGAAAACCTCAAAAATAAAAAAGAAACCTCCAAACTTAATATCTAATGGTATGGAAAAGGCTGGGCTGGGGTACGGAAGGCAGCAGGGGAACAGGAGGAGGAACGAGAGAAGCTCAGAACCGGAAGAGACCTAAAGAAGTCATGATGTCAATGCAGGCCCCAGAGAAAACTCAGGTAAACAAACACAGACCCCGAACAAAAGGGGTGGGGGTGTGCCCCAGGAATTGGCTTTGGGGCATCAGAGAGTGTGAGTGTGTGAGTGTGTGTGGTGGTGGTGGTGGTGCAGTGGTTGGTGTGACTAACAGAAGCAACCGGGGCCAGGAGGGGGTGATTCCATTCCCCCTAGAGAAGGCCTCCTCCATCCTGGTTCCTCCAAAACCGTTTTCAGGGAGTAAAGTCAGCCACTACTTCCAAGAAGGAACTCCTGCCTGGACAGAAGAGCCAGCTGGGAGAGGATGATGTTGGGGAGCCTGGGATGAAACCACATGGGAGCGGTTGTCAGGCAACAGAATATCATGGAGCCGAGGGCGTTGGAAAAGAGGCATGAAACCGAAGTGTATGTCTATGCGTGAGTGTGTGCATGTGTGTAAGTGTGTGTCTGTGTGTGGACTGGGAGTGCGGGGTGGGGTCACTCAAAGGTGAAAGGGTCCTGGGTGCTGAAAAAGAAGTGTCCATCCATGTGGTCCTCCAGGGCATCCTTGTCACTCTCGGCTGGGAAGCGCTCCTTACAAATAGGACACTCCTTCCATGGCGGGGTGGCAGGGCCCCCAGTGCTGGCCTCTGTCAAGGGACCCACAGCAAAGCCACTAGAGAAAGACAGAGGGGAAAGGAGAGGGTCAACATGCTCTGCTGCCTTCTTGGCTTTCAGACCTCAGGGAGAGGGACCCACACACGTGGGCTTCCAGATGACCCTGTTCCTAATGTCCTCTCCAAGCCTCTCACAGTGTCCCTCTCCCCACAGCACTGGAAGCCTTAGCTTCCCGGCTCCCCCGAGCCCTCTTTTCTTTAGTCCCTGATGGTTGCTCTGGTACATAGCCCTTCCCCCAACCTCCTGCTCTCCTCCCTCCATCTCCGTCTGCTGCCTAATGAGGCTGAAAATGACTCTGACATCGTCCTTCATCTTCCTGCTCCAGCCTGGAAGGATGACAGCATCACCTCCTCCTTGCCCTGAGCCCATTCTCATATCCAGGCGAAGCTGGGGGCTGGATGATAAAACCTCTCTTGCCTCCCTGCCTTCCCCTCTTGACTTGCGGGGGGAAAAGGGAAGGCAGCGGGGGCACAATCTGATACCTGAATCCCCCACCCAAAGGACTGACCAGGGGAGTCAGAGAGGAGCGGCAGCATCTAAGGGGTGATCAGATGGATGCTGGACCCCAGTCTTCTCTCTGTTCCTGTCCCTGGGGGCCTTGGTCACCTCCCTTCAACCCCTGACAGAGCCTAGGCACTTACCTGGTGGCTGGGGAAAGGGTAGGGGCAGGAGAGAGGGGATGCAGGGCAATTTGGGCTCCACGGAAGATGGTGCTAGAACAACACAGAAGCCAGCGAAAGGCAGGGCCTCTGAGTGTGCACGTGCATTGACAGGATGGGGGAGGACTGCCTGAAGGCACCAATGATTTGGGGCGGTGGGTCACTGTGTCAACACAACTGCACCTCCTTTTCTTAGCTGGGGCCAAGAAGGGGGAGGGGTGGAAGGGCATGAGGACTGTTCATCTGGATGCCCTCTCCACGGGCATCCTCCCTGCTGTCTGCCCCCTTGAGCACTCACCTGGCCATGTCATAGAAGGCACTGCCCAGTTCTGGAAGTAGCAGGTTGGCCTCCTCACCCCCACTCTGCACAGCTGCCATCAGGACTGACTTCTCATCTTCAGCCTCCTGGGCACCAAAGGGATAGTGCTGAGTCTTGGGGTAGTGTCCCAAGACGGGGGGAGCAGAGTGCTGGGACAGGTAAGGGAAGAGCAGACTAGGCCGAGGTTGTTAACAGAGGGCTGTAGTAAGAGTGGGGCATGAGAAGCATGTTTTTTTTGTTTGTTTGTTAATTTATTTGGCTGTACTGGGTCTTAATCATGGCATGTGGGATGTAGTTCCCCAACCAGGGATGGAACATGGGCATTGGGAGCGAGCAATCTTAGCCACTGGACTGCCAGGGAAGTCCCAGGAGACACATTTGGATGCGGGCTGGTGCACAGGAAGAGAACGGGTATGTGAAGAGGGGGTGGCAGCAGTGAGCTATTGGGTCAGACTGGGTTTTGGGGTGGTGTCTACTGGGTGGCCTTAAAGACAGCCTGGGCCTGCCTCTTCTCCTCCAAAGAAAGCAGGAAGCTAAAGCTGCTCTGGAGGCTGGGCCACTTGGGATTGGGCCTACCCCTTGTCCCTGCCCCTGTTCAGTCTCTCCTCTCTGCTCACCGAGTCTGAGCTACTGTCCTCAGCTGGCCCTGAGAGTTGGGGAGCGATGGGGGCTGGCTGGCTGATGACCACCAGGGGAGAAGCCTCTCGTGGCCCCGGGCCAGGGGAGGAGCCCGCGTCTCCACTCTCACACAGCCCATAGGGTGGGAGCCTCATGTCTTCTGGAGACTCGTCCTCCTCTGAGTCTGTCAGAGCCGCTGGGCAGCCTGCAGGCGAGGGAGCAGGCAGAGAAGAAAGAGGGTTGTATCAGCTCTGGCTTCTCTGGAGGAGAAATATAGTTAATAAACTGGGGACCAGGGTCTGGGAAGGAAGAAGGCAAAACACGGAGGGCAAAGGCTGCTCCCAGGGAGGCACATGGTGTTTTCCCAACACGGGGAGGGAGAGCTGGGTCGGGGGGGTGGGTCACAAGACTGCGGGTGTACAGACTCAGCCCCACGGCGGCCTCCTCGTCTTCTGTGGCAGGGTCCTCACTCCACTTCTCATCGGCTACCTTCTCCAGGCGGGCCTCCAGCTTTCTCATGTACTCCAGCAGTTCCTGGAAGAGGGGAGAAGTGTGAGAGGCTGAGAAGGTATGAACCAGACAGCCCCACAGAGCCTTCCCCTGGTCCAGGGTGATCTCTGAGCTCCTCAGAATTTGATGCCTTCATCAAAGGGTGGGAGGGTTTAAGGCTGATTCCCACCCCCAACGCCCACCCTCTTCCCCCAGCAACCCTCCTCTGTCCTGCCAGGTGGGCTTCTAAGAGGAGCCATGGTCCCGTTTTTAGCCTCTGGGCCCTTCTTACTGATGTCCATCTCTAAGCCAAGAGATGACAAGAAGACACCAAGCTCCTAGCCCTCGGGCCCTCCACTCAGGCATCCAGGGGCTGGGTTCTGGGCTCTCACCTGCTTCTCCTCCTGTAGCTGCTCCTTTTCTTTCTGGAGCACACGCAGCGCTGAGCGCAGCTCTGTCAGCTCCCGCTTGCTCTCTGACAGCTGCACCTGGGGGGAAAGGGCCAGATGGAATCTGGAGACTAGAATGTGCCTCCTAGAACCTGGACACCACAACATGGAAACACGACTCTTCATGCCTTCGCTCCTCGCTTGCCCCGACACACAGGAGGCCTGACTCTCCTCCTCCGAGTGCCCCGTCTCAACCGCAGGAGACTCACCTGAGTCCTCGCCTCCACCTCCCAAGTGGGGACTGGGAGGACTGCCTCTGGACTGGGGTGCAGAGGCCTTGGTCAGAGAAGGGCCACCCTAGAATTCTCCTGAGTCATCCCCACTGGGCCCAGAATGTGTGCCAAGAGCAGAAAGGCACATGGCAGGCTTCCGACCAATGAGGGAGGGGAGGCCTGCAAGTGGAATGCTGCCCACCAGGGAAGTGAGTGCTCAGCGCTTCTGAGCCCACAGCCAAGGCTGTGGAAGGGGCGCTGATGCCCCGGGAGGCCCTCGCCTGGGGCTCGTGGGAGGCTGGGTGCCTCACCAGGCTAGAGTCCTTTTCCCGGGCCAGTTCAGTCTTGAAAACTTGGCTCTGAGTCTTCTCCTCCTGCACTGCCTTTTCCAGTCGAAGTATCTCTGCACTCAGCTTCAGGATCTTGTCCTTCTCCGCCTGGAGGTGCCGAAGAGGCAAACGGAGGGTAAGGGTAAGGGATGCCCTGGTAACAGCTCCACTCCTCACTGTGTCTCTTCTTTATTGGACTGAATGTTTTGGAGCCATTTAGAGACATCTTCCCTTCTTGCCTTCCCCATTCCCCAAAAGAAGGAAGGGCTCTGACAGCAAGGCGCCTTGCTGAGTAGGAATGGGTATCGTGCAGGGCTGGGGCCTAGGTTGGAACATGTATCTGAATCAAGATGTTAACAAAGGGAGGTGCTATGAAGATCAGGAACTGGACACTCCTTGCAAGGAGGGGCCATACTGGGACAGTGAAATACCTCCCTCATGGGCCCTCCCCACCCCTAAGTCCATGAAGGTTCTCACCCTTGTTTCTCTCCCCCCAGGGGATCTGACCACACTGAGGTGGGGGCGGTAGTGTCCAGGAGCCTGCAGATCCCCCATCCCACTACCTCCACACTCTGCAGCAGCCCTGCCCGCTCCTTGCTCCACTGGCTTTTTTCTTCCTTCAAGTGCAGACTGAGCTCGGCCAGCCTGCCGTTGACTCCGGCCACCTCCAGACGGCTGCGGTGCAGCTCGGCTATGGTGCGGTCCCGGGCTCCCGCTGCGCTGGCCAACTCCTCCCCAAGAAGGGCAGCTTTCTGCTGGCTCGAGGCTGCAAGCTCCTGGGCCCCTCGAAGCTGCTCCTTCAGGGGCTCCAGCTCAGCCTCGGGAGAAAGGAGGAGATGGAATCAGGGCTCCCAGGAGTCATCTGTTGAGCCAGGAAGACAACTGGGTTCCTTCCTCTCCCCCGTGGCATCAGGATCTCAGGACTGGGCTCTTTAGTCTTGAGCCATGCCTTTCCCCCAATTTGTTTACAACCTGCCCTGGAACGTTCGCTACTTCCTGTTGCCCAGGGGCTTCACTCACCACCCGCTGCTGGGCCTGGCCAAGGGTGTCCTTCATCTGGGCCACCTTGTCCTTCAGTCGCTGGGCCTGAGCACTCTGCTCCTCCTGCCGGCCCTTGGCCTCCTGCAGCTCCAAATTCAAGCGGCGGTTCTCCTGCTGTGCCATCTGGAGCTCAGCCTGGAGGAGGTGGAGAGGAGGTAAGGAAAGGGAATATATATTTGGGGTGACCGGGCAGATGGACCTCTGTGATGAGAAAAGCCAAGGTTCCACTCCTCAGATTTAACACAAACTCAAGCCTTCAGCCCTGGCCAGCCCTTCCTGGGTTCGCAGCACAAAACAACTCAATCCTGAACGTCCCATCTCCAGTGGCACAGCCTGGGGTTGTCTTATGTGAATCTAGGCATCCCATGCCTCATGTCTGCTCCCCTTTCAGACCGAAACTCAACTTGGATGTCATGTAGGCTCTTACACTCGCCATATTCTTCCTCCCACTCCACCCCCATCCTTGCCACTCTTGTTTCTGTCCATGGTACTACTTCCCAAGTCATTGAGACTGGACACCTTGGTGCCATGTGTGGTTCTGTTCTCTTCCTAGCAGCCCATAGGAAGGATGCTTCTCTATCCTTCACCTTGTTCACAGCCATTTTCCCTTTTCTGCTGTCACCATGACAATGACCACATTAGCTCAGGCTCTGGTCATTTGGATCACTGAATAATCTCACAAGGCAATCAGATTCATAGTCTTCTTTTTTCTAGCCATGCCATGCAGCTTGTAGGATCTTAGTTTCCTGATCAGGGACTGAACCCAGGCCCTCAGCGATGAAAGTGCATACTCCTAACCATTGGACTGCCAAGGGATTCCCAGATTAATAGTCTCTAAGAACATTCTTTAAGTACAACATATCCTCTACTTAAAATATCATCAATGCCTCTCACTGCTTATAGAATAAAGACTAAATTCAAGAACCTCTCCAATTTGACTTAGGTCTTACTTCAAACTGTTTACCCACACATTCAACTGCCCTGTGTATTCTCAACTCTAAGCCTTTGCTCATGTCTTCCTCTGTTCCTAGAATGGCCTCCCTCTCATCTCTGTCCATTCAAATTCTACCTACTCTTCACTGCTAAGCAAGTGGTTTTCAGACCATCTCCCACAGAAGCCTAGGGTTCTGATGAAGCCATTTGGAAGCTTAAATATTTGATTTCAGTTTCTTCCAAATTATGAAAAATTATGTTGGAAAACAATGCATAGACTCACATGTTAGCACACTGGAGATCCCCAAGCACTGACATGTGCTTCCAGGTTAATTCATTTTTGTGAAAACCTCTTAATAAAGTTTCAACTGTATTTTCTATTGACCTGAAGAGTGAACTGAGATTGCAAGGCAGAAGCTTAAAAATGATCACTTGTACTGGTCTGTATGTGAGACTCAAGGTGTACTCAATACTGTATAACCACCACGATACTTAAACAGGTGAGCTGCTGAGGCCAACAAAACAGTCATCCACAACCTCCAATTTCAAAGTTTGGTATCCACCAAAATTATCTAATTGCTTTCATCATTTAATAAGGAAATGTTATACACCTGAATTTACAGACGTAAGTTTACAGTAAAACAACGGATGGACAACTGAAAAGGCAAACCAGCTTGGAGCCCTTACCTCGCTTTCCTCCTTGTCTGTCTGCACTTCCTTCAGCTGCCCAAGCAGCTTCTCTTGTTCCCGAGTCAGGGCCTTCACCGTGTCTCTAACCCTGTGAGTGGTGGACACAATGTCAGGTGACTCATCAGTTTCCAGAGAAAGAACAAAGACTCAGACTTTGTCATTAGCTCTTCTGCTGGGGCTTGTCTAGCCCAGAGCTCCACCTCTCTGGGACACCCAAATTCCCAACACAAAATAATCCAGGTCTAAGCCCCAAGTATCCGAGATTGCTGGCTTTAGAGCACAGTCTAGGAATAGACAGTTGTTCTTTCCCCTCTGTGTATCACTTTGAGGGAAGCTCTGTTGATGACTTCCTAGTTGTTTGCACTCAATTGAGACTGGAATCCACTTTTTCGTAGACAGGGGCCAGTCATCATTAATGATAAACTTTTGATTTAGGTCAGAAGTCAGCAGGTGTTTTCTGTAAAGGGCCTGAGAGTAAGTATTTTAGGTTCTACAGGCTGTGTGGACTCTGTGGCAACCTCTCAACTCTGCCACGGGAGTGTGGAAAAAGCCAGACACTATGTAAATGAATGAGCCTGGCTGTCTCAATAAAATTTTACTTATGAAAACTGAAATCTGAATTTCATCTGATTTTCACATGTCACATAATATAACTCTTCTTTTGTTATTCAACCATTAAAAATTGTCAAAACCCTTCTTGGTTTTGTGGCCTATACAAAACCACGTGGTAGTCTGGATTTGGCATGTGGGCCACAGTTTGCTGACCCCTGGTCTAGACGGTCCCTGATCTTTTCCAGATGCTTGGTTTGATCCCAACGTTTCTATTCCATGATTTAGAATCTAGACATTTAGTATCTCCCTGGGGCAAGACTAACACATCCTAGACTGAAGAGGCCTTAGGGGCCAACTCACTTTTTACTCTGGGTCTTGGATAGCATGCTGCTTTTCTCCAAAGAGTTTTTAAAAAGATATTAAATCTACCAGCACTGAATGAAGGAAACTTAATTATGTCATTTGATGAAAGAAGTGTTTCTCCCGGTGAAAATCTGAAGGAGAGGCAAGGGAGGTGGCCAATATTTGTGCTATCTGGTAGAGAGAATAGTTGTCTAGCAGAAGATAGAAATTTATTCTATGTGGCTCCAGAGGTCTAAACCAGGACCAATCAGGAAAGCTATAGGAGAGTAAATATGACACAAGAGATAAAACAAATGACAGCTTTGTGATAAAGAGGCCACCTTCTGAGGCAGTGATCTTCCCTCACATACCCTCTTAAATACATTACATTTCTCCCAATGCTAAGATTCTGATTTGTACCTGTTTTCAGGGCAAAGATCCCATAACATTTCGGGATCACCAGTTCTAACATTTCCTAATACTGAGAACAGAGTCTAATCTTAGGCTTTGCTGAAGTAAAATCTGAAATCCATCCTCTCTTATCTTGCCTGGAACATTCTATCCATTCCGTTCTTCCAAATCCTGCACTCCTAGCTCCTGCTTCACCTTTGCTGCACAATAAATACTAATGATTATTTCCAAAGGTAAGGAATACAGAATAGGTTAGGAAAGATGGAAGAGAGCTTGGCAGACAGAGATAGCTTAGGAATTGGAATACCCTGAGTGGGGCTGAGAAGGGAAAGAGAAACCGGCAGGCAGGTCTTGCCTGCCTGACACAGGAGGCTGAGGCTCGAGGGTCCAGGAAGCGAAGGGAAGTGATGGGGGTGGAAGGGGTCCCCTCACCTGTCCAGCTCTACCTCCTTCATCAGCACTTTCTCACTGATGGTCTGGATGTCATCTTCCAGCTCCAGGATGCGGGCCACATGGTCTCCCTGTTGTCGGCTCAGGATGTCCCTCTCTTCTGTGAGCTCCCCGTGGGACCGGGAAAGCCCCTGGGATTAAGGTTCCCCAAGAAGAAGAGAGAAGCTGAGACTCACCTTGCAATGCGTGGACTAAAGGCTTAGAAGGAGAATTCCTAAGTTTGACTATCTACTCTTCTACCCGGTCACCTTCCTTGAAGAAGAAACTGTAAGGGAACATCCCCTTCCAGTGAAGATGGCCACCTCCACCCTATCTCAGCACTCCTCTGACTCAGAGAACTGAGTCTCACTACCAGTTTGGGACAAGTCTCCCATCACAGCCAGTTTACTACTACTTCTGACCCCTTCAGCCTGTATCTTTAATGCCAGAACCATCTTAAGAGCCCACTAACATCTCCCTTTCACTGTCTTCATTTTACTGGGTTTAGATTTTGGACCCCAGATGGGCAGCCAGGACCTTCCCCCCACCGGCCCAACTCTCACCTTATACTGTTCTGCCAGCTCCGCATGCTCCTGCCTGGCTGCGGCCAGAGCCTTCTCAAGCTCCTGCACTTGGCTCTTCAGCTCTGTCACCTGCCCCTCCAGCTGTAGCTTCAGCTGCATCAGGTCATTCCTCTCTTGCTGGCTCTCATCCAGCTGGTTCTACGGGGGACAGGATGAGAAGCTGGGTTCTGCCTGTGAAGCGCCCATTCCAAGGTCCTGTCCCCACCACTCTGCAGATGGTGTCAGGGTGGGGAAGTTACAACAGCACAGGCTATTAAGGGGAGAGTCAGGGAGGCCTGGTGTGCTACCAAATCCTGCCCATCGCCCATCACACACGGGCTCCCCAAACTCTTAACTGCCCACTCCTCTTCTCTTTCCTCCCTGAGGCCTTGCCCCTTCTTTGCCCACCAATAGCAGGAACTCCTCACCTGGCAGAAGTCTTTCTCAATCCACACAGACAAAAGGGATGGCTCCCCTAATTTTACCCCATTTATTCTGGAGTCAGACAGATGTGCGTTTAAATCTCCAGTACGTTTTTTTTTTCACTAGCTAGGTGACTCTTAACAAAGTGCTTAATTTCTCTGAGTCTCTCTCCTCATCTGTCATGTGATCCCCTAGCCTGGATTGCTGGAAGGTTTAAATGAGAAAAATGAATGTAAAAACAGCAACTGGGTAGGAGTTCACCCACCGCTGACTTATGTAAGATATGAGCATCTTCTTCCCATCCTTCTGGTGATTCCGTAAGTTTAGACGGTTCCAGAGGGCAGGAGTTTGTGTAAATCACAAACTACTCATTTCCACCTTCTGAGCCTTCCTCAGGCCTGTCCTCTTGTCGGGGGCATGGACGTCCTCCCCACCAGGCCCTCTTTCCCCTTCCTTCAGGAAGTCTTCCTTGCTAACATCTGCCTCCTCTCCCTAATCCTTCTCTATTTGGTCCAATAGAAAAATAATACAAGCTACATATATAACTTAAAATTTTCTAGTAGACGCTTAAGGAAAATAATAAGAAACAGGTGGAATTCATTCATCTAATCCAGTCGATCAAAATGTTACCATTTCAACATGGAATTGATATAAACCATTACTGAGATCTTTTACATTCTTTTTTTAATATAGGTCTTCAAAAACCAGTGTGTATTTTATCCATACAGAACATCTCAGTTTAGACCAGTCATATTTCAAGTGCTGAAGGGCCACACATGGGTAGCTGCTCCACCGGTCTGGGGCCCTACCGATCTGCTCTCCCTCCTCACTCATCCTGCAAGTGGGTCTCATCCTTCCCTCCCTCGGAATGTTCCTTCCCCAAGGGGCCTCCCTCCACCCTCTGCATCTTCCTCTAGAGCCCAGGGAAGGATGCAGCCCCAGGAGAAGGAGGTTCAAAAAGTTCTTAGGAAATACTGAGTGATGCTGGCCTGTGGGTGGTCTGCTCTCCTATCCTACGTGTGTGTGACTGTGTTGGACTGAGACTTTCCTGTAGGCAAGGCTTTGTGTACCCCCCAATGAGGTCTGCAGCTGAGGCTACAGCCAGGGCGGGGTGAAGCGGGAGGGGGCGCCCCCGCCCAGAACAGCCCTGCTGCTCTGTTCTCACCTGCAGCACAGTTGCCTTGGGGACAACCAGCAGGATGTCAGAGCCACCATCGGTCTCCTCCAGGGTCACCAGTTCATCCATGGGCCGTGGCTCTCGGAACTGGAAAGGGGGGCTCTGCCCACACACCCGGCCCTGGCGGTTCACATAGCGAAACTGGTAGAGCTGGGCTCCGGGTTTGGGCAGGTAGCTGGCTGTGGGGAAAAGTACAGACCCCGGACCCCAATATGATGCCAGGCCCTCAGGTGCTCAGCAGACCCTCTTCCCCTTGGTGTGTCTTATTATCCACTGTCTTTGGCTCCAGTCTCTTGCTCCCTGTTCTATAGACTGTTTTCTCTCCTCTCCATCTCCCACAGGCTATTTCTGATCCCTGGGATACTCTTTCCTTCCTTTCTGCCTAGCCCTCTTTCCTCTTTTGCCCAAACCTACCCTCCTTAATAACAACAACAACAAGAACAACAATGCTGTTGTTGTTTAGTTGCTAAGTCATGTCTGACTCTTTTGCGACCCCATGAACCATAGTCTGCCAGGCTCCTCTCTCCATGGGATATCCCAAGCAACAGTACTGGAGTGGCTTGCTGTTTCCTCCTCTAGGGGATATTCCCGACCCAGGGATTGAACCCAGATCTCCTCCATTGGCAGGTGATTCTTTACCACTGAGCCACTAGGGAAACCTAGTAACAATGCTAGTTATCATTTTTTTGAGTACCCATTATGTGCCAGGCACTGTATTAACAGCTTTATCTGTATCATTTTAAATCTTCATATTGTTCCTGTAAGCCAGGCATCCCCTTTTACTGTTAAGATAATAGACACAGAAAGGGTAAGTAATTTGCCCAAGGTCAAACAGCTTATAAGTATTAGAGCTGAGATTTGAAGCTTTCAGAATCTAATGAGCATCTTCTTGTTAATATATGAAGCCACTTTTCCCTCTTCCCTACCTCCTAATTCCACAGGAGGAGCTCCCTCCTTTTTTTTCAGGAGGCAGGGCTATTGGCCCTTTATTGTTCCCATGATTCTATTAATATATCTGGTGAGCCCATTACCCACTTCCAAACTCCATCCCTTTGACCCCTCCCTCCCGATTTCCCCTCTTCCCTGTACCTTGGAACTGGACGCTGGCATGGATGGGAGAACCATCAGTAACACTTTCAGGCACCAAAGACCACACAAATGTGTGGTAATCCCGGACAGAGGCAGCCTCCACCTGTCAGAGCCCACAGTGGGAGAGGGATGTAGTGAGGCACCTCCCAGGTCCAGATGGTGCAAAGGGCTGAGGGGCTGAGCGGGGGGCGGGCAGGATGGTGTGGCTGTGGCAAGGATGCTGAGAGACAGGGAAAATGGAGGGATGCTAATGTGTCAGGAGAGAGCAAGGTTAAGATAGGGAGGAGGTGGGCTTTGCTTGCACAGATGGCCTTTGCCATTTCTGACATCCTTTCCCCTTCTTCCTCATCATTATGAGGTTGAGGATCCAGAAACCAAGTCGTTCCCCTTATTCCACACCACTCATGGCCCATAAACCTGAGCCCGAAGGGGACCTAGGGATACCTTGAAGATGCCAATCCAGTCGCTGGCACTGGGAATGGTGCCTGGCGGGAGTGTGTAGTGACATTCCACCTTGGTGTTGGGAATGTAGGTCCGGGCTACATTCAGAAAGTTGACTCCACCCCGGGATGGTGCCCGGCTTAGTGATGACTCTTCCATTCTGGTCTCGAGCTATCTGCCCTCCTGTGAAACAAAGATTTAATATCCTAAAAAGTCTCTCCCCTCTACCTCTCTGCCCCACAACTCTGTCCCTACCCACCCACAGCCTCTGCCCCTGTAGATGAAGGTGGATCTGGTTTCCAACCCCTGTGAGTTACAGGACTCTTTAAAGGTATCAATCTTTGCTTCTAGGGCATAGGTCTGGCCTTTGCTGTTGGTACACATCTTGTATCACACTGCACCCTCTGAGTCATAGACTTTTCCTAGAATTAAGATCTAATTTCTGCTCCCTTTTCACAGCCCACTGACCAAGCCTCAGTACCCTAGACTCTGCTTCCTTCAGTTAGTCCTTCCTTTTCCATCTCTTAATAGCCTTGAATATTCCAAATTCTCCAGCCTCCATCTCCTCACCCCATCCCTCACATCTTCTGGCTCTTAGATTCAACTTCCAGCTGAGGCGGGGGGGGCCCCCTCATCCTGAGCATGTCTCCTTGCTCACTCCAGCTGTATCCAGAAATGACTTGTGACACCTGAAAACAGCAACCATCTCTGAAAGTAACAATCAGTCTTTGGAGCTGGAATGTGGCTGACCAATCCTGAAGCCTGTGAACTCTCACCCTTTCTTCTCATCTCTTGGCTGTCTCATGCCATGAATAATAATAATAATAATAATAGCCTGTACTCTCATCCAAGAGACAAAGGGAAAGGAAATACAGGTTCTCTCCCTCAATTATTACTCCAGAAAGTAAAGAATTCTGGAGGCGGCTGCTTCAAGGGTGAGGTGGAACACTCAGCAGGAACGTGGTGCTGTGGGGAGATGGAATGTGGGGGCCTGGAGCCAGAAAAGCCCCACCCCCAGTAGGGACAGCCTCGAAGTGTGGGGCCTTGAGATGGGGAAATGTGCACATAATGTTGTGAGGAGGAGAAACAGTTCAAAAAGAACCTCACATTCTTCTCTTCAGGTCTCGAGCAGGGCTTGAAACCTACTGGTTTGACTGTTAACCCATCTCCAGTTTTCCCCTTCCCCCTCATTTTCTCTGTTCCCCTTAGCCTCAATTCTAAATGTCTGAACCCTTCCATCTTCTTGGACTGGTAGTTGGAGGCATGCTATAGGATGGGATTAAGAAGAAAAGGTGTTCTAAGTTGGGTGAGGAGAGTTCACTGGAAAATCTGAGGGTAGAGTGAGGAAAGGTAACAATAATCAAGAGAATTCTGCGCGGAGGACTGTGAGATGGCCCTCGTCAACTCTCATCTCCAGCCCACTGAACTCAGTCCTGTGTCAACCACAATGATGGGCGTCCAACCAACCACAGCCACTAGTCATGTGCACACCCTCAAACATCACAAACCCACACCAGGCTTAAGTCAGGTGGGCAGGGACTTTAAAAGGGGACAGAAACTCAGTAGAGAAAGGAAGATGGGCCAGCTCTATAAAAAGGAGCTACTTCTCCCTCCAAACTTGAGACTTAATTGACAACAAGAGGCGTCTCTTTATTTTCATCTCTGAAAAATCCCTAATGGAAACTAGTCTATGTTTTTTCCCCTTCAATACAATTCTGGCTTTCTTAAAAGGGGCTGAACTGTTCTCAAAGACATTGTCCTGTGCACCCAGGACAATATTCCCCACAAAATTCATAACAGCTGGAAATATCCCCCAGGTTTGAAAGAGAGTTATGGGCACCCAAGCTGTGTACGTGTAGCCGGATTCAGGTGTTTGCATGGGGGAGTGGTGTCCCCATCCCCCCACCACGCTGTAGGGCTCTAGAGTTCTTTGACATTCTACATCTTGGAAGGCTTCCCTCCCCACGGATCCAGCGTAGTGAAGGCCTTTGGACTGGTCGGGGGGAACGGCGTAGGGGGTAAGGGGAAAGGGAAGGTTTGTGGGGCCAAGTCTTGCTGGGCCGAGAACGAGCAGATTTCAGCCTCCCTCGAGTTCCCTTAAGCGTATCAAGCTTTATAGAGAAGGATTGAGAGGGAGGCAAGAACCGTCAGAGGGAACCCCCGTGATCAGGCCCCCCATGAGACCAAGAACTCCCGAAACAGTGGGGATGGCTTCTCCAGTACGGAAAGTGTTAACGCTCAAACGCTCCTGCTCCCCCTTCTACGGTTCCCTTAGATGATCCTTTCACAGATTGGAAAGTGGGGTGACCCCCCATAAGATCGCCCCCAAATTAGGCCAAGTTTTCTTACCCCACAGACGGATCAGCTGTTCCCTCACCTTTCACCAACAACAAAAACAGCACTCGGACTCCGAGTGGGAGGGAGATGGGTGGGCGCGAGTGCTTCTGGGGTTTGTGGTTCCCCTGTGCATTTTTTCCTACTGAAGCGGCGCAGAACCGGGACTACATATCCCAGGAGGCTGTGCGCAAGGAGGGCGGAGTAGAGGGCGGCCGTGGTGGCTGCCTTACCGCTGCATCCTGGGAGGCGTAGTTCTCACTTCCACTGCAGCCAACGAGGGTGTGGCCACCAAAGGACTTCAAGGCCCAAGATGCCTTGGGAGGGGGCAGGCTATATTAGTGGCGACTGCTAGTTGGTAACGTGCGTGTTTAGGGGGTGGGGAGGAGTTACGGCTCTAACGCTCCTGGTATGATACTTTAGAGCCGGCCGAAGCATTCGGGTATGCCCTGTTGTTTACTTTTATTTCCTCTCTCATTTACCTTTAACACAACATGTGAGATAGGAAGTTTTGTTATCAACTCTCTATAGATGAAGAAGCCAAAGCCCAGAATGGTTACGGAACCGGTCTAAAGTATCAAAGCTATGAGATGGTAGGATTGCACGACTCCGAGTGTCCTTGCTATTACAGCACGGCAACCCTACCATTTATCGGATAGGAAGCTAATATCTGTGGCAGTCGTTTCTCTGCCTAAACATCAGGGACAGCCCCTGCAAAAACTATATGTTGGGCACCGCTGACGATTTTTTCCCCCCAACTTTAAGGTCTCAGTGCCAGGGGTCTGCCAATACAATCCTGGCCTGGCATCCCTGGAATGGCCTCTAGGTCCAGGAGGATCCATTGTGTAACGTGGTGGTTGGGGGAGAAGGGGGGAAGATGAAGTTCACGTTGGAAAGGAAACTTGGCATAGTTCAGGACGGGCCACAATTCAGAAAAAAAAATCACTTAGGGGACTACTTTGCCCAAGCCTCTTAACTGGCTTAAATTTAGGATAAGAGACATATTGTTGCTCCTGTTTTTGTTTAGGAGAGGTGAAGGATTCACACTCCTTCCGCACCCGGAGTTTTGTTAAAGACTTGGGTATACTGCTCCCCCTGTGCGTTCTGGACCCTCCAATACTCTGAGACATTCAGAATGATCTCTCTGTTTCTGTCTCTGTATAAAGGAATTACATTCTAAGAATTGATTTGCGCTTTCTGGGTGCCTGCTTTAATTCTCTCGTTCACTGTTATGGAGCCTCTGCCTTTTCCAAGTTTGAGGGTAGTATTTTGCTTTTATGACTGATAAGGATATCTGGTGCTTGCCCTTGGGTGCCTTTCATCTGAAGATGTCCAAGCAGTTAACAATAAGTCATTGGGCTTCACAAACATTTAAGTGACATGTCTGTGTCATTAGTCAGGATTTATGAGTTAGGGAACAAGCTGCTGGTTGCTGAGATGCTCAAGGTCCTGGGGTGGATGCAGAATGAGGCCTGTCCAGGGACTCAAGTCTCAGTTGTTCTTGGTTTTTGTCTTCCACCCAGAATAAAGGCTTATAGGAAAACTCAGTTTTAGCTGGAGCTGGAAATAATAACTTCATTTATTTGGTGTTTACGATGTGTTTAAATGATGACTGCAGCCATGAAACTGAAAGATGTTTGCCCCTTGGAAGGAAAGCTATGACAAACCTAGACAGTATATTAAAAATCAGAGATATCACTTTGCTGACAAAGGTCTGTATAGTCAAAGCTATGGTTTTTTCAGTAGTCATGTATGGATGTGAGAGTTGGACCGTAAAGAAGGCTGAGTGCCGAAGAATTGATGTTTTTGAACTGTGGTACTGGAGAAGACTCTTGAGAGTCCCTTGAACTGCAAGGAGGTCAAACTAGTCAATCCTAAAGGAAATCAACCCTGGATATTCATTGGAATGAGTGATATTAAAGCTGACACTTCAATACTTTGACCACCTGATACAAGAGCCGACACTGGATAAGTTCCTGATGCTGGCAAAAATTGAAGGCAAAAGGAGAAGGAGGCAGCAGAGGATGAGATGATTAGATTGTCAGATAGCATCACTGGGCATGAATTTGAGCAAACTCTGGGAGATGGTGAAGGGCAGAGGAGCCGGGGGTGCTGCAGTCCATGGGGTTGCAAAGATCTGGACATGACTTAGTGACTGAACATAGCAACAACGAAACCATGATAAGGATTTTTCCAATTAATACAACAGTCTTATATATAGGCATTATTATTATCCCCATTTTACATTTTCCATATGATGAAGATTGAGGCACAGACAATTTAAGGGAGTTACCTGGGGTCATCCAACTAGTAAGTGGTAGAATTAGGATTCAAGCAAAACTAGTCAATACACCATATTACCACCCTAGGAACTCCCGGGGTACTAACTCCCTCTGTTCTAATGAACAGTGCTGTTATTCAGTGGACAAGTGTTCACCGGGCATTTGTGTACACGGTGCAAGGTGATGTGAAACATTAATTCAGCAAATAGGTGTGTCAGGTAGTGTGCTAGGTATTCAGTAAATTTTGTTGAATGCAATCTGAAAAGGATAAGCTTATGCCAGGTTGAAGCAGAGATACAGCAGTGGGAATGTATAAGTTTTTCTGGAGCCTAGGAAGTCACATGGGCTTCCGTGGTAGGTGGTAAAGAATCTGCCTGCAATGCAGGGGACCTGGGTTTGATCCCTGGGTTGGGAAGATCCTCTGGAGGAGGGCATGGCAACCCACTTCAGTATTATTGCCTGGATAACCCCCATGGACAGAGGACTGGGGGATTACAGTCCATGGTGTCCCAAAGAGTCAGATACGACTGAGCGACTAAGCATAGCACAGCAAGGAAGTCACCTGAGAACTACACATCAATTACACCTTTTCCCCTCCAAACTCACATTATTGGTAATGACTGCCTAAAATGTTGAGTTGAGGATTCTGAGGAAAGAGTGCTAGGATTAATTAGTAATGTCTGTCAGGTACTCTAGGTGGAAGATGGCCATATTAGATTGACTTTATTATTTGAAATTATTTACTTTCTCCTCTGCCCATTGCCATGCGGCTTGCAGTATCTCCTGTAGATGGAGTATATGTCTCATCTTATTGACTTTGCTTTTTTAATATTTACTTTTTTTGGAGAAGGAAATGGCAACCCACTCCAGTACTCTTGCCTGGAAAATGCCATGGATGGAGAAGCTTGGTAGGCTACATTCCATGGGGTCACAAAGAGTTGGACACGACTAAGCGATGACACGTTTGTTTGTTTGACATTTCTTGACATTTCAATCATATAGGACATGTCTGGGTGCCTCCCCGCCCTCAACCATTTTGATGTCAATACTTGGATTAAAAATAAGAATTCTTCACCAAAAAAAAAAAAAAAAACCAAAAACAAAAACTCAGGAACCCTTAAACCAGGAGCCATCACTGAAAAAATTTTTTTTTCACTTTTTGTATTTGGCTGTACCAGGTCTTAGTTGTGGCTTGAGAACTCTTAGTTGCAGCATGGGGGAACTAGTTCCTCAACTAGGGATTGAACTGGGCCCCCTGCTTTGGGAGCATGGAGCCACTGGACCACCAGGGAAGTCCCCTCATTTCACTGACTTTGGACTTGATTATTTTTCATGTTTTGGCCAATGGAATGTGAACAGATGTGACTCATGCCATGTTTGAGCATGTGAATTTATACTTTCTTGTTCTTCTCTGCTGCTACAATGGGCATGTTCCATATGAGGGCTGTTTCTCTTGCCTGAGTCCCTGATGAGAAGAGCTGGCCTACATGTACATAAGTTAGAGATAAATCTCTGCTGCTGTCAGTCACTGAGATTTTGAGATTGGTTGTTATAGCAGCAAAGCTGACTAATGCACATGTCTAGGTAATGGTATCAAGTATGATAGGTAAGTTTAAGCCAGGGTGTGGAGAACCCTGAATGCCAGGTAAAACAGAGCTTCCTATGTATTTATCAGAATCTCTTTCCTTCTTTTTCTTGGACTTAAAGATGGACCACATTTTTTGGTTTCTCTCTGATGTGTTGCACTTTCCCACCTGGCTTATGAAACCTCCCAAGGGAGACCCTTCATGTTCTTTCCTTTTTAGCTTCATGCATAGGACCTTATGCACAGTGATCCGAAGGTTAACGTTAAAGATGGTGGGGCTACAGGTTGGAAGGAACTTAGATCCCTGAATCACTACTTGGCAAAGAACTGTCTGCTAATCAGGAATTAGCAGGTTGATTGATTATATAATTTGCAGCCAAAGATGTAGAAGTTCTATACAAGTCAGCAAAAACAAGACTGGGAGCTGACTGTGGCTCAGATCATGAACTCCTTATTGCCAAATTTAGACTTAAATTGAAGAAAGTAGGGAAAACCACTAGACCATTCAGGTATGACCTAAATCAAATCCCTTATGATTATACAGTGGAAGTGAGAAATAGATTCAAGCGATCATATCTAATAGACAGAGTGCCTGAAGAACTATGGATGGAGGTTTGTGACTTTGTACAGGAGGCAGGGATCAAGATCATCCCCAAGAAAAATGCAAAAAGGCAAAATGGTTGTCTGAGGAAGCCTTACAAATAGCTGTGAAAAGAAGAGAAGTGAAAGGTAAGGGAGAAGAGGAAAGACACACCCATTTGAATGCAGAGTTCCAAAGAATAGCAAGGAGAGATAAGAAAGCCTTCCTCAGTGATCAGTGCAAGAAATAGAGGAAAACAATAGAATGGGAAAGATTAGAAATCTCTTCAAGAAAATTAGAGATACCAAGGGAACATTTCATGCAAAGATGGGCACAATAAAGACAGAAGTGGTATGGACCTAACAGAAGCAGAAGATATTAAGAAGAGGTGGCAAGAATACACAGAAGAACTATACAAAAAAGATCTTCACGACCCAGATAATCACAATGGTGTGATCACTCACCTAGAGCCGGACATCCTGGAATGTGAGGCCAAGTGGAAGTCAAGTTAGGAAGCATCACTATAAACAAAGGTAGTGGAGATGATGGAATTCCAGTTGAGCTAATTCAAATCCTAAAAGATGATGCTGTAAAAGTGCTGCACTCAATATGCCAGCAAATTTGGAATACTCAGCAGTGGCCATGGGACTGGAAAAGGTCAGTTTTCATTCCAATCCCAAAGAAAGGCAATGCCAAAGAATGCTCAAACTATTGCACAATTGCACTCATCTCACACACTAGTCAAGTAATGCTCAAAATTCTCTAAGCCAGGTTTCAACAGTACCTGAACTGTGAACTTCCAGGTGTTCAAGCTGGATTTAGACAAGGCAGAGGAACCAGAGATCAAATTGCCAACATCCACTGAATCATCAAAAAAGCAAGAGAGTTCCAGAAAAACATCTGTTTCTGCTTTATTGACAGCCTTTGACTGTGTGGATCAAAACAAACTATGGAAAATTCTTCAAGAGATGGGAATACCAGACCACCTGACCTGCCTTTTGATAAATCTGTATGCAGGTCAGGAAGCAGCAGTTAGAACTGAACATGGAACAACAGACTGGTTCCAAATTGGGAAAGGAGTACGTCAAGGCTGTATATTGTCACCCTGCTTATTTAACTTCTATGCAGAGTACATCCTGAGAAACGCTGGGCCGGAGGAAGCACAATCTGGAATCAAGATTGCCAGGAGAAATATCAATAACCTCAGATATGCAGATGACACCGCCCTTATGGCATAAAGCGAAGAAGAACTAAAGAGCCTCTTGATGAAAGTGAAAGAGGAGAGTGAAAAAGTGACTTAAAACTCAACATTCAGAAAACTAAGATCATGGCATCTGGTCCCACCACTTCATGGTGAATAGATAGGGAAACAATGGAAACAGTGACAGACTATTTTTGGGGGCTCCAAAATCACTGCAGATGGTGACTGCTGCTATGAAATTAAAAGACACTTGCTCCTTGGAAGAAATGCTATGACCAACCTAGACAGTGTATTAAAAAGCAGAGACATTACTTTGCCCACAAAAGGTCTGTCTAGTCAAAGCTATGGTTTTTCCAGTAGTCATGTATGGATGTGAGAGTTGGACTATAAAGAACGCTGAGCACCAAAGAATTGATGCCTTTGAACTGTGGTGTTGGAGAAGACTCTTGAGAGTCCATTGGACTGCAAGGAGATCCAACCACTCCGTCTTAAAGGAAATCAGTCCTGAATATTCATTGGATGGACTGATGCTGAAGCTGAAACTCCCATACTTTGGCCACCTGATGGGAAGAACTGACTCATTTGAAAAGACCCTGACACTGGGAAAGATTGAAGGTGGTACGAGAAGGGGAAGACAGAGGATGAGATGGTTGGATGGTGTCACCAACTCAATGGACATGAGTTTGAGTAAACTCTGGGAGCTGGTGATGGACAGGGAGGCCTGGGGTGCTGCAGTCCATGGGGTCTGAGTGACTGAACTGAACTGAATCAGGAACATGTGTTTTGGATTTCACTTGAGGAAAAAAATCAATTTCTATTTTGTTAAAGCACTAACATTTGGGGCCTTATGTTTTATAGTAGCTAGTCTTTTCCAT
The DNA here is from genome assembly GCF_910594005.1 of Cervus elaphus. NCBI lineage: Eukaryota > Metazoa > Chordata > Mammalia > Artiodactyla > Cervidae > Cervus > Cervus elaphus. The sequence continues at coordinate 26,240,847 of NC_057817.1, read as the reverse complement.
CAGGTTAAGAGATTTGGACTTGATTCCCATTAGGAGTAAGAAGTTAGTCACTGAGACTTTTTTAACAAAGGGAATAATATTGTGAAGACCAGTGGAAATTTGGACTTCACTGGTGGTACAGTGGATGAGAATCTGCCTGCCAATGCGGGGGACATGGGTTTGATCCCTGATCTGGAAAGGCTCCTCGTGCCTTGGAGCAACAGAGCCAATGTGCCACAACTGCTGAGCCTGTACTAAAGAGCCCTTGAGCTGCAACTACTGAAGCCTGTGCGCCTAGAACCTGTGTTCCACAAAGAAGAGTAGCCTCTGCTCACTGCAAGTAGAGAAAGCCTGTGCACAGCAGTGAAGACCAAGTGCAACCTTAAAAAAAAAAAAAAAGAAAAAAGACCAGTGGAAATTACGGTTGTAGGGGTTGAAGAATCCTTCTGAGTGAGGTTGCGAGATCTTGGGACTGTTGGTGTTTTCAGAATACAGGCTGACTTCTGACTGGGCTGGGGGAAGATTGCCGTGCTCTTGGGGAGGCTTTCTAGAGGCTGTGGAAGGAGCTGCTACAAAATGAATCCTATATTCCTGAAGTTTAAAGTCTCTTTTCTCTTTGGTAAAAGTCCTAACTCTGGCATTGCTCCATCTAGCCCAGTGCCTGATACATAATAAATGTTGAATGGAAGGTAGTCTTGTACTCCTGGAATGCTTTGAGGAGCTACCACTAGTTGAGTGCCTACGGTGTAAGAAAGTCCTTTCACCCACTGAATCATCACAAAACCCTGCAAGATGCTGTCAGATTTTACAGATGAAGAATCTGAAACTCTGAGAGTAACTTGCTCAAGATCTCAAAAAACAATCTTATTCTGAAACCCATACTTTTTCCATTATAACAAGATGCTTTCTCAGAAAATCATAATGGCTAGTATTTACTGAGTGCCTGCCAGTGCCAGGCGCTCTGCTGGGTGCTTTACAAACATACAGAAGCAGCTGGTGCATCAGACATTGTAGGCTGTTACTAGTGTATCCAAACTGTGGACTCTGTGGGAAGTAGGTGTCTTAGTCTGCTTAGTCTGCTGCTTAGTCTGCTCAGGCTGCCATAATAAAATACCATAGAATGAGTGGCACAAACAACAAGAATTTATTTCTCATGTTTCTGGAAGCTGGAAAGTGCAAGATCATGGTGCTAGCTGATTTGGTTCCTGGTGAGGACTCTTTTCCTGCTGAGTAGACAGCTGAGTTCTCACTGTGTCTTCAAATGGAAGAGAGTGAGAAAAGACAAGCTCTCTGATCTCTTCTTATAATGGCACTAATCCCGTCATGAGGGCCCCACCCTCATGACCTCATCTAACCCTAATTACCACCCAAAGGCCCCATCTGCAAATACTCCATTGCTGTTTAGGGTTTCAATATATGAATTTTGAGTGGACACAATCAGTCTACACCAGCAGGAAAATATTAGCATTATTTTAGGGCAAAGTTGGATTCGTTTGGACTTCTTTTTAGGACCCTTGGCCCATTTTCTTTTGTCCTCTTAGTTCTTTGGCGCTATTTCTTCAGGATAGGTGGAAGGGTGGTCTAGGGTTCTCGGTAATATTCAGGTCCTGGAGCTCCCCTTCACTCTATTGATGCACAGACCAACTCTAATCTGAAAGTGTTCATGTCACATCACATCAGTCCTTCCTTTATTAGTGGTGAGAAGATGTGGCTCTGAGAACTCACCTATACATTTATTCTCATTCATTTATAGTTATTTATTAAACATTTAAAATAAGGATTATGTGTCAACAGCTGGAATAATAGCCAATGACAATGTAGCTTTCTGGTTTCAAAGGCCTTTTACCTTCTTGGACTGATTTGATCCTCACAATCAATACTGTGAAGTGGGTTGTATTATTACTATGTAATTTAAAATTTTTATTTATTTGTTTTTGGCTGTGCTGTGTCTTCATTGCTGCATGGGGTTTTCTCTGGTTGCAGTGAGCGGGGGCTACACTCTAGTTGCAGTGTGTGGGCTTCTCATTGTGGTGTCTTCTTTCATTGCAGAGCACAGGCTCTTGGGTCCGTGGGATTCAGTAGTTGCAGCTCCCAGGCTCCAGAGAATAGGCTCAGTAGTTGTGGTGCACAGGTCTAGTTGCTCCAAGGCACCTTCCTGAATCAGGGATCCAATCCATGTGTCCTGCACTGGCAGATGGATTCTTCACCACTGAGCCACCAGGGAAGCCCCTGTTTATTACTATGTAATTTTTATCAGTGAAGAAGCCAAGGCTCAAAAATACTAAAACACTAATTTGACCAGAGTCACAGAGATGGTATAGTATTCAAATCAAGAATTTCTGAATCCTTGAAATTCCCTGGTGATCCAGTGGTTAGGACTCTGCGCTTCTATTTTGGGCATCACAGGTTTGACCCCTGGTCAGGGAACTAAGATTCTGCATGCTGCAAAGCACACTCCCGAAATAAAGAATTTCTGAATCCCAAGTGCTCCCCTCTACCTTCTACGTCCATTACAATGCAAATTCTATGGTGCCTTAGGCCTGGTTTCTTGCTATTTCAGCCTTGTTACCTTAATTTGTACTTTAGATAAAACAGCTGTAGCAGACAACCCCCAGATCTCAGCATCTTAACATGATAAAGACTTAGGTATCACATAGTCCAATGTGGATGTCTATGGTCAAGTAACTCGGGAATCTGGATCTGTTCATGCTGTGGATCTGTTATCTTAACTATGTGGCCTCAGGTTGCCCAGGTGTCATCCAGCAAGCAGATGGGGAAGAGAAACCATGTGGAGAAACTATAACTACTATTAACCTCTTCAGTCCAGAAGTAACACATCACTTCTGCTTATATTCCATTGGTGATAACCAGTTCTATGGCCTCACCTCACTGCAAAGGGGCTGGGGGTCAAATTTAGCCATGTGCCATTTCCACTTTGCATCAACATGGGGTTGAGTCAACATTCAAGATTTGGTAAGAGTTGTCCTGGAAGAAAAGAAGCCTCTGGGAAGAACTTCAAACGTTGGTGAAGCATCAGGCCCCAAGGTGACTAGTGATACAAGTGGTCTTTTCCCCTCAAGAAGGAGTTATTTCTATAGTTTTTATGATTTTTATACTCTGTTGAAAAGTTTGAAAATTTTTACACTATTACAAAGTAAACAAAGCTGTGTTACAGTCAAAATTTTAGTCATTGATTTCATGCACTTGACAATTCTATAACCTTTCTCGCAGTTTCAAAATACTTCTCTCTGGGAAACTGTGTGGGTGGGAATGTCCTCTAAGCTTCCTGGGCCTCCCCAGTGCCATGAGAATAGAGAGGGTTAACCCCGGAGCCTGGGAAAGCAGTAAGGAGGCAGTAAGGAGGCATCTTGCTGAGAGCTCCTCATCTGCCAGAGAGAATGGAGCCAAGTGGGTAGCTTCAAGAGTTATTAAGGGACTTCCCTGGTGGTCCAGTGGTTAAGAATCTGTGCTTCCACTGCAGAGGTTCCATCCCTGGTCACGGAACTAAGATCCAGCATACCTCAAAGTGAAAAAGTGTTAATCACTCAGTTGTGTCCAACTCTTTGCGACCCCATGAACTGTTGCCCGCCAGGCTCCTCTGTCCATGGGGTTCCCCAGGCAAGAATACTGGAATGAGTTGCCATTTCCTTCTCCAGGGGATCTTCCCAACCTAGGGATTGAACCCCTGGTCTCCTGCATTGCAGACAGATTCTTTACCATCTGATGCAGCCCAGAAAAGTTATTTAGGAGGTTTCATGGACAAGGTGTGAGGGTAAAGGAGAGGTAGGCAGGACATTTTGATTTTTGAAGTCATTTGGATGCCAGTGGAATGTGACTCTAAAAAAGCTTGACTTTTAGCTTAAAAAATCTTCCTTGTCCTATCCCTAAGCCAGGGAGAAGGAAGAGTCATGACTAATCACAGGTTCTTGGCTCAGTAGATGGGAGTTCCTCCTTGAGATGGGGAACTTGTTGGAAGGAGCAGGTGTCAGGGTGAGGCTGGGTGGAGGAATTTGTTCTCCTTCTGGACATAGATGGTTTGAAATACTTACTGGTCTCCAGAGAGTCATTCTTTGTATTATGGAGCTAGGCCTTTCTGGCAATCTTTCTGTTGCTCCAGACATGCTCTTAAAGGAGAAGGCAGAGGGTGGTTCAGAAATTCAGAAACAGGAGTCAATCATAGATGAAATAAAGAGTGTGTGTGTATGTGTAAATACCATTAGGAGCAGGTTGGGATTACAAAGACAATAAATATTCTTCTGCACTTCATAACATTTGCACATTAATTAGCGCACATAAAAATGCATAAAGACTCCCCCTTCAAGTCTCAACCACTCTCCTAATTTGGTAATTGTCCTTCTCTTTTCTGGTTGCACCCCAAACCCCTAATTCTTGTTGTGTAAGGTTGGACTCGTTTTACCTGAAAGAACTGGCTGGCCTCCCTCCTGCCAGTTCAGGGGAACTTCCCTTTTCGCCTGGGTCAGAGCTGTGGGGGAGGGAGCAGCTGTTGAGGGGCCAGGATGAGGGGAGAGATTGGCTTAGTCTGGTCTTAGGGAGTGTCCTTGTCTGTATCTATCTGGGTCCCTCTTTCTGTCTCTTTCCTCTCACAGATTGTGTGGCATTTTGGAGGGTGGAGTGCCTGGGCACCCAGCCCACTACATCCCGCCCCAATCTGGCCCTGGGCATGAGCCACATGGTGCTGGCCATCAGCCTGGCCTCTTGCCCATCCATTATAGCCTCAGCTGCCAGACTGGCACAGGTATCAAAAGGAACTACTACTCTGCCCTGCCCTCCCCCAATTCTGTTGCTGGGGCCAAAGTGAAGGAAAATCAGATGGAGAGGGAGCACCCTGAATGGGAAACCAGTGTCAACCCCACCCTCCATAGTGGGAAGGGTCATCTGGACCTTGGGGTGGACACTAGGCTGCAGTCCATGGAGGACTCCCTTAGTGTAGGGATGGGCTGGGGCAGTGTTGGGAGGAGACAGCACTGGTTGCTTGGGTGTGAAGGAAGATGCCCTACTAGGTCCTGGGAGATGTTCCCCTTCTTTCTGTGTCTGTGCAAATCATGTGAGCTGGTGCATGTTTCCTGCTTGTGGGTTTATGCCCTGGTGGGACCGTGCACAGGGCTCTGATGCTGTGGGGAGGGACTTTTAGCTCTGCCCAGGCAGCGCAGATGTGAACCTGCCGTGAATACTGCATGGCAGGCTGTATGAATCTGTTGCGGGAATGACATCTGTGAGAGTGCTGTCAGGGTACAGGAGAAGTACATGTGTGACGGAGAGGCATGGGGCCTTTTAGACCCCTGGCATGGACCAACTGTATCTGCGCAATGGGGCACTGAGTATCACATCCTTGGACCCTGGTTTGGAACCCATGCGCCCTCTGTCCTGAGCATAACGGCTTGGCCTGGGTGTAGGCCGCTTCTGGTCATGGGCAGTAAGGGATGGTCCTGGTGGGAGGTATGTCTCTGGAGCATGCTGGTTATGCCTTGTCTTTCCACCTATGTGAACCATGTGTTCAAATATGTGAATCCCCTCGAGAAATGGTGGGTGGTGAGGGGGTGGGAAGCCTGAAAAAGATGGGAGAATTTATGAGCTGCTTTTGTCGGGAGACAGTCGTAATGAAGAAAATTCAATTTTCTGCAGCTCGAAGAGTCAATATGTTAAATCTTGGAGAAGCTGTGGAGTGACAGCAGAATGGCAAAGTCAATGGGACGTGTGTGTGGGGAAGCCGTCTATCTGTGTCTGCAGTGAGGCAGCCTCCTCTCTGTACCCTTGAACTGTAACTGGAGACAGGATGGAGTCCAATACCTGAGTTCCTGGAACTGCCCCTCTCTCCCATCCTCCTCCACCTCAGTGGCCATCGTGTCCTGCCTCTGGGAAAGCTGCTCTCTCCCAGATCCAATTCTACCCGAGCACCTTCTCAGGAAGTCCTTCTTATAGTCTAACCACCACTCTCTCTTGCTGTAGTTACTAATTTCACAGTGGCTGTTTATAGCCCAAAGTGATTAGTAGGAAAATTTTCTTTCCCTCCCAACTTTTCATCCCCACTCTCCCTTCAGCTGCTCCATGGCTGGCCTCCTGTTTTCCAGAAAGTTTCAACTTTTTTCTAACCAGTCTTTACCTCCTCCTTTCCAGCTTCCTGTTCTAGGAGGCAGGAGCACAGCAGGGGGTAGGGGGGGTGGGAAGTGGAGGGGGTGGAGGGGTGGTGGGGAGAAGCTGGTGGGGAGTGGAGAGAAAAGCTGGAGATTCCTCTGTGAGCCACAGTGTCACTAGGAGCTGTGATTAGCTGAGCTGCTGGCTGTGTAATTAGTGTGTGCCCGCGTCTCAGGGGTCTGGTGTGTTAACAGCGGGTCCCTGTGGTGGGTAACGAGATCGTGCCCATGGCTGGTTGCACACGCTAATTAATTAGTGCTCCTCTGGTGTCGAGGAATGAGGAGGATCTGGGGGAGCTGATGGTGGGGGTGTCTCAAAGCCCAAGAGCCCAGCTGTTCAGAGCCCAGAGGTCACCTAAGGTTCTGCCAGAATAGGGGCATCAGGCTGGTGTGCAGGGTTTGGGTCACAGACTTGGGAGCCCTGGCTGAAGAGAGGGTATGTGGGGTACAGTGGCCTGGGCTCTCAGTGGTGGGTGTCCTGGAGTCCTGGGCTGGGCTGGCGGAGGTGGATGGAGGGGAGGACAGCTCCCTCAGCTTAGTGAGGTCTCCAGGCTCGGGGCCTGTCTTAGAGCATCCTTTCTCCAGGTGGCCCAGAGAGGAAGGGAGTGGAACAGGGAGGAGACATTTGAGACCCTTCCAGCTTCATTCCTGTCCCCTCTACCCTCCCTCAGGAGGCTACCCTCCTTAGTGAGTCTTAGCTCACTAAGTGCAGCTTCTCAATCAGCCATTTCACACTTATTACACGCTCACTGTGTGCACAGAACTCCAAAAGGCCCTCTCCTTATTCTCATCTTCATAACCACTGCCTTCTTTCCCCCTTGCTGCCCATGCAGACAGAGACTCAGACTCCTCAGCTCCTGGGTCTATCTTAAGAGCCCAGAAGTGTTTTCTGAAGCCTGGGATGTGGAACCTAGATACCTGGAAGAAATACCATGAAAAACCTCAAGAAACAGGGGGAGGGGAGAAGGTTGGGAGAGCGCCTCACAATTTCCCAGGACAATATGGTCACTTATAGCAGCAAGAAAGACTAAGGTGAGAGGAGCGGAAGAACTTCCAGGGAGCAGCCAGCTCTCCTCGTTTCCTGAGGCAGAAATCCTCCGCCCGATCCAGGAAGGGGTCAGGAGGAAAAGGGAAGGATATCCTCTCCCCTTGAGCGGTGGGATTCAGCAAGGTGTGGCGGGAGTGGGGAAGGGGAGACAGAATAGAGAAAACGGGCAGAAAAGAAGATGCGGCTGCGGCTTCCGTGTGGAGGCGCGAGTCCTATTCCTGCACACGGTAATTGCTAAATTACCCGCCATCTGCTCGGCTCTCAGACATAAATTATCTGCGAGGAGAAAAGGCGCAGAGGCTGCGCACTTTCCTTTTTCTCCCCCAATCCCAAGCTAGGAGCAGCGGGGGGCTCTTCCCTGCAGCCCGAGTGAAGGCGAGGGTGGTGGGACCACCTGAGGGGGGAACAGTCCTCCTTTGCCTTCTGCCTTCTCCTGAGGAGGAGTGGCTTTGGGCGACCGAGGTCCCAGCGATGCCCAGGGTCCTTTCAGACGTGGGGCGGGGCGAGCTGTGGGCTGGCCAGGCTTCGCGAGGCCGCAGAGGAGGGGGCGGGGCGCGCCTTAGTGGGCGGGGCTTCCCTCAGGTGTGACCGAATTGCCTCGGCAGGTTTTTCCCTGGTCACCCTCTACCTCCCCCACTTCCCGCCCACTGCTTCACTTGTGGGGAGAAGTCTCTTAAGCTCTCATTTACACTTGTCCTGTCTGCCAGAAGGAAGAGAGGGAGGAGGGCAAGGTGGGGGGTTGGGGATGCGGACTTTGGTTTTATTCGGCTCTGAACCTTTCCCTTCCCCTCTAGATTCTGAAGAGTGGCAGAGATGTGAAAGCAGATGTAGGGGCAATAACTTGAAATGGGGCAAAATGGTAGAATGCAGCAGGTTGCAGAGATGGAGGTAATGCGAAAGCAGACCTCCCTGGGAGGTGGTGGTTTGGGGAGGTAGGCAAGAGAAGCAGGTTATCGGGTTGGGGAGGTGAGCGAGGAGAGGAGACGGGCAGAGCGGGAAGTGGGTAGGATGAGAGTGTCAGAGAGCTGGAGATGGACGGGGAGGTGGAGTGATGGAGCATATGGAGGAGGATGGAGTGGTAGAGAGATATGGGGTGGGGTGGGGAGGTGGAAGAACCAGGATGGGGCAATGCCTGATGGAAGCTCAGAGATGGTTAGGGTGCTGAGTTGTGTGGAAGGAGAGCCAGAGGAGGCTCAGAGTGGGGATGACAGACAGCAGTTCAGAAAGCAGGTCAGGCTCTGGAAGGAATGTAGGGAGCAAAGGCTGTGATACAGAAAGCTAGGGTGTTTGTGGGTCCTTGGAGGGTCCCAGGAAGGTGAGGAGCAGACCTTCAGAGCCACTTCCCACTTTGAGGCTGAGGCCTGACTCTGGAGGGGCGTTGAGTAGGCCGCTTAAGAAGCTGGGGTAGGGGTGCGATCCTGTTCCCTGCTCCAGCCCCAGGCACCTGCTGGGTGTGCCCATTAGGGTGGGGGTGTGTTGGGCGGCTTCCCAGTTCTGAGAGCAGAAGCTGGTGGGGTTTCTTCCGAGCGATTGTTTAGTATTCATGGGGCGACGCAATCTCTCCCACATCTGCTTAGCACAGCAAGTCCTGTCATATAACTGTCTCCCGCACTGTCTGTCCATAAAGAATGTCTCGGAATTGGTGTAATTCAGAGAAATTAATGACGACTTTCCGCGGGACTGCTCCCTGGGGGATGATTAACACTTCATCGTCCATCTGATGCGCGGGGCCCAGCGCTCCATCGCGAACATTTGGGCCGCGGCCAGCCGCATTAAAGGTTATTACGGAAAACGCGACCTGCAAACGGGCGAGAGGCATTATGGACCGGGAGGGGCGGGGACCAGGGCGGGGGCGGGGGAGTCGGATGGAGTCGGCCAAGTCCGAGATCAAGTTTTCCCGAGGTTCGCGCAGTTGGGGGTCTGAGGCGGAGGGAGGCTGGGTTTCTGTTTCCAGGGATGCAGGACTGGGAGCATGTTGGGGAGACCCTCACCAGGGGGACTGGGAGAGGAAAGACGGTGACTTTCCACAGTGGACACGTTGCTGATGGAGGCTTTCCCTGTCTTTTAATCATTACAGAATTATTGGGTAAATTTTATTTAACCCCACCTTACAGGTGATGAAACTGAAGCTTAGAGAGGTTATATACTGTGTCTTAGGTAACACAGCTTATTCAGAGGCAAAGTTAGGATTTGCATTCAGGTCCTTGATTCCTGAACTCTTGGTCTTTCCACCACACCACTGGGGAGAAGGTTTCACTCTTTTATATGTCCACCTCAGCTTCAGGCACCTAGGCATGTGTGTGGCAGACAGGTGCTCAAAGATGTTTGTTGTATAAATGAATGAATGAGCTTTGCAGTTTCCATTTCAATGGATGAGAATCCCAGAGATTCTGGAGGCAAAAGGGAACACAGCATATGAGTTCCAGTTTGGGTCAGGAAACTGGAAATAGGTTTCCTTTGGGTTTCTAAGCTTCCCCTGGTGCATTCTAAACCTTTACAATCTAGAGGGCTGGGCTCTTCATCCTTAGAAGGAAGGAGTGGAGACACATGTATGTATGTGTATATGTGTGTTTGGTGAGTGTAGGAATATGTGTAAGTTTGTATATGTATGCTTGTCTGTATATGTATGAGTTCATGAGCATGTGTCTGTGTTGCATGTGTGTGAGAATGTTTGTAATATGTGGATGTGTGTGTATTTTGAGCGTGTCTGTGTGTATGTATGAGCGTGTGCCTTGGTGTTGTGTGTATCTTCATGTATGCAGGTGAATGAGTGTATGATGTGTGTCGTGTCCCAGGGGAGCCTCACAGCCGAAGATATCTTTCGTTTGCTGAAATCTCTAACAGGTTCCAGGATGTGGTATGTGGTGGGGCTGAGGTGAGAGGCCAGGAGAGGAAGGCTGTTTCTGCTGGGGACGCGGGGGGTTGGGTAGCCTGAACAGTGGGTGCCTGTGCCCCACCAGGCATGGGGGGGGTGATGGTGTCAGGGTCCCAGGTCTGAGGCTGGGTGGAGACCCGGGCCCTGAGATCTTCATTCTGGGCTTGAATTGGAAGTGCTTGGAGGCCCTGCTCTGACCCAGGAGGACAGTGAGGAGGTGGGGCCCAGACAGGGGCCTGAGCAGTGGAGGGGTCAGGCCTATTCTCTGCACAGCTTCCCCCACCAGGTTTTAGGAGTGTCTTCCATCCAGGCTGCAAGTCCTAGCTCTAGGCTCCACCCATTCTGCCTTAGGGTGGTAGAGTCTCCGGAAGTCTTCCTGTGAAGGTCTCTGACTCTGGGGGTGGTGGTGGTCCATAACCACAGTGAGAACACCTCTCTCTAGTTAGCACTACTCGGGCAGGTCCAAAACAAATGTCCTTGTCTCTTGGAGACATACAAGCTGAGGCTTTCAGAGCCCTTGTGCTGGGAAGTTCCTCCTGGGTCTAACCTTCTATCCTCTTGCTACACCGTGTGCCCAGTAAGCCCAGGCTGATTGTGCGAAATTGGAACCTAGCACCCCCTGGCATGGAAGTAACTTCTTCTGGATAGGGGAGTGGGTCTGAAGTTTAGGGACACTCAGAGAATGGGAGACTGAAGCCTGGAGGATCACAGATGGGTCCGATCATTCTTGGAGAGGAAGGCAATGATCACAGGACAATATCAGAGACAAGAGTTCGGAAACCATGGGTTGCAGCTCACTTACTTTACAGACAGCAGCTAGAGCCTCAGAGGTGGGAAGACTCACTCAGTGTCCTAAACCCCTGACTCCTAGTCTAGGAATCCTTCTTGTGGAATCCATTGGGGAACCCTTAACCCTGCTTCTCTTCTCTTGGTTTTATGGAGTTGGGAATAGAGGGAGGAATACTTCAGCTAATGGGGGGCTGTCCCCCTTCTTCTTGCTGAAGCCTTCAGCGACTTCTTCCCAGTCTTCCCAGCTGGGCTTTGAGGCCCCTCCCCCGCCAACACCTGTTCCTTCAGTTTCCCATCCCCCTCGCAGGCCCCCACCATCTGCTCTCTTAGATGCATCCAGGGGCAGCCCTCATATCATTCAGTCCTCCCTGCCCTCTCCTAGCCTCATGGTCTATGCCCAGTCTGAACCATTTCCTCTCCTCCTCTTCTTGCAGACTAGCCTCTCGACCGTTTGCAATATCACCTCATACTCACCTCCTCTGGGAAGTCTTCCTTGATTAATCCTCCTGTTTCTGGATCCCAAACATTCTCCTTCTAAACCACTGCCAGGGTAGCTGCAAGTCTCTCCTGGTTCTTCTGTCTGCTCTTTCCAGCTGTGTACCTTGACCCTGCTCCCACTTCCAAATGGAAGGTGCCTCAATGGCAGGACTGATTTCTCCTTCCTCCCAGGATCCTTCTCCATGCAGCAGGAGGGTCAGGACTGCCTTGGAGAATTGACTGAACCTTGTCCTGCTTTCTGTGCTCTGGGGATGGGAGCTAATGGTGTCCCACTGGATCTCCTCCCGAGGAGGGAGGTGGCAATGCAGACCCTTCCTGGTCTTTATTCTGGGTTAGGCCTCACCCCTCGCTCCTGTTCCTCTTCCTGATCTTGGCTGCCTCTGGCCCCGTTAACAGGCCCCTCTACACCACTATCCTGGGGCCCTTGGGACGCTGGGCCTGGTGTGGGGAGTGGCAGGAAGCTCCACCATGATGCCACAGGGTTGGCATTCTGCCTAGGGAGGACGGGATGGGGTGAGTGGAGATCTGGGTGGAGGAGAGGGTCCTAGCACCGGTGAGGCACCGGCTCTAGTTCTAGACCCGTCGATGTGTTGGCTGCCACCTTGTGGCAGGCACTGAGAACTGCAGGGATGGAGTCCCGGTGCCAAGATTGGGACCTCCTTGGCAAGAGAGCTGGGGAGGCCACTAGGCTTGTACACTGTGAGGGTAGCAGGCCTCAGAATTCCTAATTGACATTGGTGGCTTCTTCAGGGAGCTTTGAATTCTTAATTGACAGGGGAGAAGAAACCTGGGAGGAGAGTAGCAAGGACACTTCTAGATGGAGAGAGGTAATGGAAACTCTGTCCTCAAGTCTCAAACCTACTATTCAAATTCTCCCTCCCTGAAAGAGCCCTAAAAGAGAAACAGCCTGAAACTTAAGCTGGACGATTTGAGGTCTGACCTGCAGAAGAACTTCCCAATAAATCCCAATGTGTATTTAGATGTCACTGCTTCTGATAGTTGCACAGTCTTTTCAAAGCCACTGCTGCCTGCCATACCCAGGAAATTGCCCATCTTCTCTGGGTTCCCCGACTTCATCATGCTCAGTTCATTGGGCCTATTCAGAAAAGCCTAGATTTTTTAGCCTTCCCTACCCCGGCCTGTGTTGTGGCCATGACCAAGATGTTAATCAGGAAAGTCCCTTCTGTGGTCTAACTCCAGTCCTTCCTAAAGCACTGGAAATGGAGAGAACCACCGTTCATCTAGCAGAGCTGCAAGGGGAAGGTGGCCAGAGTAAGGAGCCCGTGAGGAAGGTTCTGAGGGAGGGCAATTCTGCCTCGGATTCTCCATCCTCCACTCCCCTGCCCTGCTGGATCCTTGGAGATGGAACAAAATGGCCCACAGGAGAACTGTCTCTGCTTCGGCCTCAGGATTCACAGGTGCTGGGGGAAGGCAAACCCCTGAGTTTCAGTCATGGCCCTTGTTATTGTCATCCGTAGAGTGGGTGTTGTGGGGCGTCAAGATGGGAGAAGGTTTTGTCTCCGCCAGCCTGAGTACTTCAGGTTTCACCTAGGGTCCCTCTGGAGCCTTTTTCTCTCCCTCCACCCAAATCCCAGTTCCTCAGAAGCCCTCACAATGGTCCCTTCTCCTCCAGCCCCTAGTCCAGCTCCCTTCTGTGGTGGGCTGAGAGGCACAGAATCCTTCCCACTATCTCCCCTCTGCTTCTGGCACTGCTTGGAGATCCTGGCCAGGAGCCCTGGCTCTGCAGGCTCCGGGTGGGGGGCTGTGCCCCAGCGCCCTCCCTCTGAGGTACCATTCCTCTCCTGCCTCATTTGCTGCTGCTGACCTTACTGAGTTAAATTAAAAAGCAATGTTCTGTGTGCGGCTCCAGCCCCGTGGAGCTTGACTCTGGGAAGACGAAGACAATTACCAGCCCCTCCATCTCCCTCTCGTCTGGCTGCCTTATAATTTTTTCCCCTGCTGCCTGGTATGCAACATTTATGTTTTTAATAACACCAGAATGGTTTTGACCTTGGGAATTCATAGCAGAATGGGCACCGTGAGAGGCCCCAACGTGATTGGCGTGTGTCTCAGTCCTTTGTAGGGAGGAGGCTCTGGCTGGTGCCTCCCCAATTCTGTGGAAGGTGGGGGCTGCCTCCAAGGGTTTAGGGGGACATCTTGAAAGCCAGAGTGGACAAGGAGCACGTGGGGAGGGGGGACAACAAGGGGAGGGTTTTGTCTTTTCAGATCTCCCCTGGAGGATGAAAGTTGGAATAAGGTGTTTGAGAGGTTGGGGAGTTTTTCTCCACTCCTCTTGTTTTATAGGGAATGAGTCCTGGATAGGGAATGACATGGAGTGCACGTGTGGGGCTATGCAGAAGTGGTGGGGGTGTGGCACCCCTGTATGCACATACTCAGCCCATGAGTTTGGAGTTTGCATGAGTTCCCACCCCTCCCCCACAGGCCCCATCTCTCCTCACTGCCTCTCACCTTCATCAGCTCTTTAGCCCCAAGGAGAGTGGAAGGAGTGCGGACCAGCCAGAAGGCAGGGGTCGTACTCGAGGTAGTACTCCAGCTGAGCGTAGAGGGTGGAGGACACAGACCTCTCTGGACTCAAGCCTAGGTTCTCTTCCTTGTCTCTCCCACCCTTCCTTCTGTCCCTTTTCTGTGCTCACCTTCCTAGGTGACTCAGCTCTTGAGGCTGAAGGAGAGCCAGTGGCAAGAAAGATCTGGAAGAGGAGGAGGCTAGTCAGCAGAGGGGTGGGAGAGGCAAGGGGGCAGTGAAAGGCTCGGGACAGAGAATCACTGGGAGAGAGAGACCTGGACTGGCCCCTCTCCTGCACCCGAACAGGGCTGTGGTAGGAAGGACCGAGGTTAAAACAGAAAGTGCTTCTGAGAAAGTGCTTCTCTGACTCAACTTTAAGGAGCCTCTGCAAATATAATGAAAATTGCAAATTATAAATGAAGAGAAGTTTCTCTTGTAGTTCAGGAAGTAGGGAGACAGGGGTGGAGGAGTATGTATGCCTTAAGGACTAGAGGGTGCATCTCTGTGCCCGTGGTTAACAGTCCTGTGTACACCAGTTACATATGTAAGCAGGGGGGAGAATGTAGCTTTGCCATCGATTTTGTGTGTGGGGTGGGGCGTGTGTGTGTGTGGGGCATGCCACTTGACTTTCAGGATCTTAGTTCCCCAACCAGGGATCAAACCCAGGCCCACGGCAGTGAAAGTACCAAGTCCCAACCACTGGACCTCCAGGGAATTTCTGACATTGATTTGTAAGCTGGTTTTTCATTGGGATCTGTAAAGTATGCTTTTCTCTCAGAAATGGCAACCAGCACAATGGGAAGACCCCTGGATTGAGAATAAGAAAACCTGGGTTCTAGTCTGGCTTCAGTTGTCAGCTGCTGCTGCTAAGTCGCTTCAGTCGTGTGCGACTCTGTGCGACCCCATAGACGGCAGCCCTCCAGGCTCCCCCGTCCCTGGGATTCTCCAGGCAAGAACACTGGAGTGGGTTGCTAGTTCCTTCTCCAATGCAAGAAAGTGAAAAGTGAAAGTAAAGTCGCTCACTCCTGTCCGACTCTTAGCGACCCCATGGACTGCAGCCTACCAGGCTCCTCCATCTATGGGAGTTTCCAGGCAAGAGTACTGGAGTGGGTTGCCATTGCCTTCTCCCAGTTGTCAGCTGAAACCCTATGAAACAGCATTTCTTTGAATTTTGGATCGTTCGCTGTACAATCGTGATGAAAAAGCCACAGGCCCCTTCTGTGCCAATGGACCCAGTGCTGGGGGACCAGAAAATGGAAGGGGGCTGGGGTGGGTGGTGGTGATAGCCTTTCAGGGCCTGAGAGCCAGAGGAGAGATGCTGGTGGAGAGGGATGCAAGAGGGGTTTCCTGAATTTGGAAATTCATGGGTTCTTGCTGGAGCAAGACTCCCGCAGCCTGTTCAGTCTGGCCCCATCTCAGCACCCAGGGCCGGGGTCTGCTGGCTCGGCAGGGAGCGCCGTTCTCTGCCGCCCTCCTGTGGCCGCCGAACTCTTTGCAGGTCGCCGCTGAGAAGGTTCCTCTTAAATCCGCAGAGCCGCGTCCCTCGCCCCCTGGTGGAAATTGACTATATTACAAGAAGCGATTTTGGGTTGTCCAAGAACTGCCCCCTACCTCCTCACCATCTCCCTAGTTTCTTGAGGCCCTCACGACTTCCTTAAAAAGCTGGGAAGGTCTTCCTGAGTTTTGACTCTTCGTACCATTGCCTGATATTTTAACTATTGCTTTTGGCGGTGTGCGGTGGAGACAAGCGGCTGAGGGCAAGATTTTGATCAGAGAGGGCAATTTCTCTTTCTCTTTGGGTTCCATCTACAACCCCAGTTTCCTAGGATCGTCAGGAGTTTTCAAAGAACGACATCGGAGTCTAGTGACATTCTTGGAGAAAATGGGTTTGGAGTGGACCAGGCATTATGCGTCTGGGCTTCGGCGAATTTGCACCTGAGCTCCGTCGTCAGCAGGGAGATGGATTGGCAGGAGCCCGGAGGCAGGAGACAGGGATGATGGAGGGAGATGGCATATTTGACAGATGCTGACAGGGCTCGTTATTTGCTAGCTCTGGAATCCCCTCCCACCCACCAGGCTGCCCTTGGCCCTCCCTTTCTAGTAGTCAATGCTCCTTAGTGACTTACTGTCTTTGGGGAGAAACCTGGTGGGCCAGGTTGCACTGGCGTGGATGACGGAGGGAGAGGAGGAGGGAGGAACACCATGTAGATGTTGGGGTGGAGTGGTTGGAATAACTGGGATTTGGAGCTGAGGTCTGATAATCACTGGGGTGCTTGCAAGGCTTTGCAGGGGGAATTGTCCAGAGGGCAGATATTGAGTTGCGGTGTAGTGGGGTGTGTGTGTGTGTGAGTGGGCAGAGAATGAGGAGGCATAATTAAAGGAACTGAGCTCCACAGATGTTGGTGCTAATTTTGGAAGAACTGGTGAAATATGTCAGTAATTTTATCGGGAGCTCCCTAGGCACCAGGAAGGGTTATAGGTCCTATGAAGGGGTGGAAGTGAAAGAGGGGCACGCATTTGTGTCTCCTCCCGGGACTTGTTGCTTCGCGTGTGCCTGTCGGAAGGGCGCAAGGAGCTGTGTGGCCATTCTCGATTCGGGATGACGCCGAGGCCAAGTCCCCGGGCGCGTTTCTGTTCGCGCGCCTGACACCTGCCCGCCTGGGACAAAGCACTTCCAGGCGGCCTCCCACCTCTCCTCATTCCTTTTCTCTTAAAATACCCAAGACATGTGGATACCTGAATGAGAGAGGGGGCCCTCAGGTGCCCGCCCAGAATTTCCAGTGGCTCCCAGTGGACGAACTGGGGCGAGGGAGGGGTGAGCCACACGACCCTGAGCGGGCAGGGAGGGGCCGGCGTTTGGAGCCGCGGAGAAGCTTGGGCGGGGAGGAGAATGCTGCAGTCGGCGCCCGCGCTGCATCCTAATCAGCGCTGCGGAGGCTGCGCCGCGCGGCCGTCAATCTTCCACACAAAGGGCCGCCCGCCCCCGCCCCTTCGAAGCCCTCCGCGCCAGCCCACCCATGACTGCCGGGCAGTGCCGAGGGGCAGAGAGGAGAGAGACAGACACACAGACGCGGACAGAAAAGCCCTGTAAATTCAAGCCAAGATCGACGCTGTGGGACCAAAAGGGCCGAGTGGGTCAGGGCCCCCTGGAGATGAAAAGAGACCGGGATACAGAGGGGACAGAGGCAGGCACTGGCCGAGAGGAAATGGAGAGACGGGGGAGAGACAGAGCCAGAGACGGGAGAGAGCATCCAGAGAGCAGAGAGGAAGACGGGAGACAGACACAACAACAGAGACACCCAGAGGGCAGAGCTAGCTCAGACAGACAGGGACTCAGAGACAGGAAGTGGACCCAGGCCCAGGGGAAAACCTAAAGTCAGGCACCCAGAGCCAAAGACAGATCCATCTGCGACTGGAGGGAAGGAGATCACACACACACACACACACAGAGTAATGAGAAAGGGAGAGAGAGAGAAGGGAAGAGAGGAGATGGAAGCCAGAGCATGATGGAGACCCTGAGGCTAGATTCTGCTGGTGTCTCACCACCTGGGACTCGGTTAAGAGGAGTGTGTGTGTGTGTGTGAACACAGCAATTTAGAGCTCTATTCAAAATGCCAGAATCATCTGGTGCTGAACTACTACACATCCTCCCTCTCCAAGTGACTGCTTGAGCAGTTGAGGTGCAGCATGGGGGAGAGAGCAGAGCAAAAATGGAAGTTAGAGAAAGACTGAGACAGAAAATGGAAGGGGAGAGCCTCAACAGAGATCGGGGGAGAGAAACGGATATTGAAAAAGGGAGTAGAGAAATTGACAGAAGACAGAGCAAGACAGAGGTGGAGAAAGAAATATGACAGAGGCGTGCTTGGATGAAAGACAGGGAGAGGGAGGGAGCCTTTAACTGCAGGAGGGAGAGGGGCATGGAGAGACACTTGGCTGTTGAGAAGAAGGCAGACTAAGGGGACAGGGGAGTAGCAGGCAGGCACCTGTCTCTCCAGAGAGCTTGGGCTGGGATAAAACAACCTTTCGGGTGAGTTGGGGGGGGGGGAGTCAACAAGTGGATTTTTAGGATGACCTTGTCATTTTACTAAAACAAAGAACCTTATTAATCCAATGCATGCCATCTTCTTCAAAGTAGCATCTTCAGCTGCTGCAGTTGCCTGCTCCTTCCTGACATTCCTTTTTGGGGAATCACTTTTACCGCATGCAGTACAGCTCTGAGCTGTACGGCAAATTTTTATTCTTTAGGGTGAATCTAATTTTTCAAAAGAGCCAAGTTTTCTCCAAGACTGGAGGATGAGGTAGTGCCCAGATAGGAAGCAGTATTTCCAGTTAAGAACAAGGTGAATGTGGGAAGGCCCAGTGGAGGGTCTGTCTTCCCAAGTGGCACTGAAAGGTCATTCTGAAGGAGATACTTGCAAGATGTGACAGAAGGAGACTTTCCTGATGGCTTCTTGAGGACTTGTTTCATTTTTCTGTTTGTTAAAACCAGGTAATAGGACTCCCAGGAACATCCCAGCCTGGCACTGAAGCCTGGCACATTCAGCTTGACATTGGCCTGAAATATTTGGTCAAGTGGCCCTGCCCTTGGGGAGCTTACAGTCTCTCTCCCTGACAATGTACTATCAAAGTAACCTGGTGACACTCACCACTGCACAGATCAACAAGTGCAACTGACCAGGGAAGATTCAGAGTCAGTTAGTTCATCAGGGAAGGCTGCCTGGAGGAGGAGAATTATATGTGGGCTGTGGAAGGAGAAACTCAAGGAGGCATGGAATGGAGTAGAAAAAGAGGAAAAACACCTCTCTGATGGTTCTGGAGCAGGAGCAAACCATAATCCAGGCAGGGAGTAGCTTTTCTGGCCTGAAATAAAAAGTTGGGTTGGGGAACCAGGATGAAGGGGAATGGAGAGGGGCAGATTTTGAAGGTGGGGCTGGGTGATCTGAATTTTCTATGAGAGGAATTGGGGCCCACTGAATGGTACACGGATGTGTCAGGCAGTGACAGTTCACTCACAACTGCCTGGAGAAGTGTGTACGCATCCACACTCCTCCTGCCTTTGCATGTCGTGTGTGTGTGTGTGTGTGTGCGCGCGCGGGCGCGCGGCAGGGGGACATGTTCATACAGGTGGTCTTTCCATCTGCGTGTGTGATTGGCAAGTTGCTCTGTCTGCGAGTGTTTGTTCATTTGTGTGTTTCCATGTGGTCAAGTGTGAATGGGATTTCGGTTGCTTTTTGTGTATTTTATTTGACTACCTGCAGTGGAGGGCTGAATGTGTGTGTGTGTCTGCAGGAGGAAAGGGACCGGCAGGGAGCCCTGGCTGCCCAAGCATCACCGTCTGTCTCTCTCCCTCCACTGGCTCCATCTGCCCTCGCTGAGGTCGTGACAAGGAGGCAAACAGCAAAATGGCAAAATGCTGCGCCCAGAGCCACCAGAAACATTGCAAGCTAAGCGCAGGCTCCCTCTGTGGAAGAGAATGAACAGCTAGAAGGACGGGCAGACAGGCAGACAGATAGACACACAGAATCCTGTGCGCACAAGGCCGCTCCCCGGTCGCGCTTCCGGGAGCAGGTGCGCTCACAGACACACGCAGGCCTGCCACGCAAAGGACACACACTCACTCGTGACCTCCCTCTCTCCACTCCTCGTCCAAATCCTGCCTTCCATCCCCTCCAAACGCCTGCTTGCCGGAGTTTGGGGCGACGGGGCTGGGGGCGCTCACTCGGACCTCAGAGTCAACTATCGGATGTCTAATTGCTCCTTTGGCCGTGGAAGGCTGTGGGTGTGTGCAGCGAGCGTGTTTGGTGCGTGCGTGTGTTTGTGCGCGCCCCCCCCGCCCCCGCGCTTCACTCCTTCCCCAATCCCGCCACCTCCTACCCCCCTTCCGGCCCGCGGCAGTTTCCGAAATCGCCCGGCGGCCGAGAATTCATTAGCGGGGGGCGGATGTAAACGCAGCGCGGTGGAACGTTTTAATTAGGCCTGAACAATAAACAAGCTAAACGAGGCGCGCAGGGCTCCCTGGCGGGCCCTCAGCCTCCTCCGCGCGGCGCGGACTCATTACGGCTGCAGCCAATTTCATGCCAGCGCGGAGCACAGGCTGGGCCGGGAGGGGGCGGGCAGGGGAGTGTGGGCGCTCGCGGTCCGGAGGGCGCGGCGCGGGGGCGGCGGGGGCGAGGACCGCGCGGCTGGGGGCGGCCGGCTGGGCCACTGCCCGCCCCGCCGGGGTCGCGCGGCTCCCCGATTTCTTCACCATCCATCTGTCTTTCGCGGTGTCCTTGAGATGAAGGTCCCTTCTCACACCAGACGGCCAGAGTGAGCTTCTGGCTCTCTTTTTCGGGTCTGTCTCGTCCTCCCTTCTCTCTGCCTCCTTCCCTCCCACTCCCTCTCACTGCGGCTGAGTCCGGCTCCCCCCTTCTCCGCGCTCTGCCTCTAACCCTCGGCTCCTCTTTTTGCCGCAGTCTCCGTGTCTCTCCCTCCCTCCCGCCATCCACACTTTCGCCTGAACTTTATCTTTCCTCCCTCAGCTGCCGCCATCGATCTCTGCTTCGCTTCGCAGAGAGCGTAGCCCGCTTCCTCCGCGTCGTTGTCCTTCAGCTCATCTGCACCGGTCTTGGCCTCCTCCACGTTGTCTTCCCGCTCCCCCGCGCTCTGCCCCTGGCGGCGGGAGCCTCCCAGCCTCCTCCCGGGCCCTCTGTTTCTCTGACCCGTCTAGCCTTAGGTTTCAGGTGTGGTCCCTGGCTTTGCCCCCGCCCCCTCTGATTGGGGCTCTTCTGGTTGACAGTTTGACTTTGGTCTGTTTTTTTCTCTCTGCCTTCCTTTTGTGAAGCTGCACGCAAGGATCGCTGGCTCCCAGTCTCTTCCTGGACTTCCCTAGTTGTGGGTGGCAGTTGTGAAGCGGTGGCTCTTGGGCTGAGTTTGAATCCCAGCCCTAGTTCCTCACCATGTAACCTTCTAACCTGGGCTTACTCACCTGTAAAATGTGGGATATAAACCTTAGATGCGATTAGCGCTGCGATTTTAAATGTAACGCACCTATAATCAGTGTATGTGCTCAATAAATATTAGATCATTATTATTCTTAACCCTTTCTCAATTTGCTCCCCTGTCTCCTTAGCCTGGAGTTAAAAAAAATGTTTTGAGGAGAGAAGACCCAAACCAGTAGGTTTTATAGGCCCCAAACCAATTGAGTATCAGGAATTTTATATGGTTCATCCTAACAGATGCTCTAAGCTCAGAGCCTTGAGTGTGGACGAGGAGGGAAGATGGGGACTGCATTGAACCGCAGAGCACAGGAAACAGTGTGGATTGGTGCACTGGTCTGAGCAGATGCAAACCCAGGGGGTCTGGAGGCATGCCCAGAGTCTAAGCTGTGTCAGTCCTGCAGCTGCCGCCCTCTGTAGATGCAGGCATGGGACTGGATCCGCCGAGAGGCTGCAGTGAGCCTAGGAGTCGTTTCCCCAGCACCAACCCCAGGCAGGAACTAGACTCTTAGAGCCACAGACCTTCGTGTTCCTCTCCCCTCCATGCAGGTTCGCATCTCTCTCTCTCTCTCTCTCTCACACACACACACACATTCAAAGGAGCCCTGGGTTGCTACAGGAAAGCAGCACCACACTGGAGATCAGTCCCCTCCAGCTGCCTGTCCTCTGACACTAGCCCTTACAGGACAAAGTGTGGGGCTCAGAGTCCTATCCCTGTTCCGGTTGCTCTCTCTCAGACTTTCCTCCTCACTCCTAGGGAGCAGAACCGGGAGTCACACACTGCCTGAATGGACTGAAGGGAGACCCAGAGGGGAGGAGCCAGGGCCCTGCCCTGGGGGCACTCCTAGGCTGATGGTAAGGTGAGGCTGATAGCCAGGGCCTAGGGGCCTGCTGGGCAACCTGCTTAGCAAGCGCTTGTGAGTTGAGTTGGTCAGAAGCTACTGGGTCATGCCTTCTTGTGATTCTGATGACAGGAGACTGGGAATGACTGGAGGAGGGAAGATGGAGGAAGATAAGGAGGAGGTCCAGAAGACTTCCTAGAAGACAAGGAAAATGGCACTCCTTTAGGTAGTAGGGAGCAGTAGAAATGAGAGGAGAGGCAACTCTCAGGAGGTGCATTATCTTAGGGTAGGGAATGTGAATCCAGGAGGCCGATGAGGAAGAAATGTGTAGACTGTGTGTGTGTGTGTGTGTGTGTGTGTGTCTGCGTCTGTGCATGTGTGCTTAAGGAGTGTGTGTTGGGGAGGCAGAGGGCTGAAGGAGGCAGGGTTTGGAAGGGCAGGATTGCTGGAGGGAGGGCTTTGGCCTGAGAGCTTGGGTGGAGAAGTCCCAGGGGACCATCCCTCTGGGGCCGGATGTGATGAGAGTGGCGGTGGTGGGCTGTGAGATGGCCGACTAAACGTCCCACGCTGTAGCTCCACAGTGACCCTGGGTTACATGGGCGAGATGCTGGGATATCAGGTTGACTTCCCTGACCTTGATGTGTCCTCTTACAGCCTGAGGATGAATGAGCCTGGATTTCATGGGCTAGTGAGACATGGCTGGGTGGAGACAGCTGCTCAAACTGTGAAATGTGGAGAAGAGGCCTCTGGGGATCAGTAGAAAGATCAGAAAGAAGGAGAGGAAGCTCACCCCTTTCATGGATTGAATTATGCATTTTAAAGCTAAAAATCTTCAGTCAGTTACCCGGTTTAACCTTCCATCTTCAGAGGTTAAGATATTACTTCCTCGTTTCACGCAAGATGCCTGGTCAAGTTGACTAACTTAGCCGGAGTCTCCTGCGCAGAACATGCTGAGAAGGGCACCAGGAGGCAGGTCTTTTGCCCTCTGGGAGGTAGTCTCTCCTTTACTACTTTCCCAAGAAGCAGAACCAGCAGGAGTTGATATACACAATTTGATTACTTGCTCTGCCACTTAACAGCTCTGTGAACCGAAGCAAGTTACTCAGCCTCTCTGTGCCCTAATTTCATTGTCTATAAAATAGCGATATCAGTACCTGATTCTGTGGCTTATTATTGAGGATAAAATGAAATTTATGCAAAAGAACTGTGTACAGTTGTAAAGATTTATAACTCTAAATGTACTAGGCATTTAAATCATTTTCATCCTCATCTTTGATGTCTTCCCAGCTTATTCTCTCCATACCTGCTGGGCACCACAGTCTCCTGCCTCCCAAGCCCTTTGCACCTTCGAGCCTCTAAGGCGGGCATTTACTCCTCTCTGATCTTGCTTTAGAATCTCAATCTTTATTTCCACTCCCCTTTCCATAGGCCCATTGGCACCTGAAGGATCTGGCTACACTCTGTTAACTTACATGCATTTTTTTTTCTCTCTGGATCTCCAGTCTTGTGTGTCTCTCTTCTCACATTCCAGAGATCAGGGCCCTTCTTCTCCTCTCTTTGGACCCTTTCCCTTTCCCAGAACTGGGTTCACAGGATGAGTTCAAAGAAGGGACGCTGAGAGGTACAGAGAGGTTGAGATTAAATAGAAGAGGGAGGGCCTGGGGGATTGGACACCAGGCTAGGTGCTTCCACCTGGGGCTCTTACCTGTGGCCTGTGTAACCCTTCTGCTAGCATGTTAGCCATGACCCTGGAGGGGAACAATCATTGCCCTCCTGGAGATAGGGGTTGGGAGAAATTATTGTCCTCCTGTTTAGAGAGACTGTATTTTGCCACATGATGTGAGACACATCATCTGGAGGTCAATCACACATGAAAAGAAATGGCAGTCAAGAGCAGGCTTTCCTTTTCCTGTTGGGGGTATATACTTGTGTGTGTGTGTGTGTGTGTGTGTGTGTGCGCGCGCGCGCGCGCGCATGTACGTCTCATTTGTTGTAGCATTTACCTCCCCTTTGAAATTCTTTTCAAAGTGTACTTTCAATTTCTTTTGCTGAAATGAAGCCCCATCTCTTTAGTGGAGATATTTTCTAAAGTTCAGTGTCTTTCATAAAAGATGTGTGTATGTGGGGGAGGAAGCAGGTCAAGGGTAGAACTCGGAGAATAAATGTAATTACCCAGCTCCTGGCTTTAATTACACATAAGCCCTGGACATTCTGAACTTTATTAAGCTACTAAGTGTCCATGGGGGTGGGATGGACCTGGTGGATTTTGTTCCCTGGTCTTCTCTGCAGGGTTTCTCTGGAGGGTTCCCTCTTCACCGTCCATCTGCATCCCAGCCTTTGGCCGCACCCGGGTTCACCCAGCTACAGGTGGGGCTCTAAATCAGCTCTCCCAGAAACTCTGACCTGTGCTATCCAGTCTAGGTGCCTCACTGACTCTCTTTACGTTTCTTAGATCTCCTGCTTCCTTCTCTCCAAACCCATATGCTGTCCCCAACACCCCCCCGCCTTTTTTTTGAATAGCTCACTTGGTTGTGGCGGAGGGAGGGGCTCTTTCTGCAGGGAGGCCCCTCCCTTCTTAAGTGGCTTACTAATTACAAACAGAGAGAGCCTGGTTTGTGAGGTTAGTCTGTCCCCAGCTCCCTGGCTTGGTGGAGGGAGCCAGGAGCTGGGGGATTTAAAGTGCAATTTCCTGTACCTTTTTCATTTCCTGCTGGGGGTTGTGGAGAGCAATAAGCAAGGTGGGTGGCGGGGACCAGACAGACGGGGCAGGTGGGGGATGGGCTGGGGGAAGCTTTCTTCCATACACTCTCTGCCATCTCCCTTTATCCAGGTCTCAAGGTGAATTCTTTGGGGATGGGGAATTTGATAAATCAGTGCCCGGCACTCCTTCCAATCTCTCTTACCTCCCAAAGGTAAAGAAACCGAGTAGAGAGGAGCGGGAGGTGATCCAGGTGCAATTATTAGCATCATAGGATACTACATAGAGGACAGGAAGGAATCTTAGAAAATCGTGCGAATCAGTTGGATCCCCTCATGTAACAGATGGGGAAACTGGTATCTTTGGAGAGGACATGTAATCTGCCCAAGGTCACATATTTAAAGGTGGGCCGGTGTGGCTGGGATAAACCTGACTCTTGGCTTGGAGTTCAGCGCTCTTTCCTCAGTCAGGGTGGGCTGTGGGTGGGTGATTAGTCTGTGTGTGCACCTGTGTGTGTGTGGGGGCGGGGAGCGGGTGAGGATGCGATAGGATAAGGAGTAGAAGGTTATGGGGAAGTCCCTGGATAGCTAAGGCTCCAGGTCCTGAAATAGTCACCCTTTGGTAAGTCTTATAAAAGCATAGGAACGTCCAACCTTGGGGAAGGTTTCAGTGAGATGGTCCAGGAAACAGACGTGTGAATAAAAAGGAGAAGGAGGCACTGTGACCCTTGGAAATGATTAGCCCCACATCTCGTCTTACCCTCTCCACAGTCAGAGGTGGATGGGGTGGGGGAGGGGGGGCACAGCAGAGGACAAAGGAGCCAATTATTGAGTGAGTGGATTAATTGATTAATTGTCCAGAAGCTTCCAATGCTCCCCCAACAATGACATCCCCTCCTCCCGACCCCAGTCAGGCATGGCCTCGGTTGGCCCGGATTATTAATTAGGGCTTGAAGTCATTTAACGATGATTTCATTATCGACGTGCTGTCTGTCTCAGGCTCAGCCCGGTTGCCAGGGCGACTCAGATCGATTGCCTTCCGGTCTCCTCCACGTCAGCCGACTCCAGCCTCTCTAGAGCCTGACTGCTGGCGCGCACCCCCTTGCGGTCCCCTCTAGTACTGCAGAGCTTCCGAGTTGCAGCTTTGCTTGACCCAGCCAAGACGCAGACCTAGAGCTGCCTCCGGGGTCCCTAAGCTGGTTGGGAGCCTGGGCTGCCCAGCCTTGGTTCCTATACCAGAAGTACTGACCTACCTAGTTGTTGACAGGCACTCTGGGAATTGGGTCCTCCTTTTCCATGGTTTGTGAGGTCCCTCCGGTCCTGTCCCGTGGTGGTCATGCACCCATACCTCTTTGAGATTGGCTGTAGGAAGAGTTAGGTGACTTCAGCTATTGTCCTGTGGCCTCTGAATTTACCTCTGGGAGACCCAAACCAGCTGGGATAAGATTCCTCCTGCTGCTAAAGAGACTCTGGGCTCTACCTATAATCAGTCATCTCGCTTCTGGGATCTTTAAAGGTGGCTGACGGAGAAGGGTGTGGGGAGAACAGTTCCCCTTCAGATTGTTTCAGTTGTTGCCCTGAGAGGAGCTGGGGGAGCTCGTGTTTGCAGAGCTCAGCTCAACGCAGGGTCCACCTTACAGTGCTAAGTCTTAGGTCTTCAAAACTTGGCTGGTTGCTCCATCACAGGTCCCTTAAAATCTGGATTCATGCATATACACTGGCCTCAGGATCTTTATTCTGTGCCTCAGTTTCTCCTTTTTGTGGATTTCATATTTCCTGTGTATATTTGTGGGAGCCTTTTATAGTGGAGAGTTGCTTGAAGGGGTTGATCATAATTGCTCAGAAGGTGTCCAAATGGTCGACCCCAAATTGATGGATAGTCACTAGTATCTTATTTTACTTATCCTTTGCATACTGCTCATTTAACTCTCAAAGGCAGACATCATCCCAGTCCTTTCTTCTACTGGTTCTTCTCCAAGCGACACCTGACCAAAATATGTCCCCAACACTTCTGCTGGAGCTTGCCTGCCTGCCTCTATTTCTCTCTCTCCTCTGCCCCACTCCCCCTTGTACTGGTTGTGTGAGGCGCCATCAGCTCTGCAAAATTTCCGGCCAAGCTTCAGGCCTCTTCTGATTGCAGTATTTAGGGGGAGAAGTAGGAAGGAGAGGCAGGCCAGGCTTTCATATTTGGGCAGGGGTCTCTGAGATCCCCCAGGTTGGCACTGGGAGAGAGCCCGGGGGCAGCCATGGCGGCAGTTTCACCTGATCAGCTTTCTGGGCACATCCACCACGGAGCAGCACCTGAGAGGTGAACCGGCTCAGCAGTGAGCCGAGTGAGATTGAAGAGGATCATAAAGAAAATATATATCCTCCTCCCCGGCCTCGCTCCCTCCTCCTGCTCTACACTTGCCTCCTGCTCTCTCTTTGTCTCGCTCCCTCCCATCTCCTCACCGCATCCCTGTTTTCTTTGTTTCTTCTTTGCCTCCTTCACCTTCGTCTCTGTCAGGCAGATCTGACTGTCAGTCTACCTGTCTGTCTTTCTGACTCCAGGTTTTTTTTTTTTTTTTGGTCTGAGTCTTTCTAGAACTCTGCCATCAGCTCCTCTCTCTCCCTCTCTCCCTCATGCCTTCTTCCCTCTCTCCGAGGGTCCCTCGGACCATCACATCTTTATGAGTTTCACCGTGTGTGCCTTTTAGTCTCTCCATCTCCACCTCCTCCCATCTGTCTCCTTGTGCTGCCTCCCCCATCACTGTTCCCATCTCTCGCCTGCCCTTCCATCTCTCATTTGCTTCTCTTATCTGTGTCTCTTTCAGCCTCTTCCCCTGTCTCTGGCTCCTACCCCTGCCCACCTCTCACCTTTCCTCCACCCACCCCTCAAGGTTCAGATACTTCATGTGAAATCACCTGGATGGGCTCCAACTGTCATGTCCCCTCATTCTGTACCCCCTCCTCCCAGAGAGATTTATGGCCCCAACTCTGCATCCTCTGCATTCCCCCCAGCCCTGGGCCAGTACTTTTCATTACCTGGTGATTATCTGCGGGCCCTGGCATTTCCCCCAGCCCCCACCCTCTGCCCAGCAGGCAGTGGATAGCAGGGGAGAAAGGGGAAGGGATTGCTCTTGGGACCAGATGCAAGGACGTGGAGACCCTCCCCCAGTACCCGCCCTCCTTTCCCTCCAGCAGATGCACAGCTGGGAAAACCCCAGCTTGCAGCAGGGGAAGACAGCCTAGGACTGTTGGAACAGACATAAATCAAACACCCAGAAGCCCCTCCCCAACTGTTCTGTCATTGCAGCCATCCTTCCAGTTCCTGCCTGTCTCCTTGCCTCTAGGAATTTGGGTTCTGTACCCTTGACTGGGACCCCCTCATCCACTACCCAGCATAGTGTCTGGAATAAAGGAGGTGTTCAATTAATGCTCTATGCCTGATGGAGACGTATTAGGGCAGGATCAGTGGCTTTGAGGTGTTCTTCAGTTGGGAGTCCTTTCTGAGATCTGGAGCAGTTCTTTCTGCTTCAGTGTGTTTTAATATAGTCAGTATATCTGTCCGTCTATCTGTCTGTCTCTCTGACTCCAGATATTTCTTGGTCTGAGTCTTTCTAGAACTGACTGAATGTCTGTTTTCACCTTGTTATAAAGCTTAAACTAGTTTCCTTTTAGTTTTATTTCTGGAGTGATGGGAAATATGGGTGAGGGGGGGCTCAGGTGGGTGGTGGGGATACAGCAACCTGGTCGGAGGATTCTGGAAGAGGCTGGTGGGTTTTTTTTTTTCTTCTTCTATCCTTGTTTAGAGGACTCTTGAGTCGAGGTCCTTTAACTGTTTTGGGACTGGTTCCCACATCTCCACATGTGGGGCTCCACCACCTATCCAGACTCTCCTCCAATCAATCAACCCCCGCTGCTTACACAGGACCCTAGAAAGTATGTTTATTTCATAATCCATTGCCTCTTGCTCAGTCTCCAGCCAATCTCCATTTAAAGTCTCATTTTGCTTCCCCGGGCTTCCCTGATAGCTCAGCTGGTAAAGAATCTGCCTGCAATTTCGGAGACCCTGGTTCTATTCCTGGGTCAGGAAGTTCCTCTGGAGAAGGGAGAGGCTACCCACTCCAGTATTCTTGGGCTTCCCTGGTGGCTCAGACAGTAAAGAATATCTGCAATGCGAGAGACCTGGATTTGATCCCTGGGTTGGGAAGATTCCCTGGAGGAGGGCATGGCAACCCACTCCAGTGGGTTGCTCCAATTCTTGATGGAGAATTCCTAAGGAGAGAGGAGCCTGGCAGGTTACAGTCCATGGGCTTGCAAAGAGTTGGACGTGACTGAATGTCTAAACACACTTTGCCTTCTCTCCCAGACAGGGCCCTGATTGGCATCCATTGTTCAGTCGCTGCTAAGTCATGTCTAGTCCTTTGTGACCCTGTGGACTGCAGCACGCCAGGCTTCCGTGTCCTTCACTATCTCCCGGAGTTTGCTCGAACTCGTGTCCATTCAGTCGGTGATACCATCCTATCATCTCATTCTCTACCACCCCCTTCTCTTCCTGCCCTCAGTTTTTCCCAGCATCAGGGTCTTTTCAGTGAGTCAATTCTTTGCATCAGGTGGGCAAAGTATTGGTGCTTCAGCTTCAGCATTAGTCCTTCCAATGTATATTCAGAGTTGATGTCCTTTAGGAGTGACTGGTTTGATCTTCTTGCTCTCCATTGCCCACCTCAAGCTCCTCCTGGATTCCAGGCTAAACCATCTCTCACACTTTCCCACCCCTTCCCAAAGTCCCACCTCTGGGCACCCTGGCCTTCCTGATGCTGCTTGGCCAAGTCCCTTCCTTACCTCTCCCTGGGTTTGGCTTGTAATTTTCTTCTCAGTTTTTTCTCCTCTGAGGTAGAAAAAGCCCATGGGTAAGTGGTTTTCTGTGATTGTAGACTTGGTAAGAAAATAGCCAGAGCCAGAGAGGAAGAAGTTTGGGCCCAAAGAGCTGCTGGCCACAGAGCAGAGAGTATTCCATGGTACCAGGGTAGGACTTTAGATTGGGGGGTGTAGGTCAGAGGCCTTGGGAGCTTGAGGGGATGGGTAGATTTGCTGGAGCCAGAGTGATTTGGAGGCCTACACTCCATTCTCCAAGCCAGAAAAGTCCTCAGTAGATGGGTCCTAGGAAAATACGAGTTAGAGGAAGTCATTCCTTGGCTCTTTTTTCTTCAGCATCCTTCCCTCTTCTGCCATGCTGTTGCTCCTGGCCTTTATGGACTGGTGTGGGCCTTGCTTTATTGCAGCATGGCCTACCACATAGTGTACTTAGACATGATCTCTGAATGAATGAAGATTCTTCCTCCTGGGTCTGCTGTCTCCTTCGGGTTTTTCACCTTTCTCACTTGTGGTTCTGAAAGTCTCCATATCTCATCATCTCAGGGAGGACATTTATGTGGACTCTGTAGAGCATTAGTCCGGTTCGACAAGATGGTCCACACGAATGAGAGAGGATTGGTGGGCTTCTTCCTGGATGCTCAAGGAGCTAGACAGATATTTTTGCATCTGCTGAAGGTAATCTCCTTCTCTTTCTTATCTAATTTAAGCTGAGGTAGGGCCTTCCCTGGTGGTTCAGCGGTTAAGAATCTGCCTTGCAATGCAAGGGACACCAGTTCAATCCCTGGTCCAGGAAGATTCCACATGCCACAGGACAACTAAGCCTGTGCATCGCGACTGCTGCAGCCCGAGTGCCCTAGAGCCTGTGCTCCGCAACAAGAGAAGCAACTGCAATGAGAAGCCCGCCACCACAACTAGAGAGTAGCCCCCACTTGCCACCAACACCAGAAGCTCAGACAACACTTACCCATGCATGACACCTGTTTTATTGATTGGCTGTGGCAAGTGTTTATTTCTAAATTGTCTTCTCTTGCCCTCCAGCAGCTCTTGGGCAGCTAGCTTCTCTCTGTTATTAATCGACATGTGATGCATGTCCCCAGAAGGCAGACTCATTTTAACTTTTGTGTAAGCAAAATCATGTGGGAAGGCTAGCTTCCTTTGAAAAGTCTATTCCAAATTCATAAACGTTATTTTTGGATTCTATTCTTTTTGTCCTTTTTTTCCTTTTGTTATCACAGAAATCATAAGGCAGTCTAGAGCAAGAACCAGGGAGGGAATTCTTTGGCAGTCTAGAGGTTTGCAGTCTGTGCTTCCACTGCAGGAGGCATGTCAAGAAAAAAGAAAGAAAGAAGAGATCAGGGAATGAGTGCGTGTCCTAAAAAGCATGATGGTGAAGGTTTTTTGCTGTAGATGCTAATGCATGAGCTGGGTGGGTCTTGGTGGAGAAGTCACACTGATTTATATTTGGATAAGAACTCAGGACTCTGAGGCATGATACAACCTTCTTATAACTCAGATGATCTGGTGTCTTTCTAAAACAAATGAACTCTCCAAGGGAGATGGGGATGTGGAGTAGCAACCTAGGGCCATAAGAGGAACCCAGCAAAGTCTGGTGAGAGAGGACAGAGAGAGAGAGAGATGGTCATCTACTTACATGGTGGGGGGGACAGAGGACACCTTTAAAGGTATGATGGAAGATAACCAGATAGGTAGTTGGTATTTTCTAAGCCACTTCACGTGCAGTATGTTATCATGGGTGTTGGGAGGAAGTCTGTGGTAGAAGGGCCTGTGGGCTCTGGCTGTTCATAACTGCTAGTCTCAAAGTAGAGACAGCATACAGTGATACATGGGACCCCTGGTTGGATTTCTAGATTCTATGTGTACAGGAAAAGGAAGGTTTGGGGAAGCAGGGAACAAAACTAAAGCTGTTTAGCAAGGCTTCTTGGGAAAAGTGAGTGTGGATTAGTGCTCACTGAGACAAAAGCCTTCCTGTGTTACAGTTGTAGGTTGGAAAATAAGGTGGACAGGAAGATAGATTTCCTTTCCCTGTTTTCATCTGAGGAGTGTAATTAGAAGTTCTAGGTTGATATGTTGAGAAAAGGGAGATAGAGAATCACAGGGAGAAGGAGAGAAGGAACTGACTTTCACTTTTGACATCAACATATCACATCACCTTTTAATCCTTTAGTTTCATACCCTTGTTGGCTTTTTGCAACTCTTTCTGAATCCTGTTTGCAAAATCTGATTCTTTGTAGTAGCCCATCTAGTCACTGAAGAGCTCCAGAAGCAAAGGCTTCTACTTTTGCTTTTGGATTTGTCCTGTTGATGATCTTGTTTGGTATGATAGAAAGATTTTTGTTGTTCAGTTGCTAAGTTGTGTCTGACTCTTCTCGACCCCATGATGTAACACACCAGGCTACTCTGTCTTCCACTGCCTTCTGGAGTGTTCAAAAACTGATGGTGATGTTACCCAACCATCTTATCCTCTGCTGTCCTCCTCTCCTTTTGCCTTCAATCTTTCCCAGCATCAGGGGCTTTGCCAATGAGTTGGCTCTGTGCATCAGGTGGCCAGAGTATGGAAGCTTCAGCTTTAGCATCAGTCTTTCCAGTGAATACTCAGGGTTGATTTCCTTTAGGATTGACTGATTTGATCTCCTTGCAGTCCAAGGGACTCTCAAGAGTCTTCTCCAGCACCACAATTTGAAAGCATCCGTTCTTTGGCACTCAGCCTTCCTTATGGTCCCAACTCTCACATCCATACATGACTACTGGAAAAACCATAGCTCTGACTCTATGGACCTTTGTCAGCAAAGTGATGTCTCTACTTTTTCATATGCTGTCTAGGTTTGTCATAGCTTTCCTTCCAAGGAGCAAATGTCTTCTATTTTTATGGCTGCAGTCACTGCAGTGATTTTGGAGCCTAAGAAAAGAAAACCTGTCACTGCTTCTGCTTTTTCCCCTTCTATTTGACATGAAGTGATGGGACTAGGTGCCATTATCTTAGTTTTTTTAATGTTGAGTTTCAGGCCAGCTTTCCTTGTCAAGAGGCTCTTTAGTTCTCCACTTTCTGTCATTAGAGTGATATCATCAGCATATCTGTGGTTGTTGATGTTTCTGTCAACAATCTTGATTCCAGCTTGTGATTCATCCAGCCTGGCATTTCATTTAATGTACTCTGCATATAAGTTAAATAAGCAGGGTGAAAATATACAACCTTGAGTACTCCTTTCCCAATTTTGAACCAGTCTGTTGTTCCATGTCTGGTTCTAACTGTTGCTTCTTGACCTGCATACGGGTTTCTCAGGGCAGCTAAGGTGGTCTGGTATTCCCATCTCTTTAAGAATTTTCCAGTTTGTTGTAATCCACACAATCACAGGCTTTGGCATAGTCAATTAATCAGAAGTAGATGTTTTTCTGGAATTCCCTTGCTTTCTTCATGATCCAGCAATGTTGGCAATTTCGTCTCTGGTTCCTCTGCCTTTTCTAAACCCAGCTTGTTTGTCTGGGAGTTCTTGGTTCACATAGTGCTAAAACCTAGTTTGAAGGATTGTGAGCATAACCTTGCTAGCATGTGAAATGAGCCCAGTTGTTCAGTAGTTTGAATATTTGTTGGCATTGTCCTTCTTTGGGATTGAGGCGTCTGCTTTTGCTTTTGCATTTGTCAAGTTGATGATCTTATTTGGTATGATAGAAAGGTTAAGAATTCTGAAAACTGGATTCTGACTGAAATTAAACCTGAAAATGTGTCAAATCATGACTGAGGAATGTTGGATTTAGCATCAGAGGCTCTGGCTATCAGTTTACCCAAATAGTGATATGATACTAGTATAGTATCTGTACATAGTATAGGCCCCATGAATATTGAGGGAAGGAAGCAAAAATATTTTGGTCTACATCTACATGGATTTTGGATTATATTTGGGTAGGTGGATTTTGTCAACATCAGGTTGGTGTAAATTTGGAGCGTTTTGGTCTATATCAGGATAAGTTTTCACTACTTGGAATTCAGCCTCTGTCAGACTGGGATGGGATTTGTGAGGGGTAGTGCTGTGGGTGGTGGGGTAGGTAGTTGAGTTGGATGAGGTAGCTGTTTGGGGGCTGCCACAGCTTTCAAGTTCAAGTCTTGGTTGCAACTGGCAATATTTACTTGCAGAATTATGGCTTTTAGCCTCAGTGAGAGAACATGGAGCAGCTTCTACCCTAAGGAGTTTTTATTTTAGAAAGGGAGACAGAATATTCTCCCAAGTAGCATTCAATCAGAATGAAGCACAAAGTAAGACCATAGGTGGGGGAAGATGGATGGGACAAGCGATCAGTTTGGTGAGGCTGATTTTTGCAAGACTTCTGGGAGAGAAGATTGCATATGTATTTCCCTTGGTAAGAGTTGAATTTGGTCACTTCAGCTTTCTTTCCAAACTTTCAGGGGAACTTTCTGAGCTTGACTTTTCTCTCCTCAGGGGAGATGTAACAGACTTATTACACTGAAATGGTTTCTCCCTGATAGACTCTTACTTTTCTTCACAGACCAAGACTGAGATTTTTATTGTTTTATTATTGTTGTATTTTAGTACTGAAGTCTGTATTTGTGTTTGTATATTAAGCGTGGTCTGCGTAGTTGAGCAAGCTGGATTTGTTTGGTTTGTTGAGTTTGTTTTGTTTTGTATTTTTGGTGGGAAGCGTGAAAGAAAGGCCTCAATAAGGCTGGATTTATTGAATTATAGCCCAGGCTTCACACCATTATGAAGATGTAGTTTGAACTGATGTTTCCCTGGAAAACTTGAACAAAAGGCCAAGATGGAGCAATTCCCCCTCTTCCATGCAGCCTTCTCAGACTTCCCTTGATGGACCGAAGAGACACCCTAATCTTGCCAATAATGGAGAATGAAGCCCTATTACTCTTTTTTTTTCCTACTACTCTTATCTTCTGTCAGCTGTAACATCATCTGGGATCTTGACATGCCCTTGTCTCTGATGTGAATATCATACTGTTCATTTCTGTTTCTGGTTCCTGGTTTATATATCTTTTACTTATTTTGAGAGTTGGGGAAGAATTCATAAAATGCCTCTAATTGTACATTCCCAGAGGGGAGAATTCTCTGTCACCATTGCCTTGCACTGTGTATAAACGAGTGTGTGGTGATTTGGAGGTGATGGTGGTTATGTTAATGATTTAGGGGGAAAAAGACTTTGGTTTTGGCTGAATTCTTTTGCACAAAGAATCATTCTGGTGCCTGAGTGTTCTAACTTGCAATTTGTCTTTGTATTCATTTACACTTAGTCAAAGTCTGGTTTTTAATAGTTTGAAAACAGTCTTCCTCACATGGAAAGTTTTTGTGGTTTCCACAAAAACCCATATAGGGTTTGTCCAGTTTTTCACTTTAGACCCAACCCAAGAGTAACAGAATCCATCTGTGTACTAACAAGCAGGCAGTATGGGATAAATGATAGCCAGTGCAGAAAATTCTCTTCTCTGGGAGCTTACAGCACATGGGTTTTTCGTGCATACCTCCACAATCCTCCTGAAACAAGGAAAATCCTATTCTAAACAATATCCAGCCATTTGACTACTAGACCGCCCCTCTTTACTGTAGTGTAATATTAAACTTAGTTATTACAGTTTGAGTATCATATCATGCTGCTTGATGGCAAAGCACTAGATGACTTATTTTCCAAATTAAGTAAAGCAATGAAACTAATAAAACTCCGTTGTCTGTTCAGTCTTTGGACGTCAAGGGGATGACACTGGGGCAAATGAAAAACGTCACAGATAATGTGCTTTGTCTCAGATAATTTGGGTTATTCCCTTTGTACTTTCACTTTGTCACGGGAATTTACTTTTCCCGGCCTGTGCCCAGTTGACTGTTTGTACCTCAGGCTTCAGCGGGAAGGAGAAGTCAGCGGAAGCTTCCTCAGGCAGAAGCCGTGTTCCTCAGCTCCGTGTCACCGTTCACGGCTCCTGCTCTTTTCCCCAACTGTCTGTTCTCCCAGTGCCAAGTTCTAGTGAGTTATACCACTGGACCCTAACGAGGGGAGACGGAGCAGAGAGAACATACTGGAGAGATCAAATACCTGTAGGTGTGGCTAGAGACGCTTCCCGAAGAAGGGTCATGTTGAAAAAGGTTTGGAAGGAGGGTATTCTAGGCAGAGAGGGACAGTCTGTGCGAGGGTGGTCCTGTGAAGGACAGTGAAGTGTTCATGTGTGGGAAAGGTTTGTCCTGTTCAAGTAGAGAGCCACGGAGAAGGTTAATAGTAGGAGTACGTGATAGAAGAACAGCAAAAAGAAAGTCCTGAAAATACCATTATAGAAGTTCAGATTCAGCAGAGATCAGGAAACTGCAGGTCTGGTTGGGAGAAGGGGTGTGTGTGTGTGTGTGTGGGAGTGTGTGTGTGTGTGCGTGTGTCTTTTTTAGACTTGAGGAACGTGTCATTTTCTAGAAGGAGGGTAGAGGGCACTCACACTTCAGTTATCTGCTGCAATGCAGCAGTCAGGGCGGTCGTGATTTAGGGCTGTCTTCTGCTTCAAGGAAGGGCAGCACTCTCTGATGCCTGCTAGGGGAATCTGAGTGGGATCTGAGAGCAGCTCATAGTTCAGAATGTCCAATTTTAGGGACCAGGAGGGTGGACCAGAGAGTCTGGCAGGAGGCTGGCCCTGGATACACAGTATTTGCCAGCTATAGGAACCTACTGGATAGATAGTGGGGACAACGTGCTGAGTGTTTAAGTGACTTCATGTTAGCTGAATTGAATTGAGAGCTAGGTTGGTGATCCCCAAATATCTGAAACCAGTGGTTTCAGGTAAAATTCCTGAGGTTTAATCTAAATTGTAATGCAATTTCCCTGAATAAAATTAGGATCCTTAGATGTTCCTTTGCCAATTCCCTGTCTTTGGGCATATCTAGAGCCTTGCTCCTTGTGAAACTAAAATGGAAAGACAGTCCTTTATTTTCTCTGTTGATCTTCCTATACTCATAGAATTTCCAAATACCCATTATTTCTTATCCAAAGTCCATACACTATAATAACCTTTACAAAATCATGAGGAGATCCATATAAGACCAAGAGGTCTATGCTGATGTCTGAAGTCCATCGGCCTTTGTGCTTATTTCTATGGATGATTAATAAGTATTAAGAATGTTCTAGGTGTTATGAGCTCAGAGCTGGGCACAGACATGGGTTATGATGGGAACACTAATGCTTATTTTTATATTCTACCAAGTCTGATCTCTGGTCACCAACAGTCTAACCGCAGTGATCAAGGTGATGTAGCTGAAGTCCTTTCCCCCAGAATCATCATGAATTTGTAGCTCTGGAGTGGGGTTAATCATGTTTTAGAGTGACATGTTGACATTTTTGTAATCCTGAGTTCTTCTGGGTTAAGGATAAGGAAGAGATTGCTGTTCTCTGGCAAACGTTTCCAGTCTGCTCCTGATTGGCAGCCAAGTCTAGGGAGCAAATGGCCAAGTGAATTAGGAAGCTTAAAAGATGTTTTGTTAAACCATCCTCATTAAACTGGCACCGTCTGCCTTCCTGCTCTCCTTTGTCCCATTTGGGGCTGTCCTTTGTGACAGATGTTTCTTAACGGTGTGTGCCGGCAGCATCTGGAAGCCTTGGGTGATGGTTGAGGTTTAGGAAGGCCAAATCTGGAGGTATTTAGATTGTCAGGGAAGTTGCAACCATCCTCCTGCCATTGGGCTCCCATTTTAAAAATTGTCTTTTTCCCCACCCTCATCTTCCTTTAGCCAAAGAGAATAAGGTTTCATTTCTTTCTCTAGTCCTTCCTAGCCTGAACTGAAGGTGGTTTTGTTCTTCTCAAGAATGAGGTAGTGAACAGAAAAGATTTGGAATAGTATGATAAAAGGAGTCTCAGAAAGGTGACATATAGGGACTTCCCTGGTGGTCCAGTGGTTAAGACACCACGTTCCCACTGCAGGGGGGCATGGGTTTGATCCCTGGTGGGGAAACTAAGATCTCACATGCCATGCATGGCCAAAAAATGGAAAAAAAAAAAAAACACTAAACTAAAACAAACAAACAAAAAAAGAAGGGTGACATATAGACATCTAGAAATGTATTGGGCTTCCTCCGTGGTTCAGTTGGTAAAGAATCCACCTGCAATACGGGAAACTTGGCTTTGATCCCTGGGTCAGAAAGGTCCCCTGGAGAAGGGCATGGCCACCCACTCTAGTATTCTGAATCCAGTATTTCAGAATCCCCATGGACAGATGAGCTGGGCAGGCTCGTTCATGGGTCAAAAAGAGTCAGACATGACTGAGTGACTAAGCACATATATGTATTAATATTATCCTATTATATATTTCCATTAAAAGTCAAACTAGAGGAGATGGGTTAGAGTTGTGGGTAGGAATTGTAATTAAATGTAAAATTGCACCTGAAAATTATTGGAATGGCTACAGGGATGTTTTGGAATTGCCTTTCATGGCATCTGAGAGCAAAATCTGGAGACATTTTGGCCCTTGGTTGGATTAGGATTTTAGCAGGTGGTTTATATGGAGCTTTCAGATTCAATAATCCAGCTACTTCCAGCCCATGCCCATCATTGTCTGTTAGGGAGGAAAAGGAAGACACTGACAGGCTGACTTGGGCACTAGGATAAGAACTGGCTCAAATTATCCAATAATAACCATTAATTTTACTCTTTGTGGAGGCAGAGTGCTCAGTAGAAAGAACATGGGCTTTGAAGTTACAAAGAACCAAGTTCAAATTCCAACACTTCTTTTTATTGGCTATATGATCTTGGGAAAGTAATTTAATCTCAGTCTGTGAAGTGGAATAATAATACTTATTTCATTGAGTTGTTATGGGGTTAGATGAAATAACATATGTGCATTACTTGCAGTTCAGCAAAATTCTGATTCTCTTTCACCTCCCTCTTCAGGTTTCTGTAATTCTTGCACATATGCCTGGTATATCTCTTTTTCAGATACCATTTTTCTTTGCCTCCAGCTTTTGCAACTCTTTCCCCAGTGCCTCACAGAGTTCAAGTCTAGGGCCCTGATTTATTAATTTGTGTTAGTCCCACAAAATGACAATAACAGTATGTAGTTTTTATAACTATACTAACATGAGCCAAGGTTGTGGTTTCTTTCTAGGTATTTTTACTTGCTGACAATTTTGGTTGTAAATCAAAGACAAAGGAGTTCTATCCTCCCACCCACCCCTCTGATCTAAGTTCCTGATTTGGGGCTAGATTGTTCTGGGTGGGATTTGTTCCAAACAAAAATGATGGCAAGCTTGTTTATGAAGGTTGTTCAGGGAAGGAGACTTCATAACCTTTACAATCGAGATTTCTTGATTTCCTCCTGACTTTTTAGTTTGAAAAATATCAGTTGTAGAGAAAAGTTTCCAAGAACAGTATAATTAACACCCACTTACCTTTAACCATAATTGACCAATTTTTCATACTTTACCACATTTCATCCTCTCTCTTCTATATATACATATATATGAAATACTAATACACTCCATATTCAAATTTTGCTAATTGTTCAATAATTTTTTTTATTATAAAATGTTTCTCCCCAGTCCAGGTCCAATGTAGGGTTATGCATTGCTTTTCATTGTCATGTCTCTTTATTCTCCTTTAATCTGGAATAGTTCCTCAACCGGTAGTTCTTGACTGACAGTTTTGAAGATTACAGGTCAATTGTTCTGTAGAAAGTCAACTTTCTGGGAACTCCACTGGTGGTCCAGTGGCTAAGACTCTACACTCCCAATTCAGGGGCCATGGTTTGATCTTTGGTCAGGGAGCTGGATCCCACATGCTACAACTAAGGGAAAAAAAAAGAAAAGATCCTGCATGCCACAGCCTAAATAGATTCCCTGGAGAAGAGATTGGCTACCCACTCCAGTATTCTTGCCTGGAGAATTCCATGGGCAGAGGAGCCTGGGAGGATATAGTCCATGGAGTTACAAAGAATCAGACATGACTGAGTGATAAATGCTTCCACTTTCTCAGCCTAAATAAATTAATTTTTTAAAAAAAGTCAGCTTTTTGCAGAATGGTGTTTTGTGGACTGATTGTTTTCATCGTTAGATTCAGGTTACACAGTTTGGGCAGGATATTATATAGGAAAAGAGCTTCCCTCATAGCTCAGTCAGTAAAGAATCTGCCTGCAATGCGGGAGACCAGGTTCGATTCCTGGGTTGGGAAGATCCCCTGGAGAAGGAAATGGCAACCCAGTATTCTTATCTGGAGAATCCCATGGACAGAGGAGCCTGGCAGGCTACAGTCCATGGTGTTGCAAAAGTTGGACACAACTTAGCGACTAAACTACCACCAGCATTATATAAGAACATTCTTTTAAAAATTTTATTGACGTATAGTTGATTTACAATGTTGTGTTACTTTCTGTTGTATGGCAAAGTGATTCAGTTATATACATTCTTTTTCATATTATTTTCCATTATGGTTTATCACAAGATATTGAATAGAGTTCCCTGTGCTATACAGTAGGACCTTGTTTATCCATCCTAAGTATAATAGTTTCCATCTGTTAATTCTAAACTTCCCACTCATTCTGCTCTCACACCCTCCCATCCTTCCCTCACCCCCTTCCCTCTTGGCCACCACAAGTCTGTTATAAGAACTTTACTTAAAGATGGTGAGTACCATGTAGGCAAGGACTATCTTTTTCCTTCCTGCTGTGCCTGTCATACCAAGCACAATGACTGGCGTCTATTGTTGTTCAGTTGCTAAGTTGTGCTGGACTCTTTGCAACCCCATGGAGAGGAGCATGCCAGGCCTTCCTGTCGCTCACCATCTCCTGGAATTTGCCCAAGTTCATGTTCATTGAATTGGTGAGGCCATCCAACCATCTTATCCTCTGTTGCCTTCTTCTCCTTCTGCCTTCAATCTTTTCCAGCATCAAGGTCTTTTTCAGTGAGTTGGCTCTTCGCATCAGGTGGCCAAAGTATTGGAGCTTCAGCTTCAGCATCAGTCCTTCCAATGAATATTCAGGGTTGAGGCCCTTTAGGATTGACTGGTTTGAACTTCTTGCTGTCCAAGGGACTCTCAGGACTTGCGTTTAGAAGATGCTTAATGAGTGACCTAAAACTTTCATTGCCACTTAGGTCCATTATTTTTCTACTTGAACAGAGGGAGAAGAGCAGCCTTCTCCTCTATCCTTGTCCCACTTTAATCATAAATGGGGCTTAAAAAAGGTAATCCAAGACCTCTGTGATGAGACCACAGAGAAGGGAAATGAACTGGGGTCTATGATATGAGGCGAGCAGTGGTGTCTCTACCCTGGGTGGTGGTGGTGGGTGGTGATTGCACTGGGTTCAGATGAGAGGATGAATGAGGTGGTTTCTGATGGAAAGAAAGACAACAGAACCTAGGAGTACATGGCCTGTTTTCTTGTGGAGAGAAAGTAGTTACTTAAGTTTCCAGATTTTACCATACGTCCCTCCCCATTTGAATCCTAAGAATGCCATAGTGAAAACTGATTTCTGGCCCTCCTCCTTTCCCAGAGGGGACAACCCCATAACTCTCTCCTTCTCCACCTTCCATTCCCCCCACCCCTCCCAGCCCCAACACAAGTGAGTATTTTCTAACATTTATAAATGTTGGTTAGGCAGCCATTCTCTGCAGATTATTTATTGTTGAGGAAATCTATAACTCCTTGGACTGCTCATTTTGATGTTGAAGCTTTCATCCCTGTCGCCTGGGGGAAGCGAGGTTATGAGAGGTACTCTTTGCCTCTCAAAAATGTGTTTTCAGGCTTCCCTTTGGGGCCCTTTCTCTCCCTAGCTCTTATCATCTCTGACATTTCTGACAATCCTTTCTGAGGCTTCTGGGGCTTGGGACTGAATTCATCTGTTTAATTCTGCAAGGTTGTGAGTGCCTGGTTCACACTGTTCCTGTGCCTTTTCTGAGAGTCCACCCACCCGTGTCTTTGCAGCCCTCAATGGTACCAGTTTCTGGAAAAAGTGCCCTTTCTCTCCATGTCAGTGCTTGATTATCTGCAATCATGG
Source organism: Cervus elaphus (assembly GCF_910594005.1). Taxonomy (NCBI): domain Eukaryota; kingdom Metazoa; phylum Chordata; class Mammalia; order Artiodactyla; family Cervidae; genus Cervus; species Cervus elaphus. Next base: position 26,199,618 of record NC_057817.1, on the reverse strand, counting down.
AGGGGATACCCTGAAAGAGCGAATGATACCAAGATGACTCTTATTTGATTTTTAAGTGGTGGAATCCTGGCTAAAGATAATCCATAAAGGGAACAACTTCCATGAAAGCAGTCCATCGTGTTCATCTCCCATGGAGGGATGGATGACATCTCTTCTTTGGTACCTAGAAAAAGAGGCAGATGGGAGAATCTCAGCTTGTGTAGTCCCCATTGTGTTGTCAGAAGCACCAGACATCTAATTTCTCTCCAAGCCTCGTTTTCAGACCCTGGAGGACTATTCCTTAGTCTGAGAGCCAAATACTTAGCTCAAAGAATGTGAAAGTCGGTAGCCAACCTATGAAACTGTCACTTTATTTAGGGTTCCCATCACACCCAAAGTAAAAGCCACACTCTTCACAGTGACTCTCAGGCCCTACTGAGCCCGAGAAGGATCTGGCCTCCTGCTTTCTCTCTTACCTTACTCCCTGCTGCTTCTGCTTCACTCTGCACCAGCCTCATGGGCCTCCTTGTTACTCCTCAAAAATAGGCAGTACTGCCTTACACCCACTGGGATGGGTATTATTAAAAAACCAGAAAACAACAAGTGTTGCTGAGGATGTGGAGAAATTGGAACTCTTGTGCACTGCTGATGTAAATGTGAAATGGGGCAGCTGCTGTGGAAAAATGGCATGATGATTCTCAAAAAATTAAATATACAATTACCGCATGATCCAGCATTCCCACTTCTGGGTATGTATTCAAAAGAACTGAAAGCAGGGGAACTTCCCTGGTGGTCTAGTGGCTAAGACTGTGTGCTCCCAGTGTAGGGGGCCTGAGGTCAATCCCTTGTCAAGGAACTAGATCCCACATGACACAACTAGTAGGTCCTATGTGCCGCAATTAAGACTTGGCATAGCCAAATAAATAAATAAATATTTAAAAAAAGAATTGAAAGCAGAGACTCAAAAACATATTTGAGCCCCTGTGTTCATAGCAGCACTATGCATAATAGTCAAAAGGTGAAGCAACCCAAACACCCGTCAACAGATAAATTTTTAAAATGTGGTATGTACATACAATGGAATATTACTCAGCCTTAAAAAGGAAGGACATTCTGGTACATGCTACATCTTGGATGAACCCTGACATTATGCTAAGTGAAATAAGCCAATCACAAAAAGACAATATTGGATGATTCATCTTGTATGAGGTCCTTAGCAAGGTCAAATTCATAGAGAAAGAAAGTAGAATGGTGGTTGACAGGGGCTGGGGAAGGAGGAGGTGGGGAGTTACTGTTTAATGGATGCAGAATTTCAGTTTAGGAAGATGAAAAACTGTGGAGATGGATGGTGGTGAAGGTGGCACAACAGTGTGAATAGACAATGCCATAGGCCTGCGCACTGAGGAAAGGCTCAAATGGTAATGTTATGTTATGTACGAAAGTGAAAGTCTTAGTCATTCAGTCATGTCCAACTCTGTGACCCTGTGGACTGTAGCCCGCTAGGCTCCTCTGTTCGTGGAATTTTCCAGGCAAGAAAACTGGAATGGGCAGCTATTCTCTTCTTCAGGGGATCTTCCCAACCTGGGGATAGAATTCAGGTCTCCTGCATTTTGCAGGTGGATTCTTTACTTCTGAGCTGCCAGGGCAGCCCTATGTTATATATATTTTACCATAATAAAAAAATCATTAAAAAATGGCCAAAGTCTTTGTACTTGCTCTTCTCTGAGATCTGCACTGTGGTGTGTTCTCTTACCTGCTTCTGATTTCGGTGAAATGTCATCTTCTCAGTGGGGCCTTCTTGGACCAACCCATTTTAATGTTGCATTTTCCACCCTGACCTTTCTTGCTTCGTTTTTCTAGGCAGCACTGATTGCAGTCCAACACAATGTATTAGGCTGGGTATATATAACCCAATATATTCTTTTCACTTACTTGTTTACTGTCTGCTTCCCCCTGCAGGAACGTAAACAGCTTGAGTGGAGGGATTTTGTGGTTTCTTTGCTGTGTCTTCGGTGTTGAATACTTGGGGGTCAGTAAGTAGTTGTTGAATGAATGAACGACCATGACTATGACTAGAGACAGAGCATGTGCAAACAGAAAAGAAACGGGAAGATTTCCTTTTTCATTTGGCTTGATCAACTACTTTCTTCTAACCTTGGATATGAGATTTGGACATTTTCATGGTGGCTTTTGCCCTATTTACCCTCATAAATGTATTCTCAGCTGTTGTCAGTTTGGAAGTGTTGGTCTACTACATGAAAGTGAAAGTGTTAGTCACTTAGTCGTGTCCGACTCTTTGGGACCCCATGGACTGTAGCCAGTCAGGCTCTTCTGTCCATGGAATTCTCCAGGTGAGAATGTGATTTCAGGGATCTTCCTGACCCCAGAGATGGAACCCGAGTCTCTTGCATCTCCTGCATTGGCAGGTGGATGCTTTACAATTCACGCCCCCTGGGAAGCCCTAGTCTACTACATGTAGCACACTCATGATTATTTAAAGCTCTCACCCTGAACTCAAAGTCTCTGCTCTTCAATTCCTGGCTGCCCCCTACCAGAGTTGTAAGGATGTTCAAGTTAGGACTTTGGAAACTCTGGGGACTACCAGATATCCAGAAACTTTATATTTGTTTGTTGGGAGACACTGGTTTGATTGGTTTTGGGAGTTTCATTCTCTGGAAATTTTAAGGAGGATAAGAGAACTCATATAGTTGGAATCAGGAAAGAAGCTGTAGAGACTTCCCTGGTGGTCCAGTGGTTAAGACTCCAAGCTTCCAATGCAGGGGGCCCGGGTTCAATCCCTGGCCAGGGAACTAAGATCCCACATGCTGTGTGGTGTGGCCAAAAAATATGAATAAATAAGAAAAGGAGCTATACTTGCCTACAGAGGATTGATACAGTCTCTGAAAATGTGACATTTAAAGTTCACTTCTTTGACACTTTGAGACCTGGAAATAATTAATAACCTAATTAGCCTTCCCCTCTCAAGTCTTTATTAAACTTCTAGCAAAGCAACTCAGATCCAAACTACATTTGAAGCTATTCAGCAGGAGCAAGGAGGCCAAACTTCCTGACTGGCAGTATTCTTAACACCCAACCAAAGGGAACCAGTGGGACTTATTGCCTGGGACAAATGTTTTGAAAAGGAAAGGTCCAGAGGAAGGGCAGTGCCCTTCTTAGAGACAGAAGAGAACACAGTGACCTCCAGGACGAAGGAAAGTGGGTGGGGCTGGCTGGGAAAGGAGGACAGCCTGCAATTTAGTGGGTGGATTGTTGGATTTGACAGGAGTTTTCTTGGCTACTTGGGATGGAACTTTTGTTTTGGAGTTTGGAATGATCTCAGAGACTGAAACACAGGGAAGCTGGTGGGGCGAGGGGTGGGGGGGTGGGGGAGGGATAGGGGGGATGGGGGGTGGGGGGTGGCGAAGGGCGGGGGCAGGTGGCGGGCGGAGGGAGAGGGAAGGAGGGAGCCGGGGGCATTATGGAATTCATACAAGCTGGCTTCCTGTTCCCTGGCCTCTCTCTGCATTTCTTTAAGTAGTTCCCCTGTGCCAAGCACCTCCTTTGGGAGGGACTTTCCTAATTAAACAGAGCTTCACAGGCCCAGGGCCCTCCTTAGGAAATATACTTAGGAAATACTCTTGAAATAGATGATCAGGCATGTTCTAGACTCTTGTTTCCACCTCTGTCTGGCTCTTTTTCTCTCTTAAATTTTTTTTTTTCCTACTTCTAGGAATCTTAAGATTTAGTAGTCAATTGATACATCTATATATTCATTTCTCTGTCCTAAACTCCCCTTTTTGTTGCGTGGTACAATTATGAGCAGATCCATATCCTGGGTAGAGAGGTTTGGGGATGGGAATGTGGAATTCAGAAGGAGGAGGCCCGTTGGGAGCTTTTAGACTATAAAGGAATTTAAGGGCCACACCCAGGACTCCACTAGACAGAAGGGAATATTTATTTCAGCTGAGCATCAGGGCGAGCTCTCAGGGCCAGTGAACTGGGGAGGAAGGCTGGAGATTGAGGAATCAGAATGGTTTCAGTTCAGTTACTCAGTCATGTCCGACTCTTTGCAACCCCATGGACTGCAGCATGTCAGGCCTCCCTGTCCACCACCAACTCTCGGAGCCTGTCCAAACTCATGTCCATCGAGTCGGTGATGCTATCCAACCATCTCATCCTCCCTCCTCCCCTTCTCCTCCTGCCCACAATCTTTCCCAGCATCAGGGTCTTTTCCAATGTCAATTCTTTGCATCAGGTGGCCAAAGTATTGGAGTTTCAGCTTCAGTATCAGTCCTTCCAATGAATATTCAGGACTGATTTCCTTTAGGATGGACTGGTTGGATCTCCTTGCAGTCCAAGGGACTCTCAAGCGTCTTTTCCAACGCCACAGTTCAGAATGATTTAGAAAGGGCTTTGTAGGATGGCAGGGAAGGTGGTAGAGTAGGGTTGAGAGGATCTGTAGGGTCAAGACTGGATAGAAAGGCATGAGGAGGGCATCCTGGACAGAGTGAGTCACTCCCACAGGCTGAAGTCTCATTGTATAGAGTGTAAGTCAAGACATGAGGAGCTGAGTTAGGAATGAAATAATGGGCCTGAGGGTGGGGAGGAGGTAGAATCAGGGAAGGGTTTGACAGCTAAAGTTGTAGAGTCTGGAGTGAATTCCAGATTATTGGAATATTTGGAATAATTGGACTATTTGCAGATTATTGCACAAGGAAAGAGGATTTCTGAACATTGCATTTAAGGAAGATGTTTCTACTTATTGTTATAGGATGGCTTGAAGGTAGGATTTCTCAGGATTCCTCTAAAAAAGCACGTTTGTTTTTTCTTCTGTAGAGTTGGTTGTTTGTTTGTTCTACTTGCTTCAGTTTGAGTAATAAAATGTGATTGTTTAATTCTCATTTTTTATTGAAGTATAGTTGCTGTACAATATTATAAGTTACAGGTGTACAATATAGTGATTCACAATTTTTAAAGCTTATACTCCACTTATATTTATTATAAAATATTGGCTATATTTCCTGTGGTGTACAATGTATCCTTGTAGCTTATTTTATACATGTGTGCGTGAATGCTAAGTTGCTTCAGTCATGTCCAACTGTCACCCTATGGACTATAGCCCGCCAGGCTTCTCTGTCCATGGGATTTTCCAGGCAAGAATTACTGGAGTGGGTTGCCATGCCCCCCTCCAGGGGATCTTCCTGACCCAGGGATCAATTTGTGTTTGGCATCTTTTGTGTCTCCTGTGTTGCAGGAGAGTTCTTTACCACTCGCGCCACCTGGGAAGCCCATTTTACACATAATAGTTTCCCATTTGTTCTGTTCTTTAGGTTGCCTCCCTGGTATCTTCATACTTTGTCTGTAGGTCTATCTATTTTCACTCATTTTCAGTAAAAGAGGGAGGGGCCCAAGGACCTCCCTGAGTAACAAAGTTGAGGAAAACAGAAATGAGCAAAATCTTGTCCACCTCCGAATCTGCCATTTAGAGGTTCCTCATCTGGGTTGTTGCTCAGGGTTCATGGATGGACTTCAGAGGAGTGTGTAACATCTTGCTGAGGTGAGTAGCCTCCAAGGGGCCTGTGATTAAAAAATTGTTAAGAACCACTGTTCTACTCTTTATTGAGAGGTAGGTGACTGAGCATAGTTCCACAGACAGAAATGGGGTATAAGCATCCTTAGTGCCAATTGCTGGAGCCTGCAAGACAGATGAAGTAGATGGAAAGAGAAAGAGAAACTGGGAGATGGGAAAGGGGTACCCAGGGTGCTAGTAGGAGGGTACTAATTTTCCCCTTCTTTCTAGCTGGTAGTCCTTCTTTGTACACTCCACATCCTGACATCTACAGGATTCTGAGTCCTCTTCAGTTTCAGTCAGCTGTATAGCTGCCTTTCATCAGGCTCTGCACCTGGTACTCTCACTGCATCATCTCATTCAGTTCCTTTATTGACCCTCAAGGGCATAGAATTGAGTCACTCACCTCCCTCCAGTTCATGGCACATTAGCATCATCCATTTATGTCAGGCCCCTTTCCAATTCATTCTGTTTTTCCTTTTCATCCCCCATCTCTATTCTCATTTCTCCTTACTGGAGGCACCTGCTTTTGTTGTTGTTCAGTTGCTCTGTCGTGTTGGACTTTTTGTGACCCCATGGACAACAATATGCTAGGGTTCCCTGTCCTTCACCTACTCCTGGAGCTTGCTCAAACTCATGTCCATTGAGTCAGTGATGCTATCTGACTATCTAATCATCTCATCCTCTGCCACCACCTTCTCCTTTTGCCTTCAATCTTTCCCACCATCAGGGTCTGTTCCAATGAGTTGGCTCTTCGCAGTAGGTGGCCAAAGTATTGGAGCTTCAGCTTCAGCATCAGTCCTTCCAGTGAATATTCAGGGTTGATTTCCTTTAGGATTGATTGGTTTGATCTTGTGGTCCAAGGGACTCTCAAGAGTCTTCTCCAACACCACAGTTCAAAAGCATCAATTCTTTGGCACTCAGCCTTCTTCATGGCCCAAATCTCACATCCATACATAACTACTGGAAAAACCATAGCTTTGACTATACATACCTTTGTCAGCAAAGTGATAGCTTTGCTTTTTAATATGTTCTCTAGTTTTGCCATAGCTTTTCTTCCAAGGAGAATGTTAGATCCCACCAAAAAAAGATACCCCGTGTCCAAGGGCAAAGAAGCCCCAACAAGATGGTAGGAAGGGCACAATCGTGTTTAGAATGAAATCTCAGACCTGTCAGAGATGCTTGGAGGGCAAACCTTGAGCACACTGGGACCCAGGAAAGGAGCAGTGATTCCACAAGAGACTGAGCCAGACCTGCCTTTGAGTGTTTGAGTGTGTCCTGTGAAGGCACGGGTCAGCAGTGACCTGCTGCAGGGACATGGGCTCTGACTGCAGCAGGACTGGGGGTTGTGGCCTGTGGCATAAGTCTTCTTGGAGGAGGTCACCATTAGCTCCACTATAGAGCCGCCGAGCAGACGATCCATAAACTGGGGAACAATTATACCAAAGAAGTTCTTGCACTGTTGCAAAAGTTCTAGGGCCCACAATAGATATCCCAACCTGGGGAGCCAGCAAAAGGACTGAGAACCCCAGAGAAAGAGACTCTTGGAAGGCACAAACAAAACCTTATGCACACCAGGGCCCAGGAGAAAGAAGCAGTGACCGCACAAGAGCCTGAACCAGACTTGCCTGTGAGTTCCCGGGAGTCTCCGGCGGAGGCATGGGTCAACAGTGGCCTGCCGCGGGGTCAGGGGTACTGATTACAACAGTCCTGGGAGGCACAGCATCCTGGCCTAAGTCCTTTTGAAGGAGGTCACCATTACCTCCATTACACCTATCATAGTTTGGCCCCACCCATCAGCAGAAAATTGGGTTGAAGTTTTACTGAACATGGCTTTGCCCACCAGAGCAAGACCCAGTTTTACCCACAGCCATGCCCTCCCACCAGGAAGCTTCCAGAAGCCCCTTATCCTCTTCCATCAGAGGGCAGACAGAATGAAAACAACAAGCACCTGCTTTGGTGCATTTCATAAACCTTCTTCCAATCCATGCTCTATGTGTTTATTTAGATTTACTCACCCATTCTACAAATGTACAGTGCTGACTACGTGTCAGGCAGTTGCAGGTTCTGGGAATAGTCATGAACAAAACTATACAAAATTCTGTCCTTTGTGGAGCTTACATTCTAGAACAAATCATGAACAAATTAAATAACATATAGTAACTTAAAGAGTGATAAGCGCTATGGAACAAAAAGGGCAGGGGATAAATTGGATTGTGGGTGGTTGTGAGCAGAATAAAGTTTTATGTGGGGTGATTAAGAAAGGCCTTACTAATTAGGTGCTGTTTCACCAAATGCCGGTAAGGGAACAACCATATGGATGCCTGGGGTAAGAGTGGTCTAGCATAGGAGACAGCAAGTGCAAAGGCCCTGAAGTAGAATCTTGCCTGGTGTGTTAGGGGGCCAGAATGGTAGGAGGCAAGGGGCCAGAGCAAAATGAGTGAGAAGAGAGAGAAACAAGACTGAGAGGTAGCTGGATCAGCGGCAAAATAACGTAGGAGTTTGCAGGCCATCAGAAGTACAGACTACATGTGTGTGTGTGTGAGTCACTGAGTCGTGTCCCACTCTTTGTGACCCCATGGACTGTAGCTCTCCAGGCTCCTCTGTCCATGGGATTCTCCAGCCAAGAATACTGGAGTGGGTTGCCATTTCCTTCTCCAGAGGATCTTTCCAACTCAGGGTTTGAACCTGGGTCTCCTGCATTGCAGGCAGATTCTTTACTGTCTGAGCCACGAGGGAAGCCCACAGACTTTATAATCTGAAAGTGAAAGTTGATCAGTCGTGTCCAACTCTTTGTGATCCCATGGACTATGCAGTCCATGGAATTCTCCAGGCCAGAGTACTGGAATGGGTAGCCTTTCCCTTCTCCAGGGGATCTTCCCAACCCAGGGATTGAACCCAGGTCGCCCACAGTGCAGGAGGATTCTTTACCAGCTGAGCCACAAGGGAAGCCCTTATATTATGAATATTAAGAGAAACCAGTGAAAGGTTTTGAACAGAGGAATGATATGATCTGTACAGTTTTAGCAGATATTTGTCTATTCTTAAAAATATACAGTGTTATTTTGGTTTTTTAATTGTACATAAATGACATTGTGCTGTATACCTCATCCTGCTTTTTACTTTTCCACTTAACATTGTTTCTGGAGAAGGCAATGGCAACCCACTCCAGTACTCTTGCCTGGAAAATCCCATGGGCAGAGGAGCCTGGTGGGCTGCCGTCTAAGGGGTCGCACAGAGTCAGACACGACTGAAGCGACTTAGCAGCAGCAGCAGCAGCAGCAAAATTGTTTCTAGGATTTCCCCATGCTGCTGTGGGTAAATCTACTTCATTATCTTTGCTGTTTAATATTCCATTGCATCCATACAGTACATTTTACTTATATGTTCCTCTAGTAATAGATGCTTAGGTTGCCTCCAACTTCTTCCTACCCCAAGCAGTGCTGTGTTGATTGCCCTCATATGGGCCTCTTCATGGACTTGGGAGACAGTTTCCTTGGGTATGTACCTCAGAGCAGGGTTGTTGGGTCGGAGAGTAGGTGCGTATTTAATTCCACTAAGCTTGTGCTTCAGGATGATGGTCTCAGTTGCACTCCTACCAGCAGTGCGTGAAAATTTGTATCTTCTCATTTAATTCTCGAATTGGTCCAGTAAGGCCAGTGTTATTATCATTCCCATTTTATGGATAAAGAATCTGAGGTCTAGGGAGATTAAGTTATCCAAGTTTATATAGTCAAGTAGAAGAGTCAGGGCCCACATGGAGAATTTTTGACATAATGGTCTTTGCTTTTACCACTATAGTAGCCAGTATTGCCTCTTCTAGAAATAAGATGTGGCATCCATAGGCAATACTAATAATATTATTGTTATTATTACTATTCATGCAATCTTCCTCTTCTGAACTAGTTGGACAGAAGACAAAATTCATGATATTCAAGGAGCCACTAGAAGGGAACTGTGGCCTTTCTTTCAGTCTCTGCCCATTTTAGGAACTGGGGTGTCAAATGGAAAGCTGTTCACAGTAGCCATAGGGAAGGAGGGCAGGATGGCAGAGTTTTGGCATCAGATAATTTTTGTTCAAATCCTGACTCTATCATTTCCTGTCTGTGGTTTGTACAGTTGTGTGTTTTTTTTTTTTTTTATTCATCTAAGTCTCAGTTTCCTAACAGGTAAAATGGAGACAATAACAAGACTCTCATGTTAGGGCTGTTGTGAGGAAGTAGAGGTAAAATCCTTAATATAGTGCACATAGTAAAGGTTCATAAGTGTCAGCCATTATCATAATTATTTTTGTTATTGTATTTGAGTCTGGCATTTTTTTTTTTTTTGACTATGCAACACAGCATGTGGGATCTTTGTTCCCTGACCAGGGATTGACCCTATGCCCCTGCATTGGATGCACAGAGTCTTAACCAGTGGACCCCCAGGGAAGTCGCAAGCCTGGCATTTTTCAATGCCTGGTATAACTCGAGCAGCCTAGGAACCCCTGAAGCGTTCATCACCAGCATGGGTGAAGGTGTCTAATGTGAGTCCTTAGACCTTCAAGGCAAATTATGTGGAATAAGACTGTTTTCGTTTCTCATGAGGGCTAGCTAAGAGGCTCAGGCTTTAGTGGATGACTTTGAGGGTAGACATTTATAAAGACTAATTGATAGTCAAAGTTTGGGGACTTTGGATCAAATTTTACTTTTAAATATTAGGTTGATTATATTAAGTACATACTGTTTGCTAGGCCCTGAGCCAAGTACTTTGCTAGCATTATTTCACTTAATCCTCACAACAACCCTAGAAGGTATTTACCTTTACTCCTATTTGTGGAAATTAAAGCACAGAGAGTTTAAGTAATTTGTCCAGAGTCACTCAGCTTTGAGACTGAGTTAATATTTGAACTTAAGCAATATACCTGCAGAGTTTTTACTCTTAACTAGTAAACTGTGTTGTTTTCCTCTGAAGGATAATTAAAAAAATTTTTAATGATTTTTTTTGATGTGGACTATTTTTAAGGTCTTTATTGAATTTGTTACAATATTGCTTCTGTTTTGGTTTGGTTTTTTGGCCACAAGTCATGTGGGGGTCTTAGCTCCCTAACCAGGGATCGAACCCACACCCACTGCTTTGGAAGGCGAAATCTTAACCACTGGACAACTGGGGACGTCCCTGAAGGGTGATTTTAGAATCTCTTCTCCTTTAAATTTAGGACAGTTGTCATTTGGGATGGCTTCAGGCAGTCATGGAAAGTAAGGGTCTAGTTGGAAAAGAATCTCCAGAGGGTAAGGATATGGAGTCTGAAAATGGTCCACAGGTGTCTTCACTATGACTCCTCTGTCTCTCAAAATGAGATCCTCTGGCTTAGGGGGTGTCCTGCCTAGATTATAGGGGCTGAGCATGATATATTCAAAAAAGTAGAGATTCTCTAACTGGGCATGAGTGATTAGTTCTCTGTAACCTAAGGCAGCCTGATACTTCTCAAACGAGTATCCCCAAAGGCAAACAGTTGTTTATCACCTATGTGTGGCTTCTACATGCCGTGAATTATCTGTGGTCAAGGTTTTATCACAGTTGGTTTTCCCTTCACACTTTTCATTTTGATAGCCTTCTACAAGGAATGTAATACCATTTATAATTTACCTGCGTCAGATTTATAAAGGTTGCTTGGCTACAAAGTATGTATCTCAAAGTCAAGTAAATGGGAATTCTGGATTGTGTGTTCTTTCAGGGTTTCTCTTCTCTGTATATTTGCTTAAGACCTATTTATCGAGCGCCTAACTCACACTCTAGTGGAGGAGACAGATAGCTAAACCAGCATTGTGATGTGTTATGATAAATGGCAAATGGGATAAACACAGGTGCTGTGAAAATATGGAGGAAGGGCAACTTATTTCAGCCTAAGAGTCAGGGAAAGCTTCCGGGGGAAGGAATTTTTGAGCTGGGAATTTATAAGTAAGAGTCAGCTAAGTGAAGGGGGCCAAGAAAGCATCAGAGGCAAGGAAGCAGGATGAGTCTAGAACTGGGCTGCCAGAGCAGGCGCTGGGAAGGGGATCAGGCTAGAGAAATAAGCATGGGTCAGATTGTGAAGAAAGGAAGCACTGTGCTAAGAAGTTGTGGTTTTATCCTGAGGGCAGTGAACCACTGAAGGGTTTTAAGCTGGTGTTGTGTTGGTGATGGTTGTATTAACGTTGGTGGCATTGGTGATGGTGGTGGTGATGAGGGACAACTCAATCAAATTTATAGTTTAGAAAGGTTCCATGAGTTAAGAATCGACTCTCTTTACTTCTCTTGCTTGTGAGTAAATTGTAATATCGGGACTGGTGAGTGGCAAATAAGGTAGTCTAGAGGGATTTGTAGAGGGAAGATCTGATGCAATAACCTGAGGGTCCCTTTGGATGATCTATCAAGAAGGCTTTTCAATGTTGACTTGATCTTCCTGTCTTTAAGAACGTCTGACAACATTTCCTGAAATCCTCTCAAAACCAATGCCTGAGTAGGGAGGGTGGTGTGGGCTGCTCGATGGGGTTCTTTCTGTTCTGTGCTCCCCATTTCCGGGGCATCGCTGTGAATTGTTCATCTGAAGCCTTGCTCCCCGTGAGGAGGGGACCATTTGAATAGCAGCAGGGGGGTCGAGGGAAGGAGGAACCACACGCCAGGCTTGTTCATTAAGAAAATCTATTTGGCACATCCAGACAATGGTTTGAGCGAGTTAAAAATAACTCCTCGTGAAAAATTAATAGGGAGCTATAAGTGAGTGTTTTAATACAAACTCATGGAGCAGGGCAGAGTCTCCAGGTGGCTGGTGGCTGACACACATGGCATGGGGTGTTTATAGAGCACAGTGTGGCCAGCGAGGACAGTTGTCTACAGAAGTGAGCTCACCTTTTCTCCCAGGACCCTGGGGAGAGAGCAGACAGAAGGAATTGTTTTCAGTTGTGAGCTGCTAAGCCAGGTGACTTATTTCTTCTCTCCCTACCCATCACATTCTCCTAACAGTGGACATAAAAAAGTGGTAGTGAATTTTGCCTGCTTGCTTTGGGTGAAGTTTATTAAATGTCAGAATTCACAAAATGTCCTTTCTGGCTTTTCTCCTTTCTCAGCAATGGACCCCTAATTGACTGCTGCATCCATTACTTTCGTGTTTTCTTACCCAATAGCCAGTTTCTCCTATTTCTGCAGGTGGTTAGGAAGTCTCTACTCCCTTTCCCCTCCTTGTCTCTTTTCCTGGCACCTCTGTGGTCTAGGTGAGTAAAGTGCAGGGTTGGACTGTGCATCCTTTGTCATTAATACCACTAAATGGATAACATAGAACCAGGAGAAAGGGAGCCAAAGCAACCTCTGACCTTGGCTAGCTCATTTCTGGGACTAAGGGTTTTCAGATTGGGGGGACCAATGTTTGTATTTTAAATCCAGATGCTATTTAAAAAATGGTTCTGTAATTGCAGTGAGGCCCTCTAGGCCGTGAATTAATGTGTCATAACTCACGCCCAAGCACTGCGCAAACATCCCGCATGTGAGTTATTGCACAATAAATTCATGCCCTGTTGTGTCTTACAGCTTAATTAGTACATGAAGCTACATGAGTTAGACGAACCCAAATGGGATTATGTCATGTGGTGCGTAAAAAAGCAGAATGTTGGGAGGTATTTGGCACTTTTTCGGAGGGAAAGCAGGGTTGATTTTGTGATGGCATCCTTTGGTATCAGTTTCTGTGCTATCTGGGCTGCAACAGGTGACATCTGACTTCTGAGTTTTGGTTGGTTGATTGACTAATAGATTCAGTAAATATTTACTGTGCACACATCTTAGGCATTATGGAAGGACAGCCCATATAAGATGAAACATGGCCCCTTCCCTTAAGGAACTTATATTCTGATGCAAGGGATGAAGCAGGCTGCAACACAAAGGAGAAAGTGACACGTGTCATAAGTTATATATAAAAAAGCATGTTGGGAATTCAGGGTGGAGGAGGATGGTTTTGGGCTGGCACAGTGGAGAGGGCTGATTGGTGAAATCAGAGAAGACTTTGTAGAGGATGGAGCTGGGAGTTGGCTCTTGGAGGATGGATAAGATTTCACCACACACGGGGGCAGGGGAGAATTCTAGGCAGAGAGGGTAACACTAGGAAAAGCGCAGGAGAGTGAAGTAGTTTCGGAACCCACTGAGCAGGCTGTGCAGCCTGAGCCTTGGCTGAGTGAATGGGGACGGTGCATAGATGCATTGGGGCCAGAGGTTTCCTGTGAGCACCAAGCACTTTGGCTTTGAACCCACTCCCCATGCTGAAAATTCTGGGGTTGGTTCTTCTTCTTTTCTTTTTTTTAAAAAGATTTATTTATTTACTTTGGCTGTGCTGGGTCTTCGCTGCTGCACGCGGACTTTCTCTAGTTCTCTAGTTGCAGGGGAGTGGGGGCTTCTCTTTGTTGCGGTGCACAGGCTTCTCATCGCAGTGGCTTCTCCTGCTGTGGAGCACGGGCTCTAGGCACTTGGGCTTCAGTAGTTCCAGCTGTGGGCACAGTAGTTGTGGTGTACTGGCTTAGTTGCCCTGAGGCATGTGGGATCTTTCTGGACCAGGGATCAAACCTGTGTCCCCTGCATTGACAGGTAGATTCTTAACCACTGGGCTATCAGGGAAGCCCTGGAGTTGGATTCTTTGGTTTGGTGATATCTGTGTTCTTAAAGTTTCTGTTATATTCTGCTCGGAAAGTGTACAGCTGAGAGCCGTGTATGCTGGGTTCTAGTCTTGTTTCCACTAACAGGCAATATGACCTTGAGCAAGCCGCTCAGTTCATTTAGTGCTTTGCTTCTTTAACATGAGAAACAGATGGTGGATTTTCTCCAGTTCTTCTGCCCTCACTCTCCAAACTAGGTCTCTACTGCAAGAAATCTGAATGTGTATCCTGCTTGCTTTTCACTATAACCCATTGTTGGCATTTTAAAGGTACAATAAATAACACTCATTCCCCCCTCATGTATTTGGAACTAATTGATTAATCGAGAAGTAGAGACAGATAGAAAATTAAACAGTCAACTTTAGATCTGCAGGCAAATTCGCTTGCTAATAGTGCATCACTAAATTAGACAGACTTACTTTTCATTATAGGTAGTGCTGAACAGGCAGCCGCCTTCCACTAGGATAGAACCTACTTTTATTAGATTTTCTTGTGTCTGAGTAGGTTGGAGTGCATGTGTCCTATGGGCAGGCTGACTCTGGGGAAAAATAAAAACACCAACGGAATGGAAGAGGCTGAGTTGGGCATGCTCAGTGCTGTCTCTTCAAATCAAAGGGACCACGGTGAGGGGTGGGGAGATAGGCCAGGAATGTTACTCTGCCCAGTGGTTCTCAAACTTCGAGTGTTATCGGCATCACCTGGAGGGCTTGTTAAAACAGATTGCTGGGCTCCACCCACAGCGTTTCAAATTTAGGAGAGTCTGAATGGGACCCAAATTTGAATTTCTAATAAGTTTCTGACTGGGTCTAGGGATCACACTCTGAAAATCAAAGCTCCCACTGAAGCCCTTCCACCTATAAAGATGAAGTGAAGGAAACAAAGGCTCCTTTCAAATGCTTTGCTTAGTCATGTCTGACTCTTTGTGACCCCATGAACTTAGCCCACCAGGCTCCTCTGTCCATGGGATTCTCCAAGCAATAACACTGGAGTGGGTTGCCATTTCCTCCAGGCAATCTTCCTGACTCAGGGATTGAAACTGTGTCTCTTGCATCTCCTTCATTGACAGGCAGATTCTTTACCACTAGCACCACCAGGGAGGCCCCACTAGCTTCACTTGATAAAGCACCTCTATTAAAATACAATCGTTATTTGTGTGTCTTTATTTTCTTAATTTTGTCTCTAGATTGTAGATCATAGGTGAGGACTGAATCTTGTTCATTCTTGCACACTATCCAGCTAGGTGCCAGATACATAATGAACATTTAATAAATTCCTATTTACTTGAATTGAACCTTGTACATTTCTTTGGTATAAAAAATTCTCCTTTAAAAGGAAACCCCCCTTCACTGTTGATGAGGATGTATGTAGGTGTAGCCACTATAGAAAGTATGGAGGTTCCTCAGAAAACTAAAAATAGTTACCATATGATCCAACAATCCCACTTCTGGGCAGATATCCAGACAAAGCTATAATTCAAAAAGAATGTGCACCCCTATGTTCATAGCAGCACTATTCATAATAGCCAAAACATGGAAAAAAGCTCAATGTCCATCAACAGATGAATGGATAAGGAAGATGTGGTAGATTTATACAATGGAATATTACTCAGCCATGAAAAAAGAATGAAATAGTGTCATTTCATTAGATTCAGAGTGTATGCATCCATGCAGCAACATGGATGCAACTAGAGACTATCATTCTAGGTGAAGTAAGTCAGAAAGAGAAAGCCGAGTACCGTATTATATCACTTACGTGTGGAGCCTAAAATATGGCACAAGAGGACCTATCTACATACATACAGAAGTAGACTCACAAGCATAGAGATCAACTTGTGGTTGTCAGAGTAGAATGGGGAATGGAGAGGCATGGACTGGGAATTCAGTGTTGGTATGTATAAACTATTACATTTGGAATGGATAAACAACAAGGCCCGATGTATAGCACAGGGAACTATATTCAGTCTCCTGGAATAAACCATAATGGAAAAGAATATTTAAAAAAAAAGGATATATATATATACACATATACATATATGTATATATATATATGAAACTGAGTCACTTTGCTGTGATTCAGCAGAGATTGACACAACATTGCAAATCAACTATATTTCAATAAAAAAAAAGATTCTCCTTCCTTTCAGACTATACTGTATTTTAAAACTCCTTTAAAACAAAAGTTCTAGGAGACTTCTTTAAGAAACAGCATTTCTCCCCATCCTTCTGGTGTCTAGAACTGGCCCCAGCTGCTTCTCATTTGGTCTCTGTTGGGCCATCCCTGAGTCCTGATGACTCTCCTGTCTATTCCATCATAGTGAAATCTTGTTCGGGGCAGGGACTAGGTTCTCTCCTTCCTCTAGACTCAGTGGTGAGAATAGTGTTCATTCAAAGAGTGATGAGGTGTAATTCAACCCTGGGGCAGGTGAATGCCTGAAAGACCTCCCTTGGTTCCTCTCTATCAAGTCCCATGTAATTTGGGGAGGAGCAGGAAGTAAAGAGATTGATAAAAGGCCCAACCCACTGTACTTGACTTCAGGGAATCCCTGAAGACTAGACTGGCTCCAGCGTGGGCACAACAGACATCTTTCCTGAAGCAGTCAGAGCTATATGCTTTGGTATAGAAGGACCAGTGTTTTTGTATTGTATTTATGTAAGGGACCTGCCCTGGGAGGGAGAGATGGGAAGCAACTCTCTTACTTTTGGAACTGCTGATACTCCCAACAAGGAGTAGGTGACACCAGGGAAACCTGCTAGAGGCAGGGTTACTCAAATACTTGCCAACTCCTTTAGAGGCTTTTTTGATAGACAGGTGTAAAAACTTTGTGAGAGCATCAAAGACTCTGGGGAGAAAGAATTCACATTCAAAATGGGGAGAAAGACTAGCAATGAAATAGGAGGGATTAGTAAATAGACAGGAATTGAGACATCATTACTGTGGAAGTGGAAGATGTAAGTAGAAACTGGGAGAGAAATGTTGGTCAAGAGATGCTTCCTGGAGGAGGATGCCATTAGAGCAATTTGGGAAACAAAAGAAGGATAGGCAAGTTGGAAAAGAGATGAGACAGTAATTCTAGGCTGCATGGACATTTAGAGTGATGAAAGAATGAGACTCTTGTGAGGGATGTTTTGTCACATTTAAAGTGGAATTTATGAGCCAGGCTTGTATTGTGTATTGTGCTATGGAGGGAGATTCCTGAATCAGAAAGGTACAAAATATGATTCTCATTGCTGTCTGGAGGATGGATAGATAGATGGAGATAGATGGGTGGACTCTTCCTAGGAAACTCTTATAGAAATGACTGCAGTCTTGATCTTCAAAGTATGGTCCATGGACCAGTAGCATGGGTGTCATCTGGGAGCTTGTTAGAAATGTAGAATCTTAGATTCCAACCTAGACCTACTGAATCAGAATCTACATTTTTAATAAGCCCTCAAGTCATTTGTAAGCTTTTTCAAGTTTGAGAAGCACCAGCCTCAAAAATAGATGTCTGGCCTTAAGTGAACACTAGGAACTTTGGAAATCAGGAGCTCAAGAGGAGGGGCCTGGGCTGAGGAAACTGAATTTGGGGAAGAGCAGGGAGTGTGGGCCCTGGCTCACCTCCTTGTCTCCAGGCCTCCCACACCAGTCACTCTGCCAGGGTTTGGCATTCTGTCTACTTTGGGAAAATATCTACTGTGCCCACGCTGGAGTCTGCCTGGTCCTCAGGGGCTCCCCTGGGGCAAGCATTGCGTAGGTTGGGACTGCTGCCAATTTTGCTTCCCTTATTTCATATGAATGAACTGAAAGGGACCAGGGAGGTCATATTAGTCATGCCCCTGCTTCAGGGTTGTGCTGTCCCTTAATCAAATGAGTGACAATCTGATTATGCTAACTGAGGAGACTGGGGGAGCTGGAGGGATTGAAATAGAAGTTCTTTATCTGTCATGGAAATGAAAATATTTTCATCTTTCAAAGGTTTTAAAGTGAGAACAGATGACTGGAAAAGGGGCTATACCCTGGCAAGGGCCAAATCATTCATTTTTAAAGTCTCTTTTGATGATTTTTAATGGATTAAATATTTGGCACATGTATTTCCAGATACTGGGGTGATAGGCAATGCAGAAAAGTTACCAAGTAGGCATTTGAGAGCTTTTCTTAAGCTTTGGAAAAGCTGTTTATTTCATCCCCAATAAGAATGAGTGACAGAGATCAGTGTTGAAGGAAAACAGATGGAGGCTGGAAATAAAGAAACATCTGAGGTTAGAGGGGGTGATTGAAGGAGATAGGAGGATGGGGACTTTCTCTCTCTGGCCATGCGCGTGGTGGCATCAGTTTGGTTTGGGATGCCTCAGAAGACATCTTCCTGGAAAGAGGGAAACACACAAAATGAACTCAGACTCCTTTCTTTCTTTCTTTCTTTCTTTGGCCTCTTGGCTTATGGGATCTTAGTTCCCCAACCAGAGATTGAATCTGTGCCCCGTGAAGTGAAAGCTCTGGAATGCCAGGGAATTCCCTCTCATGCTCTTTTCTATCCCAACTCCTTAAGTGAAAAACTGAGGACTTCCCTGGTGGTACAGTGGATAAGAGTCTGCCTGCTAATGCTGGGGATGCAGGTTT
Source organism: Cervus elaphus (assembly GCF_910594005.1). Lineage (NCBI taxonomy): Eukaryota > Metazoa > Chordata > Mammalia > Artiodactyla > Cervidae > Cervus > Cervus elaphus. The sequence goes on along the minus strand of NC_057817.1, from coordinate 26,180,817 downwards.
GATCCCTGATCTGGGAAGATTCCATATGCCATGAAGCAACTAAGCCAGTGCCCCGCAACTACTGAGCCTGTGTGCTGAAACTACTGAAGCCCTGTGACCTACAGCCCATACTCTGCCACAAGAGAAGCCACTGCAATGAGAAGCCCATACACCACAATGAAGAGTAGCTGCAACTAGAGAAAGCTTGCACACAGCAACGAAGACCCAGCACAACCAAAAAATTAAAAAAAAACAAAAACCAAGCTGGGGTGGGTGTGTGGTGTATGTAAGGTGGTGAGGCATGGGGACAGTAAATGATTGAAGAAAAAACCAATCTCATTGAAATCACTACTAAAAATGTCACAACAGGGCTTGGAGTTAGGAGAGTAAGTGGCATTTTCAGTCTCAAATAAGAGTTTTAGGTGATAGAAACCTAATGTCCTTTCACTCTCTATGTGTTTATCTTGTCTCATCAATGAGATTTTAAGAACTTCTAAGGGAAAAGAGCATCTCTTTTGTTTATGACTTCCTTATAGTGCCAATGCCTGAAACACAATGACAGTAACAGAAGTAACATTCGTTGACTTCTGTGCCCAGTTCTGGGGTTTCCCAGGTGACACTAGTGGTAAGGAACCCACCTGCTAATGCAGGAGACGCGAGAGACATGGGTTCGATCCCTGGGTCGGGAAGATCCCCTGGAGGAGGCCATGGCAACTCACCCTAGTATTCTTGCCTGGAGAATCCCATGGACAGAGGAGCCTTGTGGGCTACAGTCCATAGAGTCACATGCAGTCAGACACGACTAAAGTGACTTTGTGACGTCATGTCACGTGACATACTTTGTTCTTAAGCACTTTACCTGATTATTGAATTTAATATAATATATACAAGGTGAGTATTGTTATTCTCATTTTACAGAAGTTGAAACTAAGGCTCAGAGAGGTTGAGTCATTTGTGCCAAGTAAGTAGTGAAGCTGGGATTTGTACCACGTTTGTGCAAAGCTCGTGCTGCTAACCCCTGGGCTGTAGTCTGCACAGAGCAGCGACTCAGAAAGGGAGGGATGATCATTGGAACATGATGGTGTATTGAGAGCTAACTGAAAGACAGTGAATGATCCCAAATAGTGAACACTGAGAAAGCTATTTCTATTTGTTTCTTGGAACATCGTCAGAGACATGCTTAGTGACATGTGCAAGTTTATACTCAGACATTCCCTCATTCACCTTCACTGTGCTCTGCCCTGGAGTCAGGAGCTTGGGAAGGGGGAGAGGTTGGGTATATTACATTCATAGAACCACTCATTGAAAGTCATGTGTGTATATATACTCCATGGACGTATGTGTTTGCTTTTGACTGGAAATAGGTACCAAGGAGTGGGGTACGCTTATCTCAGTAGGTCTATAAACATGAGTATTTTTGTTAGACTTTCAGGGTATGGTTGTGGAGTGTGTGTGTGTGTGTGTGTGTGTGTGTGTACACAAATTCTGAAGGAGTTAAACCAGCTATCGGGAACTGGCTGCCTTCCACCCCTGGCCCTGGTTGATGTGTTTGTACCAAACCCTGATATTTATTTTTCATCACCTCTCAAGGGAGCCTCAATGAGTTTTCTTTCTGGGAAGTTTATAGCTAAGATGCTGGGCTGCTTTGGGGCCCCTATAAATCTGCTATAATCAGAGGAGGTTTGCAGAGAAAGAGAAACAGCAGCTGCAAGGCAGTCCCTTCCTGTCTTTTACTTGCTAGCCGAATACACTGTTGCCCTTGTGGGCACACCACATAACCACCTCCACAACCACCTCCACTCTCCTAGAAGCCCCCGATGGAAGGTGCTAAGAGAAACCATTTCATTTGCTTCTTTGCTTCCAACTGAGACCCTATACTTAAGCCATCCCAGAAAGAAGGATTAAAAATTATACTAATTAGGGAATCTAGAGTTGAGATTGTGAGAAACTGGTCACTTGTGAAACTGATTTCATTGAAAAAAAACAAACACAAACAGAATGAGCTTTCTCAGAACTAGGGGTGATAAGGGGAGTTGCATGCCTCTGTTTACTTCAGAAAAGTTTAAGAAGAGGCTGTCAGAGATGCTCCTGGAAGCAGGAGGTGGGGTGACTTGAACATTATTAGGGGAAAAACGGTACTCCCCTCCTCCACCTTCCAGTGCTGTAGTTGGAAGATATTTTTTTTTTTATGAGGGATTTTTATGACAAACTTTACTTTACATTTGACATTTAACAGCATCTCTTTTCCAGGGAAGGAGGAAATACAGATACTTATTGACATACAGTGTCAGGAGATCAAGGAAAATTGACTGTGGAGATGAGAGGAGGAGGAGTTTCTCTCCTTCCCAGGTATACAAATTACTTAATTTGTGTAGCATATGCTTTTCTGTGCTTTGTGCTCTTCTCAGTGATGAGATTAAAATCATTTCACTGTTATTAAAGAATTCGGGGCGGGGGAGAGAGGAGATGAGAGACGTATAGATGGAGACATAATGGATCCCTCAAATAAGACCAGATGAAAGAGATTTGGGGATAAAATGGAACCTGAGCTGGGAACCTGGTCCTCGTTCCTGTCTTCCCAATTTAAAGCCTCAAGCTTCTGCCATTTTATCTTGAATTTCATTGGTGCTTGTATTTCACTGGCTAATGATGAACAGAAGTTCAATGTCAGATGATGCCCAAAGTCAAGAACTCCTTCCCAGCAGCTATGTCTTTACCTCAAAATTCCCTCCTTCCAATCTCTGACTGTGAAGTTCCTACATAGTCAGCACTTAAATGTTACTCCTGCCTGAGCCTTCCTGGATAACCTCAGCCAGAAGCAATTTATTTCCTTTGAATTCCTACCCTCCTTTGAGTTTCTGTCTTATCGTGTGCTGTCTTAGGGTACACTGTGTTCAGCTGTGTTTATTGTATGTCTTTCCCTCCTCAACTGTAAGCTGGAGTGGGCAGACTGTGCCCTGTATATTTTTATATTTACTCCATAATGCTGTTTAGAATTGTTAAGTAACATTAATGAGTAATATAACAGTTGTAGGAAAAGAGGCCATGGGTAGAGATGCAGAAGTAGGGGTATTATGGATTTTGATTAAGGATATTATTGTTAAGAAAAGTCTGGATATGATACTTTCAGGTATAGAGCATATTATTAGGGACTTTTTATTCCACTGGTAGATTTATGCACATATCTAATTTATTTATGGGCTTCCCAGGTGGCACAGTGGTAAAGAATCTGCCTGCCAATGCAGGAGACACAGGAGATGCGGGTTTAATCCCTGGATTAGGAAGATTCCCTGAAGAGGGAAATGTCAACCCATCCCAGTATTCTTGCCTGGGAAATTCCATGGACAGAGGAGCCTGGTAGGCCACAGTCCATGGAGTTGCAAAGAGTCAGACATGACTGAGCTGAAGGATGAAATGATGAATTTATTTATTTGTCATTCACTTTTTCTCTCATTCTAATATAGAGCTTTTCCTAGTGGGAAATAGACAATAAGAGAGAAAAACAAATCTTCAAATAGTTATAGATTGTGATAAATACTGGGAGAAAATAAACAGGGTCTTGTGATAAAGAATATCAGGGAGTCTTCTTTAGATGAGGAGGTTAGGAAAGGTCTTTCTGGTCACTGTCACCCAACTATGCTGATGAGTTAATTCAGTTTACAACCTGAATACCAACAGTAATAAAACTCAACAGCAGAATAAGAATAACGGCCTTCCCATCAGGGGGTGTTTCGTTAACCCAACCTCCAAGTAGGTTCCTTCCTTGGCCCAACCTCCCAACCTCCCTTCTGCTTTGGGAAGAGGGGAAGTCAGGGCCCTCCCCTTGCCTCAGGATGGACCCTGCCCCTCTTTTCCAGCCTAGGAGTCGACATGCAAAACAGGTGTTAAGAGCTTTGATCTTGCTAGAGACTTGGAGACAGATCAAGGCGGAGGCCTCTGAAATAATGCCCCAGGATGTGAGAAGCTGGGGAAGAGATGGAGACAGAGGTAGACAAAGAGAAGAGAGAGGCAAATTGTCACAGAGACTCTCTTTCACCTCCTACTTGAGTGTCAGTCGATTCTGGGATCGGGGTGGTGGCAGGGTGGAGGGGGGTGGGGCGGGAGGAGGGTTGATCAAGGCTTTGGGGCTTTGGAGGGGCTTCCCTGGTGGCTTAGGCAGCAAAAAAATCAACCTGCAATACAGGAGACCTGGGTTTGATCTCTAGGTTGGGAAGATCCCCTGGAGAAGGGAATGGCAACCCACTCCAGTATTCTTGCCTGGAGAATCCCATGGACAAAGGAGCCTGGCAGGCTCAATCCATGAAGTCGCAAATCAGATACGACTGAGCAACTAACACAATGTGTTGGGTCTTTTGGGGCGGGGGGAGATGTCCCCCGCGTGACTTTAGAGCCCCCCTGGTCATTCCTCCTGGAGAAGGAAATGGCAGCCCACTCCAGTATTCTTGCCTGGAGAATTCCAAGGACAGAGTAGTTTGGCAGGCTACAGTCCATAGTGCTGCAAAGAGTTGGACACAACTGAGCAACCAATACACACTTCTGTCTTTCCTGGATTCCAGTTCCAAGGCTGAAGACAATCGAGAGTGTGAGGAGCATGCAGCCTCCCAATGTGCCAGAGTCCTTCTTGACCACTTTCCTTCACCCTCCTCCTGGCACCAGTCGATAGCATTCATTTCTGATTCTCATAGAGGATTGGTCCCATTAAGAAAGGCTTGGGAGAGGGTAAGAGTCTGATACCAGTACCTGGAGATGTTACATTCACTAACCCTTTCCTGACCCCTGTTTCCTGTTGGGATGACACATTTCAGTTGCTAGCTCAAGACTAATGGTTCCCCTTCTCACAAAGGGCATGACTTCCTTAGTCATGCTGAGGAACACCTCAGACTGTTGAGAGGGTCTTACTCAGGTTGATGTAAGTTTCTCTAATTGAAGCTGTAGCCTTTGCCTCTCTCCAGCCTTATCCCACCCCACCGGGACTAGCTTCTCTGCAAATGGCATCCTGCACAAGGATGGAGCCTGTATCCTTGCACAGTTCCAGATGAACTCTACCTCTTTGCTGCGTAATCTGGAAATGTACCTGGAGGACTCAGGCTACTTTGTTTTGAAGAGACACTTGCTGGAGGAGGAAGAACTACATTTCCCTTTATCTGCTCAGGCCGTACATAAGACATACTTGTGATCGTCATACATACACAGTAGAGTACCGACACAACTCTTGACGTCAAATAGCTAAGTTCTTGTCCAAGCTGGACCACTTGCTATGCCTGAAGTGGGAGGCATATAGGATAGCTGTATACCTTCTTCTATCTGCATCAGGGCCGGAACCTGAGATGAGCTGAGGTTGGTTTTAGATCTGATAAGGGACCTTATGCTATGGGTACAGAGAAAATGAGGTGGAACAGAAATAACACTGCTTGGAAGAGGAAAAGGAAGAGTGCAGCAAGAATATACATGGAGGCAGGGGAAATGGTTAAGCCGACTGCTGAACGTAGGGAGCCAAGATTTTTATTGGGTACCGAGTTACTAATTTCTTAGATGTACCAATATTCTAGCTGTGAGTTTGAGAACCTTTCTAGAGTTTATCCTTCAGTGGGCAGCAGCATTATGTCTTCGCTTCTTAGTCAAACAGGACAGGGCACGTAGCTCAGGGCAGGCCAGGGCAGATTCTGATCCAGGGCTGACATTAATGCCGGTGAACATGGGCAGATTTTCCCAAGGAGCTTTGTTGAAAAGATGGTAGGGGGAGGAGCAGAGGATGGGAGACAGAGGAAGAAAGGGAGTCACGTGATCCTGTCCAGGTTCATGGGATTAGGGGATGAAAGAAATAGGAGACTCCAATCAAAACTGTGATCGCCATTTTAAATACTTCACTTTCATATTTTATTTATTATTATTATTTAAAAAACTTTTTGGTCTCACCGTGGGGCTTGTGGGATCTTAGTTCCCAGATCAGGGATTGAACCCAGGCTCTCGGCAATGAAAGTCTTAAGCACTAGACCACTAGGGAAATCCCAGGCGACAGAAATCTAAATAAAATGTGGTTAGTTTAAGGTGTCAGGACAAAGGAAACTCCTTGGCCCCATAGAACGATATTCTTCAACCCCTTTTTCCTTCTCCATTTCTTAATTCAGACTTTGGTTTGTGGACTTCTAATTTTCCGTGGGCTTATCAGCAGGCAGCTTGGACCAAGGTTATGGTCTGGACTTCTACTCTATCCTAGTTCAGTGAAAGTCTCCTTCTTTAGTCCATATTGTTCACTAGAATGGTAGCCTCAGCCTTCTGGCTTCACTTCACAGATAATTAGCTCAGGTCTGGAAGATGGGTGGCCATGAAACATGGGGTTTTTGGGTGAGCATTTCCTGATTTTGATTTATCCATTTGCCTAATCCTGAGTTGGAGGAGGAAATGGTAACCCACTCCAGTATTCTTGCCTAGAGACTCTCAAGGACAGAGGAGCCTGGTGGGCCGCAGTCCATAGGGTCACAGAGAGTTGAACACGACTGAACGTGCATGCACTAATCCTGAGTAGACCAGGGATAACGATAATGATAACAACAGCCACTATTTGTTGAGCACCATGTTGGCGCTGTACCTACTTCAATCCTATAAGGATTCAGTGGAATAGGTGATATGATTCTCATTTCACAGATGAGAAACTGAAGCTTAGAGAGGTGGTGTTCCTTGCTCAAGGAGTTATGTATGTCTGACTCTAAAGCTTTGCTTTTACCCACCACTGTGCTATATTGGATGGCTACCTTTTGGAGATCTTTAGATAAAATGGCTTTTTTTTTTTTTTTTTTTTCTGTGTAGCATGTGGAATCCTAGTTCATTTGAAACCATGCCCTCTGCATTGGAAGGTGGAGTCTCAACCACTGGACACTGGGGAAGTCCACTAAAAAGGCTTCTTATCCTTAGTGCTGCTGTTTGGTCTGAAGCAGCACCAGGAAAATTTAAGATGTACTGAGTCTCAACAGTGGAAAACTCTGGTAGATTTTGAAGGGGACTGAAATATATTTTTCTCAGTAGTGACAGGAGGATGGTTGAGAGACCCTTTGGACCAGAACCTTTTGGCTGTTCTGAGAACAATATCTGGCATATAGTACGAACTGTGGATCTAGTGAGAAGAATGCACTTAATCAGTTTAGGAATGAGGCTGGGGAGCTCAGGGTGGTACCTTACCTCCTCTAAACTAGCTTTGGAGAGATGGTGGCTCCGGTGTTACCTGGGGTGACTGGCAGAATGTTTATCTGCTTTCTGGATCACCTATTGGCAGAGTTTGAATTCTCAACTGGCTTTCCTCAATGACACTCTCCCAGCTCCACCTCCTTCGTTTGTTTTTTTTCTTTTCTATATACTCCTCCTATTACCCCTGAAGGGATGTGAACTTCTAATATTTATTTGAGTCAAATGGAAAATTGATAAGGTAAATTTGCTAAAAAGTATTATGTAGTACTTCCTGGATTCTCTGCATCAATTGAGGGGGCAGTCATGGATAATCCTAATTAGTAGAGAATCCAAAATTTAAATAATCAAAATGTCATTTTAGTATGGAGTTGATCCTGATGTAAGCACATGGGATTCACAAAATTTCAGATCAAATAATGGAGCTTCCCTGAGGGGGTTGAAATCCTCTTAGGGTAATGGACTTATTCTGACTCTCTGCCTGGCCCCCATGTCTACGCTCTGAATTCAGACCAGTACACATAACCTGACTTTGCAGACAGGATCATTCTTTTTGTTAATCAAATTAAAACACATTAGTAACTTGTTTTTAACTGTGCCATCTGAAGGATAGACGAGTGTCCGTGACAATCAGCCCAGGTCTAGGAATGCGAGATTCTCAGTCCCTGGAATCTGCAGCCCTTCAACTGAGGAGCTGAGGAAATGGCTCTGCAGCTGGTGAAGGTGACATAACCAAGCTGCTTTATAGACCTGAGAGAACTTAAGTGAGGGGAGGATGTGGAAGGGGGGTAGGTTGGAATAAGCAGGCAGCTTGGGATGCTCCTTGGTCCTGGCTCCTTGGCAACGGTTACTTAGCAACCCTCATTCACCTCTCTTGGCTGCCTTCTCCCTCCACCTCCCCACCTCCCCCACCACCACCTCCCACCCCAACCTCAATCCCCGCCACCCTCCCTTAGCTGCTGCAAGGAGCTAGAGAGCTTGGAGTGAATGACAATTTGGAGAAACAGCCGCAGCCTGAAGATCTAAGAGGCTCTAAAGAAGATGGATAAGAAAATCGATGCATAATAAAAACTGCAGGCAAAGCCACCTTGACGGAGGGCGGGTGGCTCTCTCCTCTCGCCCTTGTTAGTCTCTCTCGGCTCAAGGCTTCCATCATCGCCCAGTGTCCTCTGCTTCCTTCTTTTTTCTTCCACCTTTTGCTGTTTAGGGAATGTTGTTTGCCTTTGGGGTGGAAAAAGGAGGAAGAGACCCAGAGGAGAAAACAAAATATATGTGGGGTGTTTGTAGGGGTGCTGAGTAAGGGAGAGAGAGGGATAAGGTAAGGATTGTAAAAGGGAAGCTTTGAATGAAAATGAGTTTAAATTGCACCGCAAAGTAATGCCCTTAGTCAAAAGAAAAATCTTAAGAGTAGAAGTAGAAAGGCCCTATGTGTGAATTGTGAAGTCAACCTCTCTGCAGAATATTAAAGAGAATGCCTAAGCAATCTTTCTGGAAGGGCTGGGTTGGCATATGGCTTGGTTGATTAGATAATGTATGTATAAGTACCTACTACAGCCACATAGTAGGGATATAACAAGTACTATTTTCCTTTCTCTCTTAGAAGCTAAAACTGGAAGAAAAGACATTTTAGAGGTCCACGTTAACCAGAGAATTTGTGGAACAGTTCTGTGACTATGTATGGCTTTTGTTTTTACTATTTTCCTATCCACACTATTGAGTCCTTTCGGATCAAACATCGTCCCATTTTGTTGAAATTAGAACATATGATCAGTTAATCAATCCTTTATTTCTTGGTGTTTACTGAGCCAGAGCTCTGTTCCAGGCAGTGTGAAATAGGTACTAGGAGCATCATGTCCAACTGTGATACATTTAGACCCTTAAAAAGGGTTTAAGTATTCACAGAGTGGGATAGAAATTCAGTAGGAAGTGGGAGGTCTCAAACGAGAACAGATATATGAGAATGCTTTGAAAACTGTAAAATGTCACAATTGTAAGGTCTATTGATGAGATTTATTTCAGGATATGAAGTCCTGCACTTCAGCGGGGAGTAGAAGCGTTTCCTGGGTAGGGGAGAGGAGATGGAACTCATTCAAAGCAGCCAGTCCTTTGGGAGCAGTTCTCTGCCCCAGGGAGCCATGCTGGACTGGGATTACTGGACGAACTGGTGGAGGACCAAGATCGAAGAGGACTGTTCTCTACCTGTCTTGGGCTCATCTAATCTCATTCTTTCTTTGGGGCTTTGCCGGTGGCTTAGCAGTAAAGAATCTGCCTGCCAATGCAGGAGACACAGGAGACGTGGATTCAGTCCATGGATTGGGAAAATACCCTTCAGAAGGGCATGGCAACCCACTTTAGTGTTCTTGCTGGGAAAATCCCATGGACAGAGGAGCTTGGCGAGCTAGGGTCCATGGGGTTGCAAACAGTTGGACACAACTGAGCACGCACGGGTCCAATTTCCCTTTTTGCCTGTTTGCTTTCCCTTTCTCTTTTCTACCCCTCAAATCATTAAAAAAATTCCTTTATTTCAATGGAATTTCATTATTTCAGATGTCTTCTGAATTAAAGGAGAGCTGGTGACTTTTCTGGTCTCACTCTGAATGGGCTTGGAACCTGCTACCCTAGCCTCATCCTGTATCTCTCCCCCACTCTGTTTTTCAAACCATGTCCCCTCCTCTCATTTTGCATGTATCTTGTTCTCTTTTCTCAGAATTGTTTCTGACTTCTGTGGGATATTCTAATTTAATATTTCAGTCTTTAGTCTTCTGATTTTTTTTTAATTTTTGGGGTTCATTTGCCCTTTATTTATTATACAATTATGACTACATTATGAGACTTTAATGTGTTGGAAGCCCACCTGTGCCTTTTCTTTCTGTATAACCAGGCCCAGAAATCTGTGCAGATAGATAGTGAAGAAAAGCTTAATGATCATACTTTCATGACTTGCTGCCTCTTACATCAGTTCTACATCAAGCACTCCCAACTTCGTGATCTTCCACCCCATCACTGCCCTATGTCCTCCTTCCCCAGGTTGCTCACTCCATTTTTTAAACTGCTGTAACTTGGACTCTTTTTATGCTTGATGCTGAACATAAAACTCTCAAAAAATTATTGAAGGGGAGTAGGAACATCGGCTACACAAGTTAGAGTCTGACAGATACGTGCACATGAAACGGTAAACTGGCTACCAGAGACTAAGAGTACATAGTGTAAAAGGGGGCTTGGATTTGAAAATCTGGCTTATCTGGGGAAGGTTTCTCAGAGGAGGAGAATATTGAGCAGGGCTTAGAAGAAAGGAAGGGAAAGACCTAGGTAAAAAAAGAAAAGGACATGCCAGACAGAAATTGGTTTAAGGATTTGGAGGCAGAAAGAACAGAAACTGTTTTCCTTTGCTCAAAGCAATGAGTGAGCACTGTGGAATCGCAGCATGAAACTTAAACTCTAAAGCTTAAACTGAGGAATGATCATCTGAAATTAAGAATGTGAGCTACTACTGGCCCCTGAGAAGAAGAAAAGTCAGGATAATGGTGAAGGTAAAGGTTGTTGAGTTGGGAAGGGCTAGATGGAAGCCAGAGGCTTAGGAATCTTCTGCTGTGACCAGAGACCTGGTCAGTGACCTGGCTGAGGTGTGGGGAGAGGAGGGAGGGGGAGGGGAGGGGCTGAAGATACAGGGAGCACATTGTTTCCCCAGAGCTTGCATCAGACTTCTTTCCCTGAACAAAACACTCTGTTTCAGCTCCCGCTGACTCATCCCTACCTTTCCCCCTTCTCCCCATTAGAGGAGCTCTCACGGTCCTGGTGGAGACCTGCTGCTGCTGCTAGTGGTGACAGTGACGAGAGAGGATGACGCCACTGGGTCAGGACACCTGGGTTTTACCGTTTTGTGTTTCCTTGTCTATTTTTAGACCCTAACATGAAAATAAAGAAAAATTGAAAGAAACTTAATCACTTCCCCTCCTTCCAGGGGCTTCCCTGGTGGCTCAGAGGGTAAAGAATCTGCCTGCAATGCAGGAGATGCGGTGTTCGATCCCTGGGTTGGGAAGGTCCTCTGCAGAAGAGAATGGCTATCCACTCCAGTATTCTTGTCTGGAGAATTCCATAGACAGAGGAGCCTGGCGGGCCACAGTCCATAGCGTCGTGAAGAGTCAGACACGACTGAGCAACTATCACTCACTTACTCACTTCTCCTTCCAGGATGGATGACTTGACTATTTCAGCTGAACAGGGAGGTGCTAGGCTTTCCTGAGCCTTCCTGGCCACTTCATTGCTCAGGCCACTGTCCCAAGCTTTTTACAGTATCTGGGAGATGCTGGGAAAGGTGGAGGTTGATGTTGATGAGAATGGGCTCCTTGAAGGGATGTTGAGGCCCTGAGATGTAATATCCTCAAAGGCTTAAGCATATTCAGAAAAGGTTATGAGATGATGCTGGGTCTAGGAAATGGGACGATGGAGAAAATAAATTCTCTAGACTTGAAGTTCTCAAATAAATTTCCTAGTTTGGGCAATCCTGAGTGAAAGTTGAGTGGGAAACCCCCTAGAGACGAGAGGTTGCAATATGACAAATGTGATAACAAAAAGCTGAGGATTTTAAGAATAAAGACAGCGAGAGAGCCAGCAGTGATTGAGTAGGTTAGTTCTTCTCCCCTGGTTGCATTCCTGTGACCTGGAAATGCTGAAGCTGGAAGGCCCACAAAGAAGGTTATTTTATCCAACCTTCCTTCTTATCAGAACCAAACTGGGATGAAGGAAATGAATATTTATTGAGCATTTATTAGGTGCTAGGCACGGGTGTACTCTTTCCATGTGTTTCTCATGAAGTTAAATCCTTATAAAACCCTCTACACTGTGCTCAGAATGTAAGGTCTCAGCTAATAACTGGTAGAGCTGGAAGGTAAACTCACTTCTTCTGATGGCCAGTGTGGTATCTCCAATCGTATTACAGGCACAACTGTGTGCGTAAGGCACTGTGCTAAATATTTTGGGGGTGATAAAAAGAAAGCCAGAGTCCCTACCTTCCAGATGGTTGGAGTCATTTAGGGAAAGTGCTCAGTTACTCCGTTGTGTCCGACTCTTTGCCACCCTGTGGACTGTAGCCATCAGGCTCCTTTGTCCATGGAATTTTCCAGGCAAGAATACTAGAGTGGGTTGCAACTTCCTACTCCAGGGCATCTTCCTGACCCAGGGATGGAACCCATGTCTTTTGCATCTCCTACATCGGCAGGCAGATTCTTTACCACTAGCACCACCTGGGATGCCTCATTTGGGGAAGTATTAGTATATTTGAGTGTAGTATTGGGAAACTATACACCAAGGCAGTAAGACATGCCCAGTGATACAGACAGCTGAAGCTATTGGAATTCTGAGAATGAAGGGGGAATTGTGCCAGGAAGGCTAGGGAAAGCTTCATGGAAGAGGTAGGATTTTAAGGAAAAATTTAAGACTGGACAAGAAAACATTCTACATGGTTGGAATGCACAATGGCTTGGAAAGAAGTAAAAGACATATTTTAGGGATACTCAATAGAGCTTTCTCTGAGCTTCTTAAGGTCAAGAATGATATATATTCACATTTGCTCTCTCAACATGCCAAAGATGTGGAAGGTAAATGTTAAAGCATATTTGTTGAATAAATGAAAGAGTTACCCATTTATTCGGCACTGAGAGTTCATATGAGGACCTTGAAAGAGATATGAACAGAACTGTAGGTTCTAATGCAGAGGATGAAATGACATAAAAAAACTGTTTAAATGAGATTATTCTTGAGGCAATGGGAAGATAACTTGGAAAAAAGACAGAGGCAGGGATGCTAGTTAGATACTAGTGTAGAAGTTTAGATGAGAGATGCTAAAAGACTAACAATGGCATGGGAATAGACATGAAAGGATGGAGGTATCAACCCTGTGAAAAGCAGAACCTGGTCACTGATGGACTTTGATGGGGATGGGGTGGGGAGTGTAGGTACGATGGAGACGAGGGTACAAGAAATGGGAGTCAAAGATGAAGCTGGAGGTTCTTAGCTTTGGTGATTGTTAGAATACTGGTACCTGTTTAAAGGAAGAGTGGAAGTTAGAAGAGCTGGTTTGGAGGATAATATGAATTACATTTTAGATTAAGTTGCTGTAGAACCCCCACTAGGTAAATTTATCATACGCAGGAAGTAAAGGACTAGGGAGAACGTGGTCAGGTCTGGAAGGATAGACAGAGAGCTCACCTACATAGAAATAATAATCGAAGCTGTGAAAATGGGTGGGATACTCGAGGAAAAAAGGTATCCAGAGGGAAAGCTAGAAAGTTGGAGGTTTCTTTGGGAAAGAGAGAGTACATGATCGGTCCACCTTTTAATGTCTTCTGGTGTTGTTACCAGCTTTTTCTTGTCTAATTCTTGAGAGGTGAGGTTAAGTAACTCTGGAAACAGAAAAGACCCTATGTTCAGCCCTCTTGAGTCTCTTCTCTACTGAGGTCTGGATCTTGACCAGTACAGTAACAGACTGGCTTTCATGGAAATTTTTTAGCTCATCTTGCTGAAACAGATGGAGCCTCTCCTAAAAAGATGTGTCTGTCTCCTCAATTTTCAACTCCCTAAAGAAGCAAATACCCGGCAGTTCTGTTCAGGCTAGCTTAAAGTGCTCACGCTTCGATGCAAACCTGTTTTGCACCGATTTATGAAAGACTAAGAACCTCAGTCTGGGAAGTGGGTGGGTGGGGTGGACAGTGATTTGCTCTTGAGCCCCAGACGCTGACTTTTTCACAACTCCCCACCCTTCTTACTTTTCATCTAGAGATCTCAAAGCTCTAAACAAGCCTTGATCCTCCCTGACCCCCTGAGTCATCTTCGGCTTCCATTTTCCCAGATGGGGGGGTGTGTGCTGTGGGATACCATGTTTGGAGATGATGTTTGGGGTGGGTGGGCAGGAGAGGGGCAGCCTGGGGATCCAGGCACCCCTTCCCCATCACAGGGTGGGATGAGGGGCAGGCATCAAGGTGGATCTACATCGTTTGGTTTCAGTTGTTCTTTTGAGGTTGTTTTATGACTGAAGAGCCTCAGCTAAGGAGTCCAAGCTGGAGAAATTGAAGAACAAACAAAACCATAAAAGATGCCGATAAAATTCCTCCCAGCTCAGAATAGTCTTTGGAGCCTGTCTCGGGAATCTCAGAGTAATCTGGAAAAGGCTAATTAACTCTCACAGCCCCCAGTGGGGACCGAGACTGGACCAACGCAGGACCAAGTTAAGAGAAGGGAGCATCGACAGAGAGTTCCTTTCTCTCCTCTTCTCTCAAGGGGCTCACGGTTCAAACCTCCAATTTAAATGAATTAAGACTGAGTGGGGAAAGGGGAATGGATAATGGGAAAGACTAATATTTTGCAAGACCCCTTTTCATTAGGAGTGCTTGAGATTCTGGGCGGGGAGGGGCGGTGGGTGGGAAGAATAAGTGATGAGGACCCTCATTGGAGAATTGGAGAACATTAAGAATGGAGGGTAACTGGATGGGGATGAGAGGCTCTGGGACTGTGGAAATAGTGGCTGTGTATGGGGGGGTGTGAAGAATGGGGGTGAAGGTGCCTGGACTTGGAGGATGGCAGTATGAGGGTGAGCAGTTGTGAACTGGGGTTTATGAAACAAATGGATCTATATCTGGGGACCAGTTGAAAAGGGGTTCTGGATGGGGGCAACTGTGTGAGAAGAGGGAAAGGGCTCAGAGGGGTGCCGAAAATGGATGGTGGGGGTGAAGAGGAACATCTGGGTGAGAGAAGAGGTGTGATGGTCTAGGAGAGAATCTCAGCTGAGGTGAGTGGTTAGAAAGCCAAGGGTCAGTCTTCCCCCCCTGCCCAAAACAACTATTTTTCTGTTCTTTGTTCCAAATGAATTAGTGTATTGGTCACAAAGAGGAATCTTGTGAGCTGGATATGACTTAGAGGTGGGAGGGAAAGAGTTGATGGGAAAGTGTGTGAGAGGGGGAGCCAGAGAGACTGCTGGTTTCCATGGTGATGGCTGAAATCTTCATTTCTATTCTGATTCCTGCAGCAGGTCAGGAGAAGCTGTAAGGGAGAACTGCTACCTTTTCATCCTCAAAAGAATCAAAATCTGGGATGGGGAGGTGGGTGAGAGTAGAGGTCTTATGAGGGGTAGAGTCTAGTTCCAAGGTTAACTGAATTATCTACTCTGATTTCTCTAGGTACATTCAGGAAGTCTGTGGATGGAAAGATGCAGCAGAAGCCCGTGTCCCTTCTTACCAGTGGTGTGGTCTGGGGTTTCAGTGAATCTTTGGAACAGCGCTATTCTTATCTATATATAGACAGATGGACCTCTCCTCTGAAACCAGAGACTAATTTGGGTATCCACAGTCCAATGATCCTTCCTGAAAATTTCCTTGCAGCAATAGGAACTGGTTTCTCATACACTGTATCTCTCTGGCTCTTCAAGGCACCTCAGCGTAGTCTGTCTGTTGTTGAGCAGAGGACATTGAATCAGGGGAGCAGAAGGGGATAATGGGGAGTGGGTACATAAGGCTAGTGAAGAAGCTGTTGCTTCTATGGCTCTAGTGTCAAAAGTGTGAGGCCTGGATATAGCAAAAATCCTGGCTGTACAATTCTACCCACTTTCCCTCTGAAAGCCAGTGAGCTTGAGTTCCTCTCCAGAAGACACCTAGCATATTGAAGAGTCTACCCTGCTTCCTGTCCCAGAGTCCCTTGACGTTTGCCCCAGTCCTCCCTCTTTTGTAATCAGTTCTTGAGTTGAAGTGGGCGCCCAGATGCCCAGCAACATGAGATCATGTCTTAGGCATAGTAGCTTCTATGTGCTCCCCGAATTCCTTCCACCTGCCTGACTTGTCTAGTGACTCCTCAGTAAAGCAGTTGCCAAAGCTGGCTTCTCCATCCTTGCTGATTTGCTGTGGGATGTTTGCTGAAAAAATATCTGTCTCCTACTTGTCTGTCTTACACTCCCTTCTTCTTAGCAGCCTTCTTCTTAGCCGTCCTCTTCTTAGCACCTAACATAGTCCCTGACTTACATGATCCCCAAGGAGGTACCTCTAAAAGGAGGCACCAACTGTGCTTCTTGCATAGAAATTTCCCCATAACCTTCTTTTTCCCTGTGACCCTGCTCCCATCTTGTACCACTGGTGTCCTGGGGGCCCCTAGTTCCCCAAGTTCTCTTGCTCCTGTGCCCCCTAAGCCTGTTTCTCCTGGGTATATGGGAGCTCCTGGGCTCCCCCAACCCTTCCCCCTCTTGTCTCCTTCCTGAGCTTCCTCTCAGCCTCTCCTAATCTCCCTACAATGCCCCTCAGCCCTGCCTACCTTCATTTCTCCTCTCTCTCTACCCCTTCTTACCGAGGACCTGGTAAGTGCCAGCCAGCTGAGGACCTGGTCGGTTCTGAGGGACACACAGGCTCTGAGCAGTTTGAGGAAGCACGGAGTACCTGAGCCATTTTGATAGAAGGCAACAAGTGAAGGCCCCTGGCCATCTTTTCCCAAAGTCCTCTTTCAGCTCTGACAAGTTGGATGGACTCTTATCCCTTAGTATTGCTTTCTAACATTTCAGAATTTCTACAGATGGTTAATTCTTCTTGAAACCTGACTTTAGTTACCTAACTCCTGTAGTCAAGATCATTCCCTGGGTTTCAGTATTCAATAAACAAATAAGTATTTTAAAATGAACCTCATAACCATAATAATACCTACTTTCCCATATCTTGGGATGTTTGTGAAGACTGGTTGAAATGATGGGTATAATAGTTCCCTAAAAACTTTGTGAAGGTTAGATCATGACTCCCTCTTAACTTCTCAGTGGAAATGCAGAGGAGCCTTTTTCGCCTATGAATAGTATAGCTAAAAAGAGAATATTAAATAATTATGAATTACATCACCCCTTAGTCTTTTCCCTCTGTATTCATTTGTAGACAGCAGTTCTTTGATCTTTGTTGCCAATGAGACACATATCCCTTTAAAAGTTTTTCTTGAAGAAAACAAATACTTGTCCTTGAAGTTAAAGGGACTGAGGACAGACTTCAGAACGGAGTCCTTAACCACTTAGGCATGAGAACATAAGTAAAAGGAGAGATCCAACAACTGTCTCCCCCCTCCCCACCTCTATCATGAGGTAGTTCCTTGGCGTTATCATGGGAGACAGGGAGATTTCTCTGATGACCCGGGAGGAGCCCGGAATTACATGGGAGAGCAGTAGTGATGCTTTTATCCCAGATGATGGAGTTCCAAAGAGAAATTAAGAGTCTGACTAGGCTGCCCTGAGTCAGAAAATATCATCGAGCTCTGTTCGTATTAATGACTTAAGAGCAGCCGCTGGATTCACCCCATTACCTACAGAGGGTGGAGGCAGAAAGCTGGGGCAGAAACTGCTCAGGGGCAGAGAACGTGCCTGGAATCCAGGATCTTCCCAGCTCCCTGGAACCCTGGCTGTCCGAGCTCACCCTAATGGATGGGTTGTGATGGGGTATCGCTCTGGAGTCTCTCCACTGGATGGATCAACATAATGGGTTTCAGGGGAGCTGCTTCACTTTTCTGAGGTTTCCTTTCTCCTCTACCTGCCTCCCCTCTGACCCGAGGAAACATGTTTGCTTTCCCCAGACTCCCTCCTCAACCCCATAATCCTGTCAGGGATTTCTTCTAGTTGTCTGGCTTGAGGCTCATCCTTGATTTTCAGGCAAGCCAACTTCACAGCCCGCGCCTGGTAGAAACGTTGACACAGAGTGCTGGCATTCTGTCGTGTGCACCCCCTTCTGTAGCCCAAGGATGTCCACGCCTATGACTGTAGACAGACCTGTCTCTTTGCTCCTCTGGCCTCTTAGGGTGGCCACTATTTTCTTCTTGGGAAGGTTTCCAATTTGGATGCTTGGTAGGTTCTTTTCACAGTTTGTTTTCATTCTCCACCAGTTCAGCTCATCCCTTTCCTCCTGAATTCCCTTGCAGAGACAGGAAACAGCTGCATATTCCCAAGGACTCTGAGCCTGGGCATTTTAAGAGCTGGCCTTTCCTCATTGTTGGCTTGCTTTCTCACTTGCAGGCTGCTGAGCAAGAAGATCCGTGCACTGCCCATGCAGCAGCTCCTAGTGACTCAAGATGAGCAGGTCGAGCTCAAAGACTCAACAGAAACCCATTCGTAATGTGGTTGTTTTTCTTTCAAATCCTTAAGAACATAAGCATCGCACATTATGGTAGGAGAATGAAGTGGAAGCGGGGTGGGGCTTGGGGTTGAAAGAGTTCCAGATTTTAGTTTACTTCAGGAGGCCCATTTTCCAGCATCTCTTCAGTCTGGGGTGGGCTTGAATCTTAGTCCTATTTAAATTTTAAATTTTTTAGTCATTTTTACATAGTAGTGCCATCTTTTTATGACCTCAGCCTCCACTATGACGTTTTTTGTGGTAAAATAGATATAACATGAAATTGTCCATTTAAGCCATTTTTATGTGTGTGGTCTTCAGTGGCATCAAGTTCCTTCACGTTGTTGAGCATCCATCGCCACCGTCCAGCTCCAGAACTTTTTCATCTTTTCAAATTGAAACTCAGTGCCCATGAAACACTAACTCCCCACCCTCTGCCCCTAGCCCCAGGCATGCCTCCACTACCATTTGACTTAGCTTCTTATAGCACCATTCTGACCACAGAGGCTTGCTTTCTTCTGTTAAATTTCAGGTCCTAGGGCTGAATTTCTAGACCCATCTCCACTGCCCCCATGGACTGCCTCCAATGAGCTCCTAGCATTGCTTGGCTCAGAGTCCTGCTCTGAGAGGCAATCCTGGCCGCATGCTCCTGTTCCAGGGTCCTTCTTTCCCACCTGATCCTGTGCACGTGTTGCCCCTCCCCCTTGCCCTGACTTTCCTCTTCTGTTCCACACTTCTGCTTCAACATCCTCCCTGATGTCCTACGATGCCCCGGCCTTAATCACGTGACCTATCCCTCCCGCACTCTGTGGCTTTCTGCCTGGCGGCTCTTACCCCGTTCTCGCCTTCTTTGTTTCTTAGTTTCCTCTCAGACTGGAGGCAACCTCAAGGCAAGAGCCTCTCACAGAAATCTCCCCTGGGTTCACCTTTTCCATCCTAGATCCTCCACACTCACAGGGTGGCCTGGGCTCCAGAAGTATTGGCCTCACTTCAGAGCTTGTTAGAAATGCAGAATCTCAGGCTCCACCCCAGACCTGTGGAGTCAGAATCTGCATTTGGACAGGATCCCCCATGCTCATTGGAAAAGACCCTGATGCTGGGAAAGATCAAAGGCAAGAGGAGAAGGGGGTGACAGAGGATGAGATGGTTGGATGGCATCACCGACTCAATGGACGTGAGTTTGAGGAAATTCTGGGAGATAATGAAGGACAGGGAAACCTGGCGTGCTGCAGTCCATGGGGTCACAAAGAGTCGGACAGGACTGTGACTGAACAACAACCCCATGCATAACAAAGTGAGAGAAGCTCCGCTGAAGGACGGATGGTACATAATTATCTTGTAGATGTGCCTGAGTAAAAGCTACTAAAGTAGCACTCCAGACTAGATTCAAACTGTGGATATTTTTGAAGAGGGGGAAAAGGATATTTCTGTCCTTTGAATTGATGAAACCCCATCAGAATTGCCTAGAAAGCTGGGAACTGACTCTGCGACGCTGGGAGGGCACAGGAGACAGTGTTCTTGAGGGGAAGGCTTGGGACCCTCCCAGGCGTCTGTCTCCAAGTTGCATAGGACAGAGTTCAAGCTCCCTAAAATTCTCTTGGAGATTGACTGATGGTGTTCACCTCAGAATGAGACCTTGTCCCCAGCCGACATTTGTCCCTAAGGTCCTAGGGAAAGGCAGAGCTCACAGATCTCAAAATAACCTCCTGGTTTCTGTCTCCGCCACCGGTGCTGATTCATATTTTGTAGGAGGGTTGACTGTAGCTGGGAATGGCTGAGGAGCTGGTGTAATTCCCTCCTTCCTCCTCACCCCACAGAGAGGGAGTGTGGAGAAGCACAGAGAGTGAAGACAGGGTGTGGGAGTCAAACCTGTTCTTCACATAGCAATCTCCTCGTCTCACTCTTCACTCCAACTCCAAGAAGTTGAATCCACAGCTGGGAAAACTAGGAACCGGTCTCTCAGTCTGCTTGGCTCACAGCCAGCTTCCCTCTTTTTTGTTCTCTCTCCCGTCGGGAATCAGGGAGAGTAGGTAACATGCTCCCTTGCTCTCCCAGATTTGGGTGTAGAACTGTGATGTCCAGAAGCACACTTGGAGGTAGGAGCATGAAATTCTTTAGACCAGTGCTGGGTGCTTCTTGGTCATCTCCAGAAGAGGATGCCAGGAACTACTGGCCTTGCCTCTTTTTAGATCTTGAATGGGATTATAGAGCAACTAGAGAGCAAAGTGCATGCAAGCTCAGTTGCTCCACTGTGTCCAACTCTTTTCGACCCCCCAAACTGTAGCCCACCAGGAGCCTCTGTCCATGGGATTCTCCAGGCAAGAATACTGGAGTGGGTTGCTGTTTCCTCCTCCAGGGCATCTCACTGACCCAGGGATAGAATCCACGTTTCCTTCCTTGGCAGACAGATCTTTACCACTGAGCTACCTTGGAATCCCAGAGAGCAAAGAAGTTTGGGGTAAACTGGGGAAGAAGAGGTGACCTGCTGAGTGGGAAAATAATATAAACGAGAGGTTTCCCCCAGAGTCATGGAAGGAGATTACTCTGCATCTTTCCCATGTTTTTCTGGGCTCCTGAGTCTCTAAATTTTGCTCTATTGGTGGAGAAATGTGTTTCTCGGTTTTTTCTTAGTGGTCATTTTGAGAACAGAGACCTCCAGACCACAGCCTGAGCAAAAGGCCTCATGTGTGTCTCTTGTCATCTCCAAGCATTTATCCCATTGATGGAGGAATGGGTAAAGAATATGTGGTATATATACACACAATGGACTATTACTCGGCCATGTAAAAGAAACAAATAATGCCATTTGTAGCAACATGGATGGACCTAGAGATTGTCATGCTGATGAAAGAAATCAGACAGAGAGAGACAAATATCATATGATAATTACATATATGTGGAATCTAAAAAAATGCTACAAATGAACTTATTTACAAAATAGAAATAGAGTCACAGATGTAGAAAACAAATTTATGGTTACCAGAGGGGAAAGTGTGGTATTGGGAGGGATAAATTGGGAGACTGGATTGACATATACACATTACTGTATCATATGTAAAATAAATAACTGACAAGGACCCACTCTATAGCACAGGGAACTCTTCTCGATACTTTGTAATGACCTATATGGGAAAAGAGTCTAAAAAAGAGTGGATAAATGTATAACTGATACACTTTGCTGAATAGCAGTAACTAGCACAATATTATCAATCAACTATAATCTAATAAAATTTTTTTAAACAAAGCATTTCTTAGGCTTCCCTGGTGGCTCAATGGTAAGAGTCCTGTCAACACAGAGGATTCAGATTCGTTCCTTGGTCCAGGAAGATCCCACATGCTGCGGAGCAACTGAGCCCCTGTACCACAACTACTGAGCCTGTGCTCTCGAGGCCGGGAGTTGCAACTGCTGAAGCCCAAGTGCCCTAGAGCCCGTGCTTTGAAACAAGAGAAACCACTGCAATGAGAAGCCTGCACATTGCAACTAGAGAGTAGCCCCTGACCCCTCCAACTAGAGAAAAGCCAGCAAAGCAAGGAATACCCAGCACAGCCAAAAGTAAGTAAATAAATTTAAAAATTTTTAAAAGCATGTCTCTTTTGGAGCAGTGCCTTTGATTTCACCACGTGTAATAATCTAATCCTTGAGTGTTATGCATGCCTGGAAGTGGTAGGCTGAGGCACTGGGGACTGATAGTCAGGACCATGAGGCTGGGTGCACCCCAGGCCTTTCAGAACATTGATAGTGCCTATAGATAGTAGATTTCCAGCATTTCGTTACTCAGAATAAATAATAACACTCCTTGTTTCTCTCTTCCCTGTGGGGTGGCATGGGGCTGGTCATTTCATCTATTACCAGTGTGTGTGCTAAGTCACTTCAGTTGTGTCCGACTCTTTGCGATGCTCTGGACCGTAGCCATTCCATGGGATTCTCCAGGCAAGAATACTGGAGTGGGTTGCTGTGCCTTCCTCCAGTGTATCTTCCCAAACCAGGGATCAAACCTGGGTCTCCTACATCTACCCGCACTGGTAGGTGGGTTCTTTACCACTAGCACCACCTGGGAAGCCCAGTGTATCTCCCTCTTATATTTTACACCAGCTCTGGGAGCTCAGAACAACTGCTCCGTTCCAACAATGGGTTCAATATGTCCGTTTCCTAAACACACTCATTTTCACCATCAAACTGAAGTTTCCCTGCCCACATGGGATGACACCTCCTTTCTCTGGATCTCACTTCATACCAGTGTCAGTATATAGATTGGCTGATGAAGAGGAAATTTAAGGAGATTCCCCCCCACCTTTCCACTTCAATGAGTGTCTAAGATTTTGATTTATGAGAGAAGTAACAGGCCTTTTTTTTTTTTTTTTTAAGGAACCCCTCAACTTCTAGGTCAGGTTATGTTGATTCATTTGAGCAAAACTTCTGATGCGGCTATAGCTTTGAGTCTGTATTCTGTCTCAGCCTTCTTTCTGGAGAGGATTCAATGTTTTGAGCACAGGAAGTGGGGGATATTAGCGGTGACTGGGATGTGGAGAAAATGTGAAATTTTAGCCAGGAGAAGCTATCTCAGAAATCTGTAATGAGCGTGTGTGTTATTTCTTTTCCAACAGGCTGCATAATTTTTATGACCAATTATTCCATTTGTAATGACGCTGAGATAACAGAGATCCCATCTCATGCTCTGTGGCACACGCCAGGCGCTCGTGGGAGCTAGAAGATGCCATCGCTTATCCGAGAATTGGATGGCAAAGTCTGGCGACTGAGATTCAGTTCTAGCAGGGGAGAACAGGAGTGCTGAGGAAAACTTTGTGAACATGAAGGGTGTCAGGTACAGGACGGGGGACATGGAGAGGACCGTAGTTTTACAACAAAAGAGATTTATTGGGTATAGATAAAAAAAAAACCAAAACTTGTCTTCCAGCCTGAGAATTTTGTGATCCAGCACAGTTTCTGATGATGTTATATTTACACATAACAAATGAACAGATGTCTGGCTGTGGAGACCGTGCCATCCCAAGCCAGAAGGAGCCAGTTTTGTTTTTTGTTTTTTCCCCACAAAGAATTTCAGGGCTCAATTAGAGAGCAGGTTTAGGAAAGACTAGGCCCAACCTAAGGGGAGGATGCTCTTCTTGGGGCTAGTGGTTCTCCACTGAGTCTGGACAGAGCTGAGGATCTCCTTGACAGATCTGGTAATTGGTCCATTGGGCCTGAAGGCAGGCAAGTTAAGTACATCAAGTTGCTCCCACTGATTGGTCTGGAACATTTACCTGCTCTTGTCTCTATGGTTTTCTCCAGGGCATCTACTTACCCTCTTATCATTTTCTGTTTGTTTTTTCTTGCCCATTAATTATTAAGGTCGGATACCTGAAGTCAGTAGTTCTGGGTTTGAATCCTGGCTCTGCTGCTTAGCAGTCTTTGCTCTTGTTTTCCCATCTGTAAAACGGGGATAATAAGACCTACTTTTCAGACTTGTAAGGATTAAATAAAAGAATGTTAAGCAAGTGTTTCACAAAAAGTTAGTGAACAGTCTTCTTTAGAATTCCCTGTCTGATCCCTGGTCACTTTTTGGTGGAAAGAATCAGGGAGAGTGATATCCAAGTAGACAGACACAAGAGGTTGATGTAAGAAGAAAGGAGGGTTAACAAAAGCCAGAGATACCATGGAGACAAAGACACGAAAACAGTTGTAAGTTAGAGGACCAGATAGCAAAAACCAGGCAGAAGCAGAGACAAAGTGAAAGACATAAAGATGGGCAAGGGAGAGGGGAACAGTGAAAGGTAAGTGAAAGAAGAAGAGAGATGAAGTCAGATGGAAAGGACAGGAAAGTAGTGAAAGTGAAGTTGCTCAGTCGTGTCCGACTCTTTTCGACCCTGTGGACTGTAGCCCATCCACAGGATTCTCCAGGCAAGAATACTGGAGTGGGTTGCCATTTCCTTCTCCAAGAGATCCTCCCAACCCAGGGATCGAACCCGGGCCTCCCGCATTGGAGGCAGATGCTTTAACCTGTGAGCCACCAGGGAAGCCATCAGGGAAAGGACAGGACACAAGTGCAAAGGCTGTCGGGGGAGAGAGGTGGAGAGTTTGCTTGTGGAAGTTGGTGCAAAGTCCCTGGGGCCAGAAATTTCCTGCTTTCTTCCTGCTTCTGGCTACTGTGGGACTTGAATTCCATGTCCTGGTCCCACCTCTCATTCCTCCTTGCAGTCTGGTCATCCCAGTAGCAACCCAATCATCCCAGATCTGCTTGTATGCTGAAGCTGGAGCAGCCTTGCCCACGACTCCTCTCTCTACTTACCTCATCCAGTACCATCTTAGTTACCCAAGTCCATAGGGATTTTTCATTTCAAACAAAACTGTTTGCTGTGCAAAAGCGTTATGGTGTCAGCCAGTCCGTGCAATAACCAGGTGTAGTTTTACAGTCTCTCCCCCCCGACTGTAATAGCACTTTCATATATCTCTGGCTGCGACAGGCAATTTTCTTTCAAAGATTGTTTTTTCTGGAGCCTGTGATTTCTGCTCTCGCCTCCAACCTCTGGGATATTAAAACAGGGTCAGTGGCTCTTGGCAGGCTGACCGATTTGTGGTCATTCCCCAGCTCCTCTGTTTCACCCTCCCTCTGTTGCTCTGTTTCCAATCTTGGCATCTGTCTGCCGCTGCACCCCATCCAGTTAGAGATGCTAGGGGAAGTGGCTTCTGTGGTCTTCCATACTGAGAAGTTTTATCAGGTGCGTCACCTTAAGAGTTGAGGTTGAGTGGGATGGGGGTGAGGATCCAGGAGACGGTTCACCTTCTAAGTCTGACCCTATTCTCCATGCTCCCCACCCCACCCTCATGTTGTTCAGGTATGGAGCTGTCTGTTTCTTTCCACAAAAGTATTGTAGCTTATCTTCTAGGATGGAAAACTTAAAAAAAAAAAATTGGTGAATAGAATTAAGGCTTAACATTAGGGAATTTTTCTCTGCTAGAATCTAGGGGTAGGAAAATAGTGGAATCTCTTTTTCTGTAAAATTTGGAGACTAGTAGGAATTCCCACTAAGGGCTGGGTTAGGGAGACCTAGCATATACAGAAGGGATATGGAAACCTTTTTATCCTGGCTTCCCTGAAAACAGACTCTGTGATTCTGCCCTTGCTGCCAAAGCAAGGCAGCAATTTCTATTTCATTGTTTGCTCATATGGTACTTTCAAACCAGCAAAATCCCTTCCCTATCTCACCATTTTCATGGAAGAAGGAACCCTATATATATGCCTTTGAGATGGCTCATTTTAGGATGTCTCTGTTCCCTTCTTTGGCCCATGACAAAATCCTCCCTGAAGTCTAACTCCTATTCCTCCTGCTTTGCTCACAGATCGAATCCTCTTGAAAAACAACATGACACAACAAGCTCCCCCTCCTCACTCATACCATCCTTTGTTTTTATTAAATAAAAGTAAGTGGAGCTATAAGATGTGACTGGCTGGGATCCCGGCTTCATAAAACAAAACTAACACCCTCTTTATCAAGGAGCTGAGGCATCCAGAGAAGATTTCTTAGGCCATTTTGCTGTCACGTAAATGGGAATCAATATTCAATAAGCCTTTGATGCACTACACTAGTGGTTCACTTAATACTGGCTTCCAGTACAGTAAGTGGCGTTGATATAGGAAGGGCTGGTTTGTAAAATAACACTGCAGCCCTCACCTTCTGGATATTGAATCTGCTTCCCTGAGGAGAGAAGAGTCAAGGCTTTGAGTGAGCAGGAGCGTCCTTTAACCAGTCTTGTGGCCTCAGGACAGACTGTCTTATAATCTAGCTTGAAAAAGAGGACGGATTCTATGCTTTTAAAGCTAACCAGTCTGAGAGATCCTAGAGCTTAATAGATCCACATTTCTATTAGGAAGTCTTCCACGGTGCCTGGCCTGATTGCCTTTCCTCCTTTCAATAAATTAGTCAAATTGAAAACCGATTGAAGGATAGAATTGATTCCACCGCTAACGTATGAGAGTAGACCTTCCAGTGCCCTCCGAGCCTGCAGCGATTAGTAATAATATCTCGTTTC
Source organism: Cervus elaphus (assembly GCF_910594005.1). Taxonomy (NCBI): domain Eukaryota; kingdom Metazoa; phylum Chordata; class Mammalia; order Artiodactyla; family Cervidae; genus Cervus; species Cervus elaphus. The sequence goes on along the minus strand of NC_057817.1, from coordinate 26,154,519 downwards.
CCTCAGCCCCAGTGTTTGCTGTTGGGACGGATTGCTGACCAGCTGGCCCCCTGGTGGATGCACGGTAGTTTTGGATTTCTCTGTATACAGTGACTATGAGGATTCAGTAGGCAATAGTTTTTAATATGAACAATTATTAGTTTTCATTTTAGGACATCTTTGTGACCCTGGGCTTGCTCCCCCTCCACCCCCAGCTCTAAGCAAGCATGTGCTAGGGAAAAGCGATCTAATGGCAGTTTAAATAACACAGATAAACATGTGCTGTGCAAAAACACTAAATAAAATATTTCAGAGCCACATGGATTTTGGAAAATTTATTAAACATTTTTGGATTGTCTGGGTTATTGTTCTCCATTCCCAGTGTTCACAGGGTGTAGGACCTCACTATTTGGGGTGAACATGGAAACTTACGGAGAGATTTATAGTCTTGGCTGCTCCTTAGCTTATTTAGGGGCTTTGACAGTTTAGAGGAAGCTGGGGCTCAGTGGTAAAAGAATCTGCCTGCCAATGCAGGAGAAGCTGGTTCAATCTCTGGGTCGGGAAGATCCCCTGGATGAGGAAATGACCACCCATTTCAGTATTCTTGTCTGGAGAATCCCTTGGACAGAGGAGCCTGGTGGACCTCAGGTCATGGGGTCGCAAATAGTCAGACATGACAGCAATTGAGCAAGCGTGCGCAGGGTAGAAGATGTTTCCATTCACTACTGTTTGGGAACACACTGAAGGAGGGCAGACCTGCTCTCCATGATGACCCTGTAATTGTCCCTACAGAAGGGATGTCCTGGCTTGTCTCCTAGGGCCATTTTAGACCAGACTGCTAGGAAGTTTCCATCCCGTTGCAGGTAGCTCTGGTGAGTCTAAAGCAGAAGGCTGGCGTTTGGCTTTTCTGCTTGGGCACGAATAGCAGGAGAGGGCTGTTCTGTGGTGTTTGTTTTCACGGGGCGAGTGCTCCAAGGTTATTGAGTAATGGGTGCGGGTTTTGAAGGAGAGAAATAAACTCGGGCAGATTTCCTGTTGTCAGGTTCCCTACTTGGTGCAGCCTGGGATTCTTGGGAAGAGACCAGCAAATGAAACCCAGGACTGCTGATTTTACAAGGGGCTTAGGGGTTTGATACCCTGGCTTGGGGCTTGTAGAACCAGTTTCTGGGGTAGCAAAATGAAGAAGGGTAATTCTATTCTCCTTTTCTGAGTAAGAAAAGATCTTTCAAAGTTGGAGGTGCTGAGGTTAACCTGAGCCCAGGACTTCCTGAGAGCAAGGAAACTGACAGAGTCCCTTCTGTCCTCCTCCCAGGCCTTGTTTTCTGCCGCCCTGTGTGGGGTGCGAAGGCTGAGTGTGGTTCTGATGTCTCTCACCTCATCAATTTTCACTGCTGACTGGATGGGATGCCCTGTTTCCCTCTCCTTTTCATGTATATCCCTCTTGAAGCTGCACATTAAAAAAAAAAAAAGTCAGGAAGCACTTTTCTTTAGTTAGAAGTGCTGTCTTTGGTTAGACAAGAGCAGTTTTCCCTGCTAAACCTCCTAACAAGCTCCCTTGTACTATTGAAGTCTGCACAGAGGATGAGGCCAGACCAAGAAGATGGGATATGGAACAGAGATTCCAGGGAATGCTGAGCACTCAGATGACTTTCCTAGGGAAAGCCATCACGGGCAAGACTTACAGCTTTCACCCATCTCTGAGATGGTTGGACTTCTCCCAGCAAAGGGATACATGACCAGCTGTTGTCTTGAAGAGTCCTTCAGTGCCAGGTGCTAGCCTTTTCTTTTGTTGCCTGCTTTTTACTGGGGATGGACCAGTTATCATGCAGCAGCAGCATCTCAACAGAGGGTATTATCAGTGACCAAGCCACCCCTCTTTGCCCCTGGTGAAACTCCCAATCTTTTGGTACCTCTGGCAGTCCATTCTTGCCACAACTTGAGTTCTGGCATCAGTGCTCCCCCACGCAACAGCTGATGACATCTCTTGGCCTCCCCCATCCATTCAGCAATGCCTCTCCCCCCAACCCGCCTCCTCTGCCTGCTGTCCCAGCCTGTAACCCTGATCTCATTTCCTCCTACCTCTCACACCATTCTAAGACCTCTTGCCTCAACCTGCGCCTGGGATCCTTTCCTGGAGCCCCTCTCATTCCATGAACAGACCTCTCCTCTCTGAACTGGGGTCTGCCATGAACATCTGTACCTTCCCCAAGACTTTCAGGAGGCAAAGGACTCCCCAAAGAAGAGGGTGGTTCTGATCCCTGAGGTTACCCCTAGCTCCTTAGTGGGGCGGATTTCATGCCTGGGTTGTGTGTTGTTTGTCTGTCTCAGACTTTGCAGCCCCCGAGGCAATGGCTCTGTCTTTGCAGGCTCGGGAAAGCCTTGGCAGCCAACAAATAATAAATAATACCCTAGTAACAGCACCTGCAACTTGCTAATGAGAGTCTTTCCCCTGCCTTCCTCACCTCTTGGAGGTTGGGAGTGGGAACCCCTGATTTCTGGGCAAATGGATGCTTTCTCCTTTTTCTTGCTTGGGAGAGTTAAGGTTGGAGGGTAGGGGTAGGTCCTTTTTTAGGAGCAAAAGAATACAAAAATGACCTTGAGGCGTATACTAAATAAAAATGGAGGATGCATGTGTACGTGCTAAGTCACTTCAGTCGCGTTGGACTCTGTGCGACCCTATGGACTGTAGCCTGCCAGGTTTTTCTGTCCATAGGATTCTCCAGGCAAGAACACTGAAGGGGGTTCCTATGCCCTCCTCCAGGGGATCTTCCCAACCTAGGGATCAAACCCCTGTTGCTTAGTCTCCTGAATTGGCAGATGGGTTCTTTACCACTAACACCACTTGGGAAGCCACCAAACAGAGGATACTTCTGATATTTCTCCTGACTGTAGAGTTGTGGAGTGATGGAAACCTTTAGGAACGGGTCTGGGGCTGTTAAACAACAGGTCTGGGGCTCTTTGGACTTCTTGGAGTCTCCTGGGCTTTGGTTTCCAGAGGCAAGCTGGAACTATTAGTTGACTCTTGCTCCTCCCTCAATGTTTTCCTAAGTCATTGGTTCTCCAAGTTTGATACTCAGGAAATGATCTTCCTCCCAGCCCACAGTTTAGGCCACTAAGTATGTCTATTCTCATCTTCTAGTTTTGGAGTATGAAGGTGCACTAAAGGTAGTTTTCTATTTTTATTGGAATATAATTGCTTTACAATGTAGTGTTAGTTTTTGCTGTAGAATAAAGGCCGTTTTCTTTAAGGCACCTATACCTGAAATTCCAACAGTTGCTACTAGATGAATCAGTAGTGATTTGGCTTTGGGTCATCTAAAAAGAGCAAGACAGGCTTGCAATCTTGCCCATTTATGCATTTTCAAATTATTACCAAAGATGCCATTATTCTAAAGCTTATTTTTAGATTAGATATGACTCTATTCAAAACCACATATGCCATCAGATAAAAGGCCTTTCAACTTTTGTTGTGGTAGTTGTAATAGAAAAAGGGAGTGAGTGAAGGATATGATTTTCTGAGATTGTCTGTCTAATGATCCATCCAAATGGTCCATGGGATTGGTTTGTGGGCTATTTTTCTAAAGGCAGGCTTTGTGGTCTGTGTCAGAAAGAGCCATTCAAAATGATTTTGGATTCACTTCAGTATACTGATCTCTGTGGACTAGGGAGGCAGGTGGGGATGTTTTCATTTACCTGATCCGTGTAACTCCTGGCATGGTCTGATGGAGGCTCTCAAGTGAGACAGGATAGCAGAAGAGGTGGTAAACAGAACTCACATTCTGACCTACACATAATAAGTATAGAGTTCAGTGGATGACAACTCCTCCTTCTCACTCTGAATTCAGTCTTTGTACAGAGGTCACTTCTGTAGAAAAATAGATTTTGCCTCTTTTGATATCAGGGCAATGAAGACTAACCTATCTCTGCTTTGCTACCCAGGGTCATGCCCAGAACCAGCCTCTTGATTCAGGGGCTGTTTCCATGAAGAGAAAAGGTGTCTCTCGTTTCTGCTTTTCTCTTTCAAAACTCCCCTTGCCCATTCCCACTTCCCTGTGACTCCCACCAGTTCTTGGGGTGTAAACAGTCCTGTCTGGTATTTGGGGTAGTCGAGCTCTGTGCTGGATTCATTCTACATGACCTGGCTTGTAGAGGGCTGGGGGAGGAGCTAGTCTCCTTTTCATTCCTCTGGAGTCGAGACTCAGACCTGGGCCAAGGAGAATCATTTTCCCACGTGTAGGAAGGTGGTGGGCCCCCTCCTCTGCATCATTGGCATCCCAGGTTCTCTGAGTCACCCCCTGACCCTGGCCGTCTGTAGCAAGGCTCAGACCCGTCAGGCCAACCTCATCCAAGAGGGCTTAATGAGCACCTGGCGGCTAGGAGCTTTGAGATCTTTCAGATGAAAAGGGCTGCATGTGGTTCGGGGGTTATTATTGTCAGGGTGGCGGCGGCAGCAATTACTCCGGATGATCAGGGTACCCAGCTCCCTCTGTCCCTCCAGGGAGTGCCAGGCCCTCGGAGGAATGGCAAGCTGCCTTGCTTTATCTGCCTTGGATTCTGATGGGTATCAGCAAGGTTCCTTTTTACCGTCTGCCATCTTCCCTCTGGAGCTGGGCAGGTAGCCTTGCACGAGCTCAGTAAACTAGGAAATGCTCCTTCTCTAGGGGGTGCAGCCGCTCTGAGGTGCATGGAGAGACAGAAACCAGACTCGTTTCTAGCTCCTGTGTCTCAAGAGGATCTGGATGTGGAGGAGCACTCAGACTTTAGGGATGGAGGCTAACCACCTGGTCTGACCTTCATCTCTAAGACTGAAATGGGGAGGCGAGTGGTTGGTCCAAGAGAGCTTGGACGACCAACTCTGTGTGTAGGCAGGAGAAGAAAAGGAAATGGGTTCTGTTTACGGCTGCCCAGGAGTGATGTTAGGTTTATAGGAGAAAGAGGAAAGATGTCACACCAGGGAAGTGGCAGAGGCACCTTCTGTGATGGATTTTAAATGAAGAGAATTTTCATCTCTGACTTAAGTGGTTGAGATGGAGGAGCATTCCAGAGACAGAAGGATACTGAGGACAACCTTAAGGAATATGTGCTCTTAGTCAATAAATACACAGCTCTACTTTTCTGCCTGTGAGGGGTAGGGTTGATGTTCCGGGCTTTGGTCAGTAAAAATGTTGGATGATGGCAGAGTGTTTTTGGGGGTAACTCCAATGGAGTTTCATTGGAAAAGATCCTGATACTGGGAAAGATTGAAGGCAGGAGGAGAAGGGGAAGACAGAGGATGAGATGGTTGGATGGCATCACTGACTCAATGGACATGAGTTTGAGCAAGCTCTGGGAGTTGGTGATGAACAGGGAAACCTGGCATGCTGCAGTCCATGGGGTCACAAAGAGTTGGACATGGCTGAGCAACTGAACTGAGCTGAACAAATGGAGTTGCTGCTCAATTGCATCCACCTGGAAGGGGTGGGTGGGTGGGAAAGGGAGCACCACTGTCAGAGGGAGCCAGTCCTTATTTCTCATCTTGCCCTAGGCATCTGCACCTTTACTCCTAAGACAAAGAGTATTTCTTTACCATTTTCACAAACCAAACCATCTTCCTTAGGAACAAAGAAGAGTCACAGGTTTTGCTTGAAAAGTCATTCTGTCCCATCTACCCAGGAAGTTATCTTTACCATTTGAAATATTTTCGGACTCAGGCAGGAGGATGGTTTTTCATGTTTAAAAGCCTGAAATGAAGATTTCACACCCTCTACCATCTTAAAAGTCCTACTTTTACCACAGATTGACCTCTTTCCCTTGCTTTTAAAGCCACAAATTGTGAAGAGTGCTGTCTTCTTCACTCACTTCTACACTGGATCAGTTACTGCCTCCTAGTGATAGACCCCTGGAGTTTGGCCTATATTTCCACATTGTTTGCTGCCAAAAGGGACTATTGTTTGAATAATATATTTTACCCACTCTGAACCAAGCGATAGTCATTACAGACTCTAGAAAAGTGTTTTTTAAAAGTCACAAGAGAGACTTCCCTGGTAGCTCAGGCTGTAAATCTTTCCATCTACAGTGCGCGAGATCTCGGTTCGATCCCTGGCTCAGTAAGATCTCCTGGAGAAGGGAATGGTATTCTTGGGGGAAAAAAAAAAAGTCACAAGATTTTGAAAAATGTTTATCACTAAGAAAGTTGTGATTAATATGTAGAAGAGAAAGATCAAGGCTGAAGAGTGATGATAGAAGAAGCAGACAGGGAGAGAAGATGCTGACCAGTGATTTAAAGTATTGAAAGCAGGACTTCCCTGGTGGTCCAGTGGCTAAGACTCTGCGCTGCCAATGCAGGGGCCGGGGTCAGGGAACTAGATCCCATGTGTCCCAACTAAGAGTTCACATGTCACAGCTAAAGATCCCGTGTGCCACAGCTAAGACCCAGCACAGCCAAATAAATAAATAAACACAGCCAAATAAATAAATAAACATTTTATTTTTTAAAAATAAAGTATTGAAAGAGCACACACACACATACAAAGAGGAAAATACTGGCCTTCATGAAGCCGGAGCAGAAACAACTGGGACTTTCAACATCAGAGATTAAGGTTAGACTTAAAGGAAGCCCTACGGTACTGGGAAGTTGAATGAAGGTACTTCTGAGAAAGACTGTGGAATCTGCTGTTTTTAGAAATCCCAAGCAAAGAGATATCAGAAGTGGGCGGGGGCGGGGGGCAGCTAGCGCAGACAAAATGGCGAAAAGAACCCCTTGCCACCACCCTCCTGAGCTGTTTTCAGCCCTCCCTTATCAGATGAGACTGTCCAGTCCCGCTTCTGAAACAGATTTGATGACTCAACAGTGACCAATTAGGCGTTACCACATCCATCTCTACAGCTATCTAGCCATCTTTATGGAGAACAGGATCTTAAATCTCTGCTCATTGGGACAGCCAGAGGCTTTGCCTAAACGGTGGAAGGAGCTGTAGACATTTTTCATAATTATAATGACTTTTTACAGGGAGAGCCATAACTCCTGCTCCATAACTCCAGTGTGAGAGAAGAGCCCGTCACAGACTCTGTGATGCGGGGAATGGAGCCATCTGATGGCTGTCTTCCTTGGGTGGTCTGTGCTTTCCTACCGTGAACAATTTTGGGGAGCAAAATGCACAAAGGAGGATAAGATGCTTTCTATTCTGGGTACCCTTCTAAAAAGATGAGACAGATTGCAGTCTCCAGGGGTAGACAGTGAGTGAAAAAAGGTCAGGAAATGAATGAGTAATATGTAGTGCAGCCAAGATCCAAGTTGCTGTGGATGGAGAAGGGCATTTGGGGAGTCATCAGCTATGGAAGTCTTCTTGGAAGAGACAAACATGGAGCTGAAAAGGAGGAGGTTATTCTTAAAGGAAATGGCCCCTTGGGCAGAGGTGGGTAAGTGGGAGATGTCACACAACTTGGAAGTATAGATTCCATTATGGATCATCTAGAGTCTGGTCATCCAGTTTTCCAGTTGATTAATTAGCTCACATTCTCATCAATCTCTCCTAGTGTTCACCTGCAGCACACCTATAACTTTCAGAAGAATTCATGAGACCCTTTCATTGGCTTCCCAGGTGGCTCAGATGGTAAAGAACCTGCCTACAATGCAAGAGACCTGGGTTTGATCCCTGGGTCGGGAAGATTCCCTAGAGAAGGGAATGGCTACCCACTCCAGTATTCCTGCCTGGAGAATCTCATGGACAGAGGAGCCTCATGGGCTATAGTCCATGGGATCTCAAAGAGTCTGACACAACTGAGCAACTAACACTTTTGAATCAGGCCTATTTTATTCTTTTCTTATTTTAAAAAAAGCTTTTTATTTTGTATTGGAGTATAGCCAAGTAACAAGCAATGTGATAACTTCAGGTGAATAGCAAAAGGACTCAGCCATACATATCAGGCCTATTTTTCCTATTTCACTCCCACTTACCTTGGGCTTCCTTGTTCATAACTTTGGGGCAGTTTTTTTACATTTTGGGTCTGGCCTTGATTTCCCTCAAACTATTAGGTGGTCTTTTCCTCATCCTTCCAGCAGTCTGTGCTTTCTTCCCTACACCTAAGAAGCTCTCCTGGCCCAATAAGAGGAGAGTTTCTCAAAAGTTGAATGATTAGCCACCTCTTCCCATTTCTCAAGCTAGGTACCCCCAGAATCTTCCTTTGCCTAATGCCTTTTTTGGATAATTGTACAGCACTGATAGTCTTCATCTTTCTTATGTTCACCCTCATTGATGTGTTTTAGTCTGTGTATCCTTGACAACAGAGCCGTGTTTGCATTTTTTTTACTCCATTCCATACTCCTCATAGTGCAATTGAGAGACTGAATTAATACTATTCCAAAATACTAGAGGTGGACAGTTACCTATTTGAACTGGATAGACAACTTTTGTTTTTATGAAGCATGTTTAGATAATTAAAATAGCCATATGATTGCCTCCACAAGCCTCTCCTTTGGCCAAGTAACACAACATCATAGAGACTGATCTTTAATAAACTCCTAAAAGATTCTTTCTTTGGTTATAACATGGAAAATATAAACTACTGTGTTTCTTTGATTAATTCAACAAATTGCCTTACTTGTATTAGCTACTACTCTGAACAAGGGGTACAAAATGAATAAGGCAAGGTGTCCACATTTTAAGTACTTTCAGGTGAGTGAGAAGATAGACAAGTAGAGCATTTACAATAGGGTGTGATCAGAACTGTGATGAAGATGCTTATCAGGTACCAGGATGAGGGTTTATACATTTAACTCAGGAGCAAAGAGGTGTCATTTACTGGCCCTGTAGACAGAAGGAGGTAAGTATTTATGGTAGCAGAAGACTAAGGCTAGATACTAGACAGTCTTTTTCAATCAGATAATGATTTCTTCATCTATGCACTCAGGCTTGAACAAGGAATGATCAACTATGTGGTAGTCACTATGCTAGGTCTTATTTAAAGGTGTGCTGTGTACTTAGTCACTCAGTCGTGTCTGACTCTTTGCAACCCCATGGACTGTAGCCTGCCAGGCTCCTCTGTCCATGGGGATTCTCCAGGAAAGAATACTGGAGTGGGTTGCCATGCCCTCATCCAGGGGATCTTCCCAACCCAGGGACTGAACCCAGGTCTCCCTCTTTGCAGGTGGATTATTTACCATCTGAGCCACCAGGGAATATCTATTTAAAGATAAATAAAATTAAATCCCCGCCATCAAAGAGCTTGCAGTCTAGAGTGGTGGACAGAAAAAGAAACATCTAAAATACAATGTGATGGGACTTTCCTGGTAATACAGTGGTTAAGAATCCAGCTTTCAATGCAGGGGACTTGGCTTTAATCCTTGGTGGGGGAACTAAGATTCCATATGCCTCGGGGCAGCTAAGCCCATGATCCATGACTACTGAGCCCGAGCACCCTGCAGCCTGTGATCCATCCAAAGAGAAGCCCGCATGCTGCAAAAACAGAGGCCTATGCACCACAAGAAGGAGCCCGCATGCCTCGAGGAAGACAAAGCACAGCCGAAAAACAAAAAAAAAACCAGGTGATAAGGCCCGAGGTAGGAGCAAGGGAAGGCTGACACTTCCTCATGGAAACCAGTGGAAATATTCTGCTGCTTGGAATGCTTAGAAGAGGAAAAAGGAGGGCAATTTCAATGACTTACCCTTCTACTCCTTTCAAGTCTGTGAGTAGGTTGTTTCAAATTCCACTGAGCAGTTTATTTATCATCCGGAATCTCAGTCGTTGAAGGATCCGGAATATATCAAACTTCCCAGGTCTCCATCTGGGCACCCTTCTTAGTTCAGGAAGCAATTAGTCTGAGAAAGACAGAAGAGAGAGTGTAGGAGCAGAATATATATCCTTTTAAAATAATTTAGTAACAACCCTAGGTAAGTGACCAATAATTTATAGAGTCTATTCTCTTTATAGAGATATTTCCTTGCTGCTCAACCATTGAGCTTGCCGGGTTTAGAGGATTAATCTTTGATGTAGTAAATATGCTCAAGCTGTAATTCAGTAGCAGGGATAAAGGGAACTTAGACTTGTCTTGTAAGGAAAAAATATTAAATGGATTTGTCCAGGAACCGCCATTGTAGTCCTCATTGTCTCTTGTACCTTAGCATCCTGCAGTTTCAGAACTGCAAGGGACCCTCTGACCCAATGTCCTTATTTTACAGATGAGCAGACTAAGACGTATGGTACTAGAGACGGTCACAGATTTAGGACTGGAAGCATGTCTCTTGACTCCTACTTCAAGACATTTAATACTATACTTTCCCATGCCTGTCACACTCAAACTCTACATTGACTTGCAAGGATCCCATATCAACTTCCTTCCACTCAGTTCTTTCCTGTCCCTCCCTATTGTCTATTAGCGAAACCAGGCTGCTTCCTGGCCTCCTGTCCATACTACACATTTTTGGCTTCTGAAATGTCCCTTAAACCACTTCCATCCCCAGGCTCAGTCATCTCCGACTTTTCTCTTCCCTCTGGTCCCTTCTTCCTCTCTAACCCAGCTTCATAGCTCCTCTTCCAGGAAGCCTTCCTGAAGTACCTCTTTTGTCTTTGAATACTTCTTGGGTCTCTATCTTTTCATCCCAGTTGTTGGTTTGAACTTGTGGCTTTGTTGCTTAATAAGCATTCTCAAGTCAGCTTCTAGAAATTTAAGTTTTATCAGTTTACTTAGATTAGGCTTCCCTGATGACTCAGACCATAAAGAATCTACCCTCAATGCAAGAGACCCAGGTTCAACCCCTGGGTTGATCCCCTGGAGAAGGAATAGCTATCCACTCCAGTATTCTTGGAGAATGCCATGGACAGAGGAGTCTGGAGGGCTATAGTCCATGGGGTCGCAAAGAGTCAGACATGACTGAGCAGCTAACACTTCACTTTCAATTTACTTAGATTAGAAACTTCCCAATAAAAAGGCCTGGAACACATAGCGGGAATTTTATATTGTTGCCTGACTAGCAGGGATTGGATAGGCTGAGAAAGTTAAAATTCTTACTGTAATCAGGAAAAGGAAAGAAGAAAAGAAGACTGACTTAGAGATAGGTGGGTATGGTGATCTTGCTTTGAGGGTGGGATATATTTGAAATGGTTTCTTAAGGTTGTTTCCAGTCCTGGGATTCTGGAAGCATGTGAACCTACTTGGATGTGCTATAGCCTTAAGCTGACACTGTCACCAATTTTGTGGCCTGTGTTAAATGAGACACCCTGCAGATAGTAGGTGGAAGATTGACATGTCCACTGCATGTTGTGAAGAAAAAAAAATAGCTGGTGAAAGGACTTTCTTCTGTGGCATGCATTGTTAGGCGGAGCACCTGGCTGCCCAGCAGATGACCTCAGTTGCCGCCTGGAGGTCTCTACCCCAGGGAAGGGAGGCCCTGAGAGCCATTTTGACCCAAGTTCAAATTCCCTAGAACAAACAAGCTGATCTCTTGCTCCAAGGCCCAGTCAAAGAGGCTCCAGTGTGTTTATTGACTCTTGCATGTCCCTGCCCTGGAAAACAAACAGCTCAACCTGACTCATTCCCTCCACCAGCCATACTCAGTTCATTGCTGGGGTTTGCCAGGAAAAATCCCTCAGACCCTATGGAAATAAGGGAGCCAATGGTTGTGGGTATCTAGATATAGATTCCTACTCCTCTTTCCCATAGAACATTAATCTTCCCTGGAGGTGCAGAAGACGAGCAGTACCTTCGAATTCACTTGGCATGAGCTCTCTCCATGACTTGTAAATCAGCTTGCTTCACTGGTTTATCCACTCAACAGATATTTACTGAATGCCTACTGTGTGTGAGCTCTGGCCTCTCGTGATGGGGGTGTGCTGACTTCTGCTCTAGAGAATGCAGTTACTTTCACCTTCTAACTGAATGATTTGAAAGCCCCCTATTATAACATCTTGTAGTAGTAATAATAACACCTTTTCCCTCCTTTTCCACCATTGGAAGAACTTGGTTTCTGAACCCTATCCATCTCCCTTCATTAAGTCTTTGATTGATTATTTCCACCTCTTGTAATATTCTTCTGCTGACGCAGAAAACTCAGCCTCTATGCACTGGTGCCAAACTGAATCTTGCAGACAGAGTTTCAGGTGAAGTAGAAAAGTAGAGCATTATTACTTTGCCAGGCAAAGGGGGACACATCAGATTCCCTGCCCTCAAGAACTGTGTCCCAGCAGGGGGATTTAGTGACGAGTTTTCCAGCAATGGTTCAAGAGTGGGGCTGCTGATAAGATTAGGGTGTGTGCAATGCCTGCACTCCTTTAATCTGGTTTCAGGTAATCTCTTGGTGAATTTCTCTGGTCCCTTTAATCTGGCCTCAGATGGTCTTCTCTGAAAAGAAGAATGCTGACATCTTCCATTTGTTGGGGGATTTAGTTCTGTAACGAATTTAAAGGTACTGTTGTGTGTATCCCTTGGGGCAGAACCAGGACCCTGCTGCAGGGCTGGGTATTGTTTCTTGGCTCCTCCTCCCTTGTCTCTGCATCTCCTTCCTTCCTGGATGAGCACCTCTTTGGATATACCCTTTGGGACTCAGGTAAGGATGAATACTGAAGTCTATTCCCCACAAACAAGGTATGGGGGACACAGAAAGGCTTCCATGCCCAAGAGCCAAACAAAGTCCTGCTTCGTTTCACCACCTTGCTTTTCATTGAACCCTGCTTCACATTGTCCTCCGTAGAGAAGAAGGCAGTCTTATATTCATATTTGTGATCAGTTCTCTCTTTTCTAGAAGGAATTCAACTCAGATCCTCTTCATGTTGTATTTAGACAAGTGCTGTGTTTCCTAAACTGTGTAATTGTCAAAACAGTCCCATGTGATGTTAATAGCAATTTCTTTAAAAAGTATTACATGAATAGGTCAGTTTAGGAAACACTGGGCAAAATTCTTAAACCACAGGACATCTTCTCAGAACCTTTAACATATTGATATGTATTTTGAATCTCTAACAGGGGACACCATATGCAATATTATTTAGACCATAGCACCCTTTTTAGAGAAAAACTTGGTGTCAGTTTTAGGGACATTAGTGTTTCATCAACTTCAGTTTTGGGAATGCTGATGTAGTGGAAGGAATACTGAACTAAGAGATAGGAACCTGCACTTTTCTTTCTAGGTGACTCTGGGCAAGTCACTTCCCCTCTTTGGACCTTCATTCCTTTAATAGAAAAATGAGGGATCTGAATTAAATGATCCTTCAATCCTCTCTTGGCTCTGATGTTATAGAATTTTTCCCTTCTTATTCTGTTTCTTTCTTAATATTTGTTTTTACCATTACACTGAGAATCCCTAAGATGGGCACTACACTTCTTTAGAACTCTGTGTATCTTCCTAGAACATCTAAGACAGAGTCTATCTAAAGATAGAGGGGGATGGAAGGAAAATACCCAGGTGTTGGCCACTGTACAAAGGCATCCACAGGGAGGCCCAATCTCCTAAGAATCAGAAACTTTGAATCTAAGATACATATCCTGACATAAAGGACACCTGGATAACAGAATAAGACATTAAACCAATATGTGACTTAAGAGAGCTGAAAAAATGCATTTTAGGCATTATGGAAAGGAAAGCTGTTTATGGGAAGAAAACATGATTGTTCCATAAGCAGCTGAATGTCTTAAGGGAAAGTTCTGAGAAGGCTCCTTGGAAGACAGGGGCACTGACATCAAGCGAGGAAAGAGAATATTCTCTGCTGATGGGGTGGGTGTGGAGAGCAGGTATCCATGGTTTATGGGACAACCTACTTGACTGAAAATTCAAGGTGAATAGAAAAATGCTCACCTGGAAAGTGTGATGAGGTGGATTTGGTGCTGAGAGTCAATGAGGGTGAAGAAGAGGTTATCTGAAGCACCTGGAAAAGTAGGCCAACACACATTTCTCCAGGGAGGTTGAAATGCCAGGGTGCTTGAACACACACATATGTGGATGGCTTGGAGACAGACAGATTCCCTGGTGGGTGGCCCAAATGTTTTGCCTTTTCTTGCACTGGGTGTGATGAGCTTGAGCCCTAAATTAAGTGTGTGCCTCTGGGCACCATCACTTAGAGAAGATAAGAATGATGAGGAAAGACGTGTATCTTCATAGCTGTTTCTGTTTGACTTATATTCTGTTTGTGTGTATGAGTATTCTATATGCACCTGTCTATGTGCATGAATGTGTGTTTACATGAGTAAGTGTGCACTTGCACATATTTGTGGAAATGTGGCCATGTTTTATGTGTATATATGAGTTTGAAAACTGTTCATATGTCTATCTATGGCTGTGTCTATTATAAAAGGATGAGGTTCAATTTTTTATGTGTGTGTGTGTAAAATGGTGTATACATGATGTGTATTTAGAGAGTGGTCTGTTTTATATATACAAGGCATGAGGTCACATATATATTTTATATATGAACATTTATTCGTATTTTTGTCTGTATCTTAGGCTATATCTATTCAAGTCATTTATTTTTACATTTCTTTGTCTTTGGGGTGAGTTTGTTTCAGTAATTCACTAAGTATTCATTGAGAGCCTGCTATGTACAATGTACATGTCTATGTATGTATATGTGGTGTGTCTCCTTTTCTAGGTATGTATGGAAACTGTACATGTGCTTAGGTATATGTCATTTTTTTATATTTATTTATTTTTATTTATTCATTTGACTGTGCCAGGTCTTAGCTGTAGTACTTGGGTTCTTTAGTCACAGCATGTGGGATCTAGCTGACCAGGGATCAGACCTGGGCACCCTGTATTGGGAGCTTGAGGTCTTAGACACTGGACCATCAGGGAAGTGCCAGTATATGTTACGTTTTTGAAATGTCTGTGTGTATCCTAATTTTCTCGTCTATCTAGTTTTTACATTTTGCATTACAGATTACTGTAAGCTCCCCCAAATCTTTTCAGAAAAAGGGTAAGAGATAACAAACTTGATGTAGTATAAGCATCTCACATGGGCAGGTGCACGTGGAATGACATTATGCCTTGTTTGTTATCCACCTTCAGACTCCTCTTGGGGCTCTGTGTACTAGGCACTTCTTGCTCCTATGGAGCTTGGAAAACTACCTAAAACACTTATTTACCTCTATAAATAAATAGACTGTCTTCCCTTCCAGGTCCATCCAACCAGGAAGAAAAAAAGGGAGATTGTCAAAAACAGGTATTAAGTTCTAGCTGTTTGAAAAGGGGTTTTTTTCTTTTCTTTGTCTTTCTCCCCAGCCTCATCTTTTCTATCCTTCAACCAGTTCTTCTAATCCCTAGAAAGAGAGGCACAAGATTTTCCTTTCCCCCAAGAAACCAGAGAGAGCAAAAGAGATTTTGCTCCAAGGGAATCTGCTCCCATTTTATGGGCTTTGTCAATAATGTTCCTTCATTAAGATAGCATCTCACTAGAATGAAAGAGGCCTTTGCTCTTCGTGAAAAGAGTTGTTTTCTCTTGGGGGTGTGTGAGGGGGGGTATTAAATAAACCTGTTTTTTAAAAAAGTACCTCTGCAGCAAGGAAATATGTTATTATTGTAATTGTCTGATGCTAATTATACTTATTACTATAATAACCATTTTGTTGTAACAAATGATGTAATCCTCTTTATTTCTGTCGCTGCCAGAGGCGAGTGGTGTGTCTACAGCAAGAGGGGATTGGGGAGTGTTCTTGATGGGGAGTTCCAATCCATCCAGTGACATGTGAGGCAGCCTGGGCTGGGGAATGGCTTTGCTGTTCAGAGGCTGGGGGATAGAGGCAGAAGCTATCTAGATTGTTTTACTCCCCAACTCCTTTCTGGGACTTCCCACTCTAGGTCCTTTCTTATAAGGATTTAATTATTCAGACTTTCATTTATTCATTGAACTAACATTCGTGTAGTACTGGCTATATTTCTTATGTTAGAGTTGGCCCTAGTGACATAAAATAAATATACAGGATATTTACTGCTGAGAAGCTCACAGTCTAGTGGTAGAGAAAAGCAGGCAAAGACTATTTTCAATGTACTAGGATAAGTGAACTATAGGGAGGTATATTTAAAGTACTATGTGTATAGGAACTTAAAAAACTGAGGTTTCTGGAGGAATGCTAAGAGTTTGCAGCACAGAAAAGGGAGTTGGTCATTCCAGGGATAGGGAATATGAAAGCACAATGGAGCTTTTTTGCTTTGTAATATTAATATCAATAGTAATAGCAGTTAATATTACTTCATATCATGCATGGTACATACACACTTAATCTTTACCACAATGTTATGAGGTAGGACTGTTGTGAAGATGAAGTGACTCAATAGATGGAAACTGCTTAGAGTAGTACTTAATACAGAATAATATTAGCTATTTTTTAAAATTACTGTCTCATTATTGCTATTCCTGTTTAACGGATGCAAAATCCAAGGCTTAGGTAGAGTATCTCGCCCAGTTTCACATATACCGTGGGCAATAAAGCCTGGATTTGAAACCCAGTTCTGAAAAGAGCCCCGGTCTTTAACCACTCTTGTAATTAAGGTGTAGGGTGCACACTGCACTAGGTAGAAGTAATAATTTGTAAGGAAACTGCCAAATAGTTTGGGGCTAAAGTGTGAATGGCCTTGTGTACCATTCGGGGTTTCCAAACAGAGGAGTAACAAGATCAGATCCATGTTTTAGAAAGACAATTCCAGAACCAGTTTCGAGAGCAATCCTAGCTTCTGGTCCCTACCAAGAGACCCGGCGTCTCCAAACAAAATCAAGAAATACAGCTAAGGCTTTCAGGACTTCATTAAGAACATCCCGACTCCTGCTACCAAACTATGAAGTTTGTCTTTGCTCCTGCCTGACAAACATCCACTTTGGGGGTGCTTACTCTAGGAGGAAGTCCTTAAAAGTGGTGATCAAAATAACAGTGATAACAATAATTTAAATGGGAAAAGAACTTGAAAAAAAAATAGGTACGTGTATAACTGAATCCCTTTGCTGCACACTTGAAGCGGATACAACATTGTCAATGGCCTCTACTACCATGTAAAATAAAAATAAGAAAAACGATGATTACAAGAAAAAGGAAAGAAAGACAATTCCAGAAAACTGGGGCAACGTGGACAACTGGCCTCTGAGCAGGCTAGTCCTTACTCTCAGTGTATTCCGCTCAGCAGTTGATACAGCCAGTGTGAGCTGCGTGACTGCTTCAGGTGACAGTGGGACGTGGGATATGGAAGAAAGAAGAGTGATGGAGACTCTAGGTTGATAAGATCTGGGCAGAGAGTCAAACCAGATTTCCAAGGCCTCGTACTTGGGCTGTCTAAATGTGCTGCAGTATATAGCATCCATAGGCCTTCACTTCTTGTGAGTGTTTAATAGAAATTCTGAATTTCCCTAATTTAGGGCCTGGAGCCTTGTCTGTCTTGTTTACCACTCTGTAGGCCTGGCATTGTATCTACTGATAAATCCATCATATGAATGAATGAATATGAATGAATCCATCATTCACTCTTCTGGGGGCTCTGGGTACCCCCAGCTTGGCCTTATGCTGTCTCCCTTGAATTTTTTTGTTGTTATTAGTCAAAAAAGTTATTCCTCCTATTATCAGTGCCCTTCTCTACACCCCATTACACACACACAGAAATGTATTCCTCTACTTTCTCTTATCCTGTCCCCTTAAGTTCAGCCAGTTCCTCTTAATGGAGTTTGAGGAGTGCTTCAGAGAGAAGAGTAATAATGGCTGACATTGACTGCATGCTTACTAGGTGTCAGGTGCAATTCTAAGCACTTTTCATGTGTTAACTGAGGTCTCACAACAACTTTGAGGAGATACTATTATTATCCCAGCTTTGCAGATGAGGAAACGGAGCTGTGAAGAAGTTAGCTAACTTGCCCATGGTCACATAGCTGCTAAGTAGCAGAACCTCATCCGATACACCAGTGCCTCTCAAACTTTAATAAACATGCGGACCACCTGGGGCCTTGTTAAAATGCTCATTCTGATTCGGTGAATCTGTGATGGGGCCCAAAGTTCTGCACTTTAATAAGCTCCCAAGTGATGCTGATGCTGTTGGTCCCTGGATCAAGGGTGAGGAGTAAGGCTCTACACGTTGTTTACTGTGTTTCCATATCAACCATTTTCTGACTCATGTTGTCACCAGCTGTCAGAGTTATTTCCTGAATAGTGCTCAGTCACCTCAATTGTGTCTGACTCTGTGCAACCCTATGGACTGTAGCCTGCCAGGCTCCTTTTTCTGTGGAATTTCCCAGGCAAGAATACAGGAATGGGTTCCATGCCCTCCTCCAGGGGATCTCCCCGACCCAGGGATCGAACCTGTGGCATCTCCTGCATCTTCAGCGTCGTGGGTGGATTCTTTACCACTGAGTCACCTAAGAAGCCCCTGAATAGATAAGACATTTGTCTAAAAGAGTTCTGTGAGTCATACAAGTCAGCTTCTTCCTGGAAGAAAAAAGGGAGTTGACACCTGGCCAATTGTATTGACACATCTTGGTGATGCTTGTGCAAAGAAATGAGCTTAAGTGATGAGAGGGTAGCTTTAGACTTCCTGGGTGCAAACCATGCTTACTGTAGGCTCTCGGTATGTCTACTGATTGATGATGCACTGGTGGAGGCATCTGCAGCCCATTCCATTGCAGTCACAAGTTGAGTTAGACTGAGATATTTAGTATGAAAGTGACCCAGTCTTGCTATAGTCTCTCAGTTAGGTGTGTCTCCTGAAATGCCCAAGCTCAGATGTCTGGAATTCTTCCTTGTTAGCCACTTCCAAATGCATGATTTAATAAGAGAAGGCAGAAAGATATGGGAGAAGAGTAGGTTGATAAGTTTATTAACATTTATTGATGCCCTTATATTAAAATACAATGACTTTTGCCCTAACAGCCCCAGGCCTCAGATTAGCTATAGGAATAGGGTTGTCAAGTCTCTCATTCAAGCTTTTCCTAATCAAGGCTACTTTCTCCTTTATTTCCCAGCAAGGTGTACTTATGAGACATACTTCCTAAGAAATTCTGAAAGCAAAGACACATTTTTGGAAGGTAAAAAAAATGCTACATTAAGAAGTCCAGAAGAAATTATTTAATTTTTCTGCTGACTTGGTGAGAGCCATGTTACAGCTCTCCTGCCTGAGCCGAGATAACTGGGAGTTAACTCTAGCCATTTAGGTGGCAAGCTGGACCCCCTATAAATATAAAGTTCTCTGATTTCATTCCAATCTGCCTTGGAGGCCTCTGAAGTGCCACTGAAACAGTTAAGACACCCACCGGCAATGAAAACCAGATAGGTCTTCTCTTGGAAAAATCTTGGGCAGTTGAACTCTTGGACTCCCAGTGGGGGAAGCCGAGATCTTAGTGTTGAGGGATTTCTGTCATTCTCACCACTCCTTCCTGTCCCCATGGCTCTCCTTATAGTCCAGAAGAACATCTACTGACCGAGTGTTCAGCTTTCAGACCCTTCTTCAACTTTCCCTATTTAAACAAAAATTTTAAACTAGGTTATTAATTCTTTCAACAAACAGTTTGAAGTGCCCATTATCAATAACATATTGGGCTAGTGGCTATGGAATATAAAAAATGAATGAGAGATAACCATTATTCTCACAAAGAGCCTAGTAGAGTAATAAGCTGTGAAATGGAGGGTGTATCATCAAGGAGGAGCCACTAAAGTTCAAAGAAATGAGAACAAATAAAAAAGTGCATGAGAGGAATTTTTTAAGCTGTGAATGCTCTACACGTATAAGTTTTTAACTTCTGAAAACAAGGAAAAGAGAATAAGTTTGGAGTTCTGGTCCTAGATCAGAGGTTGGCAGACTGTGACCCTAAGTCTGTACAACCCTCACGCTAAATTTTGTTTTTTGAAATTTTTTTTCAAACATTTTTTAAGGGTTGTATTGAAAAAAAGCACCGAAGAATATACAACGAAGACCATATGCAGCTTGCAAAGCCTGAAATATCTGCTGTTTGGTCCTTTACAGAAAAAGTTTGCCATCTCCTTATCTAGACCAAATTTCACCATAACTGTATGGACATGGACGAGCATGGTGAGGAGTTGGATCTTATCCTATAAGTAATTGGGAGTTATTCGTTAATTGAAAAAGATGGCTAGATTTGGTGGCAGTAGGAGGATGAATATAGTGGGCGGCTTCCCAGGTAGCACTAGCGATGAAAACTCACCTACCAATGTAGGAGACTTAAGAGACATGGGTTCCATCTTTGGGTTGGGAAGATTCCCTGGAGAGGGAAATGGCAACCCACTTCAGTCTTCTTGCCTGGAGAATGCCATGAAACAGTCCATGGGCTCTCAAGAGTTGGACATAACTGAGTGACTAAGCTCACATAGAAAGTAGAAATTCTAGGAGGCAATTTAAAATCCAAACCTAGCATCTAGAAAGCCAATGAGAGATGTAAATTTGGGAGTCATCAGTACGCATTCAGTGACTGAAAATAGAATGGATGAAATCACCCAAGGAGAAGATCAAACAAGGAAACTCTGAAATACCTAGATCAAGGAGGGGATGGAAGGACAAGAGAAGAGTGATGGAGACCGAGAAAAAGTGATCCAAGACGTAGGAGGAAACAAGAGATCAAGAGTATCACAGATAAAGGAGGTTGTCCACAGTGTTAGAGCCAAAGAAAGGTAAAGTGGGATGGAGAATGAAAAGAAGCCTTTGACTAAGTTATGGGTGACCCTGTGAGCAGTTTCAGGAGGGTGGTAAAGTTGGGGGTGGGAGGCAGTGGGGTGCCTTTCAGGACGTTGGCAGTAGAGAGAAGGATGGACACCAGCTAGGCTGAGGGGCAACAGACTCAACAGAAGCAGATAACATCCGTTTGTCTACCATGCCAGGGGTATATGAGGATCAAATGAAACGTATGTGACAGTGCTTTGATAACTATAATCTATAAATAAAAGGTGTTACATTTTATAAATTAAATCCCAGTTCTAAATTCTGTGAAACCACTTTTGTCCTTTCCTCAAAGCTTACGATTTAGAAACAACAGTTCCCTATGAAGTCTAACTTTTCATTCTTTAAGACCTTTCTAGCAGCTGGCTATGACCATCATCTCCCTAGTTTTTGACTTTCCAGTACAGAACTGCCTGTACCAAACAGGCAAACCAATTTCTCATTTCTGCAAGCCTTATTTCCCTTCACTTCGGAGCTCTCACTCAGGCCATTGGCTTTGCTTTAAGGTTTAAGAGTTGCTTGCTTTGATTTTTTAAAAAAAAATTTTGGTTATGCTGGGTCTTCATTGCGACATGCAGGCTTTCTCTAGTTGTGGCACATGGGATCTTAGTTCCCCGGTCAGGGATCAAACCCATGTGCCCTGTCTTGGAAGGTGGATTCTTAACCACTGGACCACCAGGGAATTCCCAAGAATTGCTTGCTTTAAGGCTGACAGATTTAGCAAATGAAAATACAGGATGCCAATTAAGTTTAAATTTCAGATAAACAATGAACAATTTTTTAGTGTGTGTCCCATGAAATAATTGGGCTCAGGTATCCTGAATTTTATTTGGCAACCCTACCTCCCCAGTTCTCTTAGTTTATCCCTATGGGTCTCTTCCTTTAGAACTCAACTCAAAGCTCATCTGTACTCCTTGACATGATGATTTAATAAAAAGAATATAGCCTTTTGTAGACAGTCATACCTGGATTCAAGCCCTGGCCCTCTACTTATCTGTTATGTGACCTGATTAAATCTTTTTACTTCTTTGAATCTATAATTACCTTTTAAGGCTCTTGTTATGATTAAAGTAAACAATGTTTGGTTTCCTTGAAAAAGAGACTTCCATATTTATTTAAACCTCTCCTATTCAAAAGATAATGTCTTTGCTTTGTCTGCCCTCTCTGCTTAGATATTCAACCTGTGTTTCCTTCAGTTGTATTGCTGTTTATGTTTTCAGAGTCCTGAGGAGGGGTCTTACCTTTCTCATCAATGGGGGGGGCATGATCTAGCTGAATCAGTTCTTATAACACCTAAGGCAGGGGTCTACCCACAGGGAGCCTCAGGGTAGGGACAGATTGAAGAGTTCCCCTGTGCCTTTTTTCTCTGGACTACTTGGAAGAACCTCAAGGTCAAGTCCTTTGGGAGCTCAAGGTCAAATCCTCAGGGTGCTCAGGAGTAAGTCTTCCAGCCTAGGTTTCTTTGCCACTGCTATGCCAGCTTGGGACAGGTTTTCTGAGGGGGTTAGTGGTAAAGAAGGGTGTGGAAAGCCCTCTAGGGTGAGAGGTGGAGAATGGAGGAGGGGTAGCCAGAGTAATTGTTATTATTAGTGTTCTTCTCTGTGACTCAGATTAATTGTAAATACAGAGATTCATAAGAGAGAATTATAGTGATGGGAAACAGGTAGAAAGGCAAAGGCCTTCGGTGGATTTTCTTTTTAACTACTAGTTCCCAGCCAGAAGATGTAACTTCTTTTGCCCAGCTGGGCTCCACTGTCTACCTCCAGTAGACTACAGGGCAGGTGGGAGGTAGAATCTGATGCCCCTTCTTCCTCTGGTGGGAAGCCATCCCTAGTGAATACCTATCCGCTTCCTCTCACTCTTAGCTGCTAGGGATATGGGTAAGCAGCCAGGTTATCTAAATCTCTCAGCTCTGATTTTTATCTCCAGCCCAGAGGAAGAAAAAAAAAAAAAACCCTACACCTGACCAAACTCAGTAATAGAAGGTGGTTCCCCTCCCCCGTCCCTTCTCTGGTCCCCTGGAGCTTATTTCACTGGAAGCGAACGCAGGTTGATGTATTTTTAAATGGTTTTGATTTTATCACCTTGCTTAATGATTTGGCACGTTATTTATTAGATGGGGAGCTTCCCAGAGGGGCCTGGCCCATTAACGTATAAATAATGTGGCAAATAGTTCAATAGAGCCGTAAAAAAAGTGATTTAGAAATAAATTGACCTCTGTTTGTTACATGTAAACTAAGGCCCAGGGTCATAATGTATTTTGTGCCCTGAAGCTGGGGTGGTGGGGTTGGGGTGGGAAGCCATGAGTAGGAGGCTAGTACAGACACTGGGGAGATTTTTTGGTCGCGGCTCTTTTTTTTCTCTGCCACAGTGGAGGGTGTGGCAGATAGGATGCGGACTGCATCTGGTGTGTGTGTTGCAGGGTGAGTAGTTATCCACTGTCTGGGGCAGTAATACAATTGGTAAGGATGCAGGAGGGGTGGTTTGAAGTGGAGGTTTCTTTCTGGACACAAATGCCTGTTTGTGATTTCATCATCGTTGAAGTTGACATTTAACCTGGATAGATGGAAAGTGAAGTTGCTAGTCTGGGAAGCAGGAGCTGTCTGGGCGCAGTCAGATCAGTGCAGTGAGCACCTTGGATGGGAATGCTCTCTGGTTCATCTCTCCTTCATACAGTGTGTAGCACATAGCATGTGTGTGTGTGTGTGTGTGTGTGTGTGTGTGTCCGTGCTCAGTCGTTCAGTCCCATCCAACTCTTTGTGACCCTGTGGACCCTATCCAGGCTTCCCAGGTGGCCCTAGTGGTAAGGAATCTGCCTGCCAGTGCAGGAGATGTAAGAGATGCGTGTTCGATCCCTGGGTTGGGAAGATCCCCTGGAGGAGGGCATGGCAACCTACTCCAGTATTCTTGCCTGGAAAATCCCATGGACAGAGGAGCCTGGTGGGCTATAGTCCATAGAGTTGTAAAGAGTCTGACACAACTGAAGCTTGTTAACACACACACACACACACACACACACACACACACGAGACTGTAGCTGGCCGGGCTCCTCTGACCCAGGGATAGAACCCTGCATCTCCTGCACTACTGAGCTACCAGGGAAGCCCAGCACATAGTAGGCAACTAAATGTTATTAACACAAACCCACATATCTACCATGCTTAATGGGGGGAAAGAGTCCAATTTCTGAACTAGTGGTGGATAAATAATGGGTATAATAGTTAACATTCACTGAGAACTTAGTATTCACTAGACGTTTTATTAATCACTCTACATATGTAATCTAATTAAATCTTTTTTATGTTTAAATTGTAAAATATGACACATATTCATTAAAGTGTGTAAAGAACATATGTGTATTTTAATGAATATTGTGGCACCTAGAAACAGCCATGTAGCCAACATTCATAAAAAGAAAGAGCTTTGCCAGCGCCCCAGAAGCCCCCTTTCTGATCACATTCACTTCCCTTTCCCAAAGGTAATTATCCTGTATTTTATAATAATAGTTTTCTGGCTTTTCATAATGGTTTCAGTACCAATGTATGTGTCCTTAAGGGGCTTCCCACGTGGTTCAGTGGTAAAGAATACACCTGTCAATGCAGGAGACGAAGCTTCTATCCTTGGGTCAGGTCGATCTGGAGAAGGAAATGGCAACCCACTCTAGTATTCTTGCCTGGGGTATCCCATAGACAGAGCAGCCCAGCAGGCTATAATCCATGGAGTCGGACACAATTTAGCTACTAAATAACAACATGTATTCAAACAACAAAGTTTTGCCCCATTTGAATTTTATATAAATACACCCAAACTGTGAGTGTTCTTTAGTCTTACATTTTCTACTCAGCATATTACATGAATGTATATGACATGAGAGTCATTCATGTCGTTGTTATATCTGTAGTTTATTGTTATTGCCATACATATTTCATTGTGTGTGATATTTTATCCATTCTACTGTTGACGGAGACCTGCATCCTTTCCAGTTTTTAATCAATTGAAAACAGTACTGCTTTGGACATACTTAAACATGTATCCTAGTACAAATATGCCCATGTTTTGGGGGGTCTATACCTAGTTGTGGGATTTCTGGGTTAGAGGATATCTGAATATTCAAGTTTACTCAGTAATACCAAATTGTTTCCCAAAGTATTTGTACCAATTTTTACTCTAAAAAGAGTATCTGAGAGTTCCTGTTGTTCTACCATCCTTGTCAACTCTTAGTAGTCTCAGAATTTTCCAGTTTAATCCTTACACTATCATACGACGTTAGAATTTTTATTATTGCCATTTTACAGTTGATTAAACTGATGCTCAGAGTTGTATAACTGGCAAATGGCAATGCCAGTGTTTAAACTTAAGTCTGACCCCATAACCAAGCTTGAAATCTCAATGTTTATACTTTATCCTGACAATGAGTATTTTGAGATTTTGGATAAATTCTATAGCAAAACTCTTCTATACACTTAACTTTTTAAAAAAAGGTGTTTATTTATTTTTCTGGCTATGCCAGGCCTTAGTTGTGACACTTAGAATCTTTGATCTTCATTGCAGCATGCGGTTTCTTTAGTTACAGCATGTGAACTCTTAGTTAAAGCATGTGGGAGCTAGTTCCCTGACCATAGAACCCATGCCCCCTGCATTGGGAACACAGAGTCTTAGCCACTGGACCAGCAAGGAAGTCCCTGTTTAACTTTTTAAACTAATTAAAACATTTTTTAAAGTAAGTGGACCATTCTTATTTATGCTTGCTACCAACTTGGGCAGTGGGAAAGGTGGCTAGTTTCATACATGGAGTGGAGGGAGACATTAAGGTTAAATATTTAACCTTAAATATTAAATATCTGTCAGAGAGGAGCTAACATGGTGTGGGCTATAGGATGTCCAAAAAAATCTTCCAGAAATGATCCAGACCACCCCCCCTCTACAGGCAAATGAAAGATCTGAAAACAACTCCAGGGCAAGGGACTCCACCCAGGAGCCAGAAAGTCCTCTTTTTTTCATGCTACTTTAATTTCTGCTGCTGTTTTAACTCATCCCCTCTAGTTCATTCTTCCAAAGACAACCCTTAATATATGATCAAAGGCCCCCTTTCTGGTTTCAGGGTATCTTGCTGGCTGGGCAGAGTTTCCAATAGAGTCAGGGCTTTAGGGTGTCTTTCATCCCAAGAGCTCAAAGCCTCCCACGGACATTAACCCATTAATCACCAAGCTGCTCTGTGAAGTTGAGAACTAGTCAGTGGGAGCCTCCCCCGCTTCCCAAGTAGAGAAACTGAGTCCATAACTTGTCCAGAACTGCCCAGGGAGACAGGGTGGAGCCAGGAAAGGAACCTAAGTGTCCAGGGAGACCATCTCCTCAACTTCCAGTGATTCAGGGCTCCAGTTTTCTGCATATTCAGCACAAAAAAGAACTCAGTAGAGAATGGTGAAAGTTGAGGCTAGCGTTTCACAATATGGGACTCCTTTTTGGATCACTGACAAAGACAGCCTTGTCCAAGGAGAGGTGTATGCTTCAAGACCAGGATCAGGGTCTTTTTTTTTTTTTCATTATAGTTGATTTACAATATTATATTAGTTTCAGATTTATGGCATAATGAATCAATATTTTTATAGATTATACTCCATTTAAAGTTATTACCAAATAAAGGCTATATTTCCCTGTGCTGTACAATATATCCTGGTTGTTTATCTATTTTATACATAGTAATTTGTACCTCTTAATTCCATACCCTTATCTTGTCCCTCCCTCTTCCATCTCCCCACTGGTAACCACTAGTTTGTCTTCTATAACTGTGGGTCTGTTTCTATTTTGTTATATACATTTGTTTGTTTTATTTTTAGATTCCATATATAAGTGATTTGTACATTATTTGTCTTTCTCTGACTTATTTCACTAAATAGAATACTCTCTAAGTCATCTGTATTGTTGCAAATGGCAGAATTTCATTTTTTATAGTTGAATAATATTCCATTGTATGTATATGCTACGTCTTCTTTATCCATTCATCTGTTGATGAACACTTGGGTTGTTTCCATAGCTTGTCTATTGTAAATAATGCTCCTATGAACATTGGGGTGCATGTATCTTTTTAAATTAGTGCTTTTGTTTTCTTCAGATATATACCCAGGAGTGGAATTTCTGGATCATATGGTGGTTCTATTTTTTTTTTGAAGAATCTCTATACTGTTTTCCACAGTGGTGGCATCAATTTGCATTTCCACCAACAGTGTACAGGGTTCCCTTTTTCTACACCCTTGCCAACATTTGTTATTTGTGGACTTTTTGATGATAGCCATTCTGATGGGTGATAGGTTGAGGTAACATTGTGGTTTTAATTCCCATTTCTTTAATGGTTAGTAACGAGCATCTTTTTCATGTGCTTTTTAGCCATCTGTATGTCTTCTTTGGCAAATGTCTTTTCAGGTCTTCTGCCCGTTTTTCAATCAGGGTTTTTTTTATTTTTAATATTGGGTTGTATGAATTGTTTCTATATTTTGGGTATTGACTCCTTATCAGTCACATCATTTGCAAAAAAACTCCCATTAAGTAGGTTGCCTTTTCATTTTGTTGATGGTTTCGTTTGCTATGCAAAACCTTTTAAGTAGGTCACATTTGTTTATTTTTGCTGTTCTTTCTTTTGCCACAGGAGACATCCAAAAAATATTGCTGAGATTTATGCCAAAGAACATTCTGCCTATCTTCTCATCTAGAAGTTTTACAGCTTCTGGTCTTACGTTTAAGTCTTTAATCCATTTAAGTTTATTTTTGTATATGATGTAAGGACATGTTCTAATCTCATTCTTTTACATGTAGCTGTCCAGTTTTCTCAGCATCACTTACTGAAGAGACTGTCTTTTCTCCATTGTCTATTCTTGCCTCCTTTGTTGTAGATTAATTGACCATGGGTACATGGGCTTATTTCTGGGCTCTCTATTCTCTTCCATTGACCCATGTATGTATTTTTGAGCCAGAATTATGCTATTTTAATTACTGTAGCTTTGTAGTATAGTCTGAAGTCAGACAGCATGATCCATCCAGCTTGTTCTTTTCCCTCAAAATTGCTTTGGAAGAGTATAGTTGACTTACAATGTTGTGTTAGTTTTAGGTGTGTAGCAAAGTGAATCAGTTATACATATACATGCATCCACTCTTTTTTAGATTATCATATACATTTTAGGATTATTTGTTCTATGAAAAATGTCATGGGTGTTTTGACAAGGATTGTATTAAATCTGTAGATTGCTTTGGATAGTGTGAAGATTTTTAACAATATTAATTCTTCCAATCCAAGAACATGGGATATCTTTCCTTTTCTTGGTATCAGTTTCAATTTCCTTCATCACTGTTTTATAATTTTCAGAATATAGGTCTTTCACCTCCTTGGTAAGTGTATTCCTAGATGTGTTACTCATTTTTAATGCAATTTTAAACAATTTTAATTGAGATTCTTTTCTTGCTTTCTGTTTTTGATGGTTCACTATTAGTGTATAGAAAAGCAACAGATTTCTATATACTGGCCTTGTAACTTGCAACTTTACTGAATTCACTTGTTAGTTCTAATAGTTTTTGGTGGAAATGTTAGGGTTATCTATATACAGTATCAGTTGGAAGGACTGATGCTGAAGTTGAATCTCCAAGACTTTGGCCACCTGATGTGAATTGTCAGCTCACTGGAAAAACTCTAATGCTGGGAAAGATTGAAGTCAGGAGAAAGGGGTGACAGAGGATGAGATGATTGTATGGCATCACTGACTCAATGCACATGAGTTTGAGCAGGCTTAGGGAGATAGTGAAGGACAGGGAAGCCTATGTACTGCAGTCCACAGGGTTGCAAAGTGTTAGACATGACTTAGCAACTGAATGACAACAATATACATTATCAGGTCATCTGCAAATAGTGACAATTTTACTTCTTCAGGGTCATTCATTTTTGCTTCTCCAGTTGTGCTTGGTATATAGAAGGCCCTTATCCCTGAGTTTGTCTTACTGATCTGATATCTCCCTCACTCCCAATTTTTCCTTCTAATGTGAATATCTTTGGGAAGGGGCACAGGCATGAGGAGTTGAACTTTTAGTCGAACCTCTCTGGATGAGATGTGAGCCTGGATGGAGCAGTGAGAAATGGAAGAAGGGAGGGAGAAATTCCTGAGACTCACTCTTACTTGTCTAAGAAGATCTATGAAGGAAACTAAATTTTAAGCTTATTTCCGGAATTCTGTGAGCTCCTGAACCTCACCTGCCACAGTATTCCTCTGGGACAGGCGCCTTGCCCGGTGATAGGCCTCACCCATTCTGCTGTTGCAAACAGCAGAAATCTAGGCCATGTGACCAGATACAAATGTGAGTTTTATTTTCTCTAGGTACCCATCATTTCTGTGACATTCTCAGTGGGTTACTATTTAAGGGAAGCAGTGATCATATGTCATTTAAAATGTTCTCAGTGTGCTCAGAGATCACAAAATCAAAGACTCTTTTAGGGCTGGAGGAAATCCCTGTGGTCATGACTTACACAACCCTGCGTTGCAATGGAAGAGGCTTAACTCACTTTGGAGGTGAAATGGAGGAGAATTATCTTGCGTAGAATGTGTTTTTATGAAACTCCTTATGTATATCTATATCTCTACATATGACTTCGTGTAAATATGCAAATCCGTTTAACTATAATATGTAAGAGTCTCCATGAGTGACGATATCAGGTTGGGGAGGTCCACATTTGTGTATTCCACTTTACTTCCTTTGCTAGCATCTTTCAGTTTAGGCCTCGTGTAACTTTTCTCTATCTTCAAACCCTCCTTTCTCTCACCCCTCACTTGTGCTTGGAAGCTCCTGAGGAATCTTGAGGTTGGGGTTGGGGATATTCACTCACAACTCTTTTCCTCTTCTGTCTTTATCTCAGCCACGCATCTGATCCTATCTTCATCTCTAGGCGAGCTCCCTGCCTCCTGCGTTTATCTTTCTGTTTTATGGTGTCATTTAATTAGCTCGCACACGGTGGTTTTATGGGACAAACATGGCCTTGTTTGCCTTATAACTGAATTTCACGGCTCTGCAGGGATGGGTCAGGAAATCTCATCCCTGCCAACTCCAGTGTTTGGAGTTCAGGAACGCTGAATCTTTAGGAACCTAGGAATTTGGGGAATGGGCTGGGTTGGAGATCTCTCTTCCACAAACTAAAAAAACAATCCCTTCTCTTCTCTCTTCTCTAGTTGCCTGCCCTGCAGCATATGAATAACCCTACAGGGGAAGTGTGAAAGCTGTGCTGGCCATTAGGGTCTGTCCTGAATCTCTGTTGCTTGTGTGACTGTCATACTACTTTTGTTCCATAAATAGAGTGGATATCATTTACAGGATAGTTAGAATGTATATTCTAGGGGAATGAGATACTGATAGTAGGACCAACATTAAAATAGGGTTTGTGAGTTTGAAGCCCCAAGTGAGAAAAATGGAGAGAATCTTATTCCCTTGACAGAGAAACTTGTGGCCTAGTGGGACAGTTGGGGTGTTGAACAAAATAGGATTCATCCAGATGCTAACTAGGGAATTGGGGGTTACTATTTATACGAGCTTGTAATAATAAAATGTGTGTGTCTGTATGTGTGTTGTTTTATTAGTTGGTTAGGTCAAGAAGATCTGGGAACATATAAAAATAGACTATCCAGAATCATTCTGGGAAGACACATTCCATCTGCATTTCCTACATCTCTGATGAAGAAGGCCCTGCCCTCTGCTGCCATATATGACAGCCTTTTGTCCAAGCAGCTTCCTTCTCCTCTTGCCCACCAAGTCACCGGAACACCTACACACACGCACAGTAGAAATGTTCATAAACCAGCTCTTGATACACTATTCTTTTCTCAGCTTTAGATGACACAGTTCCCTGGCTTGATGTTTGTGGGGAACCAAGTGTGTGTGTGTGTGTGTGTGTGTGTATAAAATCTGCCCAAAGGCAAGAGACAGGCTAGAGGAACCACAGAAATCTGCTTCTTTCATTCTCCGCCTGTCCCCCTCACCCTCTCTGCCCTGCAGCAATGAGCTTTTCAACTCCAGGCCTGCGCTCCTGCCCCCAGTCTGATCTCTCCTTCCTCAGTCTGGTTCCCATCTCTCACGTCCCACTCCCTGCCCTGTCCCTACATACATTTTCTCCATCTGAAACTTATCAGTCTGCTATCCCTAAGACCACTGGCAGGAAGATGTGTATGAAAAGTAGCCTGGACACAGATAAGCAGTGTTTCCAGGAAAAGAGGAGTCCAAGCAAATGTCAGTCTGGGGCCGGGAGGAGTGTTCAGAGAGAATTGGGGGAGGAGTGCCCTAAATTGTAGCTACAACTAAGAAGAAGTAATGTAATCCTAATCTCAGACACAGAGACCTCCTGCATATATGAATATGTTTTACACTTAAAATGAGTGTTCTAGGGGGCTTTCCTGGTAGCTCAGTGGTGAAGAATCTGCCTGCTGATGCAGGAGACACAGGTTCGATCCCTGATTCAGGAAGATCCCACATGCTGCAGAGTACCTAATCCCGTACGCCACAACTACTGAGCCTGTGCTCTAGAGCCTGTGAGCCACAACTACTGAGCCCACATGTTCTGGGGCCTCTGCTTTGCAACATGGGAAAGCACTGCAATGAGAAGCCCATGCCCTGCAACGAAGAGGAGTCCCCGCTTGCTGCAACTCGAGAAAAGCCCGTATGTAGCTATGAGGCACCATCACAGCCCAAAATAAATAAATAAATACTAAACCTTAAAAACCAATTTGTTCCTTTAAAAAAGATAAAATTGGATGTTCTAAATATCACTCCCCTTCTGGAATTGTCTGGATCTAGTTCTGCCTGGATGCCAAGGGTTAGATCAGATGATTCCCAAACTCACAGAGGAAGGACTCAGTCTTTCTGGGGCCTCTGTTTTGTTGGACTGTCTTTAGAAAATTTAGCCTAAATCCTTCCTGCTGCTGCTTGCAACACCTTCAGAGACTGGTGATGCCTACAATTCATCTTGAATTATCCCCTCCTCCCTGGGAGCTTGTGACGGCACAACTCACCTGAAAAATCATTAGGCTCTGAAAGTGTTGGGACTGGCCCCAGCACGTCTTTGCCCTTCTGTGCTGTCCTATCTCCGGATGACTTCAGAGAAGGTGAGGGTGGTGTTCAATGGATGCTCCAAACTTCCCCTCCTCTTTCCCCTGAATTGCCAATATATTTTCTCTGACAGTTTGCACAGATAGTTAAGATACCGTGTAATTACTGTTGCATTTGAAACCCAAACATGATTTATACCTGACAAGCTCAGTCATCTTTGGGATGACTTGGTGTATGTATGTGTATTTGTATGCATGTGTGTACGTGTGTATATGTTGGTTATGTCTTTTTGTGGGAGCAGAGTAGGTATTAGACCCTATGCCTTTCTCTTGCTCAGTTATCTTCCTTTACTACAGCAAGAAACTGATGTATACAGGGCACAAGAGGGAGACTCCAGGTATGATGGGAACGCTGTGATACCCAGGATAATGACAAACACACAGACATAGCGAGATGAGGGTGAGGTCTAGATAGTGATGGAGGATGGAGAGACACCACTAGAAGCAAAATGGGTGACTTACTGACAGAGGACTTCCTTCAGGAGAGACTGTGGGGGGCTGTTCGGGAGAGGCAGATTAGGACCAGAAAGAACAGAAAGGACCGTGTCTTTGAAGAAAGAAAGGAATGACCTTGAAGGTAGAAGGGGAGACATTTGCAGGGAAGGAAGCAGATTGCCAAGCTGACAGGCAGTGTCTTGAGTGAAGAAGTCACAGGGAAGTGGGGGGGGGGGGGGGGGGGCGGGGGGTGGAGAGGGCTGTTCCAATGGGCAGAAGGATAAAAGTGTTGATGGTGTTTCATCCAATTGTTGCTAGGAGGCATTTAGGTAACCCCTTGAAACACTACGTCCAGGGTGGGGAAGGAGATTTTCCCTGTAGTGAGGAATTGGACTTGGAAAGAATAAGCAGTTAGAGTGGGCAGAGGAGAGATGAAGGTGGCTACTAGGAGTAGGGGAGGAAGAGTAGGGAGCCACTACCAGGGCTTCTGAATTTGTGGCAGGGGGATGGATGACCAGTTCTCTTCCACTTCCCTTCCTATTCCAGTAGAAGAGTTTAAGGGTGGACAAGAGAAAGGATTATGTAATTTTCCAAAGCAAAGTGCACCATGCATGATCTCTGTGCCCTCAAATAGATCTGGCCTGTGAGGAGGGCACCTGGCTGTAAGGCAGGAAGTTGCACAGGGATTGGACCCATCTTCAGCCCCTGCGGTAGAATGGGAGTGGGGGTAGTGGCTGTTCCTATGTTTTGCTCTTGGCATCTCTGGCTCAGGCTTCTGTCAGTACAGACCTGCCTCCCGGCCCCGCCCCAACTGTTGATTATACCCCTTGGGATGCATCATTGCTAGGAAAGCAAATGTGCCAGATGTGACATGTTTGAAAGAAAAAAATTCCCTTACCTCGGAGCCTTGGGGAGAGAAGCTAATCACCGTCTTGCTGCTGCTGATGGGGAGGGCAGGGCTGAGGTGGGGTTTGTGCCAGCCTCGAACCCTCTCGTCCCTCTGCGGGAGGATCTCCAAGCACCTAAGGGGCCAGATGTGGGAGGAGAGTTTGGAGAGAAAGAAGACAAATTCAGGCCCCTATGAAATGGAAGAGATTTTGCTTGCACAGCACTGGTGGACTGCTTGCTAGTTCATCTTTCTGGGTTGAGCAACTTTTGTAAAGAGGGGCTGGTGTGTGTGCATGTGTGTAGGTTTCTAGGGATCCAATCCAATGGCATCACATCAGTTTATGGACCAAATTCTCCTGGAGGAGCCCCTGGGAAGCCTCCTGTTCCATGCCCTGCTACTGCCCACTAGTTGTTCCTACTTTATTTTCTTCCTGTCTCTGAAAACTGAGCTCAGAACTTGCAATGTGTCTTGTCCTTCGCCCAAGGGGAGCCTCCTGAGGTTGCTGACAGATGTCTCAGTCTGGGAAGCCCCAGCATGCTTTGCTTGTGTCTCACTGCCAAGACAGTGCCCAAGGTACCCAAATGTCAGAGCCCCGGTGCTTTGGAGACTATGGGACAGCGGGACAATTCTTTGGGTAAGACTAGGAGGGGAGTAGGAGAAGGAAATGGCAACCCACTCCAGTATTCTTGCCTGGAGAATCCCAGGGACAGAGGAGCCTGGTGGGCTGCTGTCTATGGGGTCGAACGGAGTCAGACACAGCTAAAGTGACTTAGCATCAGCAGCAGCAGGAGGGGATTAGAAGAAGGAATCCAAGAAAGACTCTTGGGTGTACTAGAAAGTTCTAAGTCTGAGATCAAGGTGAAGTCACAGAATATTGCCCAGTGCCTGGAGAACAGATATAGTGGTTCTGTGGCACCTACAACCCTTAGAGGTGAAGTTGATTCCCAGAAACCTTTGCTCAGATTCCTAGGAAGTGATTCTTGAGTACATCTTTGTTTAAGTGTTGACATTTCCTTCCTTCTAAACCAGATTCTAACTCTTCTAGTCTGATCTCAAAGAAAGCAGACCTTGAGACTTCCCTGGCTGCCCAGTGGTTCAGATTTCACCCTTACAATGCAGGGGCACAGGTTCTATCTCTAGCGGGGGAACTATGAGACCGCATGCTGTGTGATCAAAAAAGAAAAAAGAATATGGACCTCTGGCCAAGACATCTAACCCTCTGCTACCCCAAGACATAATGCATATAAGTTAGTAGAGTGCTGTTGTCTCTACTGACTAAAAGTCCCCTGACTAAACCCAATCTCAAAGTAGCTCCAACCCTAGTGTTAGTCACTCAGTCATGTCTGACTCTTTGCAACCCCATGGCCTGTAGCCCACCAGGCTCCTCTGTCTATGGGATTCTCCAGGCAAGAATACTGGAGTGGGTAGCCATTCCCTTCTCCAGGGGATCTTCCTGACCCAGGGATTGAACCCAAGTCTCCTGCGTTGCAGGTAGATTCTTTCACTGTCTGAGCCACCAAGGAAGCCCCTAACTCCATTCCTAATCCCATCCTTAATCCTGTTCCTGAAATTAACCCTAACTCGAATCCCAGTTCTACGTCTGCTTCTCCACCCCCACCTCTCACTGCAGAGAATGATTTGAGGAGAGGAGGGGCTGGGAAAGAGAGGGCAAGATGAGGAATGCTTCTGGGGAAAAGGAGGAGGAGGAGATCCAGCCAGAGCGACCTGGAGGAGCCAGTGTGGTATCTGGGAGCCCGGGGCATGATCCCGGTACCTGCCAAGCCATGAGTCACGACATCGTTCTCCATGGCATTTTGTTGGGGGTGTGTCTGGGCTGGCAGCTGGTAAACAGGCTTGCTTTGAATGAGGTGCTTCCCTCTGTCCCTCTCCCTCATTTGGGGGAGAAGGGAGAAGTCTGCGGTCCTGAGGGTCCTTCTTTGTTTCCTTGTAGATTTCATGAGACTCAAGCTAAGCAAGAGGAAAGACTTGGTACTTTGTCATTGGTGGCAAGAAAATTGTGGAGAGAGAAGTCACTGGGAATGCAGAGTCTTGAAGCTTTCCAAATGGGAGAAGTTTCCGATCCACTGAGCGTCACCCACCTCGGGGATGCTGAGCTGCTCCTCTCTGCCCCGTGCCCTCTCAGGACAGGGCCCACGCGCTGCTCCGCCTCCCTCCCATTGTTGCCATTGCCAAAATTCAGACAGGCATCCACCGTGGCTGGATAGAGATCTTTATGGGTCTAATCCTGTGCCTCTGGACAAAATAACAACTGGAAACACTTGGGACTTTTCTCCAAACCTGGTACCTCTCCCCAGCTGACTTCAGTCATGATGAGTCAGTTTTCTATCTACAAAATGGGAGCAACCTGGACCCTTACTCTTGAGGAAGGGAGAAAAGGAGCTGGACACTAATGATCGTTTTCTGATGTTGAAGATGATCAGGGTTATTATTGTTTACTCCTTGGGGAAGCCAGACAACCATCAGCCTGACTCTAAACACAGGGAGTTCAACACAGTCACTGCCCTTAGGGCTCATGGCAGCTCTGCTCCTTGCCCCTCTCTCCTTAGCCCACATCTGCCAATCCTACTGTAACTACAACAACTGGGGGAGAAAGCATGGCGCCTGGTTTTCTGATCTATTCCCTCTAGGCTTCATCTGCACATCCTGGAGCAGAGTTTACACTCCCTCAAATCCTAGATATAGCTCCTGTCCCAGCCTCCTGCACAGAGTGTGGAGGCTAAAAGTCGTCTCAAACCAACTAGGAAGTGAGAGTGGCAGGACCTCTCATACTGATGCATGTGGTGGTGGTTAGTCGCTCAGTCGTGTCCAACTCTTTGCAACCTCATGGACTGTAGCCCACCAGGCTCCTCTGTCCATGGGATTCTCCAGGCAAGAATACTGGAGTGGGTGGCCATGCTCTACTCCAGGAGGTCTTCCTGACCCAGGGATCAAACCTACGACTCCTGTATTGGCAGGCAGATTCTTTACCACTGAGCCACCAGGGAAGCCCTGTGATCCTCTAAATATACTGATGCACAAAAGATCCCGAAATCTCTGTTCTTTAGATGACAGAATACTTGCTTTAGCCCGGTCTACCAGTCGCATAAGTGTTACCCTCTTGGAAAACATCAGTGTTCCAGTTTTCTGAGGATTTAAAAAAGGTAGTTTGATTTAGAAAAATGACAAAATGTGCAACTCAAAAGAGGGTTGGGGTGGGGCTTCCCTGGCTCCGTAATAAAGAATACGCCTGCCAATGCAAGAGACACAAGTTTGATCCCTGATCCGGGAAGATCCTACGTGCCTCGGAACAACTAAGCCCACGTGACACAGTTACTGGGCCTATGTTCTAGAGCCTGGGAGCTGCAACTACCGAAGCCAGCACAGGCCTGTGCTCCACTGCAAGAGAAGCCACTGCAATGGGAAGCCTGCACACTCCAACTAGAGGCAAGCGTCCTATCAAGCAGCTGGACAAAAGCCCACATAGTAATGGAGACCCAGCACAGCCAAAAATAAGTAAAATAAAATAAAATAAAAGGTTGGTGGGCTTCCCTGGTGGCTCAGTGGTAAAGAATCCGCCTGCCAGTGCAGGAGACGTGGGTTTGATCCCTGATCCAGGAAGATCCCACATGCCGTGCAGCACCCAAGTCCATGCACCACAACTATTGAGCCTGTGCTCAAGCCTTAGAGCCTCAACTACTGAAGCCCATGTGCCTCAACTACTGGATTCTAAGCTCTAGAGCCTGTGCCCCCCAACAAGAGAGGCTACAGCAATGAGAAACCCTCACACTGCAACTAGAGAGTAGGGCCCACTTGCTGCAACTAAAGAAAAGCCTGCCCAGAAACAAACACCCAGCACAACCAAAAATAAAACTTAATTAAATTAAAAAAAAAAAAAATAGGAGGACTTCTTTGGTGGTGCAGTGGTTAAGAACTTGCCTGCCAATGCAGGGGACACAGGTTCAGTCTCTGCTCTGGGAAGATTCCACATGCTGTGGAGCAGCTGAGGCTGTGGGCCACAACTGCTGAAGCCTGAATGCCTGGAGCCTGTGCTCTACAACAAGAGAAGCCTCTGAAATGAGAAGCTCATGCTAAAGCAGTGAAGACCCACCACGGCCAAAAATAAAATTGATTAGTTAATTAAAATAAAAAATAGGGTTGGGATCAGAATCCTTGCCAGCTCCCTCTTTTTTCTTTCTTGTAATGGGTAAATATTGTAGTAATAATAACAAGCATTTAAATATTAATAGCATTTTACAGTTTCAAAGTGCTTTCATTTATAACCATACAATAGATTTGTGTGATGGAATTCTAACCTTCATTTGACAGAGGAGGAAACTGAGGTACAGAGCAGTTAATGTGATTTCCTCAAGGATATAGAACTTGTTAGCAACACAATGACACATGTGGCATCTGACTAAAGTCTAGAGGCCATTATGAGGGGGCTGAAAATCTGTGTCCAACAAGGAAAGAAAGAGGGAGAGAGCCCTTTCTGAAGAATTCCCAGGGTGGGGAATACAGATTTTCCTATGAAGTCTTATGAATGGTTGAGGATAAGATGGTCTTGGCATGGGCCCCAAAAGAAGTGAGGTAGAGGGGATTTCCCTGGTGGTCCAGTGATTAAGACTCTATACTCCTAATGCAGGGGGCATGGGTTCAGTTCCTGATTGAGGAAATAAGGTCCCACATGCCACACAGCATGATCAAAGGAAAAAGAGAAAAAGAAATGAGGTCTAAAAAAATCAAATCTAACTGCAAGGATAAGAAAATATTAAGAAAACTGGGAAAGGTATGCCATCACCCAGAAACCTGATAATATTTCGTTGATGAAATATTGGATGTTCTAAGCAGTCTGGTTTAGAAGGAAGCTCCAGAGGCTACTCTCTCCAGGTCCCCACCTGTAGGCCGTACTGTCAACATGTGGTTAGATGACTGCTTCTCAAAGATATCAGAGCAGCAGAAGCCCACTGAACTATTCCATCCCCCTGTCTGTCATTAATTTTATCTTAAAGTGAAAGTGTTAGTCACTCAGTCACATCTGACTCTTTGCAACTTTACGGACTGTAGCCTGCCAGGCTCCTCTGTGGGATTCTCCAAACAAGAATACTGGAGTGGGTAGCCATTCCCTTCTCCAGGGGATTGAACCCAGATCTTAGGCCTAATATAATCTCTTTTGCTACCATCCCAACTAGTTTTGTGTTAGTGGGAGTTGGGGTAAGGGCTACCTATCAATGTATCTGTATCTGTATCTATATATCTATATGTGATTTGGAAAGCTGTCTGAAAACTTCCAGTGTAACATCGATTCATGAGTTTATAAACAGAATGCATACTTTTCAGGTCTCATACTTTTCCTCACCAACTTCCTTGGCCTTTTCTTCTCACATCAGCTTTTGAATCATAGTGGTTGCTCCTGGTCTCTCTGGGAGGTCAAGGCTCCAAGAGTTTGAGGAGCTGTTGTTTCCTTCTACTCTGATTCAGGCTGTCCTTGCCTTTCTGCTTTATCTGCTGTAAAAGCTTTATCTGTTGTAAAAAACAAACAAAAACCCTCCTCTCCTTCAATTCTCCCCCTTGTAACAATCCTGAACTCTGCTGCAAGATTTGTCTTCCTAAAACATGGCCCTAACCATGCCACTTTTCTGCTCAGAATCTGGTTCCCATGGTTACCTTGTTGAGTGCTTGCTATGTGTCAGATACCATCCTAAGTGCTCTGTGTGCATCATTTAATTTACTCACCACATCAACCCTGTGTGGTAGGGCCTTTTGTCTTCTCTGTTCAAAGATGAGGAAAGAGAGGTACAGAGTAGTTACAGAACTTGTCCAATGTTTCATGACTGAAAAGAGGCAGAGCTGAGCTTTGAACCCAGGCGTTTGCGACCCAGAACTCAAGCTCTCCCAACACTCTGTGTATTTTTAGATGTCTATATCATGTCTCTTGATGGCAGGACCTGTGATATCTGTCGTGTCAAGCACCGAGCACCCCACTACATTTAATAAAAGCTTGTTGATAATTACAGTGATGCAGAAAAAAAGCAGTTCTATGGTGAATGTGATTGGGAGGAAGGGAGAATTTTAATTGTGATTCTCCAGTTTGCCTAGGAGAACGTGGACTTCTTGATCCATGTGGATGTTTCTGACTGCATTTGAAGAGCCCCTGTTGTGTGCAGAGCTCTCCATTTAGTGGAAGAATTATCTGGGAACAAGACTTGATTTCTGTCCTGGAGAAGCTCCTAGGCTAATGGAGGAGACTGCATTTTTTTACTGAATTTGCATGACTTGCAGTTTCAGACACCACCCAACAAGAGTTTGGAGGTTCCGGTTGACTGTGATGGTAGAAGGAGGTGGTGACTGGGAGACCACAGATAATCTTGGGGTCTCTAGCTGTCCTCCAACATGTGTAGCCTGGTTGTGGCCCAGGGAACTCAGCTGTGCTCTGTAGGTTGCCTCCATTGTGTGGTCTCCAGTGAACCTGTCAGCAAGGTAAAGGGGGGTGCCAGTGAAGATTAACTCCAGAACAAGGTAAAGAGACTGAGGAGACAGGAAGAAGGTCCTCACAGCTACGGGGCAGTGGAACTGAAACTGCAACTCAGGTCTCAGATGAACCCCCACACCTCAGTATCTTGGCCTCGGAAGGTGGGGGTGGAGATGTGGCAGTGTTCCTGTGTCAGAATGACTCCAGTCATCACCCCCATTCCCACCCCGCCTCTCGCTGCAGCCACCTGCACTTTGCTTAAGTGCCCTGCCCTCAAGCAAAAGCTGAGATCTCAGTTTTTGGGGAAAGTGAGATGCAGCGTCCCTGACAAATGGGTGGGTCTCCACCCCCAACCCCCGCCCAGTTTATGAGCCCAGGGTGGCTCCCTTCTAACACCCTCCCTCTCTTTATGGCCCTGCTGCGATCTTTGATGTCTTCTTCTTGGGAAGGGGCGGGGGTGGGGAGAGAGAAGCCAACCTCAGCCAGAGAGGCCCTGCCCACGGAAGTTCTCAGGTGAGGGAGGGGGTCCAGGGAGGAGGGCAGGATTTAGCATAAGAAGCAGTTGGTTGGACCCTAACACTGAGCATCCTTCCAGACCCACATCTCTCTGGGAAATACCGGCATTGTAGTCAGTCTCTGTCACAGCATTAGAAAGAATATGGTGATGTGGGCTTCAGTCTGGGTTCAAATCCTAGACTTGATCATTCTAGCTTTTGGACCTTGGGCAAGTTACTTAACCCTTTGAACTTCACTTTCTAAATCTGAATTGAATAACAGACTATCTCACAAGATGTCACGAGAACAGAGTAAAACATGCAC
Source organism: Cervus elaphus (assembly GCF_910594005.1). Taxonomy (NCBI): domain Eukaryota; kingdom Metazoa; phylum Chordata; class Mammalia; order Artiodactyla; family Cervidae; genus Cervus; species Cervus elaphus. The sequence continues at coordinate 26,114,196 of NC_057817.1, read as the reverse complement.
ATCAAGTACCCAGAAGAGTGTCTTATAGCCAAACTTGTCCCCCTGATGAAAAGAGAAGTTCCTTGAGAGCTGGGATCTCACCGGCCTTCTCTCCTCCCCACCCCACATCCCTCCACCTTCTCCAGCATCTCACGCATCTGCCCCTCTGTGCTTGGTTGGGAGGCTTTTTCACCCAAGCCTTCCTCCTTACCCCCGTCCAGCCTTTCCTCTCGAATGGACAAATTCCAAGCTCAGTGCCAATTCTCTTCTCTGTCCTCCTCAGGCTCCCATCTCAAAAGCTTCTTCACCTGGAGAATCCTGTCAACAACTCCCATCTCCACACTTGGCAGTTTTTCCTCCTCTCTGCCGTGCTCCCTCTCGCCTCCATTAACATGATTTTATTTGCTTTGCTCCTATTCTTATCCATCTATAATTTTTATTTTATAGTCACTCCATAATGGTCTGGGGCCATTCCTACTGAATCACCAACTGGTCTTACTTTAGGATTTAATTTGGTTTTATTAAAATTACCAAAATTCTCCCTGGGCAGGTGTAGACCTGGCAGGGCAAAGCTCTCTAGGCTGTTGACTGAGAGGTCCCTCCCCACTGGTAGATTTCCAGGCTCTTTAGTATTTCGTTCAGCCACGGCGGGTGACTGTTTCTGGTGCAGCAGTGTGTGTGTGTGTGTCTACATGTAGTTTGAAGTGTGGATGTTTCCCTTTTAGCTATGAGAACATAAGTTTACACTGCCTAGGAAAAGGGCTGTAATGTATTTTAAGTGGTTAAAGAAGCTGTGTAAGTAGCCACTGTACCTGCTGCACTTGGAAGTACGGACACAGCCTGTCACCCATCATTTGTGATGTGAAAGCAACAACAGTGATAGGTTTTAGCTGTTTTATGTACTGTGTGTGTTGTGCTTAGCCTCTCAGTCATGTCCAGCTTTTTGCAACCCCATGGCCTGTAGCCCACCGGGTTCCTCTGTTCATAGGATTCTTTGGCAAAATTACTAGAGTGGATTGCCATTCGCTTCTCCAGGGGATCTTCTCCACCCAGGGATTGAACGCACGTCTCCTGCATTGGCAGATGGATTCTTTTCCATCTGAACCTTATACCTTTACTCTTTCTTCAGGGAAAAGGGGTAGGAAAAGTTTTGGAAAAATAGAATTTTCATTTAGTTTTTCCAGTGTATTACTTATTATCTCAAATAAAGAGCTCGGCATTAAATGCAGAAATTTAAGCATTAGGGGTGTTGGACCCAGAAGCAGTAGAAGAGAAAATAGGATTCAAAGAAAATAAAAATAACAACATTAAAAAACAACATCCTGAGTTGGATGTCTCATATTTATCCTGGTGTTTGATCACTGTCCCCCAAGGCCACCAATAAACTCAGATCCCATTGGGAGGTAGAACTCAGGCCTCTAGTTCCATGGACATCTTTGTTTTGTTCCCTTTTCTGAAGAGAAGCATTTTCTGTTAATTGAGCATATGCCTTCCTCTGCCTTCCCCCCAGCCCCTTCCATAGTCCCAGGATCTGCTATTTCCCCGCCTCTGCCTGTATATCCACATTCCAAATATCTCTCTCCTGAGGAACTGGGGAAGAATGCTATGGTGGAAAACATGAACAGTGCACTTCTTTTTTTTTAATTAATTAATTCATTTATTTTTAATTGAAGGATGCTGGGAAAGATTGAAGGCTGGAGGAGAAGGGGACAACAGAGGATGAGATGGTTGGATGGCATCACTGACTCAATGGACATGAGTTTGAGCAAACTCCAGGAGATGGTGAAGGACAAGAAAGCCTGGTGTGCTGTAGTCCATGGGGTTGCAAAGAGTCAGACACAACTTAACAACTGAGTAACAGATTGAAGGGTAATCGCAACATTGTGTTGGTTTCTGCCATACATCAATTTGGATCAGCCATAGGTGTACATATGTACCCTCTCTCTTGAGCCTCCCTCCCACCTCCCACCCCATCCCACCCCGCTAGGTTGTCACAGAGCCCTGGTTTGAGTTTACTCAAGGAAACTCAAATACAGGAAATTCCCACTATCTATACTGTCTATTTTATGCATGTTACTGTATATGTTTCCACGCAACTCTCTCCGTTTGTCCCTCCCTCTCCTTCTTAGCACCTCCCCCAACCCTCCCCCACCCCCTGTCCATAAGTCTGGAAAAGTGCACTTCTTTCCTGGAGAATCGTATCAAATTAGGTGAGAGGGCTGTTGGTCAAAGTCTCTTTTTGGTGCCTCAACTTCTGCTCTCCTCCTGCAGCTCTCCCTGGCTAGAATCAATTTGGCATTGAATCTGCATGTTGATTTTAAGAGAATTGGAAATAGAGCTGGGATGAAGAAGTTAGCTTCCTCCTGGGAATAATGCAGAGACTCGATTTCTCCCTTGAGGACCTAATTTTAAATCTAGAGGGTTGAGTGAGAAATAAGGCCATTTGTGGCCGCCTAACACTGGGCATTTGAAAATGGACATTTTCTCATCATCCTTCTTTTCCTTTAAAAAAAATAATGTAGCTTGGAAGAATATGATTATCCTTAAACATTTTATTTTTTAATTAAAGAGGGTTCATTATGCTACCCGTCTCATCTCGTCCCAGAGGAGAGAAACCCTGTGTTCAGCAGTTTGCTAAGAAATAATTATAGGTTCAGATCTTCCCCAGGCCCCGAAATTCAATTAAAATTTTTTTGTTTTAAGTTGCTTGCAGTCACATGGTATGTATGTGTGGATGTGAATGAGTGTGTGTGTGCGCGTGTGCACGTGCGCACACATGCCCCAGTTTTCCTTGTAACTACTCTGGGAATGGGTTCCCAAATGTGAAGTTCCTAAAAGACAGCAATCCCCCCACTCCCAACCCAGTTTCTTGGCTGTTTCTACATGATCTGATATTAACACATAATGCTCTGTGAAAGCAACCTTTGGTTTTTTGTTAGCTTGTTCGTTTTTGGCTAGAATCACTCTGTTTGTCTATCAGTCCCCAATTCCTGGGATATGTCTCTAGCTTATACTGAATCAGATCAGTGTAAATAAGTGGCTCTCAACCAACACTGTGGATCAGAATCACCTGGGGGAACTTTTAAGCAGTAGTGATGCCTACTCCCTGATGGATATATTCAGCTGGTGTGGAGCGGGGCCCAGGCATCAGTATTTTTTAAAGGCTCCTTAGGTGCTAATGTACCCCAGTTCGATTCCTGGGTTGGGAAGATCCCCTGGAGAAGAGATAGGCTACTCACTCCAGTATTCTTGGGCTTCCCTTGTGGTTCTGATGGTAAAGAACACCTGCAATGCAGGAGACCCAGGTTCAGTCCCTGGGTCAGGAAGATCCCCTGGAGAAGGCAATAGCTACCTACTCCAGTGTTCTTGCCTGGCAAATCCCATGAACAGAGGAGCCTGGCAGGCTATAGTCCATGGGGTCGCAAGAGTCATATGTAACTTAGGAACTAAACACTAATAATACAAAGACACACAAACAGGGTCACGGGGCCCAAATTTCATTGCCTACTTGCTCAGCTTACTGTCTAGTTAATTTAAGTAGTGTAAGATAGGGGTAGAGTGGTTACCTGTCACTTTTATACAGACTCGGAGTTATATTTAAACTTGGGGTGGAAACAGGATTCCATGGTTCGCCCCTGCACCGCCTCTTTCCTCATCCCAAGAGGGGGGAGCAGTTCTGTTGTAGGACTGCCCCTCTTTACATAAAAAAATTATTAGGGAGGATAGTGTATAGACGACTCTTCTTGTAAGAACATCCCAGGAAATGGGGCAGTATTAACATTTATGGGTTCATTCAGGCCGCGATTGACCTTTTCCCTAGTTTACAGAAAGGAGCTAAAAATTCCCAGGCCTTAGGGCACAAGACCTCCTGGCAGCAGAAATATGGAAAGAGGGAGGCAGGGCTATGTGAGGCCAGATTCTCCCCAGATAATTAACCAAAATAGACATGTCTAATAGAAATCTAACAAATAAATTAATAAATAAAAGAACAAGAATGTACTTATGAATCCCTATATATCTCAGCATATAAACATATATAGGGTTCTGCATATTAGTAGCTTACATAATGTGTGTGTTTGCAGATTTAAATAGAGTGGTATATAAATATTTTTATATAACTACAGCAACCTTGTGGAATGTGGAGGTAATTACATAGATAGCTCAGGTATGTTTTTTGAAAATTGTAGCCATTTTCATATTTGACTGAAAATTTCACTGTTATCCTGATGTTCACAAGTATTTAGACTTATAAGTTATGTATATATTTTCTAGTTTGCCTACAGATGTTTGTATACATTATATATAGAGTAGGTTAGGATATATATATATATATATATTATATATATATATGCTATTTTTCAGAGAGAGGGTTCTGAACCAGTGTAGATAGCCAAAGTGAGCAGTTCAAACTCAAATAATCTACGCTGGGGCTTAAATAAACTGTATTTACTAATTATATGAATTCAGTTCTAAAATCTTCACTTATTTGGTGCTTCGTAGATTCAGCCCCTACAAATTTGAACCAGTTGAATGCACTTCATTTCGCCTTTAAGAATGCAGGTGTGTGATGAATAGTTAAGGACCTACTGGTTCCAATTTGCATTATCCACCCTCTTGAAGGGAGGAAGAATAGAAAACTATCCAAGAAAAAGCTAAGAGAAAGAATTTCAATTTGTCTTTGTGATGAAGTCAGAATATTTTCTCTCACTCTTTGTCCTGCTCTCTCACACACAGGCATGCATGCATACACACATATACACACTCACTCTTTCATTAAACTGATGCTAATTTCTTTCTGGGCTGAACTGACAGCAGCTTGATGGTCCGTGGAGGGGAGTAAGCAAAACAAGGCTGTCTCCAGACACAAGAACAGACCAGTGCACATGAGCCACAACTATGGAGATGTGCTTTAGACCCAAAATGGCTTGGTTGAGAAATTGTTTACAAACCACTACCAAATATTTTATCAGATTTCTATGACACTTCTGTCATCCTCCCTGGTTACATGGAGATCTTTCTTGTCCTTTCAAGTGTCTGAGGTCTTCTGGCAGTGTTCAGTAGGTATTCTGTGAGAATCATTCTGCATGTAGAAAATTATTTTTGTGATGTATTTGTGGGAGGAGCTCCATGTTCTTCTACTCCACCATCTATTTTTTTTTTTTTTAATTTATTTGTTCGGCTACGTGGGGTCTTAGTTTGTTTCTCTCCAGTTGTGGTGTACAGGCTTAGTTGCCCTGCAACATGTGGAATCTTAGTCCCCCAACCAGGGATCAAACCTGCCTCCCCTGAATTGCAAGGTGGATTCCTAACCACAGGACCACCAGGTAAGTCCCTACTTCACTGTCTTGATTCTGAGCTTCTCTATGACATTTCTACTTATCTCCCAGTCTGGTTCTGTATCTGAAACTGGAACAGATATTGGAACTGCGTCCCCCAAGTCCGCCTCCAAGAGCTGGGGCTCAGGGTTACACCATGGACAATGGAGTGGGAAGAAGACCACTGCTACCATCTCCCCATTCCCTGTGCATAGTCCAGGCTGAGCTGACTATGGAGGCTCCCAAGACCCCACTTTACATCATTTGTGATTATTTTTTTATGAAAAATTATATAAATGAGCTTTATTAATATTCTCCTCTCTCTGGGTTGGCTTAGCAACAACTTAGTTTTAAATATGCACCTCATTCTCCTAGTTGCATCTTTTATCTTGTTTGCAAAACCAAAATGAAGCATGGGAGAAGAAAACAACTCTGCCTTGGAGAAAGACTACCCTGTTTAAACCCAAGATTGACTACTCAGGGATGAAATAAAATAAAAGAGAGTTTTCTGAATTGTTCAGTTTTAAACATCCCACCTTGTTAAATACATTCAACATGAAACCAACTTCTGTTGTTTTACTTGAGTCAAATCTCTAGTTGGGAATGGGCCTGTAGGAAGAGGGAGTGGAAGTACTCTGTTAGGTACCTAGATGCTGTTCTATGTCATCCATGTTCCTGGTGATGCCATTTAATCACAGGGCGGATATACCAGCTTTCCAGTTCTCGCTTGGTATATATGTGCCCATATACTACCTAGGTCTGTGACAGCAGAACTAAGTGGGCCAAGGAGGATAGGACCAGCATCTCATCTACTCATTCAGCAAAGATTTATTGAGCCCCTACTAAGTGTTGGGAACTGCGTGAGGTTCTGGTGTAAAGGCAACAAGATCTTGTCTACGAGGTCCTCACGGTACATATTTGTGGAAGAAATGGACATATTAGCAAATAGGTATAATACAATGAAAAAAGTAACACGAGAGTATTATAAAAGCGCAAAGCAGAGGTGGTATCTAATCTGCTCTTTGGGGTGGAGGATGGACTCTCAAGGAGCGGATGATGAGAGCCAGAACTTTATTGTCGTACATTCTAGTCCTTAGTGTGATACTCTGCTTGTTGAATGAATTGGTCAAGGATTTATATAAGTCTCTGGAATTGCAGTGACAGAAGCACTGGAATAGGAGTCTGGAGATCTGGGTTCTGGATCAGGCTCCATGATTGCAGTTTGTGACTTGGCCCCGCTGCTGGTTGTCAAGATGAAATCGGGGCAAGATCCTGGGCCAGTGCCAGACCTCTGCTTCCTTGGTTAATTAAATACACTGTCCCTCCCCTCAGTATCTGTGTCACCCAGAAGAAATAAAACCAAAGTTTTCTTCTCTAATCCACTCATAAAATAGTCATCAGCTCACTCGTGCCTGGTCGCTCAGTCGTGTCCTACTGTTTACAACCCCATGGACTGTAGTGCGCCAGGCACTCCATCCATGGAATTTTTCAGGCAAGAATACTAGAGTGGGTTGCTGTGCCCTCCTTCAGAGGATCTTCCTGACCCAGGAATCAAACCCATGTCTCCTGCACTGGCAGGCGGATTCTTTGCCATCGAGTCTTCTGGGAAGCCACCAGCTCTCTCTAACTCTGTCCTATCCCAATTTTTTGTGAAATCTTTAAGAAAGTATTTCAAAGCTATCTGGAAGAGTATTTATAACTTGAGGCAGTTTTTTACAAAAGTTAGGACAGGTTGACTAGTGCTGAGGAGTCTGGAGTGCCAGGAAAGTGAAATAATAGGAAAGAACCCATTTGGTTTACTTTGGCCAGTGCTAACCAGCAGCTTAAAGCCACCCTAGGGACTTTCGTGGCAATCCAGTGGTCAGGACTCTGCGCTTTCTCTGAGGGCCCAGATTCAATCCCTGGTCAGGGTACTAAGACCCCGCAAGCCCCACAGTGTTGCCAGAAAGAAAAGAAAAGGAAACTACCCTTTACTTAGAGCAGTGGGATAGCAGGCAGGGACCAGGGTCTGTATCGTGTTCTACAAGGAAGACTGTTGAGCCAAGCAGAGAGGGAGACTGGTGGCTGAAATGTCCTGACCTGATTGGAACATGAGGCCTCACATCCCTGCTGATCCTGTTGCCTCTTCCTTCCCCTGACCTTAGGCTGAAAGGAGGGAATAAAACCAAATGTTGGGTTATAATCAAACAACTCCATGTTAAAAGCTGAAGGGCCTAACCCTTCTCACAGAATTCATTTGCTCTTTGCCTCTAGAACGCTCAGGTGCTCGCTTACCTGTTTTGTCTTCTGCAAAATGGGTACAGCAATTCCTGCCCTATTTACTATTCAGTGTACTTTACTTTGATGGTACTTTTCATAGTTTGTAACTTGTAGTTGATTAAGATCTGTCTTCCTCACTTGAAAGGCATATTCAGGAAGACAAGAACTGTGTTTATTTTCCTCTCCGTTTAATTCCTAGAATCTAGTTCAGTGCTTCCAGGCACTGGCCAGTCACCCAATAAATACATCTGAATAAATGAATGAATGAATGGCATTGTCAGGATTAAGATGAACTATTTGAAATACTTCAAAAAAATGTACAGGTGAAAAGAGTGTAAAGCATTGTTTCTAGTTAACTAGATCATAAATTTCTTGAATTTAGGAACCAAATCTTACACCCTTTAAAAAATGTGTTTATTTACTTATTGCTTATTTATTTTGGAGTCTTGGTTGCTGTACTTGGGCTTTCTCTAGTTGTGGTGAGCTGGGGCTACTCTAGTTGCAGTGCAAGGACTTCTTGTTGTGGTAGCTTCTCTTGTTTTGGAACACAGGCTTTAGGGTCCACAGGGTTCACTGCCCCATGGCATGCAGGATCTTCCTGGACCAGGGATCAAACATGTGTCCCCTTCATTGGTAGGCAGATTCTTAACCACTGGACTACCTGGGAAGTCACAAGTCTTATACTGTCTGTTTCCCATTCAACCTAGCAGAGCACTCTCTGCATAGTAGGTGCTCTGTAAATAATTATGCCCATCACTATAGTATTTAAAAGAAAATTATAATACTTGAATAAACAACACAAAAGTGAATTTAATAAAGAATTCCATTTATAATAGCATTAAAAATAATAAAATGCTTAGGAATAAATTTCATAAAAGAATTGAAAAATTTATACTCTGAAAACTACAAAGCACTGTTGAAACTTAATTAAAGAAAACCTAAATAAATGTAAAAACATCCCCAGTTCATGGCAATACTTCCCAAATGTATCTACATATTCAATATAATGCCTACAACAGAATCTCATTTCACTTTTTTGTAGAAACTGACAAGCTAATCTCAGAATTCATATAGAAACCAAAGAGACCCAGAAGAACCCAAACAATCTTGAACAAGAAGAACAAGGATGGAAGACTCACATTTATTGATTTTTAAACATTCAAAAATAGTACAGTAATCAAGACAGTAGAGTATTGGCACAAAGAAAAACATATAGATCAATGAAATAGAATAACTGTTCAGGAATAAACCCTCACATTTATGGTCAATTGATTTTTGACACTGGGCCTAGAAAATTCGATAGAAGAAGGATAGACTTTTCAAGTGGTGCTGGGACAACTGGACAGCCATGTGCAAGAAAATTAAATTGGAGTTCTACTTCACACAATATGCAAAACTAACTCAAAGTGGATGAAAGACCTAAATGTAAGAGTTAAAAATGTGGAACTCTTTAAAAAAATACATAGGTGTAAATCTTCATGACTTTGGATTAGGTAATGATTTCTTAGATAAAGGCACCATAAGAGAAATACATAAATGGACTTCATCAAAATTAAATACTTTTTGCTTCAGAGGATACCTGAGGAAAGTGAAAAGATAATTCACAGAATAAGAGACTATATTTGCAAATCATTTATCTGATTAGAGATTTGTATCTAGAATATATAAAGAATTCTCATGGCTCAAAAACAAAAAACAAGTAGCCCAAATGAGTAAAGGATATGAATAGGCATTTCTGCAAAGAAGAAATACATGCCAATAAGCACATGAAAATATGCTCAGTGTCGTTAACTATCAAAGAAATGCAGATCAAAACCACTAGAATGGCTATAATAATAAAAAATAAGATATTAATAATAAGTGTTGCTGAAGGCTGGATAAACTTTAACCCTGGCTGGTAGAAATATAAAATGATACATCTGCTTTGCGAACAGTCTGGTGGTTTTTGAAAATTGTTAAACCTAGAATTACCATATGACCCAGCAGCTCCGCTCCTAAGTAAATACCCAAGAGAAATGAAAACATATGTCATATAAAATGTGTATATGAACTTTCATAGCAGAATGAACTTTCATAATAGCTGAAAAGTGGAAACAACTCAAATACCCATCAACAACTGGATAAATAAGATGTGGAATATTCACAAAATGCAATTATTCGGCAATAAAAAAGAAATGAACTGATCCACGCCACAGCATGGATAAATCTTGAGAATATTATGCTAAAAGAAAGATGTCAGTCACAAAAGACCACATATCACATGATTCCATTTATATGAAGTGTTAAAAGTAGGTGAATCTATGAAGTGAGAGAGTAGATGTGATTTCCCAGAGCTAGGATTCTTGGGGTAGGGGATGGGAGACAAGAGCTATTAGATTTCCTTTTGGGGTGATGGAAATATTCTAAAATTGATTGTGATGATGGTTGCACAACCCTGTGAGTATATTAAAAACATTGAACAGTAGACACTTTAAATAGGTGAATCATATAGTATATGAATTATATCTCAATAAAGCTTTTATTGAAAAATGAAAATTATAATACAGTGCCTGCCCTTAGGGAACCTACAAGCTAACTGATTTTTTTTTTTTTTTTGTTCTTCATCTTAAAACCCCTGGCCACTCCATTTTGAAAGTTTGTTAATTTATTGTCCGTTGGCTACTGTAAACTTAGTGCTTTGGAGTTCAGGGTAAAGGTGCAGGAAAGGCAGAGGAGGCAAAAGGACAGAGAATAAGGGCTAAAGGGAACCCAAGGAGTGAAGTCTTTGGAGAAGAGGCTTGGGAGGCCTGTTCAGCCTCCTAGCCTATCTAATAGGTAGAACCATGCCTTCAAGACTCCAGATATGAATATCTTTGACTGAGGGTTCTGGTTTTGGTTGTGGTATTTGGAACTGAGTTGTCTCAACCACCTTCTTCTGGTGCAAATGGCACTAAAAATATGAAATATCGACCTTGTATCCTTCTCTAATCTCCCACATTGGCCTGAAGATCTGGATAATTGGTGGGTGTGGGAAGAAAGCCACTGAGAACTTGTCTCCATCTGGAGAGTGGCAAGGTGAGAAAGAGCTGGGGAATGACTCAAGAAGATTAGAGTCTAGGAACAAAAGACTCTGCGTAAGTATGTAAGTATATAATGGGAAGGAACTTGGACATCTTGATGACTAAATTGACTCCTACTATGCTCCAGTTCCTGGAGGAGGGTAGAGCAATCCACTCCAGTATTCTTGCCTGGAGAATCCCATGGATAGAGGAGCCTCGCAGGCCACGGTCCATAGGGTCGTAAAGAGTCAGACAGGACTGAAGCTACTTAGCATGCACACACACACTGTAGTTTTGATTCTAGTCTTGGTTCCCTTCATTTTTCAAGAATCCCAATTTCAATTATCTTCACACCCATTTGTTCTAAACAACAGCCTGTCTTTTTTTAAAAACTTTTTATTTTATATTGAAGTATAGCCAATTAACAATGTTGTGATAGTTTCTGGAGCATAGCAAAGGGACTCAGCCATATATATACATGTATCCATTCTCCCCCAAACTCCTCTCCCATCCAGAACAGAGCCTATCTTGACAGAAGGAAGGGGTAGGGGCAGGTATGGGTGCAGAGACACATGGCAGGGGGAGAAAAGAGTTAATTGCTGGTCTTCAGGAAACAGTCTGATGAGAAAAATGCTAGTGAGCTCTTGGACTTAAGAAATAAAGGATCAACAAATAGAAAGACTTTCCTTATTTGAAAAAACAAACAAAAAAACACCTTTCTGAATGAGAAATATTGAGTGAGATTTTAAAGGAAGTTCCGAGTGTGGACTGCAGATACATTCACTCCCGTGATGCTGGGCCCCCACCGCAGGAATAACTCCCCTCAGCACTGGTTAACTGAGGCCCTTTGCCTGCTTATGATGAGTGATTTGCTGCGTGATTTCAGTGATAGCTGAAATCTAGGCAAGGGGTGACTGAGCGGATGAGGGGGCTCTTGTGACCCCACTATCCTAGCTTTGGTTTAGGTCTTGATTGGGGAATTCAGTGCGTTTGCCTTTAAGGGGAGCAGAAAACGAGAGTAGGGAGCCCTTGCTGTCGCGTGGGTTACCTACACAAAAACAGACATGTGTTCTTCTCTCTGGCCAGCCCATTCTCTGCTCTTCTTATCCCAACTTGCCTAATTGATACCTTGGCCGATGGTGTCATTAACAATGCTTGAATAATAGCCTGACCTGCTGATTTCAAAATGGGAGAGGTGATTAATATGTCGGAAATCCAGCGAAGGGGAGCAGGGAAGGGGATGTCCCGAGCAATAAAACACGGGAGAGATGTCCTTCTGTGTCCCCGTTGCCCACCTTTCATTCTTTGACCTCGGGGAAGAACTTGGAGATAGAGTCTGACTTCCAGTTTTTTGGTTTGCTGATCCCCCTCTATTTCTCCTCCCCTACCTCCCCCAACAGCACACGTTCTGACACCTACAAGCTCGTTACATGATGATGACCTATATTTTTATCTTTTTTATGAGCATCAAACACACATCGTCTTGCAAGCACTTGTGTTTTTTTTTCTTTCCCCTATTGACGTGTGAGTGCCTTTGATGGTAATTTATTGTAGGGTTGAGCAGCCAGGTCTTAATTGTACCCTAAAATTGCTTACCATTTTGATGCCTCCAAACCATCCCAAAGTGTACCTTTTTCCTACAAGAAGGGTGTGGGGCAGCCCCCTTTTAACTGTCTCCTGTGGTAGAATACAGAGCTTAGAGAAAACGTGCAGGAGGACTTCCTCGGCTGGGTTTCAGGGACGCCTTCTCCCCCAGCTTCTAATTGCAGTTGGATTGTATGAACATTTGGTTCTACTCAACAAACCTTCTCTTCATGGCTTAGGTCAACATGGCTTCACTAGTTGCACAGAATAGTCAATGAGCAGTTTCTACTCTGATAGTCAGGCTCTTCAGGAAATTCCCATTGTGGCTACTTGCTTCTGTGAATTCGATGGGATTGGAAGTAAGAATGTTGTACTTTAACCTAGGGGGCCTGGGCTATGAGAGGCAGTTAACCCCAAGCAATGCAGTCCTTCTGAAGTCATTCTGTAGTAACCTATAACCCTTACACCTGACCACTCCTTCACCTGATTTAGGGATGACCAGGGGGAGCAGAGGATGAAGAGTATAATTTTAGACTGAGCAGAACTTCATTCTTAAGTATAATTTGAATTTGGGCCCCATAGTCTTCTTTGCCCCCACTTCACTTTGTCCCTCAGTACAATAAACAGCATCATATCCTAAGACACTCAGATTCATTACAGGAGGATGAGTCAATTTCAGAACAACTAGAAATGTAACCCACATCTTGTGGAAGTATTAAATATAAAGGGAAAATGAAGACTGAAATTCCTACCTCCCTTTCTGGCGAGACCAGCATAACATCCAGTGTTGACCTAGGTTCCGTGCTGGAAACTGGTCTACCTGTGGACTGAGTCCCTGTCAGCTCATGTTACAGACTGTCCATTCCAGCTGAGTTCATTTGTTCTCTCTCTCCCACACATGACACTCACCATATGTGCTTGCCGGTACTTGCCTTCAGACATTTTGACAGGCCAGTTTCCTCTTTCTTCAACCTTAGTACTGTTTCTTTGTCCTCTCTGTTCAACTCTGTCCCTTTCCTCTTTGTAGCCTGGTTCTAAAAGTCTCTTCTACAGTGGTGTTAGTCGCTCCAGTTATGTCTGGCTCTTTGAGACCCTGTGGACTGTATCCCACCAGGATCCTCTGTCCAAGGGATTCTCCAGGCAAGAATACTGGAGTGGGTTGCCATGCCCTTCTCCAGGGGATAAAGCTGCTTTAATGGCCTTACCTGACTCCTAGGACTCCATTGTTTCTCAGGTCCTCAACATTATGTTATTTGCACTTAGCCCTTTGCCCTATTGGCTCTCTACATCCATAAAGGAACTTTTTGTGGCCATCTGAATGAGCCTCCTGACTGAGAGAAAAACTACTCCTACCAGCTTCTTAGGTGAATAAAAATCTCTCTTCTGTGGAAGGCCTCTCAAAGAAGGAAACTGTACATGCTTCCTTGGCCTCCAGTTTTTACTTCCAGTGGAGCCGGATAGATGCAGATGAACTTGATAAAGACAGTAGCTTCCGTGGTGGAGTCCATGAGAAATGCTATTTTCCTTATGATAACTTAAAGATTGTTCATTCTCAAACTTCAGAAATGGAGTCAGTTACCTGGATATTTTGAAGAAATATGGAGTGTCACTTGTGATTACCTGGTTCTCCATTACATACGGAATAAAGTCCAGATTCCATTGCTTGATCTTCAGAGTCTTCCATAGTGACACTGCCTGTATTTATCTCTATGCTCCTTTACGTAACCTAGACTACAACCTCATGGGTCTTGAGGTTCTGGAACTTGTTCTATGCTCTTCAGCTTCCAGAATTTGCACATACTGTTCTTTTGTCTGGAATGCCATCCTTTCGCTCATTGACTTATCAAGGTCCTATCCTTCATTTTAGCTGAACTTAAAATCTTCTCCTGCAAGAATACTTAGATCTCTCAAGTGACCACTATTTCTCTCTCTCCTCCAACTAGAATGTCACATTATTTTGAACCTCTGTAATAGCACTGTTTTGTACTGGAAAAATATATATATATATACACACATATATACATATATACACACATATGTATACATATACATACGTATACATATATACACACATATGCATATGTATACATATATACACATATATATTATATAATCTATATAATATATTTATATGTCTCTTTTACTAGATTGTAAACTTCTGGAAGGTAGAAATTGTGTATTTTTGGACTTTGTTTCCCTTCCTATGTTTCTCATAATGCTTTGGACAGTAGGTACTCAAGAAATATCAATTAATTGGAAAACAGGGCCTTGTTTTTTTGTGTGTTTTGTTTTTTCAGCCAAGCAGCATGTGAGATCCAACCAGAGATCAAACCTGCACTCCCTGCATTGAAGTGTGGAGTCTAACCACTAGACCCCCAGGGAAGTCCCCAGGGCCTTGCTTTTATGTTCATTTTGCTCTTACAGTTCTCCTCTAACCGAGTCACCATTTTGTACTGACCGAATTTGTCTTTGGGTGTTCTTCATCTCTGTCTATTGTAAGAGCTGAGCATCTAAAATAATCTAAGTGCAGTGGAACTGACAGGTTTCAGAGGACCCCGAAAGCAGATCCATCCTTGGACAGTTTCTGGACTGGTTTGAGATTAGCTTTCCTGCGTAACAAAAGGCATTTGTAGGGATGGCTCTGCCGAGCCACTGGGGAGAAACCAGGATCAAGGGAGAGGAGCCTGAAGGTGAGAAGATACTGATTTCTGGGAAAGGGATCAGTTTAAGGATTTTGTATGTCAGCAAAAAGGGCAGTGTACTTGCTTAGAGGTATTCATTTCACTCCTGGCACCAAGCTTGTTTCTTTATGCTACAATAATGTTACTGACAGTGCTTTTCCTATCAGGTGCCTAAGGAAGGGCTGACAGCTTTGGTCCCCTGTGCTTGTTGGTAGGAGGTGAAGAACGTGATGTTTTGACGGTTCCATATGCTTCAGTTCAGTTCAGTTCAGTTCAGTTGCTCAGTTGTGTCCAACTCTTTGAGACCCCATGAATTGCAGCACGCCAGGCTTCCCTGTGCATCACCAACTCCTGGAGTTTACTCAAACACATGTCCTTCGAGTCAGTGATGCCATCCAGCCATCTCATCCTCTGTCGTCCCCTTCTCCTCCTGCCCCCAATCCCTCCCAGCATCAGGGTCTTTTCCAGTGAGTCAACTGTTCGCATGAGGTGGCCAAAGTATTGCAGTTTCAGCTTCGGCATCAGTCCTTCCAATGAGCACCCAGGACTGACCTGCTTTAGGATGGACTGGTTGGATCTCCTTGCAGTCCAAGGGACTCTCAAGAGTCTTCTCCAACACCACAGTTCAAAAGCATCAATTTTTCAGCACTCAGCTTTCTTCACAGCCCAACTCTCACATCCATACATGACCACTGGAAAAACCATAGCCTTGACTAGACAGGCTTTTGTTGGCAAAGTAATGTCTCTGCTTTTTAATATGTTATCTAGGTTGGTCATAACTTTCCTTCCAAGGAGTAAGCGTCTTTTAATTTCATGGCTGCAGTCACCATCTGCAGTGATTTTGGAGCCCCCCAAAATAAGGTCTGACATATGCTTAAGAAAAGACAAGTCTAACCTCCTGGGTTTCTTGACAATTCTTCCCATCACCTATTCACTTCCACACCATCCTAGGTCTCCTGACTTCAACAAGCCCTTTATGTTCTAAGATTAAACTGTTAGATTGTTTCCATTGTTACCCTCTCGCATTTCTGAAGGTCTGTATGGGTAATTTCTTCAGTCCTAGTCTTCTGTGTTCAATTCTGTAGCTTCTTTTCTCTTTTTGGCTGAGCTGGGTCTTCATTAGGGGGAACAGGCTCTCTACTGGCTAGTGAGTGGGCTTAGCCGTTGCCCCCTGCCTCCACATGTGGGGTCTTAGTTTCCTGACCAGGAATCGAATCTGCATCCCCTACATTGGAAGGTGGATTCTTTACCACTGGACCCCCCAGGGAAGTTCTTGTAGCTTCTTTCTTGCCATATCCTGATTTATTTTCTCCTCTTCCTATAGAAAGTCTTCTCTGACAACCTTCCAGAAATGTCCTTAACCTTTCCTAATCCCTCCCAGCCTGGGTGGCAAGACCTCAACCCAGATCTTTTAGTGATGTTCCTATTTCTCTGTGTCCTATTTTCCATCATCCAGGGAATGCCCCCATATAGATATTACTTGTCTTATTAACTCTGCATGCACCCATGCAGCCTCCAGTTTCTCCAGTCAGAGAGGTCATTGGCTGGCTTTCTTTTGCTTGGAAAGCCAACCAATATTAACAGGTGACAATGAAGAGAGATTTAGAAGCTGTTGACTTTCTTGACCCCTTTCTTCTTCCCTCGGTCCTTTCTTTCCACCACTCCTTCCTTCCTCAAATGCTGGTTGAACATCTGCTGTGTACTAGGCGCCATTCTATGCTTCTCCCTGTATATAGCTTATACTCAATGTTCTTTCTGAGTCGTAGTTTAGATACTGGTTTGCTATGGGAAACTACTTAATCAGATGTCCCCAAATAGTGTCAAAATCCTAGAAGTCGCTCATTGAGGACAAAATTAGGATTTCGTATTGCTACTCATCATTGGTCCGTCTCTCAGAACTTTATATAGAAATGTTGTTTTATGTCTCATCCTGTGATGAGCAGTTTTAGCATTTACTGAAGGACTCGAAGGATGGAGGTGGTGAGGCTAGATGTGTGCATGCATGCATGCTCAGTCGCTTCAGTTGTGTCTGATTCTTGGGGAGACTAGATAGTCCCCCCAAAAAACAGAAGCCCTACTTCTTGCCTTCACAGAACTTAAACTTTTAACAAATGAGACAGAAAACATTTCTCCCACTGTTATATACAAACGTACCTATGTGCAACTTATGCAATTAAATATTATTGAAAAACTAAAATGGAGCAAAAAAGTCATCTCAGTTATTTGGTGTTAATAAAGAAAGGTTCTTTGGAGGAAAGGGTTTTGAGCAGCTGGGTTTTGATGGGAGATGTGGGAAATAGAGGCCATGAAGACAACATTCTAGGGGATAGGAGATGATAGTCAATCACAGGCTTAGATGTGGGAATGAGTGGGAATGTGGGAGTTGATGAGTGGGTTATCTTGGCTGAAGCACAAGCTCTAAGTAGGAAAAATAAAAAGAAATAGGTTCAGTGAGAGATTAGAGTAGAATTGGTGGAGATGATCAACCTAGGTTGATGTGTCTTCCTAGCTGAAGGCAGGGGAATAAATAAAATAGCTTTAGGAGGACTAAAACTTGTATTCTTCCCCTCAGCTTTTAAGAAAAGGGTATTAAGGTTTTTAGAACTCTGACTACTATCTGACATAAGGGTTCTGCTAACATGAGGGAAGGAACAAAGACCAAGGATAACATAAGCCCAGGGGTCTGGTTTTTTGTTTTGTTTTGTTTCAAAATATTGCTTAAATTTCAGCTGTAATTATTTACTCACAAGATCTCTGTTCTTCCATTTGCTTGGTTCTACTCTGGAATCATAGAATGACTCTACAGAAATGAGCTTACCCAGTCACATGCTTCTTGCATCCTTCAGTCTGTCCATCTCTCCTGTATAAAAAGGCTTCAAGGTAAGGCAAAGAAACTTTCACACCTGCTGTCTGTCCATTGACCTTTGCCTTTCTGGACTGACCCTGCTTGAAGGGAGTAAGTATTCATGGAGAAACTGCCTTTAGATCTAGTCAGAAAGGTCTTCTAAATCTGGGTTATGTTAGCTACTAGAAGGGAAGAGCTTTCCTCATAGCTCGGTTGGTAAAGAATCTACCTGCAATGCAGGAGGCCCGGGTTCGATTCCTGGGTCAAGAAGATTCCCTGGAGAAGGAAATGGCAGCACACTCCAGCATTCTTGCCTGGAGAATTCCATGGATAGAGGAGCCTGGCAGGCTACAGTCCATGGGCTCGTAAGAGTTGGACACGACTTAGCGACTAAACCACCACCATAGGGGAAAAGAGTACCAGCTGTAGCTTCCAGGACTTTTATGATATTTTCACCTTGAACCTCTGCTGGAATTTCCTCTGAAGCAGAAGGACGGGATGACCACTTTCCATATAATGCTTAAATATGAATGAGGAGAAAAGATATTCTTCTCTTTGATATATTTAGATTTAAAAGACAAAATACCAACAAAAGAATTAAATTTTGTGCGGAAAGAAAGACTAGAAACACAAAAGAAAGAAGAACTTCCCAACAAAGTGGGTTATTGAGATGACTGAAAGAAACTGTGGTGTGTGCTTTGGCAGCATATATACTAAAATCGGAATAAGGGGATTTCTTGGTGGTCCAGTGGTTAAAACTCTGCACTTCTACAGCAGGGGTTCAATCCCTGGTGGGGGAACTAAGAGCCTGCATGCCCAACAGTGGAGCAATACATAAATAAATAAATATTTAAAATTAAAAGAAATTGGAATAATACTAGAGAAGATTAGCATGGCTCCTGTGCAAGAATGACATACACATTCATGAAGGAAATTATGTAGTTCCTTTTATCTGAGACACTAGACGAATTAGGTCAATTACCAACTGTCTGCTTGATTTTGGAGGCAATGAAACAGATGTGGAGACCTCCAAAGTTCTGAAGGCCTAAGACTCAGTGATTTCAGAACAGGAATTAGCCGGAGGAAGCCAGAGGGACTTGAACTCATTTTTCATGTCTCTCTTACCATGGCTGCATGCCTTTCTGGTTTCTCAAAAAAAAATTTTTTTTTTTTTTTGCTTTTCTAATTCAGAGATAGAAAACCTTGAGGAAAATGAAGATGAAGTTTATTCACCTAGATGTGCACATGGAATTTTGTGATCAATTCTGATATGATTTTCATATCTAGATGATTAATCAAGGTGAATTTTCATATAGACATTGGGTAAAGTCTTTATTCCTGATTTGTAGATTATCCACTTGGTGGGTTTTTGCAGACTCCATACTTGCACTGCCTTGGGTTTGGCAGAAAGTGTCAGAAAGAACATCAGGGGGACTTCCCTGGTGGCCCAGTGATTGAGAGTCAGCCTTGCAGTGCTGGGAACATGGGTTTGATAATCCCTGGTCAGGTTACTAGGGCTTCCCTGGTGGCTCAGCTGGTAAATAATCTACCTGGAATGCGGGAGACCTGGGTTCTATCCCTGGGTTGAGAAGATCCCCTGGAGAAGTGAATGGCTACCCACTCCAGTATTCTGGCCTGGAGAATTCCATGGACTGTATAGTCTGTGGGGTCGCAAAGAGTTGGACATGACTGAGCAACTTTCAGGGGAACTAATATCTCACATACTGCGGAGCAATTAGGCCACACAACTGGAGAGTCTGTGCACTGCAACAAAGATTCCTGCATGCCACAACTAAGACCCAAGGCAGCCAAATAAATAAATGAATTTTTTTAAAAAAAGAAAGACCATGAGGGGTAGACACAGATGTTATGTTTGCAAGTGTGTGTATGTGAGCGACTTTGTGTAGGTAAAATAATATGCATTTATTTCACTCACTTTTTTTGGTAATGCTAATTACATTTTGAGCTTATATATTTATTTGGCCTCTACCACTAGATAGTAAGCTTCATGCAAGACTTATATTTATTTCATGCACCATTTCACACTCAACATTTATCATAGGACTAATCACATAGTAGTCAGTCAACAAATGAAAGAATTCTGTGTGCCTCTGCTCTTATCTACTGGTTTGGATAATGAGAAGTGCCTTTCCAGAGGCTGGAAGGATTCTGTACTATGGCAAGTGGAGGAATCGGAGATGAGCCACAGACTGGGATCAGATCTCTCCAGGTGAGGCTGGCAGCCCTAGGGCAGATCCCTTGTTGACATCCTCTGCCCATCACTGGCTGCATCTTATGGTAAAACCTAGGGCACAGGCCAGGGAGTGATCCAGGGCTGTGGATGGGAGGAGGTGAGTCCTGGGTATCAGAATAGACATCTTATTCCAGCTGCAATTGTTCCAGATGTGGCAGGGTTCCCAGCCCACTGACCTGCTGGGCACTGGTGGGGGGGGTGTTGGTGGCATGAGTCAGAGAGGAATGTGGGGCTGGTTGTTTGGGAGTTTCGCTCTGTGAGGAGAAGCCGGTTCCCCATGCCTGTCGGTTCTCTAATGGCATCCCCAGGGCAGAACCTAGAAACAATCAGTTGAAGAAGACAGAATGAGCAGCCACACTCTTCTGAATCCCCCAGGATGTTGACAGGAGAATTTAATTAGATATTAATGGGCAGAGGACAATCCATAGACCATCAAGGTATCATCGAGTGTTTCAATGGAAAGGATGTTTGAGAGCTCATCTTATCCATACTTCTGCCTTGATCCCACATAAATAAAAATCTCTTCTTCCCTTGAAGATTTTTTTGGCCTATAACATGGAGGCCTTACCAGGGCAGTGAGAGCTTGGTGTAAATTCTCCCAGGTCCCATTTCCTCATCGCCCTGCTAGGACTGAGTGAATGCACCAGATAGATCCTCACATTTACTCCCTACTTCTTCACCCGGCGTGAAGCGGTGGGCCATGGCTGCAGGTGTGGAGAGGCCCTAGTTCTTGGGTCTTACTGGAGAGGGGACCTATGAATCTTGTAAATGTGATGACATCGGCAATGACAGACTCTTCAGCCGCCTGCTAGTCTGTAATTGAAGCCAGGAATTCAGCACACGCTCGGCCACACCCAGCCTTCACGGGTTCCCAGAAGCGGGTTCCTGCACAGCCACCAGGCTGGGAGGACCCTCACTGAACCAAGGCTCCCTGACAAGTCCAGACCCTCACGCTGCCTCCTAAATCCCCAAACCAAGCGATAATCTCATCCCTCTTTCTGTTTCCATCCCCAGTGGTGCCTAAATTGTTCTTGCAAATTATTCCCAGTTGTTAAATCCCCAGTAAATGAGATTCAATCTCTATGATAGCATCATGGGATGTTCTTTCACTTTGATTTAACTGAAAAATTTTGTGTTATAATCAGAGCCTAAAATTGATCAAGCCAGAAAGCATCTACACTGCTTTGAAGCCCCAGGCAAATAGGTTGGGGATTTTTCCTGCTGTTCTCCACCTCTCTCCATAATGAGATGCTTTGTTTCAGTGAATGAATCGGCCTTGATCCAGACTTTCAGACTCTATGAGAGGACATTTCAACCCTCCCTCTGCCTCTAGGCAGGACTGAATTTAACTCGTCCCAGACTGAAGGCTGTCTCTTCTAGACCTTGTTTCAAGATTTCCTCAGTTTTCAGCATCTTCTGGTTGAACATGCACAGCTCTTTGCCTTTGCTGTCTAATTTCAATTTCCTTTGGCAATTCCAACCCATTACTTGTCACTGTGAAAAGGGAGATCCAGGGAATGCCCTGGCAGTCCAGTGATTAGGAGCTGGCACTTCCATGCTGGGGGCCTAAGATCCCGTAAGATCACCTGCTGTACCCCGCCCACCCCCCACCCAAAAAAGGAGATCCAGGTGTCTCTTAGAACTCTCCAGCTAAAAGTTCTCAGTTCTTTTATAAAGCTTCTCAAATGTTAGTTTATGTTTCATGTCTGTCTTCCTTGTACCAGAAGAGGAAGAGGAAAGTTATTTGAATTTTGCCTCATTACCTGAGCACTGTTGACCTGAGCTAGTGGTCCATGTTTTTGTCACTTTGTTATTGTGCCCCACCCCCAATATATCTCATCCTTTCTTTGGACTGAGGCCTCAGATGGAGTTTTCTGTCTGGGATGCCTTTTCATCTCTCATCATTCTGACTTTCTGTTACTTTAATGCCCTGTTCCATTTTCTCTCTCTCTGCCTGTCAATTGCCTTTCCTAAGTGCATTTGTGTTCCCAATCCTTCTGATTCCCTCTCTCAGTCATGTGAAGAACTTCATTCAGCTGGCTTCAAGATCTGCATTCACTTCACTGTCTTTAATACGAAGTCCAGATGAAAAAAGTCCTGAGGAGCAGACAGGGGACCAGTAGCAGAGTATTACAGGGGTGTAGAATAGTACAGAAGTCAAGAACCCCAGGGTTCTAGTGTGGGTAACTCTGGGCAACTCATAACCTCTCTGGCCTTTCAGTTAATTGTTTGGACAGGGAAGTATTGCATTAGGTCATCTCTGAGACCACTATAAACTTGAAATATTATGAATTTGTGTTTTCCTTTCCTTCTTGGTCTCCTCCAAAATTATTGACAGAACTCTACAAGCAGGGAGATCAGAGAATAAAAGAAAAATGAATTCAAAGACATGATTGGAACTCACCGAGGAAGAACTATGTGAAGACCAAGGAGAAGGTGGCCACATGCAAGCCAAGGACAGAGGCCTCAGAAGAAGTTAAACCTGCCAACACCAAAAAAAAAAAAAAAAAAAGGGAGCAAGAGAGACACCTAATTAGTAGGGGTTTGAAAAAGCCATTTTAGTGTTGTAAGCAGTGCTGGTGGTAATGATTGGGAATTTGTAGCAAGGACCAGGGAGGTCAATCTTGTAATATTACAGAAATACATGTGATATGTTTTAGAGGGTAGGGAAGTGGCTATGGCTTAAGCCTTACAACCTTTGTACAGTGATCCTGTAGCCTAGAAATATGCTTATTCTACCTCAGGAAGATGAGCCCACCTTCACTAGAGTCACTAAAAAAGACTACATGTTGTTCTTACTCATTTCTTTCTTAGAAACCCCCAAGTCCTATGTGAGTAAATAAAGGCTAGTTCTATCTGGAGCTAAAAAAAAAAAAAATCTTCATTTTCTAAATGGAAGTCAAATTTCTTCTATGATATATTGGCTGTTATGCTTCATAACAATCCCTGTAAAATAAAAGAGCATAAAACCCAGTCATTTATAAGGTTATGTGGCTGTGTGTGTGTGTGTAATTCACGTGATTACTACTGTTGACTAGAAGAGACCTAGAAAATGTCACACTGACCATGTCACTTACCCTAAGCAGAGACAGACTGACATTAGTTTAAATAACTGGGCCACTTAGATATTTTTAAAGGAGATCCCTGAAGAGCTAAAGGAGTTGGGGGAGATGAATATTTATGAAATACTACTCTATGCTGGGTATTATTAAAGACTCTTTATATACCATTTTGGCCTAAATATAAGGTGAAGTTGTATCTTCCCAAAATAAGTTCCTAGAAAAGAAGTTGGTTTATATATGAATCCTCATAAAATAAAGTCTCATATTGTAGAATATGTTTTCAATTACTTGAATTTGAAAAATTAGGTTCTTTTTTGGGGAAGACACGTCAGCCAGAAAAAACAACAAACACCACCCCCCCCCCCAAATAAAAACAGAATCAATGCTACTTTGAATTGCTTATAGAGGCTATTTGATGGAATCTGTTAAAACAGACAAAACAAAACAAAAACTACTTCAGTTTCCGGAAACATGACAGGCTAGGTTATTTGAATCAACTTTCCTGCTGAAAACCACTAAAAATGCTAGATGAAATATTTAAAACATCTTAAAAGCATCAAAAAGCTGACAAGATAGTAAGGAATTATCAGGTCAAATTTAATGAAAGGTGAAAATTCAAAGTGGTAAGTGGAATAAAGAGGCAAGTTTTGACCAGAAGATATTTGCTGATTAAGGCAAACTCAACTCTGGTCTCAGAAGTTAAAACTCAGGATTGGCTAAAGTGGGGAGTCTGATAGGAAACCTTTCCAATAACATACTGAAGAATCAAAGGGTTACATCCTTAGGGTAAGGGTGAAACAGCTGCTGCTGCTGCTAAGTCACTTCAATCGTGTCCAACTCTGTGTGACCCCATAGACGGCAGCCCACCAGGCTCCCCCGTCCCTGGAATTCTCCAGGCAGGAACACTGGAGTGGGTTGCCATTTCTTTCTCCAAGGTGAAACAGTATAGTAATCCTAATTCTTCTTCTACCTCCTGAAGGACTGCAAGAAGGTGTCCCTGGTGCTGAACACAGCAGCGGGGAGATTCTGAGCCAGCCGGATTTGTAGCCAAATTTACATTACCTAGGTAATAAAAAAACCATCAAACCTTGAATTTTAGAATGATGCCAAACAAGTATTTCCCTAGGCATCTGGCAAAGGTAAAACGCAAATCCTCCCTTGGTGAAAACACTTTAATCCTAACCTTCAAAAATGCCCACAAGTTGTTCTTCAAAGGCAATGAATAAGCAAGCACACAGGGAGGGAAGGCACCGTGAAAGAGAATCAGCAATAACGACAGACAACAGAGACAGATTCATGACAAATTCAGACATTGAAATTCTTAGGAATATAAGACAAGCTAGAAAATAGTTACAGGGAACATATGAAAAGTGACCTAGTGGATTTGAAACAGAATTAAGTACAGAAAGTACCCTACATACAAGTGAGTTTTGTTCTGAGAGTGCATTCGAAAGTCCAATTTGTTCATGAGTCCAACAAAGTTAGCCTAGGTATCCAACTAACACAATTGGCTATATAGTACTGTGAGTAATAGGCTTATAATACTTTTCACACAAATAATATATAAGAAACAAACACAAAAAATAAAGAAAACATTTTCTTTATTTTTATTTTTGGTTGCACTGGGTCTTCGTTGCTCCACACAGGCTTTCTCTAGTTGCTGCAAGTGGAGCCTACTCTTCATTGCAGTGCACAGGCTTTTCATTGCAGTAACTTCTCTTGTTGTGAAGCACAGGCTCTGGATGCAATGGCTTCAGTAGTTGTGGCGTGTGAGCTCCATAGCTGTGGCTCATGAGTTTAGTTGCTCTGTGGTGTGTGGCATCTTCCTGGACTAGAGATCGAACTCGTGTCCCCTGCGTTGGCAGGTGGATTCTTATCCACTGTACCACCAGGGAAGTCCTAAAGAAAACATTTTTAATCTTACAATACAATACCTTGTAAAGTACTGTTGTCGTTCAGTCGCTCAGTTGTGTCTGACTCTTTGCGACCCCACAGACTGCAGTACGCCAAGCTTCCCATCTCCCAGAGCTTGCTCAAACTCATGTCCACTGAGTCGGTGATGCCATCCAACCATCTCATCCTCTGTAGTCCCTTTCTCCTGCCTTCAATCTTTCCCAGCATCAGGGTCTTTTCTAATGAGTCAGTTCTTCACATCAGGTGGCCAAAGAATTGGAGCTTCAGCTTCAGCATCAGTCCTTCCAATGAATATTCAGAATTAATTTCCTTTAGGATTGACCGGTTTGATCTCCTTGCAGTCCAAGGGACTCTCAAGAGGCTTCTCCAGCACCACAATTCAAAATCATCAATCTTTGGCACTTAGTGTTCTTTATGATCCAACTCTCACATCCATACATGACTACTGGAAAAACCATAGGTTTGACGAGACGGACCTTTGTGGGCAAAGTAACGTCTCTGCTTTTTAACATGTTGTCTGAGTTTGTCATAGCTTTTCTTCCAAGGAACAAGCGTCTTTTAATCTCATGGCTGCAGTCACCATCTGCAGTGATTTTGGAGCCCCAAAATATAAAGTCTGGCACTGTTGTTGTTGCTTTCCCATCTATTTGCCAGGAAGTAATGGGACTGGTGCCACGATCATAGTTTCTTGGATGTTGAGTTTTAAGCCAAATTTTTCACTCTCCTTTTTCACCTTCATCAAGAGGCTGTTTAGTTCCTCTTTGATTTCTGCCATAAGGGTGGTGTCACCTGCATATCTGAAGTTATTGATATTTCTCTCAGCAATCTTGATTCCAGCTTGTGCTTCATCCAGCCTGGCATTTCGCATGATGTACTCTGCATATAAGTTAAATAAGCAGGGTGACAATATATAGCCTTGACGTACTCCTTTCTCAATTTGGAACCAGTCTGTTGTTCTATATTCAGTTCTAACTGTTGCTTCTTGACCTGCATACAGGTTTCTCAGGAGGTAGGTAAGGTGATCTGGTATTCCCAACTCTTTTAAGAATTTTCCACAGTTTTATGTGATCCACACAGTGAAAGGCTTTCTTGTAGTCAATGAAGCAGGAGTAGATGCTTTTCTGGAATTCTTTTGCTTTTCCAATGATCCAACAAATATTGGAAATTTGATCTCTGGTTCCTCTGCCTTCTCTAAATCCAGCTTGTACATCTGGAAGTTCTCGGTTCATGTACTATTGAGAATTTTGAGCATGGAGAATTTTGAGCATTACTTTGCTAGCATGCAAGATGGGTGCAATTGTGTGGTAGTTTGAACATTCTTTGGCATTGCCCTTCTTTGGGATTGGAGTCCCAAATTTTTCCAGCCCTGTGGCCACTGCTGAGTTTTTCAAATTTGCTGGCATATTGAGTGCAACACTTTCACAGCATCATCTTTTAGGATTTGAAATAGCTCAGCTGGAATTCCATCACCTCCACTGGCTTTGTTCACAGTGATGCTTCCTAGGGCCCACTTGACTTCACACTCCAAGATGTCTTGCTCTAGGTGAGTGATCACACCATCATGGTTATCTGGGTCATGAAGATCTTTTTTGTATAGTCCTTCTGTGTATTCTTGCCATCTCTTCTTAATATCTTCTGCTTCTGTTAGATATTATGTCCATACCATTTCTGTCCTTTATTGTGCCCATCTTAGCATGAAATGTTCCCTTGGTATCTCTAATTTTCTTGAAGAGATCTCTAGTCTTTCCTATTCTATTGTTTTTCTTTATTTCTTTGCATTGTTCACTTAGGAAGGCTTTCTTATATCTCCTTGCTATTCTTTGGAACTCTGCATTCAGATGGGTCTATCTTTCCTTTTTTTCCTTGCCTTTCACTTTTCTTCTTTTCTGAGCTATTTGTAAGGCCTCCTCAGACAAGCATTTTGCCTTTTGCATTTCTTTTTCTTGGGGGTGGTTTTGATCACCACCTCCTGTACAATGTCTCGAACCTCCATCCATAGTTCTTCAGGTACTCTATCAGATCAGCTAGCATCAAATGAACAGATAAGAAGAGTTACTGACTTGAGGAGGGAGAGGAAGTGGGAGATGGTTGAACTGAACGATCATCAGCAATAGGAGACAGAGGGCAAACTGCAATTTCACTCACATCTGACGTTGATGGAACACATGTTCTCGTCTTTGACAATTCACAATTGAAGGCTCATATGTAGAGGACTTACTGTAGAATGAATCTAACAGCAGATTAGATCATCCAGTTGAAGAGAGAACTGGCAAACTGAGAGATAAGAAATCCAGAATATAGCACAGAGAGACAGAGACAAAAATATGAAAATATAGAGGAGAGTTGAGTGATATGGAAGATAGAGTGAGAAGACCTACCATATATTAATTAAAGTTCCAGAACAAAAGGAGAGAAAGAATAGAGAAGAGGCAATATTTGAAGAGTTAATTACCCTACAGAATTTTCTAAAGCTGCTGAGTTGCTAAGAAGTCCAATGAGTTCCAAGCAAGTTAAATAAAGAAACTCCATACTTAACCAGTGTCAGTGAAACTGAAGAATACGAAAAATGAAGAGTAACAGAAAATAAAAACAGGTAAGAGGACTGCTTACAAGGAAAGAGCTGATTTGGAATGTATTTTCCTATTGTAAACACCTAGAAAATACACATGATATTTTCAAATATTCTCAAATGTTGAGCCCAGAAGTGATGCAGGACTGTGATCCCTGAGAGAGGGAAACAAAAAAGGTGGATCCTACCATCACCCTGGATTCCAGCCTGGAGGCAATTTGGAAAGAGTAGCAGCAGCGACAGTAGGCATCAAGTAGAGTATGGGGGTCATGCCAAGTTGAGGTAGAAACTGGAGATCAGGGAAGCTGAGACAGCTAGAATTGGTGGGTAAGAGGACTTTAGAGGAGGAGTTATGCAGAGAAAAAGCTCCAGAAGTCTGTTTACAGCCTCCTGGAATTTTTTGGATAAATACTAATCTGTGCTTGGGTAGGGTAAAACTCCATGAAGCTGAGCAAAGAACAACAGCAGATAAGTGTAAGTTGGACAGTTCTTAGAATTTACACAGGACTGGGAAACAGTCAGATTTCATTCACTTAGACATCATTGAACACCTGGAGTAATCAGTGGAAATTCCAGAAGGATGATGCATTAGTACCAAGGCTAAACTAACCCAGATTTATCCCTAACAGTCCATGTATGTTCCACAAGGACTTGAACACCAAATGTTCACAGCAGCCTTATTCATAATAGAGCTAAAACTGTAAACAGCTCAAAAGTCCATCATCTGGTAAATGGATCACATGTTGTGGGATATACACAATGAGATACTTCTCAGCAACAAGAAGGAATAAACTATCAACACATGCAACTTCAGAATACTGGGAAGTGTATATTCATATCTGAGTTTCCTTGCATTATTCAACTAGAGTTGTTACGTTTTCTTTATTTATTTTCAGGAGTCTCTTGCAAAGTCTAGATATATGCTACTCAGAGTGTGGCTCATAACCACAGTATTGGCATTACCCAGACCTTGGAAGAAATGCAGAATGTCAGCCCTGCGTTGGACCTACTGAATCAAGACCCACATTTTAACAAGATCCCCAGGTGTTCTTTTATGTATCAAAATGTGCCCCCCTTGACCCATTACTTCATGATTTAGTAAATATTATATTCACCTTCAACCATATCCTTCTTGACTTAAAATTTTTCATTGTATCCTTACCCAGCCAAATTTTATCTTTGTAAATAAAGATCAATATTGTCATAAGTCAGTCCCGCCTCTCTTCCCTGGGCCATCCTTGACTTCATTTTCATTCACAGGGAGGAGAATCTAGGAGTGGGTTCTTATCCTGTGTGTGGCCACACCATTGTTTTATACAAAATAAAAATCTGAATGCTGCTCTGTAAGCATTATAGTATCCTTGTGTTTCTAGTGCCGAAGAGCAGAGTTCTGCCCTCTGATGACAAAGATATAAAAGTACAAATGCACATACACACTGCTGATCCAATAAATAAAATAGTGGCTCAGCAGTAAAGAATCTGCTTGCAGTGCAGGCGATGCAGGTCAGGAAGATCCCCTAGAGGAGGAAATGGCAACCCACTCCAGTATTCTTGCCTGGAGAATCCCATGGACAGAGGAGCCTGACAGGCTACAGTCCATAGGATTGCAAAGAGTCAGCTATGACTGAGGACAAAAGCACAGAATGAGCACATGTATGCAGCACAGGGAACTCTACTTAATGTACTGTGGTGACCTGAACAAAAAAGAAATCTGAAAGGGAAGGGACATATGGATGCGTATGGCTGATCCATTTTGCTGTGCAGTAGAAATTAGTACACAGCTCAATAAAAATTAATTTTAAAAAGTATAAACTTAATTATCTACAAAACAGAAGTAGAGTTACAGATGTACAAAAGAAACTAAGGTAAGGGGGAAGAGACAAGTTGAGAGATTGGGATTGATATATCCACACTACTGTATATAGAATAGATAACTAATAAGGATCTACTGTGTAGCACAGGAACTCTACTCAATACTCTGTAATGGCCTATATGGGAAAAGAATCTTAAAAAGAGTGGATATATGTACATGTGTAACTGATTCACTTTGTTGTACACCTGAAACTAACACAACACTGTAAATCAACATGTACACACTGCTATATTCACAATGGATACTCAACAAGGACCTATTGTATAGCACATGGAACTCTACTCAATGTTATATGCCAGCCTGGATGGGAGGGGGCTTGGGGGGAGAATGGATACATGTGTATGTATGGCTGAGTTCCTTCACTGTTCACCTGAAAATATCACAAATTCTTAAGGCTATACCCCCATAAAAAATAAAAAGTTTAAAATTTGAAGAACACTATACTCCAATAAAAATTATTAAAAAAAAAAAGAATAAACCAAATGATTAACCAAAAAATCATGAAAGTCAGTCTCTGACTTTTGGGATTTCCCAGTCTAAGGTCTAGTTTGAGAAAGTGCTCTCTTTCTGTCTCTCTCTCTCACACACACACACACACACACACACAGCAATAAAAGACTTAAGAACACTTAATAAGGTAATGTTTCAAAAGAGGCAAAGCAGAATAATGAAACTATATTTGCAACTGCTGAGCAGTCACAGAGCAATAGAGTTGTCACCACTGGGTTGAGTTAACAAGGGAAGTGTTCCTGCAAATAGTAAGTTTTATGTGGAGTTTAGGCAAACCAGAGTTTAAGTCATTACAGTGCAGTTTATTAGCCATATAATCTTGGGCAAAATGCCTAATCATTCCAAGTACCAGTTAACTCTTTTGTAAAATGTGGATAATCATACTACCTGCCTTAAAGGTTTTTTTAAAAATGTTAACTGAAGATGATATATGCAAAATCTTCAGCACAATGCCTGGCACATAGTGAGCATTTAAGAAATCTTAGCTATCATTATTTTTATAAGAAAAGGAATTTACATTACTGGAGAAGAGCATTTTTGACATGAAGTCCTAAGGTTTTGCATGAGTGTGTCAGATATGAAAGAGAGGAGACAGGGAACTTGAACAAGAGAAGAGATTCCATTTAGAAAGCCATTAGAAAAAAAAAAAGAAAGAAAGCCATTAGATGGAGGGAGAGGGCTAAAGCAGCACAAGGGGTGAATTAAGCCCAAATTGAGGCGATTTGATCTGGTATGATGAACAACAGTAGCTACTGCATAACAAGGGGACCCTATTAAAACAACTCTTATGGATTTTTGATTTCTTACCAGTAACTGGTTAATTGAAAGAAGGGATACACAATGGAATATTACTCAGCCATAAAAAAAGAATGAAATAATGCCATTTGCAACAATGTGGATGGACCTGGAGATAATCAACTAAGTGAAGTAAGTCAGAGAAAAACAGGTATCATATGATATTTCTTATATGTGGAATACAAAAAAAATGATACAGGTGAACTTACCTACAAAACAGAAATAGACTCACAGACATAGAAGACAAACTTATATTACCAAAGAGGATAGAGGGAGGAGGGATAAATTAGGAGTTTGGGATTAAAATATATACACTACTGTATATAAAGCAGATAATCAACAAGGACCCACTGTATAGCACAGGGTTCAGTATCCTGTAATAACCTATCATGGAGAAGGATCTGGAAAAGAAATATATATGTATAGCTGAGTCACTTTGGTGTATACCTAAAATTAACACAACATTGTCATTCAACTATGTTTCAATACAAATTTAAAAAATAAAGAAGGGAAAGACTAGACACAAGAAAACATGAAACATGGCTAGGAGTCTGTTGAGATAGTCCAGACAACCAATTTGGTTCTAGACCAGGTTCAGGACTATAAAAATGATAAAGTATATGCCAGATGCAGCCTCTGGCAGGGGTGTCTGTTGTTGCTAGGAGTTCGGGGACCTCAGTCCCGGTGAACAAGGCCCCTCATGTAACTTGCAGACATGCACAGACTGGCCCAGCTTACACCTGTCCTCTCTGTCTTTTGTCCCCTACCCTGGGGCTTCCATGCTGCTGTTGATGCTTAGGAGGCTTGTGCATACACACACACACACACATATACACACTCACATACACGAGATAGTTAATACCTCAAAGGACAAAAATTTAATCATGTGAGCTAGCAGTTAAATGTTTTCCTTCTTTCCCCTAGATAGACTGGGGATACACATGGAAGCTTCACAGGGCTCATTTGAAGACAATGTCCCATGTGAAGCAACAATTTTTCAAGAAGCCATGGTAAGCTATATAATGCAATCCTTTTATTTAATATTTACTTTTTTAATGTATTAATTGGCTGTATCAGGTCTCAGTTGTGGCATGCAGGATCTTTAGTTGCAGCATGTGGGATCTAGTTCCCTGACCAGAGATTGAACCTGGGCCCTCTGCATTGGGAACACAGAGTCCCAAGCCACTGGACCACCCAGGAAGTCCCAATACAATCCTTTTGACTTGCTCCTTCTTTCTGCTTTGCTTTCCCCATCCTTCACTCTTGCTTTCCTGGAATTGTACTCCTCAATAAAAGGTTATCACAGAAACTTCTACTTCAGGCTCTGATTTCTAGAGCCAAGGAATCAGAAGAGAGGAGAGCAGAATCTGAGAGATAAAAAGTTGGAAGAACGTGAAAGGTTTGACTGTATAAGGCAAAGATTAGGGGGAATTTAAAAATTAATTCCACATTTTCACAAACTTGATGGAGTACTCTTCATAGCAGCGAGGAAATGGGGGGAAAGAGTTAACACTACTGCTTTTTCATATGTGGGAGCATAACATGTCTCTACCACAAATTCAGTTCAGTTCAGTTCAGTCGTTCAGTCGTGTCCGACTCTTTGTGACCCCATGAATCGCAGCACGCCAGGCCTCCCTGTCCATCAGCAACTCCCGGAGTTTACTCAAACTCATGCCCATCGAATCAGTGATGCCATCCAGCCATCTCATCCTCTGTCATCCCCTTCTCCTTCTGCCCCCAGTCCCTCCAAGCACCAGGGTCTTTTCCAATGAGTCAACTCTTCGCATGAGGTGGCCAAAGTATTGCAGTTTCAGCTTCAGCATCAGTCCTTCCAATGAACACCCAGGACTAATCTTTAGGATGGACTGGTTGGATCTCCTTACAGTCCAAGGGACTCTCAAGAGTCTTCTCCAGCACCACAGTTCAAAAGCATCAAATAGATGGTTCCAAAATCTCTGGTCTCTGAGGTCAGAGTCTTCTCCCTGTGTCCTCTTAGCACTATTTGACATGTGTACATTTGCTATGGGGGTGGGACAAACTGGGCCCAAAAGTCCTGCCTGATGTCCATATAGCTGCATTTTTATGATATAAAGTAATAGACTAAAATAATAGTAAGCAGTCATGGTGACAGACTTATGAAATCATCTACCCTAACTTCAGTTTAATATCATTTGACAACTTAAAAACCTAGTGAATAGATACAACCAGGGCTATTTCAAAAAAAGAAAAAAAGAGAGCAGACTTAAACAGCAAAGCTATATTGGTCTAAACTGGTCTATACTGGGTCCAAAGAAACATGCTGCCCCCAATAAATTAGCAAGTTGTGAGGGAGGAGTTTTCTCTTAAAGAGTCTTCAAATATTTTTTCCCCAGCCCATTAAGCAACAACAAATATTAGCCCCAATTGTGAGTGGACCCCATCTGAGGTTCTCTGCAGGTGGATACTAAAGAAATGTTAGACATTATGACATGAAATATGGTAGGAGGTTAAGGCTACATGAGCATGAAATAAAAGAATACACAGAGTAGGCAAGGCTAGAACAGACTGATGTATCCAGCCACTGTCCACTCCCAAGTAGCTCATATTTTTTAAAATTCAAATTGGCCACCTAATGGGAAGAGCCAACTCATTAGAAAAGACCCTGATATTGGGAAAGATTGAGGGCAGGAGAAGGGAGTGACAGAGGATGAGATGGTTGGATGGCATCACCAACTCAAAGGACATGAATTTGATCAAACTCCGAGAGATAGTAAAGGACAGGGAAGTCTGACATGCTGCAGTCCATGGGGTCACAAAGATTTGGACACCACTTAGCAACTAAACAATGACAACAATTTATTTATTTATTTGGGTGCCCCAGGCCTTAGCTGCGCCATGTGGAATATAGTTTTCTCCCTATGTATCAGTCCCAGGCACCCTGCCTTGGAAGCACAGAGTCTTAGCCACTGGACCACCAGGGAAGTCCCCCTAGTAGCTCAAATTTAATGTGCTCAAAGGTAGAACTCATCTGCTTTCTCTAAACTGCTCCATCTTTTATGGAACCTGCTTCATTTGGGGCATCCAGTTGCCTCTGCCAGAAGCCTGGTCACCTTTATCGACTCCTTTCTCTTCTTCTCCCTCTCTACCATTGTTTAAATTACCAAATCCTTTCCACTTAAACTCTTCTCAAACCTACCTCTAGAGCAGGCAGTTTATATTGACAAAGTCTAGGCTAACAGTCTTTCAGTTTAGAGATCCCTATGGTGAGGGGTTCTTTCAGACTCACATTCCTTTTCTAGGTCAGTGACTACTTTGATTTTCAAACCTAACAAAACCAGAAGCCGATCTTCACCCATCTATCTACAAGACATTAACATAGTCTCTTAAAAAAAAAAAAGACATTAACATAGTCTCTTAAAGATTTTCCAGTAGTCATATACAGATGTGTGAGTTGGACCGTAAAGAAGACTGAGCATTGAAGAATTTATGATTTTGAATTGTGGTGCTGGAGAAGACTCTTGAGAGTCCCTTGGACTGCAAGGAGATCCAACCAGTCCATCCTAAAGGAAATCAACCCTGAATATTCACTGGAAGGACTGATGCTGAAGCTGAAACTCCAATACTTTGGCCACCTACTGCAAACAGCCAACTCATTGGAAAAGACCCTGATGCTGGGAAAGATTGAAGGCAAAAGGAGAAGGGGGTGGCAGAGGATGAGATAGTTAGATAGCATCACCGGCTCAATGGACATGAACCTGAGCAAACCCCAGGAGATAGTGAAGGACAGAGAAGCCTGGTTTACTACCGTCCATGGACACGACTTAGCGACTGAACAACAACTTAAAGATTGCTGTGTATGTCAAACCACACGGCAGATGGAAAAGGTGGTTGGGGGCCCAAAGGTCCTGCCTGATGTCCATATAGCTGCATTTTATTGGACATTGTTAGATTTTCCAAGACTCAATGATGCATATGCTGGTCTTAGGATAGTCAACTGCCAGGCTGTGGAGAGCAGAAAACTGGAGGGATGAGCCTGATACTCAAGTAAAGTAGTTTGACACCTAAATTACCGAGATAATTGTCTCTCTGTGGTCTAGGGCTACCTGACCCCCATACTCCTGGAGCCATAGGAAATCTGAAAGTCATAATTGTCTGTGAGAAACCGAGTGGGACATCTGACAGGGGTGTCTGCCAGCATAGGAAATGAACACAGACTGTTCAAAGTAGCAAATGAGTAATGTGCTCAATGTGGCAGTCAGGAAAACAGCCTCAATGGGAGTGAGCCAGGGGGGCTCTGATGATTTTCTCACCCTGCCTATTTTCACAATGTGGCTTGATTCATTTCCAAGTAACTCTATTTAACATACCCTTATCCCAGGACTACCAATAATTAAATCTCCATCCTGCAGGAAGCATTCCCAGGTTCTCCTCATCCAATATTGGTTTCTTGTTTACTCCGTGTTTACATAGCACCAGGGGACACGATCTGTGTTGTATTTATTTGCACTATTTATATGTTGCTTTGTAAGTGTTTTTTGAGCCATCTTTCTGTATGTGGGCTGTGTTTCCTTAAGTGAATTTATGAAGAAAGTCTTCTCAGTAGCTGTTTTCCCTTTTCTTTCATTTGCATTTTACAATGCTGTTCATATGATATTGTCTCATAAAAATCTCCATGTAACTTCTTAATCCTTAGCCACACATTGCCCTTTTCTTGCTGTTGACTGCAAGTAAGAAATCAATGGGCTTCCCGGGTAGCTCAGTTGGTAAAGAATTCGCCTGCAATGCAGGAGACCCCAGTTTGATTCTTGGGTTGGAAAGGTTCCCTGGAGAAGGAATAGGCTACCCAATGCAGTATTCTTGGGCTTCCCTGGTGGCCCAGATGGGAAAGAATCCACCTGCAATATGGGAGACCTGGGTTTGATCCCTGGGTCGGGAAGACCCCCTGGAGGAGGGCATGGCAACCCACTCCAGTGTTCTTGCCTGGAGCATACCCATGGACAGCGGAGCCTGGTGGGCTTACAGGCCATGGGGTTGAAAAGAGCTGGACACCACCGAGCAACTAAGCACAGCGCATGAAATCAATGCTACATGTGCAGTCAGGAGATGGTACCTATGTCGTTAGGTTTGTGCTTTATGGATTATCTGCTCTAGGACAACATCTCTAGGAAATCTTTGTACCTACAAGCCTGGATTCCTCGTGCATTCTCTGTGTCATTGCCCCTGTGCACAATAAGCCCCACACCTCCCTGTTCCCATGAACATCAGGGGCTTTGCCCTATTCTGCTTGGAAAACCCTGTCCTTCTGCACTGGGCAAGTGAGAAAGAACTCGGGCTTCAAAACCTAGCTCCTCCACCATCCCGTCTGCTCCCAGAGCACTTTATACAAACCTTTACTTAGGCCTATAGGCTTCCCTGCTGGCTCAGCAGTAAAGAATCCACCTGTACTGCAGGAGATGTAGGAGACAGGGATTCGATCCCTGGGTGGGCAAGATCTGCTGGAGGAGGGCATGGCAACCCACTCCAGTGTTCTTGCCTGGAGAATTCCATGGGCAGAGGAGCCTGGTGGGCTGCCATCTATGGGGTCACACAGAGTCGGACATGACTTAGCAGCAGCAGCAAGGCCCATGCCCATTTTATTGTCTTCACTAAAATGCACACCTCAAGATCACAGCTTGCTCATCATTATAATCACCCCACCACATACCGAATCCTCCACACAGTAGATCCTCATAAAATGTTAGAGAACAAATACTCAGGAATAACTTCTCCCATAGAATGTTAACAGCTCTCTGTTTTATGTCCCCATCCACCTGAGGAGACTGCTTGGGATGAATTCTTCCAGCTTCATTCTTCATATGCTTCCTCTTCCTCAAGTATCAGTGTCCCTAGTATTTCTTTGCCATCATCCCAACTCCCCCATTAATTGGCCAAGCCATAATGGGCCTGGGAGTTCAAATAAATCACTTATTTATTTATAAGATATTTATTTCAATATTTGTGTTTCCCTGGTGGTGCTAGTGGTAAAGAACCTGCCTGTCAAAGAAGGAGACATAAGAGATGTGGGTTCAATCCCTGGGTCAGGAAGATCCCCTGGAGGAGGACATGGCAACCCACTCTGGTATTCTTGCCTGGAGAATTCCATGGACAGAGGAACCTGGTGGGCTACTGTGGGGTTGCAAAGAGTCAGACACAACTGAAGTGACTTAGCACGCACACAGGCATTTCAATATCTATCTCACGTCTACCTTGTGCCAAGCACTCTTTGTTCTAGATGCTGAGGATACATCAGATAAAACGGTCTAAGACATTTTATAAAATGTTTATAAAACGATAAGACGGTCAAAATTCCTGCCCTCATAATGTTTATATTTTAACGGTTTAGTCTGAAGACTGCACTGAGAGACAGATTGAGAACAGAAAAGCTTTTTGCCCAAATTGTCTGACAAATTCAGTTCAGCCATGTGTATATGGCTTCGTTTTTCCACTTTAATTTGACAATTGAGCTCTATCTGCATGTGACTTTCTGTGATCATATTTCTCAGCCACAAACACCAATACACATAATACACACACCTGTCTGTAGCACCTATGCCATGCTAGATAGACATTGGCACCTGGAGACACAACTACGCTTCAGCAACAACCCAGTGTATGCACTCACTAATCATACATTCACCCAAATAGCATGCCTCCCCACATTCAGATTATGCCACCTTCCCCTCTGCTAATACATATCCATTCAGACACATTGTCTAATGTGTGTACCTGCAGAGGTACACGAATACACCTGCAGACCTCAGCTTCCCCTCCAGGCTCCTTCCTTCTCCCTTGGCAAGGTGAGGGGTGTGGAAACATGCTCCCTTTTGTCAGGAGCAGAAGTGCTTTGAAAACTATCATGGATGTATATTGGACCAATTTTCGAAATGAACTGGGCAAGCTCTCGGTGGAAGCATCTTCCCTTAATCACCAGTCTCCTTGCCCTCTTCTCCTGGACAAAGCAGGACCCAGAGGCTACTTTGAGGCTGAAAACTATTTAAAGTGGCGCATTAGCCTACAGGGAAAAATGAGGAATTTCTATTGGAGAAGGTACAGGAAAGAACGAACCAATTAGGGAAACGATGGTCATCCTGTCAGGGCGTTGCAGTCCTATTTTAGAGGTTCTCTGTGATTCTCCCTGCCCTTTACACATTGCTCCAAATCTTAAATTGTTAGACATCAATGTTTTCATGCTCCTGTCTCCACGCAGGACCCTGACCGGTAATAAGATGTAATGTGTCTTGTGTGAAGGGAACTAATACACAAAGACCATCCTCAACAGGCCAGGCCTTGCATATACTTGATTTTATTAAAACCTTAAAATGGTCCAAATGGGAGATCATACTTACCTCCATTTTGTGAACAAGAAAACCAACGTTCAAAGATATTAAATAAAAGTGGTATTGGGATTTGGACTCAGTCCTGACTGACTTATGAGCTTTCTTATTCTCTTTCTTCTCCTGTGCTAGAATTGATCTGAAGTCAGGGAAGTTTGAGTTTTTAGGATTGTTTTGGCATTTTTTTTCAGCAGTGTAAGGGTGCTGTTCTGAGCCAGGGGCAAGGGGTATAGCCTATATTTGTGACACAAAAACACTGACCTGTGATAACAGACAGTGCACGTGTCCTCAGTCGCGTCTGACTCTTTGCGACCCCATGGACTACAGCCTACAGACTCTTCTGCCCATGGAATTTTCCAGGAAAAAATACTGGAGTGGGTTGCCATTTCCTACTCCAGCAGACCTTCCTGACCCAGGGATTGAACCTGCTTCTTTTGCATCTCCTGTACTGGCAGGAGAATTCTTTACCACTGCGATATATTGATAGAACAATATGGTGAAATACTTACACAGAAATTCTAATAATAACATATATCTTTGTGTGTTTACAGTATCTAAATATTTCAGTCACACTAAGCCTCTAAAGGATGCAGTCCATACACATTTTATATTTAAGAAAACTGAGGAGGGGGCAAAGAAAAGTGTCAGTATTTACGGAGGAAATTATTTCTGTCTGTCTGTCTGTCTGTCTGTCTGTCTCTCTCTCTCTCTCACACACACACACACACACACACACACACACACACTCTACCTACTAGGGGCCTCTTGTGGGACTATGCATTTTCTCTCATGCCATCTCTGTGAAATAAAATTATTTTGCCCATCTTACAGATGAGGAAATACTTGAGTTCTGCAATGAAACATTGCATTTAGCACTATTTTCCAACAAGCTCGACTAACTGGCATCTAAGTCATCCTGATGGGTGAGTATCAGAAAGCTTGCCCTAAACACTACCAAGAGGGGGGTTGCTTCACTCAGGAAATATTTCCTCTGTCTAACTCGATCATTGCATCTATAGTTTCATTCTATTTCTTTGTGGTTTTTATTTCCCCAGAAAGAATGAAGAATGGCTGCCTGTGGTCCCACAAACAATAACTCTTCAGAGATTTGAAGCCCATTATGGTGTGGAAGACAGTTCTCTCCCAGTGCCCATCTTTTCGTGTTAAAGTGGGCTTAACTCTGAGTGTTCCTCAGTAGAGGCTCAAAGGTGTATGTAAGCAAGATCACTCTTTTTCATTCTCTGGACCCTGAAGATGTATTTCCTGGGCCAAATAGCCTGGCAAGAAGCTACTGGCCTGCCCACCAGTGGTGGGTGTGGATCTGAATCAACTGGGAGAACAGAAAGCTGGTGACCTAGTTTCCATCACACCTCCTTGTCTTTTACCCTCTTACCTTCTTCCCCAGACTTGAGGTCCTTTCTTTGCTCCTCTCCACAGATCTAGGTCCACTGCTTTTCACTACCCTTTCCAGATGCTTCTTGCAAAACATACATAGAGACACATACATGGCATCTTGTGTATATCCATTCATGTTTCTCTCTATTTTTTTTAACTTTATTTTCTTACGGCATTTATTCCCAGAAGTTTTTGTTTCTTCAGTTTCTTCTGGGATTTCTTTTCTTCTGTGCAACCCCATCTTCTGGTTTAGGAACACTGTGTTATTTTTCAGTAAGAACCATCTCAGTGTGGCAGGGAGAGCTCATGAATGGGTTGTCTGACCATGAGTGCCATATCTTGGGAGTTGGTTTATCTGAATGTACTCAATAACCAGAGAATCTACATCTAAGCCCTTAAGTTCGGCATTACTCTCTGCATTCTGAGCACGTGCAGTAAACATTCAACACTCTTTTTGGGCCACCGACCCTGCATCTGGCCCCACTGTTTGACCCAGGCCCACCTCCCAACTCTACTATCATAATGGCAGAGTGGTACTCACAGCTCTGTAAAGGACATCCTTCAGGTATGTGGTGGCTTTTCAGATATTCATACCCTTAATGGCCTGGGCAGTTCCATGAGTGTTTTTAGAGTGAACACAAAGATATGAACCTCATGATTTCCATGATTTTGTGGGGTTTCCTGAGTCAAGTGAATGGCGAACCATTTTTAGAGGTCAACTCAAGCCCCTTACCAGAAAAGCTATCCCTTCATGTTAATCTTTGGTCCTGACCTTGATTTTTCTGTTTCATTTCTTGACATCTTTCCAGCACTTATCTCTGCAGCTCAATAAAGTGCCTCCTGGTGTGTCTTTGTCTTTCTTTGCCTTGGTCCCTGTGTCAGGAGTGCCATCCCAACTCCCCGATGGGACTGGACTCCACCTATAGGAAGAGGGTCTCCTATCTCTGGATTTTCCTTCTGCTCCCTGAACACAAGGTGGTCACCTCAGAAGTCACTGATCCACACGTCATCTGATAATTCTCCAAGTCAGTGAGATATTTCTTAAATTCCTATTTAAAAAAAAAAAAAAAAATATATATATATATATATATATATATGTATTTATTTGGCTCTTCTGGACTTAGTTGTGGCATGCAGGCTTTTTTTAGTTGTAGCAAGTGAGATCTTTAGTTATGGCATGTAAACTCAGCATGTGGATTCTAGTTCCCTGACCAGGGATGGAACCCAGGCCCCGGCATTGGGAGAATGGAGTCTTAGCCACTGGACTACCAGGGAAGTCCCTCTTAAATTCCTATTTAAGATCTTGCTCTAACTCTGGGTATGAATTCAGCATTTTTCAAGAACAAATGTTTCTTGCTTCTGACATTAGCTCAGTGTGACTATGTGAGGAGGGAGGAAAAAGAAAGTGTGAGGAGAAAAAAGAAATATGGTGGTGTGGATGAACACAATTTCTTGGGCCAATTAACTGAGACAATTCACATGTTTATTATGTTTAAAATACTGGGTGATTAATTTAGGGAGCTTTATAGACAGTTTAATACTCTACCAGAATAAGGCATAAACCAGTTTATATAACAGAAGAGAGAAACAACCCTGAGATATATCTGCAACTGATGATGACTATGACAAATAAAAGCTAAGAACATTAAAGAAATTTCCACAAATCATGTAGTTCATGGGTACATGGGGTGGGAGGTGGGAGGGAGTTTCAAGAGGAAGGGGACATATGTATATTTACGGCTGATTCATGTTGATATATGGCAGAAACCAACAGAATATTATAAAACAATTATCCTCCAATTAAAAATAAATAAATTAAAAAAAAAAGAATGTGAGTACAAAGAGTCAGCTATTAAACCTTGGCATGCCAACTATCTTTAGGAAATTTAAAAACCTAACATGACTTTTCCTTGCCTGTCAACATGTATCTTGGCTCCCCTATCCCAGTCATTCCCAAGTCAGCATTGCAAACTCTTTCAAATGGGATTGCTTATATAAATCATAATTGCTAAGATGTAACTCCTTGGGCAAACCAAATTTTAAAATTTGGGCAGAGTTTCCTGGCAGTCCAGTGGTTAGGATTCAGTGTTTTCACTGGCATGGGCCCAGGTTCAACCCACAACTAATATCCTGCAAGCTGTACAGCACAGAGAAAAAAAAGTTAAAATTTAAAAAAAAAATTTAATAATAAAAAATGTTCATTGTCCACTTCATTTTTATTAGCACAACTGATCAAGAGTTGCCTGAGATTAAACCAAGAATATTTATTGAGTACCCGGGATAGCTATGGTGATATGGCAGGGGTGACAATGTGAGGTTAGTTCAAGGCCACAAAAGAACCAAATCATATTACTTGAAAATGTGACTCTGGATCAGCCCCAAACCTTTAAGGCCTGAAATGCCCATTCTGCTCCACACCTTTTCCCTCAGTGTTTCTAACCTTGCCTTGCCTATTCTCTGTTTTTTCACCTCAGCCTTTCTGGGACAGCTGCACCTATCTACTCACATAGAAAAACCTCTCTCCCTTCTTCGTTCTTCTCTTTTGATCACGAGATGCATGTGTATAATGCTAAAAGTGCCTTTTGGTGTTGCCAACTGATTTCAGTGGATGGGGAACAGTGCTTTGATTCAAGTAGCCCAACATAGATGTATCATCAGCTTGCTCTCTGTCTGCTTTTCCCTCTTTTGTCTCTCTCAGTAATCTTTCATGTATTCAACAAATATCTATCAGGTACTTACTGTGTGCCAAGAATTATATTTGTGGTTCAATAGTGACATGATATTGCTGTGTCTCTCTAATTACGTTCTCTCGTAGCTCAGTCAGTAAAGAATCTGCCAGCAATGCAGGAGACCCGGGTTTGATTCCTGGGTCCGGAAGATCCCCTGGAGAAGAAAATGGCAACCCACTCCAGCATTCTTGCCTGGAGAATCCCATGGACAGAGGAGCCTGGCAGGCTATAGTCCATAGGGTCGCAAGAGTCAGTCACAACTTAGCAACTAAACCACCACCACCACTCTGCCAGAAATTTTAAAAGCCTAAAGAAGGAAGTTATACTAGGAAAACAGCTATCACAGGAAGTTGACTTCCCCCTTTATTTCTGGAGGTTTTATTAACTGGGGGGAAGGCAGTGGTGGGAGGGTCAACATTGCTGATCAGAGATTGCCTCACCTTAGCTTCTGCCCTGGACTGTGGGGGTAGGACAGGTTTGCTTGCATCCACAGTCCCCCCATACCTTCTCACTCTTATTTTCTTGCCCCAATCCCCACACCCCCCCATCAACCAAGAGGAGTCTGTCACTATAATTATGCAGTCTGTAATCAACGAAGTCCCATTAAGAAATAATGAGGCCAGTAATGCAGTGGGTGCTATTGATGGGGGATTAGTGAAACTCATGTGGTTTCCTCCAACTCCCCCACTCTCTGAGGAAGTGGGGTGGAGAAACTGTTGACTCGGCACCCTGAGCATTAAGCCCTGTGCTCCCTGCAACACTCCCTAATTAAACTCCATGCTAAAGTTGGATGTGTTGGGGGGACATGGATCCCTAGGTATGTGAGAGC
This sequence comes from Cervus elaphus, assembly GCF_910594005.1. Classification (NCBI taxonomy): domain Eukaryota; kingdom Metazoa; phylum Chordata; class Mammalia; order Artiodactyla; family Cervidae; genus Cervus; species Cervus elaphus. The sequence continues at coordinate 26,071,213 of NC_057817.1, read as the reverse complement.
TCTCAGGATCACCTCACAGTCATCTCTGCATTCCCAGTGCTTGCAAGCATCAGTGCCCAGTAAATGGTCCATGAGTGCTGGGAGAGGGTGGGTTGGTAGCCCAAATTGAGCATAGGACCTGAGTGTTCTTACTCAAAACTTCCTTACATAGACTGTGGATCCATTAGCATTTGTGTAAATATCGTTAACTGAAGGCGCTCTTGGTCCTAAGAACTATATAGTCTCTTTTCATACTCCTCTCATGTTGAATCCTGCTTGTATTGTAATTACTTATATACAATGGCATAAGTTATTGGAGGACAATGACTATTGTATGCAGCTTTATATTGTATATAACTTAAATAGCTTCGTATGTGGCATGTTTCCTAGCCACAGTAAAACTCTCAGGCTTGTTTCACAGCAGCAAGGATTGAGGCTAGACATATGGGAAAACTGCTATGCTGGAAAGTCAAAGGAGTGATTCCCCAAATATTCCTTTTTACTAATTTCACTGAGTCTAGTGAAACAACAAAAGCTGTATTGAGGAATAACCAATCTAGAGGTTCATGAAATGCTTTATGTAATCTTCTACTGCAAGGGAGTTTGCTCTATACTAAGGTACTGTTCTTCTACTTTCCCAAAGTGAATTCCACTGAGTCTAAAGAGGCTTCTAGGGCTTCCCAGGTGGTGCTAATGGTAAAGAATCCATATGCCAATGCAGGAGATGCAAGGGACGTGGGTTCAATCCCCGGGTCAGGAAGATCCCCTGCAGGAGGGCATGGCAACTCACTCCAGCATTCATGCCTAGAAAATTCCATGGACAGAGGAACCTGGGGGGCTACAGTCCCTGGGGCTGCAAAGAGTCACACACGACTGAGCGACTGAGCAGAAAGCCTTCTTCAGGAAAGCAGAATGATCCCTTAAAGCACCTTTCAGCCCAAGGTTCCTAGATGTGCATTCTTAGCATCTCTTGAGCTTGCAGTGTTTTGCATTTGCCTTTTTTCCCTTGGCCCAGGGATTTGAGCTGGGCAAGCCAATCGGGCAAGGATAAAAATTCATGAAGTCATTCCACTAGTTTCACAGCCTCTGAGTGTACATCCCCCTCTCAAGCAAAGAAGGAGTTTCAGCTTCTTTCCAGGTAGAAAGTTCTTCTGCAGAAGGAGGCAGTATGAGGTGATGATTAAAGGTACGAGTTTTGAGTCACATAGGCCTGTGTTTCAACCCACTCTCCTGCTTAGTAGGGCAAGTTACCTAGTCTCATCTCTGAAATGATGGTAACAATTCCCACCACAAAGGCTTGTGAGTATTATTAAAGTACCTGCCAGCACTGTGCCTGGCCGACATTGAATGCTCAGAAATGGTTGTTAAGAAGAATAGAAGGAAATCTAGCTTCGATTCTCCCTTTTCCAAAATGTGCTGTGTAATTTTCCTAGACTTGTGTGAGCTGTTTGATTGCTCTCATATCTTTGTGTTTCCTTTCCCCACTAAACTGTAAGGTCCTCTGGGCAGGGCCAGGTATTCTTTAATATTATTTTATATTCTTTGATATTATTGAATAATTGATACCTGGCCTAAAACCACAGGAGATTTTAGGACAGGTATCAAAAAATTATGATTGGCCCTTCTGCCATTTCAAGTTCATGAAATGTATTATTTTGATCTATGTCGGAGAAGCTTGCTCTGTATTAAGATATAATTCATCTATATTCCTTAAGTGTATCCAATGGAGTCCAAAAAGCCTTATATGTAGTTTGAAGAAAAAAGATCAGGAACATAGGTGCAACAGAGCAGGTGGTAAAGAAGAAGAGAAAAAACCGGCAGAGCAGAGTGGGGCTGGAAGAGAACATTGGGCCTGTTTGACTTGGCTGAGCCCACACTGAAGAGAACCTTCTCTTCCAGGACTGTAGTCATGTACCTTGCAAGTCTGAAAACACAACCTCCTGGCCAGAAACCACAGTTACAGAGTGATCCTGGAGCTAGGGTTCATCTCCGTAACCTCCTTCTCTTCCCCAAATTAGAGTTCCCTTTCCTCTTATTTCTTCTTCCAATGAGAATATAATTTTGGCAAGAGTTGATCATTTCCCACTTATTGTCTGTTCATTTTGCCATTGTCTCTGTTTCTTAACATTTTGGAATCATTTGCGGCAGGTGCTTTGTCTCGGCCCAGCTTTTTCCTGTTACCCTGCATCCTTGGGCTTGGCCATCTCCTTGCTCTATCATTTGGTGAGAGTAGAACAAAACAAACCCCTCCTGATAGCCACTCCTCCTAGAGAAGCTCTTCCTGCTGGATCAGACTCCTCAAGGAACACCTTTCCATCTGTATCAGAAATCTCTTTCGACTATCGGTTTCTAGTTGGTTACCAGAAACGTGGACAGTTGAGATGACAGATTGTTGTTGTTCAGTCTCTCAGTTGTGTCCAACTCTGTGACCCCATGGACTGCAACATGCCAGGTTTCCCTGTTCTTCACCATCTCCCAGAGCTTGCTCAAACTCATGTCCATTGAGTCAGTGATGTTATCCCACCATCTAGTCCTCTGTCCTCCCCTTCTCCTCCTGCCTTCAATCTTTCCCAGCATCAGGGTCTTTTCCCATGAGTCAGTTTTTTGCATCGGTGGAGCTTCAGCCTCAGCATCAGTTCCTCTAATGAATATTCGGTGTTGATTCCCTTTAGGATTGATTGGTCTCCTTGCAGTCCAAGGGACTTTCAAGAGTCTCCTCAGTTCAGAGACAACAAAGAGCCCTTTCTAAAAAGGTGAAAGGCTTTGGTTCGATGGATGTGGAGCTTAACCTCTGAGAACTTATGAGGGGTAGATAACCTTTCCCAACCTTCATCCTCCTTACTCCATAACATCAGCATTTGTAGTTCGAGACTCGTACAAAATAATATTTAACAGTGCCGTTTCCCTTCAGCTGGCAGCTTATTGGCTGGTTCCATGATATGTCCCACAAGGGAACAGGTTGATTTAGACAATAGAAAGCCTCTGCTATTCAGGATATGGGAGTGAAGAAAATGGAGCCAGAAAATGTTTCATAAGACAGTGAGAAAAGAATGGGAAAGATACCCAAAGTTACCCAAAGATACTGCAGACCTGCTTAAAAGCAGGACATATTTAAAAGACCCCAAGGACTGAGGTGTTTGTAACATGAGTGACAGGTACTAAAGCCAAAAGTTCTCTGCTTTCAAATGGGCATATTCCTAAACCTAGCAAGCAAAGCAGAACCCACAACATCCATTGTGCTATTTTATTTTGTCCATATTAATGTGTTGCTTTGTAATTGTTCTCAAGTTGCTTTTGTTGTAAAAGGTAAATTTTTATTGAGTGTACCTTCATAGGTAAACTCCCCCTGGACAGGATCTGACTCCTCAGAAGAGTGTCCCCGACCAGAGGTGCCCATGTCAAGGCTATACTAGATTACAAGTTCAAACACAAAGATGAACCAACCACAGTGTAAAGCCCTGAAGATGCAACAATCAACACCCTGCATCTGAGGACTTCACTCCAGACTAATATATAATCTAACCATTTCCTTTTCGTGAGACAAGTATTGTCTGAAGGGGTCTGTGTGTGATTTTGAGGGGAAAGAGCAGATTCAACAGCAGAACTCAGGTCCCAGTTAACTTTATGTCTGAGCCTGTGAAAGGGGAAAAGAAGTGAATCTTCCCTGTGAAGGCTGAGCAAGGAAGGACAAGCCTTTAGATTCACAGTGGAAAGAGGCTTTTCAGAACCTTTCTTAGCACAACTCAACTCTTCCAGTTTAATCTATTCCTATTCCTTGCCTTTCCCACCTATAATTCTATCTTGGCAAGAACTCCACACTGAATATTCTCAAAGTACTTTGTAGACTTTAATTAGTTCCGTGGGAAGTAAGGCAAAACGCAGCCTTCACTCTGCCAACAGAGATGATGGCGGTGGGGGCGGAAGGAAGGCAGGGAAAAGATGGACGACCAGAGCAGCTTACAACTTACTGAAGGCCATGTGGTACAGGAGGAACTGAGGTTAAAATCCCTGAGTCTTAGTACCAATTTTTTAGCCTTCCAGATTCCTAAACAGGTAGTGGGCTCATCCTACTAACCTACTTTGCTGGGGTGCTGTTGATGAATGCTTATAAACCCTTATCCTAGATGATAGGTTTGGAAGATTGTTAAGGAAAGCATGTCATTAAGTCCATACTCACCCCCTCCTCGACAAATAGCCCTGGAGGGAAATGGGTGTTAGCCAGGACTGGAGGGACTCCACTTCAAGGGGATGGTTGAGGTTCAACAACAGGAGGACTTTTCCAGCCATGAGGGAACTCAAAAGCATGTATTAGGGGGTGATGCTGGGGAGGGGACTGAGGAAGGCCTAAAATGGGTGACACATGGAAAAAAATGGTACAGAAAGATGATCAAGAAGTGATTGAATTCCACTTAAGTCACTGTGGATGGTTGCTTTCCTAAAATCCAGGATACAATTTTATAGTAGTTTCCTTTCCTCTCTTTCTAAGAGAGTAAAACTTCTCCGAGGCCTACCACAGAAGAATTGGGTGTTTGCAAATTAGGGACATGTTTCAAGCCTGGGATTCTTCTGTGTTTCTCTAGAAGTAATCTGAGCTTTGAGGGCAGAGACTTAGGTTTGAATCCTTTGTCACTTCCATCTGTTTGAATGAATTAGTTACTAAACTTCTCTAAGCCTTGATTTATTCATCTGTAGAATAGTCCCAATTATAGTTCTTAACTCAAATGTTTGTTATGGGGGTTAAATTAAGGTAAAGCCTTAACACAAAGCCTCACATGTAGCAGCACTTGGTTCGTTTTAGCTATCATCATGGTCTCAGTATTTTCTCTGTAGGGGTTATCCATTTTGGAGTTTACCCTTGGTCTTTTTTTTGATCAATTTCTGATGGTCTTCCTGGTCTACCTCTTGGCTCTCTTCTCCCATCCCTAATCAATGAGAAGTCAGGGAATACTAATACCAAATTCTTTTTCATGTCATTTAGGACAAAGCAGAATTAGGAAAGTTAACCAGCTACTGTAAAAAGAGATTACATAGATTAACATAGCTCTACACACCAGATATGTTCTCATAAAGGCTTTTAAATGGCTATTTTTATGTTGAGTAATTTTTAGATGACTTACTTTACGATTCTGAAGTAATATTCTCATAGAAATAAGAATCACTGTTAAGGGAAGAGAGGCTAATATGTGACTATGAGACAACTTCCATAGCCAAGTCTAATTGAATCTTCCCCGTCACCCAATAAAGAGGTCCTTGTTATTCCCATTTTATGGGTTAAACAACTGAAACTCAGAGAGGTTAAATAGTTTATTCAAACTCACTTTTCTAGGGATGATGGAGCCTATAATAAATGTAGATATATAATATAATATAATATATAAAATACATTATATATAAATAATATAATATCTATATAAATGTAGATATAATTCTGGCTCCCAAATCATTTTCTACTGCATACTCAAAGGAGTATTCCTACTTGTAAATGGCCAAATCTATGTGCATTTAAATTTCCCACACAAATTCCAGAAAAACTTGATCAATAAATTCACATGATCTTGAGTATTAATTTAATTTTTAAATATTTCCCCTTAGAATTTAAAATAAATATACATCCTCTTTAGGAAATTATCCAGGTCTTCCCTGATGGCTCAGTGGTAAAAAATGTAGAGACACAGGTTCTATCCCTGATCTAGGAAGATCCCACAGGCCGTGGAGTAACCAAGCCTGCACTCCACAACTATTGAGCCTATGCTCTAGAGACCATGCTCCAAAACAAGAGAAACCATCTCAATGAGAAGCCTGCACACCACAAGTAGAGAGCAGCCCCTGCTTGCCACAATTAGAGAAAAGTCCACACAGCAACTAAGACCTAACATAGCCAAAAGTAGATAACTAAATAAAAATTTTTAATTTTTTACAAAGAAATTATCCACATTTCATTAGTCAGTCAAAAAAAATGGCTATTGCCAGGTAATAATGAGAACATATTTATGATTCTATTTATGTAGAACTCTAGAAAAAGCAAGCTATTCTACAGTGACAGAAGTTAGGTCGACGGTTGCCTAGAAGGGCTGAGGCTGGAGGGGAAGATGGCAAAGGGGCAAGAAGAATCTTCTGAGGGGGAAAAATATGTTTATCTTGATTGTGATGCTAATTCTACAAATGTATTTTATGTTATGCTATTCAGTCACTAAGTTGTGTCTGACTCTTTGTAACCCCATAGGTTGCAGCACGTCAGGCTCCTCTGCCCTCCATTATCTCCTAGAGTTTGCTCAGATGCATGTCTGTAGAGTTGGTGATGCTATCTAACCATCACATCCTTTGTTGTCCCCTTCTCCTGTCCTCAATCTTTTTTAGCACCAGTCTTTTCCAGTGAGTTGGCTCTTCCCATCAGGAGGCCAAAGTATTGGAGCTTCAGCTTCAGCATCAGTTCTTCCAATGAATATTCAGGGTTGATTTCCTTTAGGACTGAATGATTTGATCTCCTTGCAGTCCAAGGGATTTTCAAAGTCTTCTCCAACACCACAATTTGAAAGCATTTATTCTTTGGTGCCAGACATCCTGGAATGTGAAGTCAAGTGGGCCTTAGAAAGCATCACTATGAACAAAGCTAGTGGATGTGATGGAATTCCAGTTGAGCTATTTCAAATCCTGAAAGATGATGCTGTGAAAGTGCTGCACTCAATACGCCAGCAAATTTGGAAAACTCAGCAGTGGCCACAGGACTGGAAAAGGTCCGTTTTCATTCCAATCCCTAAGAAAGGCAATTCCAAAGAATGCTCAAACTACTGCACAATTGCACTCATCTCACACACTAGTAAAGTAATGCTCAAAATTCTCCAAGCCAGGCTTCAGCAATACATGACCCAAGAACTTCCAGATGTTCAAGCTGGTTTTAGAAGAGGCAGAGGAACCAGAGATCAAATTGCCAATATCCACTGGATCATCAAAAAAGCAAGAGAGTTCCAGAAAAACATCTATTTCTGCTTTATTGACTATGCCAAAGCCTTCGACTGTGTGGATCACAATAAAATGTGGAAAATTCTGAAGGAGATGGGAATACCAGAACACCTGACCTGCCTCTTGAGAAACCTGTATGCAGGTCAGGAAGCAACAGTTAGAACTGGACATGGGACAACAGACTGGTTCCAAATAGGAAAAGGAGTACGTCAAGGCTATATATTGTCACCCTGCTTATTTAACTTATATGCAGAATACATCATGAGAAACGCTGGGCTGGAAGAAGTACAAGCTGGAATCAAGATTGACGGGAGAAATATCAATAACCTCAGATATGCAGATGACACCACCCTATGGCAGAAAGTGAAGAGGAACTAAAAAGCCTCTTGATGAAAGTGAAAGAGGAGAATGAAAAAGTTGGCTTAAAGCTTAACATTCAGAAAACTAAGATCATGGCATCTGGTCCCATCACTTCAAGGCAAATAGATGGGGAAACAGTGGAAACAGTGTCAGACTTTATTTTTCTTGGGCTCCAAAATCACTGCAGATGGTGATTGCAGCCATGAAATAAAAAGACACTTACTCCTTGGAAAAATAGTTATGACCAACCTAGATAGCATATTAAAAAGCAGAGACATTACTTTGCCAACAAAGGTCCGTCTGGTCAAGGCTATGGTTTTTCCAGTGGTCATGTATGGATGTGAGAGTTGGACTGTGAAGAAAGCTGAGTGCTGAAAAATTGATGCTTTTGAACTGTGGTGTTGGAGAAGACTCTTGAGAGTCCCTTGGACTGCAAGGAGATCCAACCAGTCCATCCTAAAGGAGATCAGTCCTGGGTGTTCGTCGGAAGGACTCATGCTGAAGCTGAAACTTCAATACTTTGGCCACCTCATGCGAAGAGTTGACTCATTGGAAAAGACCCTGATGCTGGGAGGGATTGGGGGCAGGAGGAGAAGGGGACGACAGAGGATGAGATGGCTGGATGGCATCACTGACTCAATGGGCATGAGTTTGAGTAAACTCTGGGAGTTTGTGATGGACAGGGAGGCCTGGTGTGCTGCGATTCATGGGGTCTCATTAAAAAGAGTTGGACACGGCTGAGCGACTGAACTGAACTGAACTGACTGATTCTTTGGTGCTCAGTCTATTTTAAGGTCCAACTTTCACATCTGTACATAACTATTGAAAAAACCAATACAGACTTTGATTGGCAAAGTGATCTCTCTGCTTTTTAAAACGCTGTCTAGGTTTGTCAGCTTTCCTTCCAAAGAACATGCATCTTCTAATTTCATGGCACGCATGGCATGCATGCCATGAAATTACAAATGTATACTCATGTCAAAATTTATGAAAATTTAGAAAAATTGACTGTATATTAATAGTCTATACACAGAAGAAGTAATGCCTCATTAAAAGTATTGTATAAAACAGAGCACCAGGGACTTCCCCGTGGTGCAGTGGTTAAGAACCTGCCTTCCAATGCAGGGGACAAAGGTTCAGTTCCTGGGTTGGGTAACTAAGATCCCACATGCCATGGGGCAACTAAGCCCACGTGTGCCACAATTAGAGAAAATCCGTGTGCTGCAAAAAAGGCAGCACACAAAAAAGGAGCCCCCATACTGCAGCGATCAGAGCACAATTTCCCTATATCTCATTGTGTGTAAAACATATTGTCCCTCCTGCCTCAGAGCAGCCATGATGGAACATCTGGGCAACAGTCCAAACTTCCTCTCAGAGGAGGATCTTGGACCTAAGGCAATAAATGGAGATTTTCAAAGTGCCACTGCTTTACGGGTGGACATATCTGATTCTCTTAGTGAGAGAGACAAAGTAAAATTCACTGTTCACACAAAGAGTTCATTGCCAAATTTTAAATAAAATGGGTTTTCTGTTGTTGGACAGCATGAGCAATTTACCTAGCTTGATTCTTCATTGAAAATGAAGACTATGCAGGTTACATTGTCCATCCAGCACTGCCGAGACCTGATTGTGATGCTTCAAGGGAAGAATTACAGAAACTTGGAAAAGGAGAAGGGTCTATAACAAAGGAAGAATCCACAAAGATGAAACAGGAGTCGGAAGCTGAGTATTCGGTGATATGCAAGAAGACCATGGCAATGCGTGAAGTGTTCCTGTGTTGTGTGGCAGCACATCCTATTTTATGGAAAGATTTAAATTACTACATCTTCTAGGAATTTAATAAAGATTTGAGTGTGGGAGGAAAAAAATAAAGAAGAGAAACTTGAAGATTTCTTTAAAAACATGGTTAAATCAGCAGATGGAGTAGTTTCTGGAGTAAAGGCTGTAGATGATTTCTTTGAACGTGAACGAATATTCCTTTTAGGATATCATAACCAAGCAACTTCACTTTCACTTTTCACTTTCCTGCATTGGAGAAGGAAATGGCAACCCACTCCAGTGTTCCTGCCTGGAGACTCCCAGGGACGGGGGAGCCTGGTGGGCTGCCGTCTATGGGGTCGCACAGAGTCGGACACGACTGAAGTGACTTAGCAGCAACAGTAGCAACCGAGTGAAGGGTACATCTGCTAAATCTGATAGGATGACAAGATCCCACAAAAGTGCTGGTGATGATTGCAGTAGAATTGGTTCTTCATTATCTGCTTTAGGAACTCAGGATTCTACAGATATATGCAAGTTTTTTCTTAAAGTTTCAGAACCATTTGATAAAACGGGAAAAACAGAAGCACAGGTATCAGCTGATGAGGACTTCAAACTTCCTGATCTTTTAAAATATTACTTAATAGAATTCAAACTGCTAAGAATCTCCTCTATCAAAGATGTAGGTCACTAGTGGATTATTAAAATGCTAACAAAGCACTGAGTAAAGCAAGATAGAAAAATAAAGATGCTCTGCATGTCCCAAACAATTATGCTGTCAGAAACTTGAAAAAATATCTGAATCTGCAAAACAAGAACACACGGATTTTAAAACAAAAAGAGTCACTGCATTCAGAAAAAAAATCAGTGTAACTGGCAGAGTTAGAACTGAAGCAAGCAAAGGGTAACCATAGTTGCTACAGAACTGCCTGGAGATGTTATGGAGACACATAAGCCACATGCCACCTTCCTTAAAAAGGGCTGCCTTCCTTCAGATTTAATTCTTTTAACAATTAAAACAATTTTTTTTTTCTATTTTTTTGGTCACACTGCATGGCATGTGAGATCTCAGTTCCACAACCAGAAATCAAATCTGCCATCCAGCAATGGAAGCACAGCATCTTACCTGGACCACCAGGGAAGTTCCCAGATTTAATTTTTTTTTCTTAATTATGTTAGTCATTTACTGCTCACTGGAAACAAAATAAACAGATGATCTCCCCTTTTTCTGAGAAACAATGGCCTGTGTGCTGCCCACGGGACCTGCAGACCTGCCCACCTGCGCCTGCGTCCCAGAGAAATGCGGATCATCGCACCCTCCTTGTCTTCAGATGCCCAAAGTGCTGTCTTTTTAAAAGTAGCCTTTGCCATATGACCCAGCAATCCCACTTCTGGGCATACACACCGAGGAAACCAGATCTGAAAGAGACACGTGCACCCTAATGTTCATCACAGCACTGTTTATAATAGCCAGGACATGGAAGCAACCTAGATGCCCATCAGCAGACGAATGGATAAGGAAGCTGTGGTACATGTACACCATGGAATATTACTCAGCCATTAAAAAGAATTCATTTGAATCAGTTCTAATGAGATGGATGAAACTGGAGCCCATTATACAGAGTGAAGTAAGCCAAAAAGATAAAGACCATTACAGTATATTAACACATATATATGGAATTTAGAAAGATGGTAATGATAACCCTATATACAAAACAGAAAAAGAGACACAGATGTACAGAACAGACTTTTGGACTCTGTGGGAGAAGGCAAGGGTGGGATGTTTCGAGAGAATAGCACTGAAACATGTATATTATCAAGGGTGAAACAGATCACCAGCCCAGGTTGGATGCAAGAGACAAGTGCTCGGGCCTGGTGCACTGGGAAGACCCAGAGGGATCGGGTAGAGAGGGAGGTGGGGGGCGGGGGGGAATCGGGATGGGGAATACATGTAAATCCATGGCTGATTCATGTCAATGTATGACAAAAACCACTACAATATTGTAAAGTAATTAGCCTCCAACTAATAAAAATAAATGAAAAAAAAAAAAAAGTAGCCTCTCAAAAAAAAAAAGTAGCCTCTCGAGCTGTGTTTATTTTGTAAATAGTATCCCTTATGGTTGTCAATCTGTTTTTTAACCTTTAAGTAATACCTGAAGTTTAACCCTTTCAAAATACATTGTTCAAACAAGGTGAGATTGCCGTTTGGGGGTTTTTTTTTAATTGTTTTTTTAAAAAAAGCATTGTACACCACCTTAGTTCACTCTTGTTTCCTGGTAAAGCATCTTAATCAGATTTATTTTTAATTAATGATCATTTCTTAAAGGTTTTGGGACAGACTCTATGTAATTTCTATAAGTACGATTTCTGAAGAAAAGCAAATGTATTAGTATGTTTGTCTTTTTTTTTTTAAGAAGCTGAATATTTTATTATTAAATTGTTTATTCTCCTGAAAGGCTATTGCTTCACTGTATAAAAATAGCACCAGCAAACACAGTATATTGCAAAATTAAGACAGTAATATTCTTCACCGGACACTATACAACTAACAAACTTTTCTCCACTGGCAGTTATTTCTAGTGGGAAGATCATTTTGACCTAAATCCAAGGATAGCTGTAAGCATGTTACAATGTCATATAAGGTATAAGATAACCATGTTATCCTTGAATTATATAATTTTTGTAATTAGTTTTACCAGAGATAATTTCAGGAATTCTGAATATTATAACTGGAGCCTAGCCTAAAAATCACAGGATGCTGTGGAAAAGATGCACAGTGTTTATCTGAAGACATTAGAAAGTTAAGGGGTATTTTCTTCAGTAAACATTGTTACAAGTAGTTTCTTTTGCTAAGTTGCTTTTTAAATATCTATCCACCACTAATTTAAGACAACTATGCTAGATTAAGTTGTTTCAAAGTAGTTCATTTAGGGGTTCCATTTTCATTCCTCAATAGATTTTCTGTATTTCTCATATGCTTCTTCACTCATTAGTTCATCTAGTTCTGAAGGGTTACTGAACGTCATCTTGATTAGCCAACCATCTTCATAACAAGACTTGTTGACAAGTCCTGGATTTTCTGCTAGAGCTGTATTAATTTCAGTTACTTCTCCTGATAGAGGGGAGTAGAGTTCACTAGCAGCTTTCACACTTTCCAAAGCACCAAACTCCTCTTGTTTGTTCAACTTTGTCCCAGCTTCAGGCAGACGACAGTAAACAACATCTCCCAAAGTTTCCTGTGCAAAATTGCTGATTCCCACTGTTCCAACACCGTCTTCTGTTGTTACCAATTCGTGTTTTTCTGTGAATTTCCGCACCGCAAGCAGAGCAGGGCCGGTGCGCAGTGCCCGGATGGCACCCGCCCGCAGTCCCCATGGCCGCGGCGAGCAGGGCGCGCGGGGTGCGGAGATGGCGCGCGGGGTGCGGAGATGGCGCGCAGGCTGCAGACCACGGCCCGCACGCTCCGCACCGCTTGCAGCGCCGTGTTCGCACGAGTACGTTTGTCTTAAACTCACAGACTAAATCAATTATTATCAAACAAACAGCGATAACAGTGAAATAAACAAACACATTGCCTTCTACACTCCAGAGCAGAGCTTCTCCCCCTAGTTGTCAGCTGCCCAGGGGCAAAGGCTGTGTCTCTCTGGTTCTTGATCTCTAGAATCTAGTACCTGGGACACAAGTTCTCAATGTGTAGTGAAGAGAACTAGGTATTTCCTCTGCAATTTACACTTTGGGAATTCCCATAGAATTCAAATGTTTGAGCAGCTTGCTAGACATTTATCAAATTGCCCAAAGTGAAAGAGCCATATCAGGAAGCCTAAGTAAAAAAAAAGTTTGAGCAGAAGTCAGTTCTCAGTGGTTCCAATTTTATATTTAACCATATAAAAAGTGAAGAAATGACATTGATTTGCTAACTGAAGTTGTTTCTGATGTCAACCAACTTTGAGTAGCATGTCTACAGGGGAGAAAGGAGCTCTAAGAGAGTAAAGGACTAGTGAGAAGAACATCTATGAGAATAGCAAGTGCTTAAGCTATAGATTGTAACTGTGGGCTTAGTATTATGATTTCATTAATACATATAGCTGGGAGAGTGCATATAATAGTGTATTCTCACATCGCACATTGTTATTCAACCTTATGATCTTTCCTCCTACTGCCCCCTCCATTAAAACCAGCTAATGCTAACACTCACAACTTCCATCCCCTTGGTCTTTAAATTGTATTATAACCAATAGCCTTTCCAAGTCTCTTATATTAATTAGAGGAATATACAGATGTGGCCTTACTGCTTTTAGATCAACTTCTCCCCTTCTGTTCTCATCCCATCTTCTTCCTCTTTCACCTGTCCTTGATGTTTTCATTTTCCTCACCCCAAATAAATCTATCCTTGAATCTCTTTCCCCTAAAATGCCAATCCCCTTTCACTCTTCAACCCATCATCTTTCCAAAGCTTCCTTCTCTGGTTTTTCCTATCTCAGTTTCTGGAGTCACGGACTACTCAGTCTCTCAAGCCAAAAACTTTGCAATTATCTTTAAGTCCCTCTCTTCCATAGCAAGTTGATCATCCAGGCTTGTGACCAGTTGAATTGTATTTCAGAAATATCTTGTGAATATATTTCTCTGTTGTCTCTTCTTTTGGCTCAGACTATGATCATCATTACCCTGAACTATTGCAACAACCGCTATGTACTTCTTTCTACCGGGCATCTTCCATCCTGCAGCCCAAACTTCTACACCTCCCCCACCACTGCCACCACCAGAATTATCTTTCTGAAATATGAATCCAGGTGGGTCACTCCTCTGCTCAAACTTTGCTTCTGCATTGCCCATAGGACAGAGGTCAAGCACTTGGGTGTGGCACTAACTGCCCATCAGTCAAACTCCCCGTCACTTACCCTGGGCTGCTGCCACATTGACTTGCCTATTTTCCTGTGCTCTGTGAAGCCACATATGTCTTCATACGTTGGTTCTTCTGTCTGAAATGCCCTTCTCCTTCTGGAAAATTTCTACTTGTTCTTCAATGCAGCTTAAATATCATCACTTCTGAGACAGCTGTGTTCCCCTCTAAAGAGTTGGATGGTCCCTCCTATGTATACTCCTGGCATTTTGTTTATACTTTCTTTTTTTTTTAAAAAAAGGGTTTTGCCTCTTTAAAAAGTTATTTATTTATTTATATGTATTTGGCTCCACCAGATATTAGATATTAGGCATGTGGGTTCTTTAGTTGCAGCATGTGGGATCTAGTTCCCTGACCAGGGATAGAACCCGGGCCCTTTGTATTGGGAGCCCAGAGTCTTAGCCATTGGAACACTACGGAAGGCCTTGTTCCTATTTTCATCTTAACGTTTATAATGTTAACGTTATAACGTTTATAATGTCATTTTAAAGTTCTTTTGAGAAATCTGTTTTCCTCTGCTACCTCTCTATAAGCTAAACTGATTCAGGACAGGAATCAAATTTACTTGTCTTGTATCTGCTGTGTCCAGAGCAATACCTGACATCTAGTAGAGACCAGTAAACATTTGTTGAGTGAGTGACTGAACCAGCAGCTGTTTTCTCTTGGGTAGTCCCAGGCAGCTTGTGTGAAGTTAATACTACTTCTTAAAATGTGCAAGAGAAAGTGCATTGCATAGATATGCTATAACTGCAGGATAATACACCCCAAAGACAAATGCAAATAATATTTGCTCTTTTTTTATCATTTGGATTAGCCGATGTTTTAGATGAACTACTATTCAGGATTAACTCTACCTCTACCTCCTCCCTGTAATGTTGATCTAGGTGAGTATATAATCCTTTCCTTAGATTATCCACACCACTGTACCTCACGCCCAGAGCAAATCGTTGAGAGTCATAAACACTGCCTCACTCGGGGATAGCAGATTTGGGTGCTCTTTCCTGCTCTAATATTTGTGAGTCATACTTGACAGAATTTGGCACAGATTAACTTACAGTTTTCCTGGCTGGAAGATTTATTTTAAATGTTTGCTGTTTTCACCTTCTAATTCTGAAATTTTTTTTTCCTTTCTGTTTTTTTTTCACTCCTACGTCTCAACCCTAGGAACAGGGACTGGAACATAGTAGGTATTTGACAAATAGTTGTTGAATGAGTGAGCATTTTTATAATTTTCAGATACATCATACATATAGAAAAGTGTATATATCAAATATAATCCTAAATAGGGTTTCCCTGGTGGCTGAGTGGTAAAGAGTCAGCTTGCCAATGCAGGAGACATGGGTTTGATCCCTGATCCAGGAAGATCCCACATGCTGCAGAACAACAAAGCCTGTTCACCACGACTACTGACCCTGTGTTCTGGAGCCCAGGAGCCACTACTAACTGAGCCTGTGTGCCACAACTACTGAAGCCTGAGCACCCCCGAGCCAGTTCTCCACAACAAGAGAAGCCACCGCAATGAGAAGCCTGTGTACTGTAACTAGAAAGTGGCCCCTGCTCTCCACAACTAGACAAAAGCCCACACAGCAACAGAGACCCAGCATGGCCAAAAATAAATAAATAAAATTAGTTTTAAAATATATATGTATAAAGTCTTAAATAAATAAAACAGATGCCCATGGACTTAATAAACAGATTCAGCAAAGTTGCAGGATACAAAATCAAGACACAAAAATCAGTTGCATTTCAATACACTAACAATGAACAATCCTAAGAAAATAATCCCATTTGTTGTTGTTGTTTAGTTGCTAAGTTGTATCTGACTCTTTTGTGACCTCATGGAAGTAGTCCTCCAGGCTCCTCTGTCCATGGAACTTGCCAGGCAAGAAGGCTGGAGTGGGTTGCCATTTCCTTCTTCAGGAGATCTTCCTGACCCAGGTATCGAATCCGTGTCTCCTGCATTGAAGGCAGATTCTTTACCACTGAGCCACCTGGGAAGCCCAATCCCACTTATAATAACATCAAAAATAATAAATCACTTAGGAATAAATGTATTATGTGTATATATTTAATGTATATAAATAAATGTATCATTTATATATATTAATTCCCCCCCCTGTATATTATGATGTTTTGACATCTTAAAAGACCTTTCTGGATGGGTTGAGACTGCCCTTCCTGGGCTAGCCAATTTTTAGAGAAAGTAAAAAAAAAAAACCCAGCTGGAAGCATGCCTTTGGTATGTAAACTAACCACCTGGCAGTCCTGCTTCCTCTCGCTAGCTAGTGCACCCCCAGAGGCAACATTCCTTTGCCTTTTCATTCTAGGACTAGATACCAGGCAACAAGAGACCATCTCTATAGCCCAAAGTCCACCAAAATTACTCAATCTAACCAACGCTAAATTGTTTACCTTTCCCGGCCTTGCCTTTTCTATGGAAATCCCAAGAAATTCTACAGCTTAAACTTTCCTCTCACTCCTGTCTTCTGCCTCCTGATCACCCTGGTGTTTTCCCTTGTGGTCCTACATGGGGTGCCTCCTGTTTCTAGCATGGGTGAATATAATATATAACTTCATTTTTCCTGAGCATACACTCTATCTCCTCCTGTGGTTACACCTGAGTGACTGTCTCATCAGTAAAATGCAAAACAAGAAACCTAATCAAGAAACTAAAGACTTGCACACTCTAAAACAATGCTGAAAGAAATTAAAGAAGACATAAATAAATCAGAAGATGTCCCATGTTCATAGATTAAAAGACTTAATATTGTTGAAAAGTCCATGCTACCCAAAGTGATCTACAGATTCAATGCAATCTCTATCAAAATCCCAATGGCCTTTTTTGCAAAAATAGGAAAAGAAACTTAAAATTCATATGTGATCTCAAAAAAACCCTGAATAACCAAAACAATTTTGAAAAAGAAAAACAAAAATGGAAGCCTCACAGTGTCTGATTTCAAAACATTTAAAAGATTTGCAGGAACTTCCTTGGTGTTCCAGTGGTTAAGAATTCACCTTCCAGTGCAGGAGATACAGATTCAATCCCTAGTCAGGGAACTAAGGTCCCATATGCTGGTGGGGCAACTAAGCCTACACACCACAGCTAGAGAAGCACCAAAATGAAGATCCAGCATGGCCAATAATTAAATAAAAGTTCATTTGTTAAAGAAGAAGAAGAAGAAACTACTGTAATCCAAACGGCATGGTTTTGGCATACAGACAGACATATAACCGGTGAATAGAACACAGAACCTGGTAACAAACCCTCAAATATATATATAGCCATAATCTTTGAAAAAGGTGCCAAGGCCACACAATGTGGAAAGAATAATGTCTTCAACATTATTATATTATATTATATTTATATATATATTATAATTATATTACATATATTATATCAATAGTATTACAATAGCTGGATATCCATGTGCAAAAGAATAAAATTGGACCCTTACTTTACAGCAGATACAAAAATTAACTAGAACTTAATTAAATACCTGCATATGAGATCTGAAACTATAAAACTCCTGGAAGAAAATAAAGAGGAAAGCTTTATGATACTGGATCTGGCAATGGTTTTCTGGATATGGCACCAAAAGCACATGCAACAAAAGCAAACAGAGACAAATGGGACCACATCAAACTTAAAAACTACTGTGCAGCAAAGGAAACAATAAATAGATTGAAAAGGCAACCTGTAGAATGGGAGAAAATATTTGCAAAAGATATATCTGATAAAGGATTAATATATAAAATATATAAGAAGCTAACAACTCGACAATAAAAAAAATCTAATTAGAAAATGGGGAGAGGGCTTTAATAGATATTTCTTCAAAGAAGATTTGCATATAGCCAAAAAGCATATAGAAATATTTTAAGTATTACAATCATTCAGTTCAGTTCAGTTCAGTCACTCAGTCATGTCCTACTCTTTGCGACCCCATGAATCTCGCAGCACGCCAGGCCTCCCTGTCCATCACCAATTCCTGGAGTTCACTCAAACTCATGTCCATTGAGTCGGTGATGCCATCCAGCCATCTCATCCTCTGTCATCCCCTTCTCCTCCTGCCCCCAGTCGCTCCCAGCATCAGGGCCTTTTCCAATGAGTCAGCTCTTCACATGAGGTGGCCAAAGTACTGGAGTTTCAGCTTTAGCATCAGTCCTTCCAATAAACACCCAGGACTGATCTCCTTTAGGATGGACTGGTTGGATCTCCTTGCAGTCCAAGGGACTCTCAAGAGTCTTCTCCAACACCACAGTTCAAAAGCAGCAGTTTTTTGGCGCTCAGCTTTCTTCACAGTCCACCTCCCACATCCATACATGACCACTGGAAAAACCATAGCCTTGACCAGACGGATCTTTGTTGGCAAGGTAATGTCTCTGCTTTTTAATATGCTATCTAGGTTGGTCATAACTTTCCTTCCAAGGAGTGAGCGTCTGTTAATTTTATGGCTGCAATCACCATCTGCAGTGATTTTGGAGCCCCCAAAAATAAAGTCTCTCACTGTTTCCACTGTTTCTCCATCTATTTGCATGAAATGATGGGACCGGATGCCATGATCTTAGTTTTCTGAATGTTGAGCTTTAAGCCAACTTTTTTACTCTCCTCTTTCACTTTCATTAAGAGGTTTTTTAGTTCCTCTTCACTTTCTTCCATAAGGGTGGTGTCATCTGCATATCTGAGGTTATTGATATTTCTCCCGGCAATCTTGATTCCAGCTTGTACTTCTTCCAGCCCAGCGTTTCTCATGATGTATTCTGCATATAAGTTAAATAAGCAGGGTGACAATATACAGCCTTGACTCCTTAGGGAAATGCAAATCAAGACTATAATCACCTGATACCTATTAAGAAAGCCACTGTCAAACAACAGCAAACAATAGAAAAAAAGTGCTGGTGAGGATGTGGAGAACTGGAACACTTGGGCCCTGTTGGTGGGAATGTTCAGCTACTAAATGTAAATATAAAATGATATGGAGGTTCCTCCAAAAATTAAAAATAGAACTATCATGATCTAGCAACCCCACTTCTGGGTATTCATCCAAAAGAATTGAAAACAAGATCTCACAGAGATATTTGCACATCCATGTTCCTTGCAGCATTATTCATAACAACCAAGAAATAGAAATAATCCAGTTGTTTGTCAACAGATGAATGGATAAAGGAACTGTAGAATGTAAACACAATGGAACATGACTTAGTCTTTATAAAAAGAAGGAGAGACTCTGCTTTGGGAAAGCAAGTTTCTCCTTACTTGCTGCAAGTAATAAGTCCTTCCTTCTCTGGAAAAAAAAAAAAAAAAGAAGGAAGCATTTTCTTGTGCTATAGAATGGATGAACTTTGTAGATATCATGTTCAGAGAAATAATTCAATAACAAAGAGAAAAGTACTGCCTGATCCCACTTTTTTTTTTTTTCTGATTCCACTTTTATGAGATATCTAAAATAGTCAAGCTCTTAGCAACAGGAAGTAGAATAGTGGTTGCCAGGGACTGGGAGAAGTGGTAAAGAATTGTTCAGTATGTAGAGTTTCAGTTTTGCAAGATGAAAAAGTTCTAGAGATGTGCTTTGTGCATATAGTTAACACTACTGTACTGCACACCTAAGGTTAAGATGGTAAATTTTTTGATCTATGTTTTTGATCTCACACACACACACAATGAATAGAGTTGCTGGCTGATATGTATCTTCAACTTTAGAAGATAAAACTAAATTGTTCCAAAGTGGTTGTGCCAATTATACTCTATCCAGCAGTGTATAAAAATTTTGCTCCTTATCCTCACCAACATTTGGTATTGTCATGCTTTTTAAATTTTGCCAATCTATGGGTAATTTCAATTTGCATTTTATTGATTACTATAGAGTTTGAACATCTTTTCAGATGTTAATTGACTATTTGGATTTCCACTTAAGTGAATGACCTACTCATGTCTTTTGCCCACAATGAAAAATGATTTTTTTTATCAATTCTTTATATATTCTGTGCACAAATTCTTTGTAAGTTATTGAATAGCAAATATCTCCTAGTTCATGGCTTGTCACTTTTTTGATGGAGGCCTTTAAAGAAAACACTTTTTAATGTAGTCAAGTTTACCCATCTCTTCTATTACAGTTTACTCTATTTACATCTTAGTTTAAGAAACCTTTCTTTACCCTGAAGTCATAGAGACATGTTTTGTGGAATTGATTTTTGAAGAAGTGTGAAAACGAAATAGGAATCCATCAAAAGAGGTACTTTTTCTTTACATAGAAGGCAGATGCCAAAGGTGGTCCATCTACACAGAATTAGAGCTGATGCTGCTTCAGAGAGAGTTGATCTAACCACAAGAAGGGTTTCTTATCTATGATGGCTTATTGAAGCAATGGAGTCTATTTCACTCTGCTTGGTAGTGGTGGTGGTTGCTTGGGGGTTGATGAATACTAGAGAGATAATTCAACTGGAGAGGAGAGGCTAAGAGTCAAGGGACAGACAAAATAATTCTCCAATTCTCAGTGAGCCTAAATATATTACTAATAAGCTGCAAGGAGCAAACTGAAAATAGTGTGTACCACCCTATCCAGGTCTCTCTGTCTCTGCTGGCATCCTTACCCCTTATCCTTCACCTGGAACTTTCTATCTAGTGAAAATAAAACAATCTAAATAGAATATGGCCAAAACCACAGTGGAAAGGATGAAAGGTAAAGCTTTGAGAGTTAGAAATACTCTTCCTGAGGAACAACAGAAATGTGGATTATCTTCCCTGGGACCTTTAAAAGTTGGACTAAAACAGCTTTGAGTGGAGAAAGGAGGAAACCTCTGGAGCTATTTGGATCCCTGTGGAGGACTTTCATTTGAGCAGAGGGCCAGGGAGGGAAGGTGTCTCATGACTGGATCAGCTGAAAAGTCCTTCTCCTTCAACTTGACCCAAGGTGGTTGCCCCAATGGGGAGAACATTTCAGAAGGAGTCAGCGGACAAGGTTTGGGGAAGAAGAGGATACAGACAGAAAGACTGGCCTCTAGAGCTCCTAAAGCAAAACAGAAGGAGTGGAGTGAAAAGCTCTAGAGGGGTAGACTGACAGAGACAGGATGAGTGACGCTCCTGGCTCCTCCAAAGGGACATCACCATCAATCTTTAGTTTTTCATCCTAGGCAAGTGAAGGGGAGCAAGAGAGGAAGGACAATGCAATGTAAATTATTACACAGCCCTTGGCTTTCAGAGTCCTGCCAGTAAAAGAGGTTTATGGAGTGAAGCTTCGCGCATAGAGTTCTAGAAAATGCTCACACCGCCTTCAGACACCTTTCTTTACATTTGTGCACTCGTACATGGACCCTCTCCATGTGCAGACTCAGACACTTATGCCAATAGAAAGAGCAGATGTGCAATAGCGTGCAACATAATTTCACTACACTTTTCAGATACAATCCTGTCCATTCTTGTGTTTCCACACAGGCTCCAGGCTAGATCCAACCACTGACATGGGTTTTGTTCAGGTTTGCATGGTTAAGAGGAGCAACTATAAAGGTGATGAGGAGTTGCAGAAATCTGCACTACGTATTCTGAAATGAATTCAGTAAATGATTGTTCTTGAAGGACGTGAGGAAAGCAGTGATTCACACAGACTATTTTAACTATGTAGATGGAGTTAAATTTTGATTCATTAGAAGCAGAGACTGGGGAGGAGGCAATGCTGTTGAACAGACACAAAAGACGAGTCTTGGAAACGTCAGATGAAAAATTAGGACTGTGACAACAAAAACCAGACAGGTTGAACCTGGGGTAATGTCTATCTGTCTCCTGTTTCTTTCCATTTCCAAATTCCTGAGAGTCGGGATGCAGCCAGGAGCTGGGGAGAGAGATCTTTGATCTGATGCTCTTTCACGCTCTAAGGAGATGGTCCTGACGCCCTGTGTGGGTTTCTTAAAAGCTCACTCAGAAGCCTGCAGGTAAGGACCTTGGAGCCAAACTGTGGCAAAGTTCTGGTTGTTGTGGAGCAGCTTCTGAGACAAGCGGAGAAAGCAAAGGGGAAGGAAGACTCAAGCTGTTGACAGGGCAACTCTTTTCATTTCCCCCATGCAACCCCGCCGTGGTTGGCTCTCACACCACCTATACTATTATGACCTTCCTTTCTTCACTTGATTTCAGAGTTAATGGTCAGGAAGGGACATCTAGCATTCGTGCTTCAGTGGTAACAACATCTAGGACAAGCATGCAGAAGTCTTCCATACATTTAAAAGCAATGACAGAGTTATCATTGAGCCTCGTCATAACAATCATTTTAGTTGTATTTGTATTTCTTAGCCATTTATTGCTTGAACCATATGCAATTGCTGATATATTTGGCCATTTTGGTCTACAAAAACCATAATCTCATAGATTTCAACTGAGTATTAAAAACCTCTTGTGTGTTTAATAGGACTAGGAGGTGATTTGGTGTATTGGTTAAAAATCAGAGCCAAATTGCTTTTCTTCTCCCAGATCAGTTCCACCATCTAGTCTTAAATAAGTTGTTTAAGTTCTCTGTGTCTTCATTTCCTCATCTCTAGACTAAAGATAATAGTACTTCAAAGGCTTGTTTTGAGGGGGTTTTCTGGTGGTTAGTGGTTAGGACTCTAGGCTTTCACTGTTGTGGCCTGGGTTCAATCCCTGGTTCAGGAACTGAGTTCCTGCAAGCTGTGGGACACAGCCAAAAACAAAGAAAGGAAAAAAGCTTGTTTTGAGATTTAAATGAGCTATCACATATAAAGCACTTAGAACAGCACTCAAACCAGACTCTATGTAAATAGTGACTATTTTTATACCCTCATCCTTACTCTTTTTTTAAAAAATTGCTTATTATCTTTAATAATTCTGTTATTTATAAATCCTTCCACAAAGGGGCATTATAGTTCTTCAGTTTATTGCAAATATATCTTTAAAAAAGTCAACCCTACTGTTGAAGCTATAATACAAATTATTTTAATTATCAGCACTATACCAAAAAGCACAATGGAGAACATCTTATTTAAATAAAATAAGGATAATATTTCACTGGGGAGTATATCCAACAGATTTTTTTCTCTATACATATCTACATCTGGTGGTGGTGTTTATAGGCAAGTTTTAAACAACTGCAAATTTTTTAAAAAGCCATGTTTTGCTCAGGAATACTTTTATACACATACTCTATTGGTTGTTTTAGAGTCATGTCCAACTCTTTGTGACCCCATGAACTACAACCCACCAGGCTTGTCTGTCCATGGAATTCTCTAGGCAAGAATACTGGAGTGGGTTGCCATTACCTTCTCCATAATAGATACTAGTCTGCCAAATTTCAGATGGCAAAATGCTAAGCTGTGGGTTTGGTATTGTCCAGCTAGTTATTTCTTGTCATCCTGGAAAATGTGTCATTGAAAATGTTGAGATAATCTTGTCACCAGCACTTCTCAGAGGTGACCCCACCATGACGAAACATTCATATCCTCAAGATTCAAGACCTAGCAAAAAACTTCCCATAAATCCACCGGATATCACACGGTTCTGTTTGACAAGTTCTGTTGCTTCTTCTGTTGTTGATTTAAGGTGCTGCCTTATTTGTTCATTTCTTCATCTATCCTTTTGCTTTGTTTATGTCTTTTTCAACTCCCTTCCAGCTGATCTGCACAGCCACTGTGGCTGGCAATCTGAAGGAGAAGAAAGCCACCACCTACTGCAGTTGCTGCAAGTTTTCCAACTTTCTGGAACAAAAATCCTGCACACCTGTCACTCACTTCATCCATTACGGTCTGGGTGGCTACTGAATAATTTTCTACCACAGGTCCAGAACTGTGGCCAAACACTGGATTCCACCAGTGGTGTCTTCTTACATACTCAGTTAAATCTAACATGTCATAAAAGTCATCATCACTTTCATATTCTTTGGGAGGGGAGTTCTGGGCCCTATTATTAAATTATTAACTATTTCAGTCATGCAAAAACTATATAAGAAAATTAACACTATGTGCCAACTTTTCAGCTTAGAAATAAATTATAAATATAAGGAAAATCCATGGATAATCTTCCCCTATTATATTAGTGTTCTTTCTCAGAAGTATCCTCCATCCTGAATTTGGTGCTTATCATTACCATGGAAGTTTTCAAAAACTTTTATTTCATATGTATGTAACATAAGCTATATACAGTATTGCTTTATATGTTTGTTAATTTTTATAAGTGGTATCATACCATACTTATCCTTCAGCTAGCTTTTGTTGTTCAATGTTGTTTTTGGTATTTATCTGTGTGGCTACAAGAAGTGCTCATTTATTTATTTAACTGTTGTATAGTATTCCTTGGGCTTCCCTGGTTGCTCAGTGGTAGAGTCTGCCTGCCAATGCAGGTAACACAGATTCAGTCCCTGGGTGGAGAAGATCCCCTGGAGAAGGAAATGGCAATCTGACTCCAGTATTCTTGCCTGGGAAATCCCATGGACAGAGGAGCCTGGCAAGCTACAGTCTTTGGAGTCACAAAAGAGTTGGACACAACTTAGTGACTGAACAACAGCAATAAGCTAGACATGTAAATTTATTAGCATAATAATTTTTCTTGCATTTTCCTCTAATGGTGTTATACTTTTGCTTTTCACCTTTCCTTCTTTAATCCAGTTGGAATTAATTTTTTGTTTAGTGAGAGAAAAGGATTTAATGTCCCCCCTGAGGGAAGCCTACTGGCCCCAGCGGCATTAGTTACATAGTCCAGCATTTTCTCTATTGGTTTGAAATATCAGATTTAAGTAGCAGACGTCTGTTTGTGGGTTCTAGTCTTTTAAATTAGTCAATCTGATCATCCCTACGCAAATACCATGCTTACCTGATGTTGTTCAGTCGCTCAGTCATGTCCGACTCTTTGCACAACCCCAGGTACTGCAGCATGCCAGTCTCCTCTGTCCTCCACTATCTCTCAGAGTTTGCTCAAATTCATGTCTATTGAGTAGGTGATCCTATCTAACCATCTCATTCTCTGCCGCCCCCTTCTCCTTTAGTCAGAGCTTAATGTAAAGACAGAAATAACTCCAGGTATTCGAAGCAGAAAGGAATTTACCACAATGTTGTAAAGAAGTTCGATGCTCACAAAATTGCTGGAAAAACTGAAAGAACAGGAATCAGAAGGTGCCACTAAACTTGTTAGTTGAAGAACATCCCTCTGTGGTTGTGATCAAGAGGCCAGGAAGCTGCTGCTCCCACCATCATAACAGCCAGCACCACCCATGTATGGCCCAAAGCTTCTGAGAACAAGTCTGTAGCTGCTACTTATAACTTTCTTAATCAACTACCCATTCCATGTTGTTTTTGTCTTCAATCAGTACCTAGCTGGTTTGGGTTCCTGGTGGAGAGGCCCAAACCTTCATTCCTGAAGGAGCTAGCCTTTAGGGGTTCTGCCTGCATTGGGGGTCTCCAATCTTCGATCAGCTCTACCCTAATCATGGAGCTACTGTGAGGCACCCCAGAGGATCCACTGCTCTCATCGCAAAGCAACCACTTTGTCTCACCCCAGCTGGTACAAGAACCCTTTGCCTGTTGATTCAGTGGCATAAAGGATATAAAAGTTTCCTAGGAATGAATACCTCTAAACCAGAATCCAAGTTTAGAGGGATGAGAAGCAAGAAAAATGTTGAAGTTGGTCAGTATGTGTAACAGTGAGAGAAATCGGGGCTTCTCTGCTGGCTCAGTGGTAAAGACGGAAATGTGAGTTCGATCCCTGGGTTGGGAAGATCCCCTGGAGGAGGGCATGGCAATCCACTCTCGTATTCTTGCCTGGAAAATCCCATGGGCAGAGGAGCCTGGTGGACTGCAGTCCTTAGGGTTGCAAAGAGTCAGACACGACTGAAATCACCGAGCACGCATGCACATACTTGAGAGAATTCAACCCTACATACACTTCTTAGTACCTAGACCCATGCATTTTGGCTGTAGGAATAATATCTCCAACTATGGCTCTCTCAGTCAGTCTTACAAGACAGCACCCCAAACTCACAAAGTATCATCTCCCGGCTGGCTCTGTGGTGGAATCTTCATTAGACCGTTCTATCATTTCATAAAGTCCACTATCTATGGATGATAGAATACATGTTAAGACTACTGAATCCTATGAGCCTGAACCCACTGCTTCACTTCTTTTGGTGTGTACTTTGGGTGGGAGAGATACAGTATGGGTTATCATAATGGTGAAGAAGGCACTTAGTAAGTGCATGGATGAGGGGGCTGACAGAAGCATTATGGGCAAATCTGGAGCCAGAAAAAAATGTCTGTTCAAGTGAGGCAAAACACAGCCTCTCCGTGACGGAAGGGATCCACTATAATCAGCCTGTCTTAGCTGGTTCCCTCAGGTGCAGTATCATATGGCTCATTATTGGTCTGTGCTGTTGGCAGATTATCCTCAAGAGGTATATGGTAGCCAGATCTACTTTGGTAAGAGAAAAATCTGTTTCGTTGCATAATTTCCAGCTTGTGCCCATAGCTACTGTATTAAGAGTTCTCTCTCTATCTCCTGAGCAGTTTGATAGAGAATGACTGACATTTAAAGACCCAGGTGATCCCATCCACCTCATTATTGAGACGTCTTAGAATCCTTTGGTGAGTGAGCATTTACCAATCTGTAGTTTTGTTGTCGATTGTATCCTTGTTTTCTAATTTCTACTTTTACAATTATTATTTCTTTCCATCTGCTTCGACTATAGGGGAGGTTTTGTGACTTTTTTTTTTCTGTAATTCCTTGAGTTGGAACTTAGCTTTTTGTTTCTTTTTCTTCTTTTCTAATGTATTGAGACTATAAAGGCTATTCTAATGCTATGTTACCCACTCCAGTGTTCTTGCCTGGAGAATCCTAGAGACAGCGGAGCCTGGTGGGCTGCCGTCTATGGGGTTGCACAGAGTCGGACACCACTGAAGCGACTTAGCTGCAGCAGCAGCAACAATACTATGTTAGCTATATCTTACATATTTTGAAGGTATGTTTTCTTTATTATTCAGTCTAAATATTATCCAATTTCCATTATTAGTTATACTTCAAATTTTTTCATGAATTCCCAACTATATGGGAATTTAATCTTTTTTTATTACTGCTATCTAAATTAATTGCTTGCATGCAGAGAAAAATGGTCGGTGTAACACATTCTTTTCTTTAAACTGGAGTATACTTGCTTTACAATGTTGTGTTAGTTTCTGCTGTACAGAAAAGTGAAATCAGCTCTGCATGTATATATATTTCCTCTTTTTTGAATTGCCTTCCCGTTTAGGTCACCACAGAGCATTGAGTAAAGTTCCCTGTGCTATGTATAACACCAATTCTTTTTATTTGTTGAGATCTGTTTTGTGGTCCAGTATGTGGTCAGTTTTTGAAAGGGTTCTGTATATTTTTAAAACAAATGTGTATTTCCTAATTGTTATATAAAGATTTGTGTTATTCAAATCTCCTATGTCTTTACTAATTTTTATCTACCAGTGTGCCAATTACTAGAAAGTTATAATTTTTAAATCTCCAACAATTACGGTAAATTTATAAATTTCTTATTACAGCTTTGTTTCATGTATTTAAGTGATCACGTAAAAGTAAATGCTATATCTTCCTGGTAAACTGTTGCTTTCATGATTATATAGTGATTACATTTTTAAAATCTTAAGGTCTAAGTTTTTGATTGTGATAAGATATACACACCATAAGATTTACCATGTTAACCATTTTTAAGCATACAGTTTGGTGGCATTAAGTACATTCACATTTTTGTGCAATTATCACCACTCTCCATCTCTAGAACTTTTTCATCATCCATCACAAACTGAAAATTTGTACCTGTTAACCAATAGCTTCCTATTATCCTCTCCCCGAAGCCCACAGTAACCACTTTTCTATGTATCTTAAAACTGATTTTGTCCCATCTTAATATAGTAATATCAGGTTATTTGGTATTTTTTCTATTCTTTTAATCGCAAACATTCTATGTCATTAATGACATATAACAGCACATAACTAAATTTTAAAATCCAGTCTGACAATATCAAGCTGTTAACTGTTGATGCTAGTCCATTTATATTTGATGAGCTTACTGATAACTTTTGTTTTATATGTACCAGATTATTTTGTACTTATATTTTTTCAGTGTCTCTCTTGCTGCTTTCTATGAAGTTGATGAAAGTTTTGAAAAATTTTCCTTTTCTCCTTTACTAATTTGAAAGTTGTATATTCTATTTCTATTCTTTTCATGATTATTCTAATTTTTAAAAAGTAATCTTATTTGGCCTAAGCAATATCCCTATTGTCTTCCCAAATAATGCAAGAAACTTGGAACTCTAATTCTGATCATATCTCTTTCATTTTATGCATTATTGCTGTCCTATATTATAATACCCCTTATTTTTATATCCCCAAATTAGTCACTATTACTATTGTTTGCCTTGTCAATGCTTGTTTAGATATACCACATGTTTTTCAGTGTTTTTACTCATCAAAACTATTCTCAGAATTCTTATTTTTATCTCACTTCCTCCTTCTGGGTTGAAATTTTCTTTAGGAAATTCCCTAAAGAAAATGTCTTTAATGGGAGGTCTATTTGTATTAAGAAACCTGCTGTGTTTGTCTGGAAATTTATCTATTTCATGCTTACTTTTGAATGATAGTATAGCTGACTAAAGAATTCATGCTGAAAAAATTTAAAACTTTAGAACTTTGAATACATTTTTTCTTGTTATCTAGTCTCTTTTGTTGCTTTCAGAAAGTCTGCCATGAATAAGATTGTTGTTACTTTGAAGATAATGTGTCTTTCTCTCTGTTTGCTTTTTAAACTTTCTCACTGTAGTTGGAATTGAATAGAACATTCACAGCAAGGTATACGAGTATGGATTTAGTTTAATCAATCCTGCTGAAAATTTCTGCAATCTGAACCTGAGGACTCATGTCTTCAATTAATTCTGGAAAATTCTCAGCCATATTCTCTTTGATAAAATGTGGCCTCCTCCCATTCTCTTTATTCTCTTCTCCAGAACTACCATATATTACCTTCTCATTCTCCAACTCACCTATAGTCTCTAATATATTCTAACTCTTTATCTCCTGCATTACCTTCTGAACAATTTCCTCAGATCTCTCCTCTAGCTCTTTTTACTTATACCTAGATGTCTTTTTATTCACCCATTTAGTTTCTTTTTTAAACTTAAAAAAATTGAAGTGCAGCACATACATAGAAGTGAACACACAAAAAGTATTGTTGAATTAATTATTATAGTTACAGTAACAGATCAAGAAATAGAATGTTGCCAAATCTACATCTTCCCAATCACACTGTCTTCCTCTCCACTAGAGGTAACCACAATCCTGATTTTCATGGTAATCTCTGTCTTGTACTAAAAAAAAAAGTTCTACCACCTAAATATGTATTCCTAAACAATATAGGTTAGTTTCATTTGTTTTCAAACATTATAAAATAAATACTGTATGTAAACTTTTCTGTCCTTGTCTTTGGACCAATATTATACATTAAATATCTACCTACTTTATTGTGTTTATCTGTGGCTCATTCATTTTTGTGTGTATGTTTATGTACTATTGCACTGTCTAATATTTAACTATTTAACTTTTATAACTATTTATATATAACTATATATATTATATATATATATAAAACTATATATAACTATTTAACTATAACTATTATATAACTATTAACAAATATTTAACTATTCTACTGCTATGAACATCTCGTTGTTTTCAGTTGGGGCTGTTATGAACATTATGGTTCATGTATACTGATACATATAGATGTGCATTTTTGTAGGTTATATACTTAGAATAGAATTGCTGGGTCTTAAGATATGCATACCTTCAAACTTATCAGATAATGCCAAACTGTTCCTCAAGATGTACTAAATTATACTCCTATCAGCAATATATAAGCACTCCATTGCTCAGCAACCTCACCAATACTTGGTATTATAAGAAGAATTTTTTATTTGAGCCAATCTGGATATCTAATAGTATCTTACTGTGGCTTTAATTTATAGCTAATAATTTAATTTGCAATTAATGAAATTAATTGCAAAAATTCTATCCATTTGGTTTTTATACTAGCTACCCTCATGGATATGGTCTGCTGGAGCTGAAAATCCCTTCTCATTCCCTTATCTTTTCATAAAAGAGAAACTAGAAAGCAAAACAAATAAGTATCTACCTACATTTCCCAGGTTCTGCATACAAATTAGATTCCATCCAAAAGATGTATGCATGAGAAATTTGGAAGGCAGAGCAGAGTAGGGACCACCTTTCTCTACCTTCAGTGATGCATTTATCTTTGTGAAAGGAGGTGTGATAAAGACAATGAATTGACTGAGGTTTCCGTTCCCCTAGCCCATTCAGTAATTTGTAAGGACTTAGTTCCTTGATTTCTTCCTGTTTAAAATCTCTAGGGAGATTTTTCTTTTTTTTCAGTCCTGAATCCTGACTCATACAATGACTCTTGTACATCACATGATCTAAGATGATATCAAAGGTACGAAGCCCCATTATTTTAATGAATTAAGAAAGCCATTACTGCAATTAAACTAAGACAAATACTTTATCAACACAGAAATTTTTGCTATCTATTTAAAGAACTAGTTCAGACTTCCGACAAAGGTTTTATAGTTTATTACCCATGTATTCATTAGAAAAAAATAGGAAATTCCCTGACGGTCCAGTGATTAGGACTCCACGCTTTCACTCCCAAAGGCCTGGGTTCCATCTGTGGTTGGAGAACTAAGATCCCACAAGCTGCAGCAAAAAAAGAAAAAATATATATAAAGGAAATAAATGAATTAAAGCAGTTCTAAAACTTCTTCACATTCGGAGTCCATATATTCTGAATGCTTTTTAAATGCCATGCATTTATACATAATGGCATCCTCTGTGATCTCAAGGATATTTCCCAAGAGTGCCCCACATGGCCTCCAGAATTTGTTCAATGTTGTTGCTATATTTCTCAGCTAAAGAATTCCTATACCATGCACCACTAATAAAAATTTGAATCCCAAACTGGCATGAAGGGAGGCAAAATATATATATATATCTTGTGTATATATGTATGTATATATATATATATACACACACACACACACACACACACATAAATATATATCATAGGAGAATGTGTTTTGATATGTTGCAATTCTTTTCCAGTCCAGAACCCAGACCAAGATAAACTTCTTTGTTCTTTCCCTTTACTAAGGAGCAGATATATTAGTTGGAGTTTAGTTGTTTTATATTTTTTTTCAGGGAGCAGATATTTTTTCTACTCTTGCTTTTTATTTGGGTCAAATTTTGATTCCTATTCTAATATGACCATTAAAATCCTAAAAACAAAAATATAACAATAGTGGGTATTGACTGGAGAAATGGAATACAAATTACTTAATCTAATTAAACATATCAAATTGGAAGAAATAAGTAAACCTAAATAAATCTAAAGTTTGTATTTGCTCCTGTATTTATAATATTTATTTATATTCCTGTATTTATAATATTTAAAAATTAACATTCTGATTGGTGTTTAACTTTAAGAGCAAAACAAACAAACAAAACCAATCCTTTGATTACCAGGATCAGCAGTCACTCCTAAATACACTGTAAAGGAAGCTTCAGGATCAGTTCTCACATTTATGGTTCAAGTTTTCAGTTCTCTTCTTATTTTTGGTCCCTTAAGAGAATTTTCTTTCTAACTAGTTCAGCTATATATATATATTTTTTTTATTTTACATTTTATCCAGTATTTCTAAGTGGTTTATAGTAAAGTATTTTTACTTGCTATAATGGCTGGAAAGAAAAGCCCATCTCATTAATATGTTCTACAAAATTTCCATTTAACAAATGAGAAAATTAAGTCTCAAGGAGATTTCCCAAAATCATTTCCCAAAGCTTACACAGATAACAAATGGTAGAACCAAGTTTAAACCTGAGGTCTTAAACTTCCTCGTTGACTCACTGGATAAGAATCTGCCTGCCAAAGCAAGGGACACGGGTTTAATCCCTAGTTGGGGAAGATTCCACATGCCTCGGAGCAACTAAGCCCTTGCCTCACAACTACTGAGCCCGCATGCTCAATAAAATTTCTAGAAGACAACACAGGCAAAACGTTCTATGACATAAATCATAGCAATGTTTTCTTAAGCTATTCTCCCAAAATGATGGAAATAAAAACAAAAATAAACAAAAAGTAATCAAACTTATAAACTTTTGCACAGCAAAGGAAACTATCTACAAAATGAAAAGACAGCCTACAGACTTGGGGAAAATATTTGCAAATGATGAAACCAAAAGAGCTTAATTTTCAAAATATGCCAACAGTTAATACAAGTCAATGAAAAAAAAAAAAAAAACAAAAAAACCCAAAAAACACCAAACAACACAATCAAAAAAGGGGCAAAAGAACCTAAACAGACATTTCTCCAAAGAAGACATACAAATGGCCAGTTAGGCATATGAAAAGATGCTCAACATTGTTAATTGTTAGAGAAATGCAAATCAAACTACAATATGGTACCACCTCACACTGGTCAGAATGGTTATCATTAAGAAGTCTACAAATAATCAATCCTGGGACTTCCCTTGTGGTCCAGTGGTTAAGAATCCACCTGCCAATGCAGGGGACATGAGTTTGATCCCTGGCCCAGGAAGATTCCACATGCAGTAGGACAACTAAGCCTGAGCGCCACAGCTATTGAGCCCATGCTCTAGAACCTGATAGCCCCAACTCCTGAAGCCTGAACCCTCTAGAGCTTGTGCTCGCAACAAGAGAAGCTGCCACAATGAGAAACCCTCGCACTGCAACTAGCGAGTAGCCCCTGCTCGCTACAACTAGAGAAAGCCCACACACAGCAACAAAGACCCTGCACAGTCAAAAATAAATAAAATAAATAAATTTTAAAAAATAAATGCTGGAGAGAGTGTGGAGCAAAGGGAGCTCTCCTGCACTGTTGGTGGGAAGGTAGATTGGTACAGCCAATATGGAAAACAGGATAGAGGTTCCTTAAAAAACTAAAAATAGAGTTGCCATATGATCCAGCAATCCCACTCCTGGGCATATATCTGGAGAAAATGCTAATTCAAAAAGATACATTCACCTCAGTGTTGATAGCAATACTATTTACAAGAGCAAAGACATGGAACTAACCTAACTGTCCACCAACAACTGAACGGATAAAGATGTATACACAACAGAATACTATTCAACCACAAAAAAGATTGAAATAATGCTATCTGCAGCAACATGAATGGACCTAGAGATGATCACCCAAAGTGAACTAAGTCAGAAAGAGAAACAGAAATGCCGTATGATATCACTTATATATGGAATCTGAAATATGACACAAATGAATTTGTTACAAAACAGAAACAGACTCACTGACATAGAAAACAAATTTATGGCTGCCAAAGGAGAAAGCGGGTGAAGGAAGATAAAACAGGAGTTTAAGATTAGCAGATACAAACCACTACATATAAAATAAATAAACAACAACGTCCTACTATCCTACTATATAGCACAGGAATTATATTTAATATCGTGTGATAAACCATAAATGAAAGAATATGAAAAATAATATATATAACTGCATAACTTTGCTGTACATCAGAAACTAACACAACCTTGTAAATCAACTATGATTAAAAAAATTTTTTTTTAGAACAAAAAAACAAAACACAGTGGAACGTTGATAAATTTTTGAATGTTCTATTTTAAAAACTAGACTTCTGGAGACTTCCCTGGTGGTCCAGTGGTTAAGAATCTGCCTTGCAATGCAGGGACACAGGTTTGATCCCTGTTGGGGGAACTAAGATCCCACCTGCCTCGGGCAACCAGGCCAGTGTGCTGCAAATAGAGGGCCTGCAAACCACAGCGAAAGATCCTGCATGACACAACAGAGAGTCTGCAACTATGGCCTGATGCAGCCAAATAAATTAAAATAAATAAAATTATTTAAAAAATAGACTTATGGGCTTGAAAGCCACCTTAAAAGGGCATCTTGTCCATCCCCTTACTCCAGGCAGAACCACCCTCCAACCATTATTCACAATCTTTGCTAGATGATAATTTCCCTGGGATCTAAGGTACTATAGAAGACAAACTCTAAATTCTTTTAGTCAAGCTCAGGCTTAGTGAGTCTCCCTGGCAGGGTTTTCTCCCTTATCTGAACTCATTCTCTCCTTCTGCACCGTCAATCATTCCTATTCACAGGGGAGAGACAAAAGAGCTTTCCTTGTCCTCTTTAAAATAGCATCTCTGCCCTCTCCCCATTACTCAGTAACCGCAACTGCAAGCCCCTATGGAATCACTCAGATCCTTTGAGCTTTCCCTTCTCTCTTCCTTTTTGGTCATGAATTTTTTTCTTAGCTATTACTCCTGGTGAGTTATCTCCCATTAATGATGCTGACATACAGAACCCAGATAAAGTGCTATATAAATGCTAAGTAATCACAGCCAGGCTTAGCTTTGTGATACAGGTTATCTCAGACTGTTGTGTTATGGGATCAGCTACCTACTGACATTCAGGATGAAGTTTACAAGCTGCAGACTTTTTTTTTTTTTTCTGCAATGGAATATTATGGCAAGTGCCAGGGCTCTAATAGGAGCCTTCAAAAAAAGTGTGCTATTATTTGCTGGTCTGTATGTCCGACATGTAAAACTATGTGGATCTTTAAAGTATGCTAATAGGTTTTCAGAATGTGGCTGCTCTGGGAGACCAGAGCAAAATCTTTGTGTTCAGTATTAACCAGGATGAAGGTAGAGAGAGATCCAGAGAGAAGAGGGCCTGAGCACCAATTCTGGAGGAAATGGGCGCACATCCATAACACAGACACTGAATCTGCTTAAAATGTTAAAAAAAAAAAAAAGAAGTTTTGACTACATAGTGCCAAATGACCAACATAACTGACTTCTTCATTGACTTAACTAAAGCATTCCATTGTGTAACTGTAGTCATTCTCCAACATTTGGGTAGAACAAGTGACTATAGACCTATTCATTCTCAGGTTCATTGTGTGACACCAATGCAGGGGTTCAAATATGAAAATTTCAGTCATTAACCCCTTACAATATCAAAAGTCCTCACAATATCAAAAAAATTGAAATTTTGTCATTAGAAAACAGAACTAAAAAATTATTTGGGCATTTTGTGGACAACTATGGTCATCTTCTGATCTTCTTTTTCACCAAACTTTCTGGCCACTTGGATAACACTGCATATGTGATATATGTGTATTCTGACTATAGCTAAGAGGAAGCTTAGATTTTATAAACAACTGTCACACTTAATGGATGAAGAAACAGAGTGAGAGAGAAAGTAGCTTACCAAAGGACAATCTGCTATTAGGTGATAGGTATGGACTAATAATTCATATATTTTTATTCATACAGGATTCAGTGTGCTTTCCTCTATAGCACACATGCTAGTGGCAGTTAGATATTGGACTAATTTTTTGTAGTTCTTTCAAAAAAAATTAGGCACTATGCTGCTTGAAGTAGTTGGTTAGCTGATATTCTTTCTTATAGACAAAAAAATAGATAAGATGATTTAAATACAATTTAAAGTCTACTATTCTCTTAATTTTTTCTATAGTATGTGAAATGGATAGCAGTTAATAGCACTTGTGTCTCTGTACAGATCTGAAATAGTGTGTCTTCATATATGTGCTTTTCTAATACAGATATATATATCAGAAATACATATAAATATATATATATGAATGTTATTCAGCATGTGTGTGTGTATGAAGTGGTCAATACTACACCTTCTTCCATGGGATATGTATTTCTCAAGCTCTTTCAGCAGTATACCTACTAATCTATTGCACTACTATATTTGTTGGTGCATCTTCTGCATACTTTTCTAAAGGGTTCCAGAAGAAACACAATCAGAACATATAAAGACATGTACCTGCAGCCTTAAACACACTCACGGAGACATATAGACAGTCACATGCTGCCACACATTCCTTAGCTCTTCCCTGGATGCTCTTGCAGTAGCTAGAAGATATTATTGCTACTTCAGGCTGGAACTGGGGAAGCAGCATGCTTTTTCTGTTTGCCCTCTGTTGCTGACCAAAGATGACTGCATTGCCCTCCTTTGCTTGTATTTTGCTTCTTTCTGAAAGGTAGCCAGAGTGAAATCTTCCTCCCTTGTCAGCATTACGGCCACAAACACCTTTACCCAGAAATTCAAGTTTGGCCCATCTTTTCCTGCCAGCTTTATAATCCAACAGCTTCCTAGCCTCTTCTCCCGTAACTTCCTGTTGCAGAATTTCTGCTCAACCAGACTCCTGCCCTTTGCGCACCAACACAGTCTCCAGTCTCTAAATTGCACAAGCCATTGCCCAACCTGGGGCACAAGCCTTTCCCCACATCTGCCCTCAGCCCCATCTCAGCTCTGAGCGACCTCCCCTCCTTGAGGATTCCTCTCTGGCAGATTCCTCCAGCCTCTCTTCAGCTCCCGATCCTCCTCTTTCCTCTGCATGGACGTCTCTGTCACCTCTTCTGTCTCTCAGCCTTCTCATCTTCTTTTGCTGGGTCCTGAGCCCATGTTCCACCTCCCCGCACAGACTGGATGAGTCTCCCGCTGTGCAGGAAACCAGCCTCATCCCTTGTGGTGTCCCCGCCCCCAGTGTGGACAGCGCCTTGTTCCCCATAGGGGTGTTGATTGACAGACTGGCTAGGGTAGAAGCTCAGCCTTGATACCTCTCCTATTTCTTTTCTTAATTAATTTGATGTATTTGGCATTGGTTCTGTTGCTTGAGAGGTATTTTCGAGGAGGAGAGGAGTGCCGGAGGCCTTGCTCCTGTTCTTTGCCTTCCCAAACAGATGAGTATTTCAACCTGACAGCTCCCAGCCAGTCCTCTGGTGATGGAGCATTGAGGGTTCACTTTCCTGATGTTTTCATTCTAAAGTCTTGGCCAGGGTCATGTTGTTGATGTCTGCCAAAGGACAGCAGCCCCTGACCCTGCTACTGAATCCTACACATTTCACAGGTACCACCATTGTTTTTCTGTATCAGCATGTAGACAGCCCTAAAAACTTACAGTCAAGCAGGATCCACAGATAAAGTAAACTGTATCATTAACACTTCTGCACTTGGCATGCTGTTGCTGGACAGGCTTTCTTCCCACCTGGTAACCTCAAGCCTGGCCTGAATGGCTTGGCACTGGCTATAAAGAGGGATGCCAGTGTCTCAAAAATGCCAGAGAGTCTGGCAGGCATTTTAACTATCAGACAACTGCTGTGATTTCCATAAAAGAAGCAGAATGCAAAACAGAACTGCAGAGAGGAAAGGGCCCTGTACCTAGTATTGGAAAGGGCCAAAAAAACAGGAATTTGTTTTCTGAGAGTGAGCCTAGTCTACAATCTAGGCAAGATGATGGGAGAAGTTTGGGTGAACTAATTCAGAACAATGTATGCTCATTACCTTTGGAGAAATGCTTCCATACCAGCCACTTTTGCAGGAGACCAGTAGGGGCCATTTCTACACAACCTAGTGAATGAATGGTGATTCTTTACTCAAATTTGGAAACACATCAAACTAATAACTCAGAAAATCTACTTAAAAATCATAAATTGTCTAGACCTCCAATCTCTTGTCTATATATCCAATTGAGTAACTAATGGCCAAAGTTTTGCTTCATTTGGTGCTGTGCTCCACTACAGAAGCCCTGATCTAGTTAGTTTGTCTAAACTCAAAGTCACTAGACATCATTCAAACCAAGCCCCCACTGTCTCCACCTCTCAAACCACTAGTTGATCTGAAATAGCAGCTGGGGATAGGGGGAGGGAAAAACTCAATGCCAAGTAAAAAGTCAAAACTACCCCCTCCTTCCCTCTACAGGCATCTAGACTGAAGCAATCCTGAGTTAGGGAGAGGAGAAGATCTCACATTAAATCAAACTCAGGGCCTTGAAGATACACCAGACTGGATATTCTAAATACAGATTTGAAACTGTATATATGACTTGAAGTTGTTATCAGACTGTCACCTAAGAAGAAGCAGAAGAATCTTGGAGCCTCTTGGAGTTTTAATCCCAATAAAGGTGACCTAACATCCACTGACATTTATAAGGGACGATTTTGTCTTTAAAGAGTATGTTAGTCAATAATAAAATCCGAAATGTACAGTGGATCAAACACAATAGGTTATTTCTCCCTTGGGTAAAGTCCTAGGCAACTGATACCTGTCAGTGGGCAGTTCTCCACATGTAATTCAATGATCCAGGCTCTTCCCATGAGACTCTCCACTGTTCCCTAGGGCCTCAAGATTAGCATCAAACAGAAGAAGGGGACAGAAAGTGTTGGGGGAGGGATGGGGTCACATGCACTTATTAAAAGCTTTGGCTAGAAAATGGCATTCCATTAACAAAAATTTAGTCACATGGCCACATCAAACTGCAAAGGAAGTTGGGAAATGTAGTCCAGTTGTGAAGAGCTACCAGATTTGGGGGAGATAATTGCTTTAGAGACCAACCTGGAAAATCATCAAGAAGAACCAATGGTTCTACAGCACCTTTGTAAGAATACTTCTTTCTTCAAAAGGAAGAGCATCACTCTCCAAAGAGATCTTTTTTCCCAGATGGCATGTGTTGGTGAATGGGGGAGAGAAAAGATGGGGAGGCAAAGAGAGGACTCCTGTGAAAGAACAGAGGATACTGCAATCAGGTGGCCATGAAGATGGACAGGGTCCTGCAGCTTGCTTACCCAGACCTTCCACTCACAAGAAACTGGTTTCTTCTCCCATGGAACTTCTGGCCTCTTGTGTAATGAAGATGTGCCTAAAACCCCTAGGTCTTAGGAAGTGTGAAGGGGAACACAACCCTAAAAAACTTTTTGTTATTGAAAAGAATCCAATAAAACTCAACCCTGGACACAGAGGCCATAAAAATCCAATGAAAGCAGAAGAACTGCCTGGTCTTTCAACCCTAAACAAAATCATACTTTACACGAAGGTAATTCCAAAACTGGATTTATGTTGTCTTTTTTTTTTTTTTTTTTTTTTTAATGCTTCATTCTGGTAGGATCAGAAGACACATCTGGCAGAGATCGAGGTCATCTCAAGAAGAGTATAAATATTTACAGTTAAAAACAAAAATAAACACTTGCCTCTCTTGGCGTCTCACTCCTCATGGAAGCAAACAGCTACTTCACCGGATTTATCACCTAAGGCAAAGTTTCCAGCAACTTGATCCCCTCTGTTATCTAAATTTCAGGCCTCTGGCTCGCTATTGAAAATAAAAGGGCATCTCCGTTCTTCCCTAGATGTTCCATTCTGCAGAGACACTCATTACCTTATTCATGTATGTGTGAAGAGAACGTTTTCCTGTTCCCCTAGTTTCACTGGAGTTTTATGTTAAGCACCCTTTCCCGCTGGGTTTCTTGAAATAATCTGGAAGTCACGCAGGAAAAACACACTGAGGGAGACGGGGGTCTGTCAAATCCCAAAGCAAAGAGCAACGGAGGCTTTCTGAGTAAAATGAAACGGACTTAGGGAGGAAAGAATTCGTTAGTGTAAACACTTAAGGGTTGAATTTACTCCGGGTCCCCGCAACGCCGTGATGGAGCAGAACGTCGGTCTGGGAGTTCCAAAGCTGCGAAGTGAGGTCTTTAGAGGCGTCGGGGGTCAGTCATCCCTGAGTTCACTTGGGCCGCACCTAACTGCTCGTCCAGGAGAAAGCCGGGTCCGAAGGCTTGAAGGATCTGGGGTTCCCGGTGCTGCACCCCGCGGAGGCGGGAGATGAGTACCCGCCCGCAGCGGCCAAAGCTTGCATACTGCCTGGACAAGGAGGCGAACTTCTGGAAAAACGGTTTTGGGGAGCGACCAATCCTGGAAGGGCGAATGCCATTAAGTGATTCGGTCCCCTGCAGTGGAGGTGCTGCGGAGTCTGCTTCTGGGAAGGGCGGGAGGCTCTGGGCGGATGCCTGGCCCTAGTGCAGCGCCCACACACACAAGGTCCGCTAGGAATGTTTAACGTTTCTCCCCATTCGAGGATTTTTTTTCTTTTCTTTAAATCTGTTCTCCTCAAAAAAACAAAGATGAGAATGGGTAGACGCCACCTGGTCTGGGAACTGAGGTTGTGACTCGTGAAGATTTCGTTTGGTTCAGGCTGAGAAGAGAAGGGTCTCCAGGTCCCAGGCTGGGACCTTGGGACGTCTGTCTGGAATTGTGCAAACCGTCCGGGGCTCCTTCGAGAGGGGCGCGCGACTCCAGCTGCCCAAAGACTCAGGAGGTTCCATGGAAGCAGGCGTCGGGACCGCTGGATCCCAGATCCCCATGGTGGAGGGAGGACGAAAAAGCCCAGGGCATCACAGCCCGCACCCCTCGAAGTCACCGCCGGGAAGGGAAGCCGCAGGGCGGGAAGGGGAAGGATTCTCCTGCTCAGCTGCGGCCGTTCTCTCCGCCTGATTTCATCAGTTCACCAGGGAAGATGAGGAAGCTGCTGGGGAATTAGATAGGAAGACAAGATTCGCGAGCAATATGAAAGGCCCTGGGAGAGAAAAAAATTCAATAATTCGACTGAAGTTTAAATAAAGGTCTGGAGCGAGATTATGACCCCACCGGCTTTTCCGCTGAAGACCCTCCCCCATTAGTCTCTCCCCCCTTCCCCACCCAGGGCAGGAAAAGGTGCCTTTTCGGCCTTGAGATGGGGGACTCTCCCCCACAGTTTTAGCTTCTCGAAACTGAAGCTACCTTGTCATCAAGCCAGATTTTGAAATTTCACAGGTATGTTTCCTGTTCAAATAGCACGGCCCGCATTCTCCAGGTTCACCGTGTGGGGCGGGTCGTAGACGCAATGTTATCCGTGGGCGGTGCGGCGGAAGGGCAGTACTAGAAAGCATCATCACGATGAAATCCTGAAAGCATTCTCACGACTCTTCCTCTCACCTTTGGATTGATTATTTGTCTAATTTAGGAAGAGGAGAATTCTGATCGCTTGTGGAGATTCTCCTGGATGGAGAGGAAAAAGAGAAAGGGAAAAAAAAAAAAAAAAGGAAAATCTAATAGAGACCAGTGCAGTGTGCTCCACAATGGTGGAACGGGTCCTTTGTGCATTTTTCCTGGCGTAAAAGGACAAAATCTGCCTTTCCAGGGCACCAGTTCCTCTAAGGGTATGGCTTCTGCTGCGATGAAAGGCATAGAATTAGACACATTTGTCAGAATGCATATATGATACATATATGAAAGAGAAAGTGAGCAAGAGGGAGAGAAAACATGGGTTTTCTCCTTATGTCAATGGAAAACATATTTCTTGGAACTCCAGGGTTTTTTCCAGGTTGACCACAGCTGGGTAGGGCCAGCCCCCTCCACAAAACCCTTAGGCTGAATGCAATCACAGAGTGAATTTGGGACATCAACCCACTTGAACTGGTAGATTCAGATTCATATTCCAAACTGGGCAAAACATCTGAGAGATTCCTGCCCAGATTCCTGCCCGGTTCAGAGACTAAGGAGTGAGCCTTGAGAGGCCAGCGTGCAGACGGGAGGGAAGTCTCTGGGCCTTCCAAGAAGCTCTCTTCTGTTTGCATCCAGACAGCCAGAACCCAGGGACTAATGAAGCAGTCATTTTGAGGGAAGAAGGGATAGGATTGGACTTTCTTCTTCCTAGGACAAATACATTTGGGAAACATTCCCCCCCCCACCCCCGCCCCGAGAATGAGGAGGCTAAACTTTAAAAGGTAGTGAGCCTGCTCTTCTTACTGGCAGTGTTTGAAAAGAGAAATTTGCCACTGCTAATGAGCCTGCCCCTGCCATTTGAAGGACAAAGTATTCTAAAGAAAAAACTTAGTATCAGAAATTTGTAGGGCTATAGTATATACGCACTAGGTTTAGAAGTACAACTGAAACATCCATTTGAAGGGGATATTGTCATCATGAGTTCCTACATGGATCATGCATGACTGTGCCACTTCATACATATTATATAAGCAAATGGTGACAAACATGTAAATAAGCAAATGGCAACAAACACATAGCAACCCAGAATTTAATACCAAGATCCCTAACATCTGAATAATTTGCTTTCTTCCTTTGCCCTAAGGCCAATTAACATTTAGGAAGCTTTGCAGAAGTCTGTTCTTTCGGGCTTCTCTGGCCTCCAGCCTTTCCACCCACCCATCCACCCACCCACTTATCCCCACTATTTTTTTTTTAACCAGGGATTCTCTCAACTATTTGGGAGAAATCTTTGTTATGTGTATGATTTTTTAGAAGACCACTTTCCTATCCCAAGATTGGACACAAGGCGTAGAGAATAAGGGGAGGGGTTTCTTTCTCTTTTTAGGAGGTACCCTTTCCACAGGAGCAGGCAGACAGACAGGAAAAAAGCAAAGAAAAGCTGGCTGATTCTTGGACATGGCAGTGGTGGTAATCAACAAAAAATCCACAGTTACGATGCGTCCCTTCAAATAAGCACAGGAACCCCCGGAGGCGCAGGGACCAACTTCCAGAACCAGCAGATCTGTTCGCAGCAGCATGCCCTTGAATTCCAGGCACCCGCGCGGACCCGCGCCTCCCCGCAGGCCCAGAGCTCTCCGGGATCTCATTAGAGCCCTCTCTGCCCCACAAAGAAATGTACTCACCGCTGTGCTCGGCCATCAGTGCCCACGGAGTGCCCCCAAGTGCATCAGTCAGGATTCCGGGTGTGAATTGTGATTGCGACTATCCCCTGGTTCTGCGCTGGCGCCACGGGCAGTGGAGCGGGAGCTCGCCGGCGCGGGCGCTCGTCCCGCTGTCCTCAAGGCTCGGCCACTGATGCTCCCGGGTGAAGCGGCTTTCGCCAAGCTTCAGTTTAGTCGGAGTTAGTGAAATCAAATACTAAATAATTATTACATGTAAAAAAACACAAACAAAATCAGCCTGTTAAAATTGACGGAAGAGCTCTCGAAGTCTTGGGAGCAATCCACAAAGAAAAGAGAAAGGAATTAGATGCTGGTGCCGCGTTCCCAGCGGAGCCAGGCGGCAGTGATTGCTCTTACTGAGCGACTAGCCATCCAGGCTCCAGAAGTGACCCGAATCTCCTAAAAATCTGTGCAGAGGGAGAAAATGCTCTGAAAGAACAGTGCCAACGCCCGGGACTCTGCCAAGTTTGGCTAGATGGCAATTTGGTTTCTGGCAGGCACATAATTCCACTAAGTGATGTCTGGGGTGAAATGAGCCTGAGAATTACATACTGCAAAGTTCATCCTGGATATTGTCAGACATGGTGTCTTTATTCTCTCTTAAATAGAAGGCTTTTAGCAAAATTGTTAACAAAAAGCATTTCTGCCTTACATACATGCCTGAATACCATCTCTGCTTAAAAATAGCTAACTGCATCAGAGATAACACTGGTGAAGGTGGATTATCAAACCCATGTGTCTATGTCAATGTATGTTTTTACCCACCATACCACAGGTTCACCAAACTCCCCACACACATCT
This sequence comes from Cervus elaphus, assembly GCF_910594005.1. Taxonomy (NCBI): domain Eukaryota; kingdom Metazoa; phylum Chordata; class Mammalia; order Artiodactyla; family Cervidae; genus Cervus; species Cervus elaphus. Next base: position 26,027,851 of record NC_057817.1, on the reverse strand, counting down.
CAGCGCTGGCATAAAGACAATTAAAGGCTTGGCTTTAAATTTTAAAACATTTAAATGTGATTATGTTTCATATTCAAGGGAAACATTATTAATTTTTTTACAAAGAGTACCTAATTAGATGGAGATGGGTATCTGAGGGTACATATCTTATGTTAATATTTATCTAAAGTTCCCTTAACATCTAACAAAGCATATATTACATATTTATTTGTTTCATGATGATAGATCTATAATAGATGAGAGAAATATATCTATATTACCTCTTTGGAGAGAAGTTCATTAATAAACCAAGCACTGAAAAAAATTACTAGTGCTTCAAATCACAAATGCAGATTCTAGCAGAAAAAGGTTGTCCTAAGTCCTCAGAGTAGGAGAGGAGTTGCACAACGTTTCCTTGTTTCCTCAGAAATAGCATCTCTGCAGACATAAGGATGGTCTTTTCTCCCATCCATTTGCTTATAGTGGCTCAGCTGAAGGAGAGAAGACCGCCACTGCTGGAGTCAGAGGATCCTCTCAGGGTCTCCCCAAGCTCAAATCCTGCCTGTGTTTCCCTTTCTTTCACCATTCTCAGCCTACCCCCACCAGCACCTCTGTCATGATTAACCTGTCTCCATGGTAGCACAATGCCCAGCCATCGTGCATGTTCCCCAGCCTGTGTACTATCCAATAGTGTTCAAAAACCAGGACCCTCTAGTCCTGCTCCCCAGAAATGCTGAAGACCATCAAGCACAAGAAGTCTGAGGTGTTCTCTATACCTTGAAATATACTTTTTCTTATCTAAGTTAAATTTCCTCTGTCTATGCAAGTGAGTGTGGTGATCCTTCAGAACAGAGAAAATAGATATCTGAATCCTCCTTTCTAGTTCTTTAGATTTCATTGACTTTGCTGCGTGCATGTACAAGACCATAACTAAGACAGAAAATTCTTCTCAATACACTCTAGAAAAGGAGAAACTGAGGTTAGAAGGAGGAGACAGTGAGGGAGAAAAAATCTAGCAGTTCCCTCCTTACAGATATCATAGGGACAGTTTCCTTCCAGTCACTAATAGTTCACCAGATTATATCTTTTTAGGAAGGTGGAATTAATTGCCACCAGCAGAAATCTTGTCCCAAGTACCTACTGAATCTTCCTCCTGCCTTTTTGCTCCATATTTCTCAAGCAAGATCAGCTATTTTAGCAAAGAGGTGTTCATCCCCCTCTAGTTGAGTCTTGGGTTTTCATTTCCCTCTTTTTTGGAGGTAGGAAAACTACATTTTCTTTCTTTTGGTGAGAGATCTTCTGAAAGTTCTTTAATTTCTGGTGTCCAGCTCAATTATTTTCAAATTAGAATGATTAGAATGCATCTTCTGATGTTACTTCTGAGGGTATCTGGTCATAGGGAGAACTAGGCTGTAATCCATTTAAAGTATAATTTCCCCCCTTCCTCATAATGAAATATACATACAACCTCTTACCATCTCTATCTACCTCTTAGGAGCCACTAAACTCCAGGTATCAGCATCATGATGGAATTGAGGGCAGACTTTCACCTAGTTAGAGAAGAAATGTTCAGCCCTTCAGCTATGCCTTTTATATTTATTCCTTATTTGGGACAGGAAAAACAGTCCACTTTGATCCAGAAGAATGCTGTATTGAGGTCTACAATCCTTTCTCAGAAAAATGTTATTTTCCATTATCTTCTTTTAAAGTAATCTGAAATCTTAAAGAAACACACAAAAAGGTGAGGGGGAAGGGAAAGAAAGGAAGAGATGAGAAGAGATGGTCTGTCTCCTTTCTAGGAGCCCCAAATTTAAACTTTGAAAGATAGAAGAAATTATCAAGTGATAAATACCTTTTCAAGCATATGGTTTGTTGGCTTTCTGACCAAAAGGGCCTGTTGTTAGATCTCTGCAAGGAAGTCAAATCCAGCCCCTAGCAAACACTCCTCCACCTCTTCCCCAACCCCCATCAGCTCCCTTGTCTAACTTGAAAATGAACTTGGACTTCCCTCTCAGACAGGCCCTAAAACCAAGAGAGATTTTATTTGTCTGTTTTTAAAGGGTTTCCAAAAAGGAGGAGGTGTTTGGGGGGAGAGAAGGGGGACAGAGGGCCCTCTCCCACTGCAGGGATAGAGTAGGGGTAGGGACTCTGGGCAGTAAGAAGAGGGAGAGATACTTTGTTAATTTTCTTAACTCTGTTTATTCCCAGAACTTCTGTCCATGTGGGGTGGCAGGAGGGCAAGTGACTGGCAGAAATGCTGCTGAAAAAGAAAAAGGGAATAGGAAGAATGAAAATTAGAAAAGGGGTGGCTGGGGAAGGAGAGGTTGAGGAGGGTTGGAAAGGGTTTCTGTAAGGAGCCTGGCAGGGCTGAGAGGGCCAGGATGGGAAGCAGTAGAAGAAAGAGGGCTGAGGTAGGAATCCTGGAGCCCACTGGAGGAGGCTTCCTGAGACTTCCCCAGGGAAGTGGCTACCTGATCCCCCCACTCAAACACAGAGCACATGAGGCAGGGTCTGTGATTGAGGGCAAGCTGGAGGAGAATCCAGAAAAAGACTGGAGATGGCACCCTAATCCCCCACCTTCCTGCGGATCCCTGCAGAACCAGAGAGGAATGTTTATCGTGACTTCCCAAACTCACAGTCAGCACTGCAACCCTAAATTGACAAATAGGGTAGATTTCCCTGCAGTCTAAGAGAGGGAAGTGAATAGGGCCTGGAGGAAAGCAAGTTTGGGTTTGAGAGCAGTAAGCAAATTAGGAGCAAAGCAGTGCTTCGACCCATCCCGGTCCCATCTTCCCTCAATCGAGGGGCCCAAGGAGGGAGAACAATAAAGGTGGAAGATGCCAGGATGGCAGCTGCTGTCCAGGAGGTGAGTCTCAGACTAGAGAAAAGGCCTGGGTGGATCTCCTCTGAGTTCAGGTTGTGAGGGTGGAGAGAGAAAGTGGAGACCATTCCAAAGGAATCTAGGAGCCTGGGAGTGGCATCTGCATCTTCTTGCTAGAGCCAGGAAGGTGGGGGGAAAGGAGGCAAGGAGGGAAATGGGCAGGGCCAGGGAGTCACGGAATCAGTCACTTTTCTTTCCTTCCCCACCAGTATCACACTTTGTGACCCACTGGGAATTTCCTCTGAATGTGTGGAAGTCTCTCCCATAGCCCCCCCAACTCCCACCCCTTCCTGTTTGTGGCCTCTCCATCCCCCAAATCCCTTTCTTTCCTAGATAGCTCAAGTCCTGTGTCCTCTGTCCTCCACAAACCTCCTCTTCCATCCTGCCTGCAGCTTGTATCCTGAACCTGAAAGGGCCCCCCAAACTCTATGCCCGCCCACCAGGGCCCCAAGTCTGGGCAAGAATCCAGACCCCATGGTGGTAAGGCTCTTTGTTCTCTTGCAGCCTCAATCCACTCCCTCCTCTTTTTTAAACTGGAATTTCTCCCATAAAAAGGGGGAGCAGGAGCTTCAGAGCTTCAAGCTCTCCCCCCCCCCTTCTTTCTTTTTTTTCTGGAGAATATAGAGGAAACAGAGGAAATGGGGCATGGGGGCAGGGAAATGAAGGGAAATCAATTGATTCTTGATTTCCAGAGAAAGCGATCTGGGCACTGAATATGGGGCACACCAACCTCATTTCTCTCATTCCCTTCTCCCTAACCTGGTATTCTAGCTACACCCAGCCTGCAGTGTGCGGCAAGCTTGAGAGCTCCTGCTCCAAATGCTGCTAACTTACCCCTCTGACTTGGTCTCTAACACAGCAGGCCAGGAATTTCACCCATCACCTTGAGAAAGACACAGACATCTGCTTCCTCATTTTCCTGGTATTCTCCTGGCGATGTCTAAGTAGAGAGCAGGATGAGCATATAAACTGTGCATCCAGAGAAAGAAACAGACCAGCAGAGATCTTTATTTACACAGAGAGGGTTCGAGCCAGGTATCTTCATGAATACATTTGGGCTTTATCCACAAGAACATGTGATGAAACAGTGCATGGAGCCTGTCCACAACCCCAAACCCACAGGCCAGGCATGTGCGCGGATGTATGCGCACACACGCGCGTACACACACACACACACACACACACACACACACACACACACACATGCTTCCAGTAAGAAGGCACATCGAATATCTCTTTTATATATTGGAGCCTCTGAAAACAAGAATTTCAGAGTTTAAGTTAGCAGTGAACCCAGTCCATAGAGGACGCTGACAGAAGAGCGGCTCGTGTGGCCTCACCATCACAAATATCCCTTTGAAAAAAAGAGCGGAGAGCGCAGCCCGGGGCTTCTGTAGGGGGCTAGGGGCTAGAGGAACTGTTTTCCAGTTTCCTTTGGTATGATGAAATGCTCCGTCCTTTCCTCCACACACCAATATCACAGTTAGAGACCGAAGGGTCATATTCCTATTCATTCCTCTTGACTTCCTGTCAACCGCAGTCCAGCTCCATCATCCCTCCGCGAAGCCCTGGTCGGAGCGAGGTGTGGCCGTGCGGTGGGGGGCGAGCGAGCGCCCGGGGCCGTGGATTTCAGCGCCTGGCTTTCTAGGGCGGGATCGCCTCATCGCCTCTGAGATGTAATTACGACGTTTCCAGTAGTGCATATTCTCCTGGAGTGTTTAATTTGCTTTTGTGTCTCAACGAGATCCACATTTTTTTTTTTTTTTTTGGTCGGGGGAGGAGGGAGAAGCGACCCCAGGCTTAAAGTCAGTTAACCAACGAGGCTTTACTTTGAGCCTCCTGCCCCAGGCTCTCTCCTCGAGGCCTCGCTCCCCACTCCCGGGGCGCCCCACTCTTGGAGGCGGCAGTTTCGGGTGCGGAAGTTCTTGGGGAACCGAGGGAAAAAGAGTGAGGGATCGTTCAGAGCCTGCGGACGCTTCTCCAGCGCTTTCAACCCCATGAGTCCTGAACTTTCCCCTGCTGCCTTCCCACTCTCTCTAGTCTCTTGGGGGCCTACATCTTCGGCTGGTCTTCCTTGAAGGAAGGGGACTTTTCCCTCTCTTTCCACTGGTCGCTAAATTTTGGCCGCACAGCGCCCCTAATAAATGGAATTGTAAATTTGCTGGGTTAATTAAATCTATATCTCTTTGCAATAGGAATAGTTAATGCCCTTATATAAACCTGGAAAAGAGCATACTATTAATTTTATTTATTGCTGGGCCGCAGGCACCTGGAGCCTTTCTGCTCTTCTGCCCCTTATTCTCAAAGGCTGGAGGGACTCATCTTTGGGTTCTGGCAGGGTGAAGACGCGCGTTGGGCTAGACCATTCCCCAGACCCTGGAGGGAGTCCCAGGAATGGGGTAGCCATTTCAGGCCCTTTGTTTCTCCCGGCTGCCCCCCATAGCCCGGTCCACCTCGCCCAGGGGTTCTTTGCGGGGCGGGACCCCGCACTTCAGAGGAGGTGAGGCCAGGGCCTCTGCACCACCCCAACACTTACCTGTGGTAAACCGGCGGACTTCTCCACCCACCCACCCCCACCAGCCCGACAGCAGGCAGACTCCGGGGCCAAGGTCATAGGACCCAGTCTAGACTAGCCAGGCCGTGTTTGCTTTCCTCCTTTTATCTTGACCTTGGGGCCCCCTAGACAGAAAAGCCAGTTTCCTAGCCAAGAACTGACTCCCAGCAAGACCCACCTTCCCCTCCACCCGTCTCTCTTCCCTCCATCATCATTGCCCTCAATATGCACTCAAACTAGCCTGCTGATGTTTCCAAGATTCCTGATATATTTTTATTCCTACTGTAGCTAGCCCAGCCTGAAGCCTTCTTTCTGGAATTCTGAGGTGGCCTGTCCGAATGAAGATCACACAGATAAGGATTACAGCTCTTATTCTAACTCACCCATGCCAGGGCGCTCTCCATCGTCAAACACCACCTTGCCCCTACAGGGAGAAGGGAGGCATCTGGCCCATGGGCCAGATCTCAGTACAGACCTGGCCACTTGCTCTCCTGGAGTTGGAGGGATCCAGTGGGTTAGGCTTAGCCGAATGCTAGTGCCTCAGCAAGGCCTGTGTGCTGTCTGGACAGGAGCACCCAGCATTGAAAATGTTTAGCAGCGACAGGGAAGACGGAGATGCCACAGCCCCTCTCCCCCTTTTTTCTCTCTGTTTATTACGCTTTCCTCAGGGAGGCCCTGTGCTGAAAGGGAACATGGCTCAATCCTACCGAGATGCTCTCTGGAAAGGGGTATCCAAACTGAGCACAGAAGTCCGACAAGTCGGGAAATTGGGAGAGAGAAAAGGGTGGCTTTTTTTTTTTTTTTTAGAAAATTGTTAAATTGGTGTTGATTTTTAGATTAGGGAATTTCAAAGCATTGAAACAGTTCCCATTAAAAGAGAGTGACCCCAAGAATGCTCTGGGAGCTAAAGTTGGGGTTATCCGGCTGGGAATTGCGTTGATCCACTCTGCCTGGCCCGTCAGCTTATGGTCGAGGGCGGCGATGGATCCGCGGGGCTGGGGTCGGGCCTCCTGGGGTCTCCCAGAGTAGCGCCTGGGAAACGTTCCTCCAAAGGGGCAGCGCTGCCTACCCTGGCTCATGCCACGTTCCTTTTGTATATGGATCCGAGAGCGCGTGCTCTGGTTCGCATCCAGGGCTTTTCAGCTTTCCTAGACCGAATCTCTGCTCCTCCTCCCCTTTTCCTTTGAAAAATCTCACTCCGAGGCTTTTAAACTCTACTGTGTATTGAAATGCCTCCATTTCTTTCCTTTATTCTCAAATCTCAAGTTTTCATTGAGAGCATCCTGCCCTCGGTGTGATGATGTTTGTGTCTGGGAGTTATTACATTCTCCCAGTTCTTTGCTCCGCTGGAGGAAGACCTGCAGGCAACGAGACTAGAGAGGGTCCCTGTCAGACAATTGGAGCTCTGGAGAAAGTGTCTGAAAGTCGGAAATGGAAACCCAATCCCGACATCAAAGTCTCGCTGCTCGGCGTCGGCGTCGGGTGCCAGCCGGAGTTCCCGGGTAGTTAGGCAAGGCCAGACCCGGGGCTCTCTACTCCTTGCCGGTGCGCTTCCTCTTGCTTTCTAAATTTTTTATTTATTAAGAAAAAAAAAAATGCGGGGTCTCCTCCGCCCTTAGCTCCAAGCCCCCATCCAGTCAGAGACCTTTGCAGGTTGGAATCAGTCTTCCCCGTACGCCTCCTCAGCCTAGGAGGAAGCGCCCAGGAACGGTCTGGTCTCTCCAAGACCCCTTTGAGTCGGCCAAATTCAGCCTCACCCTCCTTACTCTCCCTCCCCTGGGCCTGCCAGGGGGCGGTACCCTGTCCCTTTAAATCTCCCAGCTCCCTCCTCTTTGCCACGCCTGAGAGCCAATCAGCAGAGACATCTCCCCTTTCGCCCCGCCCCGCCTCTAGGGGTGGGAACCCCAGGAGACCCAGCCAGGAGGTCACGTGCACTGCCGGTGTCACGTGAGCGCGGGAGGGTGGCCTAGGGGAGGCTGGCGGGAGCCGGTGATTTCTTAATGAAGTGTACCCGCATGCGTAGAGGGAAGGTGGGGAGGGCGGTGGAAGCACCAGGAGGAGGAGGGGAGGGGTGGGGAGGGAAGGGAGGAGGGATGGGGGAGGGGAAAAGGGAGCGAGGTGTCTCCCTAGCTCGCAGCCTCTGGCAAGTGGAGTTTTTAAAAAGCTCGAGCAGATCATGTCATGACGACTTCGCTGCTCCTGCATCCGCGCTGGCCGGAGAGCCTTATGTACGTCTATGAGGACAGCGCGGCGGAGAGCGGCAGCGGCGGCGGCAGCGGCGGGGGAGGCGGCGGCGCGGGCGGAGCGGGGGGCGGCTGCAGCGGAGCGAGTCCCGGCAAAGCCCCGAGCATGGACGGGCTGGGCAACAGCTGCCCCGCCAGCCACTGCCGCGATCTGCTTCCGCACCCCGTGCTGGGCCGCCCGCCGGCTCCCCTGGGCGCCCCTCAGGGCGCCGTCTACACGGAGATCCCGGCCCCGGAGGCGGCGCGCCAGTGCGCCCCGCCGCCGGCGCCCCCCACCTCGTCCAGCGCCACCCTGGGCTATGGCTACCCGTTCGGTGGCAGCTACTACGGCTGCCGCCTGTCGCACAACGTGAACCTGCAGCAAAAGCCTTGCGCCTATCACCCGGGCGATAAGTACCCCGAGCCGTCGGGCGCCCTTCCCGGTGACGACCTGTCCTCCAGGGCCAAGGAGTTCGCCTTCTATCCCAGCTTCGCCAGCTCCTACCAGGCGATGCCCGGCTACCTGGACGTGTCGGTGGTGCCTGGGATCAGCGGACACCCAGAGCCGCGTCACGACGCGCTCATCCCCGTCGAAGGCTACCAGCACTGGGCTCTCTCCAACGGCTGGGACAGTCAGGTGTACTGCTCAAAGGAACAGTCGCAGTCCGCCCACCTCTGGAAGTCTCCCTTTCCAGGTAAGGAAGTGTCCCGAAAGCGGCCGCCGCCAGGGACCCCTCCCAGCCCCGTCTGCCCCGGGGCTCCGCGCCCCAGCCACCCCCGCCGTCTGGCCCCGGCGCGCCGGCTTTGCTGGGCTGCAGATGGAGCCGGCCGGGCGAGCTGCGCTGAGGAATGCGCCGGGGAAGAAATCTGCTCCGACACGTTCCCCGGAGCTGCCCGGCGGAGAGTGAAGCAATCACAGGCGCCCAAGCGCCGGGCCGCCGGCTCCGCTCCAGTCGGGAGCTCGCCGCCTCCCCCTCCGCAGGGCTCCAGTCTCACGCGCGGCTCTTGGCCCACTAAATGCGCTTCCGGCCTGAAATGGGGGGGTGGGTGGGCCTTGGGTGCCTTGGAATCTAAACCCATTAGAACAAAAACGCTCAAGCCACCGAATCAATTGGAGGAAAAAATAAGAACCCGCAAGCATTTTCTTGGTCTGGATTTCCAAGAACATTTAGGCACTAGACAGGTGTTTTGTTGCTGTTGCTGTTTTTAAAATACAGGTCTAATTTGCTGGGGTCTACAGAAATGTAGAGTTTTCATTTTTAAAATTTTTCTTTTTTTCTTGATTTGTTTTAAGAATTTGACCACGAATTTCCTGATTGCTGAAGGAGCAAGGGAACTGAAATCTCTGGAGAGAGTGTGGAAAAAAAGGGTGTTTGCATCCCTCTCCTGGGATATAAAATTCTTTGCCTGTCTGTAGGGCTCATATTCTGTGTGTGTATGCGCACTACCAACTCCGCCAAACGTCGGGGAGAGAGTTACTCATGCCTTAGACACAGGAAGAGAGGAGTGAGGATGAGGTTTTGGGGGAAGGCTTGTTTTGGAGGAATCTGAGGTCCAGGCCCAGGCTGGGAACCCCTCGGTATTGTCTGGCTATGTGTTCGGTGTGGGGATTGGAACTCACTGGTGGCGTGTTCCCTCTCCGATTGAGACTATCTCTGAATAGGAGAGGATCCCGCAACACCCACCCACCACTCCCCAGAGGAAAAGACCACTTCCAGGGTTCTCAAAATCACATCAGGAGCTTTGGATTCAGCGCAGTGCTGAGAAATCAGGATTCAACGAATCCAGATCTTGAGTCTGCTCTAATTACATATAAGCAGAGCTCAGTGGGAGAAGGTTGACTGGCTCCATTCTGATGCTTGCAGTGTTCCTGGGGGGCCCAGAACAGCCATATATGTTTCCTCCTACTACCCAGCAGGCCCCCTCCTGGCTCTCTGTGGGGACCAAGGGACATTTTCACTGGGACGTATAGACCTGAAGACCTCCTTAGGGTGGGCCTGAAATTCCTCTGCATCCGGGATTGGGGAAAGAGCAGACAGTTAAAAAAAATACTGGATGATGTTACAAGGTGTAGCAAATAATATTCTTGTAAATATTCTAAGATGACTTAGTATAATACAACTGACCAAGGTGGGACCCACGCTAGACACCCAATTTCTGACTGCCAGAAGATTTAAGGATGATGTATGCATTACCTACTCTGCACTGACTATATTTTTATATAATATGATTTCTGTTATTAACGACCTAATATGAAACACATAATAACACTTTTCTAGAAGATAAGCACCTCACATGTAGGTGTACAATAATGTGTTGTGGAGATATGACCCTTTAATTTCCCATCTCACCCAGATGGGTGGCTCCTTGGGAGGTGGGGATTTAGCAGGAATTCCTGGAGCATGGGTAGCTGGTAGCCAACGGACCATGCTAAGGGGCTGAAGGGCAGAGGGGCCGATGCCCACCAGCCCCACTGTGGGCAGAGCAATGGGCAGTTGGTTTAGTGTGAAGAGGGGACGAGAAGGAGCTGCTCTGGCATTGCTGTGTCTGCATGTGGAGTGAATGAGAGATTGGAAAGGAGCTCAGAGATATATCAGCAAAAATAAACATCTTAAAGATTCCCAGAAAAGAAAAAAAAAAAAAAAAGAAAACACGCCAAAAACCTGCTAAAAGTAAGCAATCTTTGATCACAGCCTCCTAGGGAAAAATATCTTTAACATAAAAAAATCATACAACCCAACTGAGATTTAACACACTTGCAAATTATGGCATGAAAACGCATGTAAAACCAAATATGTCTCAACAGCTATGTGCTCACACAGTCCCAGTGTGGAAATAGAAACGGGCTGGTGTATCTCAGTGCAGAGGTACAGGCAAAAGGCAGATGAATAAGAAATTATCTTCAGACACCCTCCATCTTTCTACCCACACAGAGCTCTTTCAGAAGTAGTGAGATTTCCAGATAACTCTGTCTATGCAATTGTGGTTTGTTCGGCAGCATCTCAGCATAAACACTACTGTCTCTCTTCAGTGCCTCTGGCTCTGAGAAACCTCATCCATGGCAGTCTGGGCTGGTGTGGGAGATGAAGGCAATTGTTCAGAAAGATCCAGATAATTAGGGCCAAGATGAGTTGTGGCTTCTTCAACTTCACCCAATTATATAGACCTTTGCTTCATTGCTTTTTTTCCCCTTCCTATAGTGACGGGAGACAATTTTTAATTTTGACAGAGATTCCAAGAAAGAAGGTGGGTGTGGTGGGGAGACAGGGAGAGACAGAGACAGATAGGATGAGGGGGAGAGAATAATAGAGAGACAGAAATAATGGGCTCTTTGGGTCATACTGAAAATCTCTGTTGATTAGCCATTGGATTTTGGTTGAGAAGAGTGGCTAGGATTTCTAGCAGAACTAGGTCCTCTTTGGAGCCCAGAGCCCTGTTGTGGGAGAGGGTGGGCAAGATCTAGTGGGTGGCAGAAACATGTACACAGGACCCCAAGAGAGAGCTGTGGCTAAGCATTGATCTGATTTTTTATTTGCTTCTCAAAAGTGTCTGTTGGGTTCCCAGGTATGAAGTGGGATGTGTGTGCATGTGTGCATGTGTGTGCCTGCATGCCTGCGTATGTGCTGTAGGGAGACTAAGGAAAGCTTGATTGTAAAATTAGTCACCAAGTCCTCTACTTACTTTAGGTAGCATAGACACAACTCAGGGCCTAAATTTCCAGATGTCTCCATATCTATAGATCCCACTTCCTTTCCAGACAAGACAGAAGACAATGAAAGGGGGCTTCTTTGAGAAGGCAAGGCTGAAGGTATTTCCCCAGCTGCCCAAAATAACTGGCAGTTTGGTCTGATCCAGGGAAAGCTTGGCCAGATCAACCCTTGGCATTCTGTAGAGAAAAATAACCAATTTAGACCAGTTATCTGCTTTTCAAAAACTGATTCTTTTAGGGTTTGTTGATTCAACCTCATGGGAAATTTATAGTTGGGGTTTAGGAGAGCCCAAATCAGGTAGATAATTGTGAGCTTTTACAGAAAGTGACATTTAACAGATCAGGGACAATTATCTGGTTAACTCAGGAACACAAACCCACTTCTATCCCATTTGTTCTCCAGGGGAAAGGAGGTATTTTTAAAGCTAAATTGTACCAGGTGGTCTGTTTCCATTTTAGAACTTACTGTGTCATTATGTTGAGCCCAAAAATCTGGTTTTAAAACCCGGCTCTGCCACTTGAGCTTCTTTACCTATTCTGAGCCTCAGATTCCTTATCTTGTAAAATGGTTTTAATAAAATAAGCCTTAAAAAGATGTTCCAAGGATTGAATAATAATAATAATAATAATAATAATAATAATCTCATATTATCATTACTTTCTGTGTTTTACTCTTGTTCCAGATTCATCAGTTTCTCAAATCATAGTTATGTCTGTAAGAGCAAAACATATTGAGAACTGAGATTTTTTTAAAAAACATCTTGTGCAAAAAAAAAAAAAGTCATTTTTAATGTAAAGGATCTGCTTTGCTAAAGTGAAGTTGTTTTGTTTTTCAGATTTTAAAAAAATTTAGCCTGTTCCTACATAGGCAGAGAAAAGTGACAGGTCCAAGAATTTTCCATAGACATTGTCATCCTGGAGACAGTGTGACCAGGCCATTGGAATCCCCTCTCTCCCATATTCTTTCCATGTACTTTATTTCCCCCCTGCCTGGGTGACCTCTTCTTTCCTGTCCTGTGTAGATAAAGGTCTCTGAAAGAGAGCAGACCCAATGAGAAAGGGGATAAGGAAGGTGATTCATGAAGGGGAGGTGAGAACAGGCATTTCAGAAAGAGCTCTGTGCCCTTATTCTAGACTGTGTCTGCACTTCCAAAGGGCAGTAAAAATGAAGAGGAAACCATTTAAATATTCAGCCCTACTCATTAGATCCTGCAGGAAGAAGTCAGTCAATTACATTTTTTAAAGTTGAGGGGTGAGTTATTCAGCTCATCTCCCTAGTTCCTTACTTTCCTTGAAAGTGTTGCTAGGACCTTTCTGTTGTTGGAGTGGAAGAGGGGCTGTAAGTGATGCACTTTAGTTCCTGTGACATTCTCATAGAGCAGAAAGAAATTGAACTAGTAGTGGTATGGCAAGGTATTTGGAGTTTAGGATTAGGGTTCCTGCATGGGTTGGAGAGTTTCCTTCAGCCTTGGTGGAAAGATGAGGATGGGGAACCAGATCAGAATTGCTGTGTCTTGGTGAGTGAAAATTTGAGGGAGGGCAAGGGAGGGGCACTGATTTCTTTTTGTAGAAGATTTATGTGAACTGCTGGTCTTAACCCAAGAGGGGCTCTCTTAGTGTGTCTCCTCTGGTGGGCACACCCTGGGGTGTGGACCCTCTACTTCTAGGGACCGGATTTCTTACATCTCAGTGCTAGGGCTTCCCACCTGGGCTGTTACTAAGTGGCTTACAGTATTGGACTCCTTGAGAGATTGGCTCCCAGGCAGTCTAGCTTCACCTCGACACTTTTCTCTCTAGCTGTTGGTGCTGGCTTCAGATTCCCAGTGCAGAGCCAGTGACCAAAGGCAAGAGGCCCCACTTGATGGTCTGTGCCCACTGAAACAGTCTCCCTGCCCGCCATGCTCTCCCTCAATCGTACAAAAGGACACCTTCCTCTAATAATTGGGCAGAGTATAAACTGACCGATTCCCAAGTGATCTAACTGCTAGGAAAGAGGAATTTTCCTGAATACTTGCAATCCTGCAGGCTAGCAGACCAAGATGGAATTTGGAGGGACCCCTCTACAGGGACAAGGATTCTGATAAGGAATGCTGTGCAGAACCAGATTGGAGGCTGAGGCAAAAAGAAAAATCAGTAATACTGGCCCTGCATTCATTTAAAATTTTGATATTTTGTTCATCATGAAATTTTTTATAATCATATAGGTATAATATATAAAATATTATTTATATTGATTTCTGAGCTTTTGGCACCCCCTTCTTTAAAGTTCGCGCCAAAAAAAAAATAAAGCTCGCACCGGAGGCAATACCCCAGTGTCCTCACTTCAGCCGTGGCCTTGGTAATAGCAGAGATGCAAAGGATTTGGGGACAATCTGCCCGCCTGTGAGGCCCTGCGCCTTGAGCCGCTATAGCCGTTTGCTGGGTCCAGCGCACGACTCACTTCCTGCTGCCTGCCTTCTTTTTCCCCCCAGACGTGGTCCCCCTACAGCCCGAGGTCAACAGCTACAGGCGCGGGCGCAAGAAACGCGTGCCCTACACCAAGGTGCAGCTGAAGGAGCTAGAGAAGGAGTACGCGGCCAGCAAGTTCATCACCAAAGAGAAGCGCCGGCGCATCTCGGCTACCACAAATCTCTCGGAGCGCCAGGTCACCATCTGGTTCCAGAACCGTCGGGTCAAAGAGAAGAAGGTGGTCAGCAAATCGAAAACACCTCACCTTCACTCCACCTGACTGCCCACCAGCCCCGCCCCATCTATTTATGTTGCTGATTTGTACCATATATGAACTCACCAGAAGGACCCTTCTCCCGGGTGCAGACCAATATTTAATGTTAACCAGAAAGAGGAATGCAGGGAGGCAGAAAATATTAGATGGTGGGCTCTGCTGCCCTCTACTCCCCACCCCATCCTCAACCCCCACCCCTATGCAGATGGGACCTACCTGGCCTCAACAGCTTTGGAGGTGGGTCTGAGTGGGCTGTGGGAGAAAGGCAGCTGGCCTCCATTCCCTCTGGCCTTCACCCTTCTCCTCTTGCCAGAAAGCAGAGTGGCAGGGAAGATCATTCCAGCCAAAGCAGAGTTGGGGAACCCTGAATGATCCCTTTCTTGCCTCATCCTTTGCCCCGGCAGGTAGACAGGCAACCCCACTGAGGGTGCCACCGGGGTGCAGGACCTGGGGAGCTCCTACTTTCCTTTCAGTCCCTCCTCCTGCTCCCAGCCCCTTGGCACTCCTTAGTTAGGCAGGATATCCCAGGTAAGAGTTTCTGTGCATATTTTAAAAGTCTCATTAATATTAATCATAAGCATTAGGGATCTGGCATCGTGATTGGAGTACAGACAGCGCTTAGGTTTTCTTTTTTCCTATCTGTTTCAACAAAAGCTGGAATTGGCTGAGGAGCCACCCATCCCCCCCTCCCACTTCAAGCAAGGAACTGAGTTTCTCTGGAGCCACTGGTGCCCCCATAGCCTCCTCTGTTCTACTTCTGGGTCCCATTGGAAAATCCAGGGAAGACAGAAACTCCCGCCACGCTGCTAAATATGTCTTCTCTATCTCTCTGTCTCTCTATGGTGAGGCTGAGATTAGGCCAGGCACAGGAGCAGAACTTTTTTTTGTAAGGAAAGGACAAACTTCTCTTCAAAGGGGATGGAGAGTGGGTCCCCCAGCAGAATCCCTCTCCAGTCACTTCTCCATCAAGGCAACAGCTCAGAAGGCCTCACACTTTCACTTTTACTCATTGTCCAGAAGAAAGCCATTTTCTTCCAGGAGGCCAAAATAATCACAATTAGCCAGCTAATGTAGACACGACTGACATTTCCCTTCTCAAAGGCCAGCTCGGTGCTGGGGAGATGTGGGGACTCACCTTCTCCTTTCCCACTGGCGCATTACAAAACAGTGTTCTTTTGAAATGTTCATCAGAAATAGGTTTTTTAAAAAATGTTGTGTATCTGTATATAGTATTGTGGTGTCTAAATGACAATGTACTGAATGCAAAAAGAAAAAAGAACCCACAAACCCGTTTTTAAAATAAAATCTTTTTTTTTTTTTGCCTTAATTTTATTGCTTGGATTACTTCTGAAACTCCTATCCACTGGCTCTTTCGGGGAGGGAGGCTCTGTTGCCCTGATGCAGCCAGAGTTGGCCAGGGCTACGTACTGACATCACACCAGGCTAGGTACATCCCAAACTCATATTTTGCTTTACTTAAGTTTTTTAAGTTAGTCATTCAGATTGTTGATAGTGTCTAGACAGGAGAAAACTCTTTACCATCCTGATGCCCCAAACGAATGAGTAGGTTCCGGAGAGAAGGATGTGATCAGTGACTAAAAAGGCCTGGCAGCAGGTGAGTGAGTTCACTTCAGTTAATAGTCAGGGCTCACATCTGGATCCTGGATCCCGGGGCTGAGAAAATGGCCATCCCATCTGGGAGCTGGATGCTTCAGTGGTGGTGGCAGCAATTGGGCTCTAATCTTAGGTTCTTGAGGCCCTAGTGCCCCAGTGTCCCAAATCCTTCCCAACAGTTCAGAGCTGGAACTAGGAAGTGGCCCCCTTAGTCAACCCTGATGCGGGGTGGCTGCAAGCTCAGCATTCCCAAGCTGCTCTCTTTTCTTCCCCACCGATCTGCGCAAGAGGTCAGGCCCCAAGGACGCTGTGGGCCCCAAGTTTGCTAAGCCAACCTTGCTTCTATTCTCCAGCTTTCTTGGAAACCTCAGTCTTCCAGGCAATCGGGAGCTGTGCAGACTCTGCCACTAATTTGTTTTCACTGTCCTGTCCATCTGCGCCTATCTTCCTATCCCATTGAGTTAATGAGATCATTAAGTTGTCAGGTTAAGAGATTTTTAAAAAGCAATATAGCCTAAAACAATGTTATCTCAGATTAAATCTTTACTGCAACAACTTTTATGTTATGATATTTTTCCTCTCCTGAGATATAGAAAGACTGGAGGCATTGGATTGGAATTCAGAGTGCTCCAATTTCTTTTTGCCTAATGGCTGAAGGTCTTCAAGTTTTATTTAAATAAATGTTTGGTGGGGGTTGTGATACACACATATGCACACACAACACACACACTGAATCTGAGAGACTAAGAGACTAAGAATTCACCCTCTGTGGAGCCTCTGCTACTGGTGTGGCTGCCGATCCTGTTCTCTCCATCTCAACCCTGGATTAACTAACCAAAGAATCCCAGGCTGAGCAGTACAGATTAGGAGTTGCAAATAGATGACTCTCCTAGGAATAAGATTCATTCTTAATTCCATCTCCCCTTTCTCTCCCCACTCACCACTCTAATCTCTCTCCAAAACCCCTCAGTCTTCCCTGAGATGTAAAGAATTGAACACTAAATGTGTGTGTTTCATCAGAAAAAGGAAGTGAGTAGACAAGAGACCTCGGGGCTTCCTTAATGGACCCATAGCCCTCTTGACCTGGGAGTGCACTGGGACGTCCCATGATACAGCTGTAGACACAGTGGAGACTTGGAGGCTCAGTAGGGAAAGAGAATTCTGAAGTTCTCCGAGGCAGCCTTCCACTTCTGCACACAAACCCACATGAAGTCAACTGAACAAGCCTTCCCACACAGAGGGACCCGCCCTAAGGCCCCAGAAGGGGGCCATGGAAAAGAGAGGGAAAGCTAGTACAGGCTCACTGGGACACCAGTGACCCAGGCAGGCACTGTGGTACTTCTGAGTCCCGGTGAGCCCCAGTGTGCCAGGGTGTTTAAGATGCCACCCATTCACTGGATTAACTATGCCTAGAGCAGTTTTGGGGATGCCTCTCCCACAAAAGTAAGCAGGTCTGAGAATGGAAACTCCTGTGTGAGACAGGTATTGTGTGAGTGTGTATTCTGGGGAGACACACATTCCCCAGAGTTGGGAAAAAAAGTATTTGTTCCCTGATTGTGTTGGTTCCTTACCTGTCCTTCCTCCAAGAGTTGGTATTCTCACTGGGGAACTCTGTGAGATCTTCCTATGAAAGGATGTGTGTGTGTGTGTGTGTGTGCATGCACATGCCTGTGTGTGTGCCTGTGTGCATCTTTGTGTGTGTGTGTGTATGGAGCCTCTGATTAGTGCAGAATTTCCCCAGCTTTACTGCCTCTCTGTGTGCATGCCTAGCAATGTTGTCAGCCAGCACTCATCTCAAGGTGTAGAGTGTGTGTTTTCTTCATTCAGATTTAGAAAAGCTTTTCTTTCCAAGGCCAGTCTCCCAGTGTCTGTGTGAGAGTGAGAGTGCCATAAATATGAAGGTGTAAGGGGACAGAAAAGTCCAAAGGACTGTGAGCATTGCAGTTTCCTCTTCTCTGGGCTGAGGTTCCTGCTATCTTTCTCATAACCCAGTGGCATCACCTGCTCCCTGTGACTCTGTGGCCAGGGCTGGGAGACCTGGGAGAGCCAGAGCCTCACAGGACGCTCGTTCGTTCTGGAGGCCACTCTACCAGGCTGCCAGGGAGGACTCAGTTAGAACTTTTCCTGATTTGGGGGAGAAAACCCCTTCCCCACCCACATCTTAGTCTTCAGATCTAGGGCCAGCACAACCGGCCTTTCAGCCAGTAGTCAGTCTCGCAGCCAGGAACCCACCTGAGGATGCAAGGCCAGCAGTCCTTGGGAGACTCCTCCATGACTGTCTCCAGACCAGGTGTTTTTCCACAGGCGGCTGGTCAGCAGGGCTGTGTGGGTGTAGGTGGGGGCAGCCCCTGGGACACTCTTCATCTCTCCGAGGATTGAAGCTGGGAACCCTCTAGCAGCCCCTTCTGTTCTGTTTTGAAGAGACCCCCCACACTAAGATCTACTTGAGTCTGACTTGGATGGTGTCGGAAGCCCGCTCCTCAAAGAACTCCAAGCCCTGGATCAGGCAGATGTGTATCCAGACCTGCGCTAGTGGAAGATGGAGGGGCCCTGGGGAGCCGGGGGCTTCTGGGAGGAGGAGGAGGGGGCCATAGCCTTTTCACAACCAACCAGGCTCTTCCTCTTTTAGCCTTGACCGTGACTAGGTCTTTCTGACCTTGACATCGCAGGGAGCACTGGGAAGTGGGGGAGGGTGGAAAAGGCCTTGATCTTCCTGTGGCCAGAGGAGGAGAGGGCCGCTTGCCCCTCGACGCACCATCCCCATTCCCGCCAGAGCCCGCCACCTCTGTTTACACACAGAGGTGTCGTCTGCAGTCTAGACAGGGGCGCTAATAATGCCCAT
Source organism: Cervus elaphus (assembly GCF_910594005.1). Taxonomy (NCBI): domain Eukaryota; kingdom Metazoa; phylum Chordata; class Mammalia; order Artiodactyla; family Cervidae; genus Cervus; species Cervus elaphus. The sequence goes on along the minus strand of NC_057817.1, from coordinate 26,009,328 downwards.
AAAAGGCGGCCTCTCCAGAGATGCTCTGCAACTCGGCTCCCGCGCGCCTACCGCTGGCCAAAGCCTCTGCCTCCTCCGCCCCGCCCTCCTCAGATACCTCGTCTGGGCTTGAGGTCCGCCTTGGGGAGGGGGTATCCAGAGGGTTCCTGGAGGCTGAGATCCCCTGCCCCACACCCTTCTGAACCTCTTCAGTCTCCAAAGGTAAGCGGACCCTGTTCCCGTTCTTCCAGCCCAGCCAGCCTCGGGGTTAGCAGCGCATCCTCCTATCCCCACTGGCCTCTAGGCCGGTTGCCCCCACGCAATCCGCCTGTGCCCAGCACCATCTCCGCCCCCGCCCAGAACTGGAGGCTTGGTTTGGGAAGCATTTGGGTAACTGGGCAGAGCAGACCCCAAGCAGATCTCAGCCCTTCCCCTGAACAGGGCTGGCCAGAGGCCATGGTCAGAGGGAGCGGCTGGTTGGGTGACAGAGGGCACTCTACGTAGTCCTCACCCCATGCTGAGCTTCGAGGTCCACGGAGACCCTGGCCCTGGGCTCCCCTTACGTTGCCGGCGTCTGTAGGTGTGGTGTTGAGGAGAGGGTGCTTTTTTTCTTTTTTTTTTTAACTTGGTCCCCACACCTTTCCTGACACTCAGTAATTCACTAGGCGGAGGAGATCCTCTGCTGGTGGAGGGAGAAAATGTCAGAGCTGCGAAACTAGTTAACGATTCGAGCGCTGAAAGGACAGTGAAAATGAGGGAAGAAGGTTCAGGTGAGGAGTGGAGAGATGGTCTCCCAGATGTTCCCCCCGGGACCCCTCCCGACCCCTTCCTCATTTCCTGAGTGGCAATCGGGCTGGGATCTTGTGGGGGGGGGGGGGGCCCAAGGGAGCCACAGAAGACTTGGAGGAGGTAAGGGCGCTGCTGACCCCGGGCCGTTTGTGTGAGCCTGAAAGCCTGAATGGGCCCCCTCATCCAAGGTTCCTCTCACACCCTGCTCCTCCAGGCTGCAGAGCCCTGGAAGACAGCACAGGGGAAGGGACCTTCCAATCTTCTCCTTGAGTCGAATAAGGGGACCTGGGAGACAGGGGGCTCTGACCCCTGGCTGAGCTAGCGAAGCAGAAGAAAGAGGAGTCTGAGCCCCTTACCTCCACCCATCAGTCTTGTCTGAACCCGACAATATCTTGCCCCAAGCCCAAGATGCCCCAAAAGGACGACCTAAAGAGAGCTGAGGGGTCGGGCTGGAGTGCAGACTTTCCCCACCCGCCGCTTCTCATTTCTCCTCTCTGGGCCAGCCCAGCTCCTGCTCACCTCCCTTCGGGACCCGAGGCCCTGCCTCATTTGCATACGCGGCAGAACCGCTTTGTGCAAACTAGGCAGTGACCTTGAACTGGGCCGCCTTGGCCTCGACTGACTAGGGAGAAGGCAGCACCGCACGGAATAATTTCGACCTCGGCAGGGGAGCCGGACCATGGCAGGCAGCTCACAGTCACTCCGCGGTGGCCTAAGCTACCCGCAGCCGTTCTGCCTCTGCCACCAGAGCTGTCAGAGATTTTGTAATAACTCTTTTCGCCCGGTTCGGCGGTGGCGGGGACTCGAGGAACAGCGCAGAGCCGGCGAAGATGCCGGAGGGACCGAGGCTTAGACAGAGCCAGGTCGGGAGAAGCCGCTGGGCATCCCGCTGGTGGATGCGAGGAAGCACGAGGGCTGCCGGGGGTCTTCAAGGAAGTCCTTGGACCACATCCTGGTCTTCAGTTTTAATTAACCCCTGAGTTAATGAAGGATGGGGATATGGTTGAGCCAGGCCAGCTGCAGCAGGAACCTGTGGTCCAGCGGCCAATAGGCAGCCCACCTCTTCTTGTGATTTTATGAATGTGTGTTAGCGTGGGCGCACAGATCGCTCCGCGCGTCCGGAGCCTGGCTCTGGCCATTATAGCTTTTCTTGTGGGCTGGCAAGGGCCGGCGGATTAAACCCGGCTAGAAACGGTTGCTCAGCGCCTCGGGCTGTCCTACGAATTATTCTCACCAAGTCCGGGTCGGCTCCTGGCAAGCAGCTTTACCCGAGGCTGGATTTAGCTTCGCACCCGAGCCTCCCGCCGGCCCCGGGGACCCAGGCTGGGAGCGGTCTCTGCAGCCTTTTAATCCCAGCGGGGTTAAGGAATGGGCGTCAGAGCGGCGTGTGCAGCGGGGAGCCTTAAAGGCGCACAGAACCGAGGCTTCCACCAGGAGGCTGGGCGCCTAGATTGCTTGGGTCTTTGCCGGGGTCTTAACAACCCTGTAATAATCCTAATGATCCTCGAGGAGTAGGGCACCGGGGATGTGAATTTTGCTGATGGTCCTCGGCAGCTCTTGCCTAGAGGAAACAGGGTGGGCTGCACAGAAGGAAGGGGGTTTGTGTGTGTGCAAGTGCCAGGGTCCGAAACCTGGGGGAAGTGGTGGCATTTTTTTTTTTTTTTTTGACGGGACTAAATCGGACTGGGAGAAACCGCTTGTCTGGAAGAAGGAAGTCCTCACTCCATCCTCATTTCCGCGGCCTTTCATCTGCCGCCCTGTGGCCGCTGCTCTGCGTGCTCAGCTGCCTGGCCCGGAGCACCGCGAGCAGAGCTCCGGGCTTGAGATTTTCGAGCTAGGGAGGGATCGGGAGAGCCTAAGACCTTTCTCCTTGCACCCCCCTTCTAGGAGACTGGAGTTATCTGGGAAGGGAAAAGAGAATGGGGCGAAGCCTCCACCCCACAAGGACTAGTGATTATCCCGCAAAGCTCAGATCGGCGTCCCCCACACCAACAATAGCAGCCGAGCGCGAGGCCTGGAGGCCTGGAGACCTCGCCGCCGGCGCAATGTTCTGATTGAAAACAGCAACAATATTAAAGTCACACCCTGTTTTTCTTTATGACCCAAAATAACCCCCAAATAAATTTAATTAAATATTCAGTAACGCTTATTAATGCATCTTGAAAAGAGGGCATAAATAAGGAGATGCTGTGACGTGGAATTCGCAGCTGAGGGATGCTCCTCTGTGCAGTAGCACAGCCCCTTAATCAACTAGGCACAAAAAAGCCAGTTCAGTTCTGCTCGCTCCTCGCCTCCCCGACTGTCGCGGTTCTGACTGGAGGTGACTGCGCGGGGCTGACATCTCACTGCTTGACCTCGGTTCTGGCAAGTGGGCCCGGCGTGGGGCGGGCTCCTGGGGGCAGGAGGGACCTGGCCAGGCCGCCTAGCTGGCCAGGGCGGGGAAGAGGAAGCGGAGCGAGAGCGGAGCGTACTGAGCTAAGAGCTGAGAGCTGTGCCGGGCAGGGAGACGCCCGCGCGGACACATTTCTGTCGGAGTGTGCAGCTGTGGTTTGGGATATGAAATCGCTTGAGAAGCTCTGGAATTCAAAGAATCTGCATTCTCTCTGCCGTGTCCTGCAGAAGAGAGAGAAAAAGAGGGAGATGAGAATCTTCTGCTTAGGTCCGCTTTTGTGGCTTCCACTTACTCTCAGATATTTAACTTTCACCCACGTGGGTTTCTTTCTCCCATATTCTGTCATCTCTCTAGTTTTCTCTAAATCTGGTGTATTCTCATATTTAGACTTTTGCTGAACTATTGATCCCACCTGGTATTGCTTAAAGCAGTGCTTTGAGCTTTGGCTCAAAAGAATCCCAAATAATAGCATGGAAATCTGAATATTATATTAGACCCCAATAGAATACACCTAGTTTCAAAGGGAAGGTTTGTTTCGCTTTTCATTTTAATCTGCTTGACTGTGTGTCTGTGGACTTGGTTGAAGTTAGATTGTGACTTCCAGATGTCCATTGATTTTGCCAATGGTCTGCATTGGGTTCTCAGCCTTCTGCAAAAAGAGCTGCTGGGGTTAGCACCATACATACAATTTTAAATGCCAAGAAGATAATTCTTTGGCGTTCCTTCAGTCACTCCCAGCACACCTACTGGGCTGGGCACTGTTATCTGTAGTCCCAGCAGTAGGCTGGGCTCGTTCTGGGGTGTATTTCCTCCACAGTGGGAATCAGGGGCCTCTCTGGCCAGCCAAGCCCAGCTGGGAGCCCAGAGTCTCTTGCTGCAAAGACTCCAAGAGGACCCCCGCTCCAGAAGTCCCTCTGACTCACAGAAGTCATGGAGAAGAGTAGTTCAGCCCCCAGCTTTTCAAGAGCAGGTGGGGAAGTCCTCATTGAGCTGGGAGCATCTTTATTCTGCTTTTTCCGTCTCTCTTCTGACATTCTTCCTCTAACAGTGACTGAAGATGTGAGGCTGGGTGGCTCCCAGGTGGAGAGTGGGGAAGACCTGGCATTAGTAATCCTCCCTGCGCACCTCCTGGAGGAGAGGACCCCACGTGTCTCCCCAAATTCCTGAGGAGAAAGAGCTGAGGAAAAGAAGCTGGCAGCGACAGCGGCAGGAAAACCTGTCTTTACTCCCACTTCGCCTCTACTGTAAATAAACCCGAGCCAAAGGGCTCATCCGTCTCCTTAAACAGCCAGTAAACTTTATATGACACAATATCTAATAGTAATTTATTGGGGATATACTGTAAATTCCAACGGTTTTAGTTAATAAAGGAGCTAATTAAAGAGGGACGGGCTTTGCTCTGGCCAGCTGCTGGCCAGAAGATAATACATCTGGGGGGGGGGGGGGGGCTTGTGCAGGTTGCAGAAGCGTGTATGTGCAGGTATTTTTGGTGTGGCTTTTTTCCTCTTGCCCCGTGTCGGGCGATTACCTCCATCTCTGCGTTAGATTTTATATGATCTTTTTAAAAACCAGAAGCCAGCGAATAAATCTGCCCCCGCGGTTCGTTCACTTTCACCCCCCTCTACAGGGGAAGGGGGAAGTTGGAGTTGGTGCAGGGTGGGGGGATCCTCTGTCCCCACCCATCCCCCTGCCGACGGCGCCCACGTGAGCCGGACGGCCAATGGGTGGCCGGTGCAGGTTTAACTATGTTTAATGTCAGATAGCAATAAAGTAGAAGCTGTCGGTCGGGCCCCGCGGAAATGGGCGAGCATAATCTCTTGAATCCCGGGTTTGTGGGGCCGCTGGTGAACATCCACACGGGAGACACCTTCTACTTTCCCAACTTCCGCGCGTCCGGGGCGCAGCTGCCCGGGCTGCCTTCGCTGTCCTACCCGCGCCGCGACAACGTGTGCTCGCTGCCCTGGCCGTCGGCGGAGCCGTGCAATGGCTACCCGCAGCCCTACCTCGGCAGCCCTGTGTCTCTCAACCCTCCTTTCGGCCGCACGTGCGAGCTGGCGCGCGTGGAGGACAGCAAGGGTTACTACCGCGAGCCGTGCGCCGACGGCGGCGGGGGCCTGAAGCGTGAGGAGCGCGGGCGCGATCCCGGCCCAGGAGTCGGGCCCGGGGCAGCGCTGCTGCCGCTGGAGCCGTCGGGGCCGCCAGCGCTCGGTTTCAAGTACGACTACGCTGCGGGCGGCGGCGGTGGTGACGGCGGCGCGGGACCCCCGCACGACCCGCCCTCTTGCCAGTCGCTGGAATCCGACTCCAGTTCGTCCCTGCTCAACGAGGGCAACAAGGGCGCCGGCGCGGGCGACCCCGGAAGCTTGGTATCGCCTTTAAACCCCGGCGGCGGGCTCGCGGCCAGCGGTAAGGACCCCGGCCCACTCCGGACGGGACGTCTCACTCGGGCGGGCAGTGTAGGACTGAGCTAGGGCCTCCTAGGGTGACAGACTGTGTGGTGAGGAAGCGCTTCTTTAAAAAAAAAAAAAAAAAGCTGGGGAGGGGAGCCCTGTAAACATGTAAATATCCCCATAAAAGAACTACAGAGATTCCCTTTTTGCTTGGCTTGCAGCCGGAGGGGGCTGGGAGCTCCGGAGACAGGGGATTCTGACAGACTTTTCCAGGCCTGGGGGCTGGGGACCCAGAGCATGATTCCTGCTTGCCCAGGGCCTCTCTTTCCACCTTCCCACAGGCCCCCATTCCCTACATTTTTTTTTTTTAAAGAAAGCCTAGTGAATATGGTTTACTCTTGTCACTAGCTCATGTCTGTTCTAACTGATCAGGGACCCCATCCTGGAGGATATGAGAGGAAGGGGCCGGGATATCCTGGAGAAGAAGAGGTTTGAGGAGAAGTGAGAGGATAGGAAGCTAGAAGGTTCTGGGATGCGAAGCTGAGAAGTAGGGTTGGGGAGGCCAGGAGAAAAGAGTGAAAGGGGAAGAAGAGATTGATGAAGGCGGAGGACTTGCTAGGGATGGGAGTCTTTGCAAAACAGGAGAGGAAGAGCCTGGCGTGGGTGGTTAGGCCAAGGTGAAAGGCGCTTGGGAAAGACGAGGGTACTGGGCTTGTCATCTCTTGGTCCTCTGGTCAACCCTGCTGGTTCATCTCCACCCAGGAGCGCCCTGGTACCCGATCCACAGCCGCTCTCGGAAGAAGCGCAAGCCCTATTCGAAGTTGCAGCTGGCGGAACTGGAGGGCGAGTTTCTGGTGAACGAGTTCATCACACGGCAGCGCCGGAGGGAACTCTCAGACCGCTTGAATCTTAGTGACCAGCAGGTCAAGATCTGGTTTCAGAACCGCAGAATGAAAAAGAAAAGACTTCTCTTGAGGGAGCAAGCTCTCTCCTTCTTTTAGGGGGCCAAGACACGGGTGCCAGCCCCAGACTGAGCCTGTCTCTGGCGGACAGCAAGAGGGGGCGCTGCCTGGGACACAGTCCCCATTTAGAACGCCAGGCGTCTCTTGCAGGTCCTCCCTGGACGGCCTCTTGTCTGTTTTGTTCGTGGTTCCCTCCCACACACCCCCAGCAGGCCCTGCCAAGTCCCAGAGACAAGGAAAGAACCCAACCAGGGAGAGAAGAAGCCCACAGCTGCAGGTAGGGGGTAGGGGAAGGGAAGGCTGAGGCCCTGGGGAGGGGCTAGTTTGACCCCGGGGACTGGGACTTTGGGCCTCTGGCTGAGGATCTGGAGGAAAGGTGACTAAGGCGCCCCCTCCCACCATTTTCCTTCCATGATCTTTGGTCAGTCTGCCTGCAGGAGTAGGCCAGGGTGGGGACAGTAGGACCAATGCTCTCAGAGCTTGCAGTTGTTGGGTTAGGACTGGCCGAGCGAGAGGAGGGAGTGAGAGTGGAGTATCAGCAGAGATTGGGGATGGGGTCAGGGTGGCTCTGGGAGGGCAGGAGGAAGTGGGGAAATGTAGGAGGAAGTGTGGTTTGAGAGAACAGAATGGTCAGCAGTGCCCAAGTCCGCTGGGGCCTGGGTCCTCCAGGCCTGGATGCAGAGCAGGCGAAGGCATGAGTAGGCATGAGCATTTTGCCCAGCTGGCTGTGGACGGGGCGATCATCAGCCATAGGTCCCCTTTAGAGCAGGCTACCCGAGCGAGCCAACCGTTCTCCTGGTCCTCAGCCCGCTCCACCGAGCCCCTGCGCCCATTGGCTCACAGGTGGGCTGTCATCCACTCTCGCTGCCGTCCAGGCGGCTACGGACTGGAAGCCCCAAGAGGGGAATTGAGCGCTGAGCAGACGCAGTCTCAGGTTCAGTAGCCACCCCAGGGACCCCCACCTGGCTTTCTGGGAAACAGGGGAGGCTGTAAAAAGAGCTGCGAAGTGCAGCATTGAATGGCCGAGAGAGTTCTGGCAGCCGCGGCAGATTCTCTCTTCCCGCTGGCGTTCATGGTCACGGCCGGAGGCTGGACCAGGATAATTTATGAGGCGGGAGGAGAATCCGCCCCTAAAAGGGGCTACCGGGCGCAGAGGCCCCCCCCCCCCGGATTTCCCAGGCTGGTGACAATGAAGGAGGTGGGCGCTGCAGCCCCCCACCCAACTCCTTTCTCTCTTTTTACCCACCCCTCACTCCACCACTCCCCAACGTCCGCCTTTTGTCTGAGGATCCGGTGCCTCCGCCCCCAGGCTGAGAAGCCGCGGGTTAGGAGGACCAGAGGAGACGGAAGGGCACATCCCCAAAACCCACTGTAGGCCAGAGAGTGGCTTCACCCACCCAGAGCCTTTTATTCATAGCCCCCTTCTGCCACGGCCCCACCCCCATCTGGGTAGATGCCAGGCTGGCTTCGGAAAGAGAAGCAGTGAGGGAGCCGGCCTGCCTTCTTGCACTCATTTTTATTCCTCTTGGTGAGAGTCCCTCAACCTCCCATCTGCTGACCCAGCCTTGCCAGGAGGCAGAGAATGAGAAGCGGGGTTGGGTGGGGGGGAATGATGGGAGTTAAACCCAGCCTGGACGGTGTGAAACTGGCCTGCTTGCTTGGAGTTCTTCCCACCTGGGGAGAGTCTCTCCTTCCACATCCTGGAAAGGCAATCCACAGGGCCCCCCACTCTCCCACCAGCTTCAAGGCCCTGCACAAGATTATACAGAGGCATGGACAAACAGGCACAGTGGCCCAGTACACCATTGGGCCTACACCATTCTCCTGACTGTATTTGCAAGCAGGCAGACTCATAGCCCCAAATTCAGCCCTGCAGAGTAGCCTGTACAATCACATACCCCCACCCCCCACTGGGCACCTGACATACTTCCCCACCAACATTAACCTATGTACAAGTCTGCAGAAATCACTAGGCTTCCAGCTGTCTGCGCACTCCCCTGTGGGCTGGACCTGGGTGTGAGGCACTCCCCTCTTTGCCAGGTCACCCATCTATCCCTTCATTCAGCCCCTCCTGTGACCTCCTGGGCTCTGGGGTGCTGGGTTTGAGCTCCACCACTCCAGCCTGACTCTTACAGCTTAATAGAGAAGAGAGACCAGAACACTCCAGCAGGGGTGGGGGAACAAAGATATGCAATATTGTCTTCCTGTCGCTTTAAACTTGACTTCTGTGAGCGTCTCTGTTACTCTGTGTCCTGGTCTGTGTCTGTTGCTAGTAGAGTGACCCTTGTGGGTAGATGCCCTTTCTCCCTCCTTCCCCAGCTCTCTGTAGTGTGCCCGCCTATGCGGATGTCTGTCTCTAGCACGTTTTCCCTTTATATTGTCCTTGTACAGAGTTGCTTCATCATATTAATAATAATTAAAACATGATGGTATGATGATGTGATTTTTTGAGAGAAAAAAATTTAAACTGGCTCTCTACACGTGGTCTCCTCTGCCCAGAAAGAATGGGCTCCCCAACCTTCTAGCTGTTCACCCGCTTTATTTTCTCCAGCTCAGATGAATAATAAAAATAATAAACCTACAATAATAAAGGATGAGCGGTTGCATGGACAAGAATATATGAGTAACCAAGATCTGTTGATGAGCTGCCATCTCCAGTCCCAAGCAATTACTAGCAGAAAGAAAATTGAGGGATGGTAGATGAGTGGGGAGGAGAGGGATATCTGAGGATCACAGGGTTGTACAAATCATGTGGATAGCCTGGAGGAGTCTGACACTACCTGTGGGACCACAGAAACAAAGTCTGAGCTGCAGGAACTCCAAGAAGTGAAGCCAGGGTAGGAGATGGGATGGTGAGAGTGCCATGGGGTATAGGGCAGGGGCTGGTGGGTCCACACTTGAGCTGTATGGTTCTAGCTCCGTGGATTCACTGTGAGAGCACATCTGGTGCACTGTCAGATGACTGGACAGGGTACTAAAGACAGCTTGAAGCTGGTGATAGAGGCTCCATCTCTGTCAGCTGCAGTCCCCTCCAGGTCATGCTAGAGAGGGGCTCCAGTCTGGGCCAGAGTCTAGTCCCAACTGGGCCCGTGAGTCCTCGGCACCTCTGCCTCACTCCTTCCTTATGGATGGGACACCCTCCCTCTGCCTCCACCACCCATGAGCCTCTGTTCCCCGAGTTTCCCTTTCTCACAGCCAGGCTCCAATCATGAGTCTTCTCCATACTCCTCCTCCACCCTCCTGGGCCTGCTCCAGAATGGCAGGAGCCCCCCCAGAGCTCAGCCTCCTGAGCCAGGCCTCCTGCCCTGAAATCTTTCTTTCTCTTTCTCTCCTCCTTTTCTTATTCCTGCAACTAGAAAAAGTATCAGATTGAGACCAAATCCTATCCTCCCTCACCCCAACCCCCTGCTGAGTGTGCATCTGAGGGGTTCAGGCAGGAAGGCGATCCCAAACTTTAGGGGTACTCATATAAAGGGCCCACAGAGTTCAGGGGAGGCTGGGGGCTGGGTAGCTTCTGGAAGCCTTGAGCTGGGTGGGGGGAGGGACTGGACTGCTGCCCTTAGGTCTAAATAAAGGTAAGGGGAGAGGGTCCTAAATCCCTTCTTCTTAAGCCACATCTATACAGGAAGTTAACAGAGAAAGCATTTCTGGCTAAATAGGAAAGAAGGAAGGTCAGGAATAACTGATCTTCAAATTATTCCCTTGATTTATTCCCAGAGACAGTGAAGATCTGAGAGAAAAGTTTCCTTGTTGGGTGTTGTCTATGCAGGCCCTGAGACTCAATAACTGGGGAGGCTGTCAGGGAAGGAAAAAACACTATAACCTCTTCCCAATGGCTAAATAACAAGTCCTTGGCTCTCCTGGACAAACAGAAGGTCACTGTTGGAGCCTCAACCTAAATAACCCAGGGTGCAGTTGAGCTCTGTATCTGCGCAAAGACTGCATCTATTTTGCAATTGTTTGTCTGGTTTAAGCCCTCAAACTACAACTCACTCCACTGATTTAAGACAAAGCATCCTGTGTCTGTAATTGGGTCTTGAGGGACAAGAAAAGGGGAGAGTTATCTGGATAATTCAGGTAAAAAATAATTTCACTGTTGTGTATGTGTAAGCTTATACCATTCAAATGAGTTGTGTATTTGACCCTGATTATCACCCAGTTCTACCCCACTCTGCGCTGCGTAGACGCAGGTAGGGTATTTTAAGCCACTATCGAACTGACGGGAGATGAGCCCCGGCAGCCCGGGTTCTGCGGATGCTGATACAGCCGGAAAGCCGGCGCGATCGATGGCTCAGACCCAGAGCCAAGCAGGGACCGCCGGCCCCATCTGAACAAAGCAAACCCCAGGGACTTAGGGTTCCGGACCTGCCAGAGCTTCCGCCCATCCTCCCCGCCATCACCCGGAAAGTAGGAGAGGATTGTAGGCCCCCGACCCGTGTGGGAAACGCATACCGGAGCCCCCAACCCTCTCTGAGCGGCGGGGACATGGAGGCGCCGAAGGTTCCAGCGTAATTAAGCGCGAGGTGGGCTGCGGCCAAGGACCCCAACGCCGCGTATAAGCCGAGTGTTTGGCCCCACCGGCCGCCCTAAGGTGTCTGCCTCCGTCGAGAAGGAGCTGCCGATTTTCCGCAGGGAAGCGTGCGTCCCCGGCCCGCCGCCACCGAACGCCCCGCACCACGGCAGCCCGGCGCCGAGCTAGCGATCGCCGCTGCAGGCTCCAAGACAAAGACCCGCCTGCCGCTGGTCCGACACGGGCGCCTGACCGCTCGCTCCCCGCCCCGCATCCAGAGCGCTCCGTGCCCCGGCCCGGCGGACAGGGCTCTGGAACCTCGGTCCAGTTCCCCGAGCGCTTGACCCGACCTCGGATCCGGGGCGCCCGGGATCCCAAGGAGAGGAAACCCGGCCCGCCTCCCAGTCCCGGCCCCGCCGCCCCACGTAGCTGCCAGCCCAACCAACAGCGCCAGTCGCCGCCCGAGGGCCGCCGGCCCCCGCGAATGACGGGATGACCCCTGCTGGCCGGAGCCGCGGAGACCGCCAAGACCCGGACCCGCCCAGCTGATCAGCCCCGAGCCCCAGCCCGGGGAGACGCTCCGTGGGTTTGTGGGTGACTTCAAAGAGCAGCCTGAGTCCCAGACTTTGCCAGGCTGCGGGAACCAGGCCTTTCTCCCAAATGGCCTCCCTCTGCTGGGCACGCTGCGTCCGCACAGTGGCGGCCGGCCCTCCCGCCGGGCTCCTCACCGCCGGCGGCTCTGCCTCAGGCTCCTAAATAAAGCCTGTGCCGCCCGCAGGAGCCTGGCACCGGAGGCTTAGAAGAGATCGAAACGCAGAGAACCTTTAGCCAGTGCGACCCAGCCTGTTGCCTGGGGGTGACTTCTCCTCTCTGAGTGTGAGTCGCTTTGTGACAAGCCTTTGGTTTGTCAATTTTCATGATCTGGAGTGGAGAACTTCAAGGACCGGTCCGTGAGGATGGAACTCACTGGTAGTTCTTGCTACAAAAGCTCCCTGTGAAAGATAGTCCACATTCGGAGCAAGGAAAAGATGTTCCACAAAATGTACGTCTGGACATACTGCCCACATAACCGACATATTGAGACAGTCTAAGATGCACAGAGATCTATATTACATGTACATTCTGGGAATGGAAAATATATTTCTCTAGAAAATATACAAACATAGGTACACACCTATTGTATGGGAAAGCACCCTCCTGAAAAAAAGATTACATATAGCATGTATATCCATCATATATAAAAATTCATTTACATGTATAAACAGTACACTTGCACAGGGACAGTACAGTCCTGCACCTATTTAAATACATGGGTATATACACTCTAAAAGTCATATAAAATCAGCACATGGACAATGCATCCAGATAATAATAATTATATTAGATATTAATAGTATTATCTTATTATTAATATATCCACATTTTAAAACTTTATGGAAAATATATCTTGTTATTATATATACACAAAGTGCATACCAACTCAGTACATGAAAAATATATTCTGTGAATTACGTTTCCATATATGGTGTATGTGTACCAAATACATTGAAGTACATACTTTGGGTTCACATAGTATTGTATATTTATAGTACACATTTCTCTGTCAATCTTAAAAACAGTATCAGGAGAAAGCCCAAGCATTAGCAATAACATTCTCCATCAGCAGAAGCTCTTTTCTATCCTTCCGTACTTTCTATTATTTCTGTCTTTTCAAAACACCCTCTATATCTACATGGATTATTTGTATCACTGGTCTCCTGTCTCTGTTTAACTGTTGCCTCTCTTGTCTGAGGTCAGGGTCTATATTTTGAGCCCTAACTCCTGTTTGCAGCAGTGTCTAACTGCACATATCACACCTGCATGGAATTAGCATTTTCTAATTACTTTACCCTTTCTATCTTAGGATTTGTTCTTCTGGACCTACTATAAATATCCAGTTACTCTGGGTTGCCAGTTAGGGCAGTGCTGTAGCCAAGAAAGGCGTGTAACAGGCAGGTTCTGAGTGTGTGCTGGGCATACAAGGGCTCCTTGAAGAGTGAGGATTGTTTAAATTTTTAAAAATTTACTTTCAAAATTCAAGCCTAGGAAGCAGTATGAAGTAAAGACTGGACCTTGTCTTCTATGCTCCTCTCTAATTCCATAGCACAGCCCCATTCTGCCCGGCCAACCAGGAAGAAGACTCTGGCCTGCCCAGCTCCTGGACTCATTTCCAACCTCAATCTCAAGCAACTGGGAAAATTTATCCCATAAGTCAAGTTTTTCTCAACAAAACCCATTCCCAATGCTTTTCCAGAGGCAGTAATAACTTAAAGCATTTTGGGGGGCTGAGCAAACTCTGATTTGGCCCCCTAAAAATTAGGTCCACTTGGGTCCTTCTTTAGTAGCTAAAAATCTGGGACTATCTGACACATGCCTATGGAGAAATTCTTTGAAAGACAATACACTCACACCCGACAGAGATATTGTTTATGAGTCGATGGGTTCTGTGTAGATGCGGCCGTATTTTACTGTCCAAAGGAATCAATTAATTAGTGCCTCACCAGTCCCCACACCCGCCGCTGCTTGGTTGAGCGTGAGCTGCGGAGATAGATGTAGGCGGCCAGCTCGCTGGTCTTGTTAACAAGCCTCAGTCATAAAGATGGAGCTGATAAGAAGAGCAAGGAAGCCCGGGTGGCCGTGGGGGGGGGGGTACTTCGAGGGCCCAGCCCAAGGGTCTGTGGGGCAGCGGCAGGTCGGAGCCAGAGCAATGTAGGAGCCAGAGCGATGTAGGACCAAGGATCGAAGAGGTGATCCAAAACCGAGGATCACCGAGGATCCGGTGTATCCAGTGTTTTTCCCTTCTAGGGTTGATATGCTGTGACTCGAATAACTCCCTCTCCCCTCCCCCCTTCTTGAGTTTTCCCTTTTTAAAATCAAGACTCAAATTTTAAAAAATTAAAAAAAAATAAAGATACATAAACCTCTGTCCATGAGTGCCTGTCTTGCCTTCCACCATGTTTGTTCAGGAATCTGCTGCTTTCTCCTTTCCCCGCATTTCTCTGCGTGGTCCTTTTTCATCTCCGTCTGGCACTTTCTTCCCTCCTTTGGCTTGCTTTCTGGCTTCAAGCTTGCTTTTTCTACCAAGTTGATACTGGCTCAGGCCCCAGTGAGCTTGTAAAAATAATAATACAGATACCCCTACTTATCTCTCAGTAGAGTAAACACCCCTAAATAAGCCCAAAGGAAAACAAAAAACAAACAAAAACAACAATAAAACATTCCCCTCCCCCCAAAAAACCCCTTGGATATAATCGCTGGTTTGGGTTGCAGCACTTAATTCTGTTTATTCTCACCAGTGTGGATACTGAACAGAGAGATATTGATACTAGAAGGGAGGGGAGAATTAATTTTACTTTTACAGTCACCTATCAAGAGCAGAGTGGTCTGAATCTCCTTTAAAGGGACCAAAAGGCGGGGGGGGGGGGGTTGTGGAGAGAGAGAGAGGGAGAAAGGGAGGGGGAAGGGAGAAATATGACTGAAGGCAAACAAAGATCTTTGCCTGAAGAAACAATGTAACACTAGACAGAACTATAAAGTCTAGGAATGTAAGAAAGCAGGCTCTCTCAGCTTCCCCCATTTGGAATCCCTTCCCAAGCACTTCCTGCTGAAATCTCAACCTGACTATCCAGCAGTATTCAAGGAAGGAGTCATGCAATTATCCGGATAATTGTAGGGGGAGAGGGAAAGCATTTCCTTTTGATGGTCTGATCCTCTCTGGTGTCTGTGCAGAGGGGAGGAGAGGGGGGTGTAAGGGGAAAAAGAGGTGGTAGGGTCTCCCAATATAACCCATCCCCTACAAGATGGCTACTCCTAAACCTCTAAGGTCCTTGGCAGGCTTACAGATTCTGAAACATACTCAAGAATGGACAGAGTCTCACTTTCATTTTTCAGCATATTTCCTTGGCTTTACTTTGTCTGCATAGATCTGCCTCATCCAGTATTGTAATTATCACAAGTAAGCGAATAATAGATAATTATAGGGGTGTCCATAATATCATTTATTTTATAGCCACACAAGATGTGATTAGAGTTAATGTTGGAAGCTTTGTTGGAGCTTGGGAGGCAACAAGAGGCAAAGCAGAGAGGCCTGAATAATCTCTTTTCTATTTTCATGTGTGTGGGAATATCCAAATCCCTATTTCTCTAAATTCCCTCCCCAAATGCCTTAAGTGAAATAGCTAGGATTTTACAGGCTGAAAACTCAGAGAAAGGCAAACAGCAATTTACTCCTTAAACCTTCCCTTAAGTCTCAAGAGCAGTGGTCTCTGCTCTCCCCATACCCCCCCCCCCAACAAGAGCTTCATCCTCAGTTCAAGACCCTTGGGGTCACAGAGACCTGGCAGGTGAGGCCAGCAAAAGGAAGACAGAGTCTTACCAAAACCAAGTTCATTGCCATCCTCAAATGGGCACTGGGCCCAGAATGAAGCCCCTGTGATCCCAAAGTTGCCTTCTTTCCTGGACCCTCTTCCTCAGGGATACCTGGATGGGGGCAGAAGCCAGGCGAGGACCATGGAGGTCAGTTGCGGTGGGGATGGGAGAGTATTGAAAATATTATTTACTGTTCCTGAGATTCAAAAGATCAAGAAAGAAGCGAGAAAGAAACTGCATCAGAAAGGCCAGGAAAGAGAATCAAGGGAAGCCATGAAACCAGAAGGCAAGAATCAAAAGAACGAGTGAAAGGAAAAGAGGAGGAAGAAGAACAGCAGGGGGAAAAAAAGGAAGAAAGTAAAAAAGAAAGGGTAGGAAAAGGGGAAGAAAGGGAGAGAAGGGGGAAGGAGGAAGTGAGGGGGAAAAGAAAAGAAGAGACATTTGACAGAGAAAGAAAGCAGGAAGGCAGAGGCCAGGGTCGCCTGGGCTCTGCCTGGCTGCCTGCAGCGGTCTGGGTGGGCGGGGGGCGCCATGACAAAGTGAAGGTCAAGTTAGCATCGTACCTTATAAGGAAGGCGTCGGTCCTCCATTTCAGCCTTTCTTTCTGCCAGGACGTGGCCGTGGCATTTCTGGTCTTGTAAACACTGGAGTCTTAGGGGCCTTAAAAAAAAAAATAAAGACCCCCCTCCTTCCTTTATTGGGGGTGAGCTCGGCCGGCTGGGGGAAGCAGTGGACACAGAAGTCAACTAATGAAGACTCCGGGAAACTTTTCTCTCCTTTTCTCTCTGGCTCCGCTCCCGCCAGCTGGGGCCCCCTCCCCCTCCCTCCGTCCCTCCCTCCCTCCCTCTCCCCACCCCAGTGCCTCTTTTTCTCTCGGTATCTCTCCTTCTTCCGTATCTCTCGCCACCGTCTGTAACTCTGGGCTCCGTCTCTCCACTCCCTCTTCCCAATACTGCAGACTTCTAAATCCCTTTCATTCTACCGCGAAGCGGAATGGGACCTAAGAACTGGAGAGAAAATTAGCCGTCACAAAGAAAAAAAGTTCATTTACAGCTTAGATGTCTGACTGTTCAGATTTCCGTCCAAAACAAGGCGGTACACTCGGTAAGGAGGAGGGGAATGAGGCAGCAAGAATGGGGAGGGCTGATGAAGCAGAGGACTTGGATTTATTTATTTCTCACATCGAGAGGCTGAAAGGGGTGGGGGAGAAACGGGAAAGTGAGAGAGAGAAGCGGTTGAACCCAGCAACTAGCAAAGAAGGAGGCTGAAGCGGGGGACGGGGAGCGAAGCGCAAGGACCCGGTGGCGCGGCGGCGATCCGCGAGCGCTGAGCCGGCTGAGCCTAGGCCTTGGGTACGGAGAGACAAGGGCATTAGATGTCTGTTGGTCTGAGAGGTGGAGGCGGCGGGGTGTGAAGGCAGGGATGGAAGGAGTCAGGGAGAGACCGGCGGAGTGAGGCGGCGCCGCAGCCGGCGGGCCGGAGGGGAAGCGAGTTCCCGAGCCGCCGCGGCGGCCCAGGCAGCGGGCAGCGGGCGGGCTGAGGGGAGAAAGGCGGCCAGAGAGAAGAGCCTGAAGTGGAATCCTTGGCAGGGTCCCTCCAGGGTACAGCACTAGGGCCGGGGGGAGAGAGAATATGGCGTGGAGGTGTCCGTGAAGGACTCACCTCTCTCTAGGACTTCTCCTGTTTTCGCCTGCTCTGCGCCCACCTTGCCCTTTTTAGGCCTAATCATTGCTTATTACGTGGGAATTCTCATAGCAAGCCCTGGTGGCGGGCTTCTGGTTAAACCTGATGCCCCACAAACCCCTTCTGGTTGTCACCTACACCCTTCTTAACTGAAAAATCAGCCCCCTCCCTCTTGACCTACCTGGTTGAGGGCACCCAAGGGTTCTCGGGAACCTGAAGTGGGGCCTGGGGCCCAGGTGGGAGCAGCCAGGAGCAGTGAGGGTGGTCAGGGAGCTCTCAGGCCTGTGCGCGGGCAGCCCTCCCACCCTGTGTTCTGATAATGAAAAACAAAGGGGGAGGATTTGATGATTTCTGCTGGTGTTAAAGGAGCCTGGCTTTCAAAAACAGCCTCTGACCCTGAGCTCTAAGGTGATAAGTGTCTCTCCTACAGACATTTAATCTGGGCAGACCTCCTACTGCCTGGGCTCTGGGGGCCGAGGGGGTGGCCAGGGTAAGGACATTCGAAGCCAGGAAGCCCCAGGGAGGGAGCAGCAGGCCCTCTCTGGCACTCTCTAGAATTCTGTGGAGAGTACTTTTAAAGGTCAGAATGGACTGGGGAAGCCCTTCCTGAGGTTTCCCTCAGCCCTGGGAAAGGGAGTCCTAAGAAGGGAGGGAGTTTATTAAGAGCTGGGACTTTTCCCTAATGTGGGAAAGACAGAGATAGCCAGACCTTATCCTGCAAAAATGTATTTTGTGCCTGGAACAGAAAATTGGTAGCTACTGGGGAGACTAGGGACTGGCAGTGAGTGGACCAGGGCCAGATGCTGTGGAGAGAAGGCAGAGATTGAGATGTGATTTAGGGTGGGTGCAGGAATCTGAGAGAAAGGGACTGGAAAGGTATCACCCAAACCCTTTTTCTCAGAGAAGCTAAACACACACACACACACACACACACACACACATACAATGGGCCCAAAATTGAAAAACACCAGATGATCTGCTTTGAAGAGACATAAACAGGCCAAGCGGATGCAGGTTAATAAAACCTGCAAAATCCCAGACAGGAACACTTAAAATGCCCCAGAAACAAAGCATACCGTGACAAATTCTCACCCAACACACAAGTACATGTACCAGAATGTTCCCAGGCACAGGCAGTCCTTCCATATTTCCAGCTCCCACCCTGGGACACTCAGGTGAACCTGCCCAGCTCCCAAAGCACATGCACATTTGCATCCCCTGCTAAACCTACCCACCAGGAGCCCCTATTGGGCAGGGGGGCTGCACAGACACCCAACATAGTCAGGCCGGAGTCTCCTGAGCCTCAATAATGCATGATCCATACCCGGAGATAAAAGTCTAGACAATAGATGGCTGTTTATGACAACAAGGCTTTCCAAGTTTGGGGCCAGGCGATAAATCTCTGGCGAATCTTCCTGTAACTCAATTCTGGCTGTAGTGACCGGAGAACCACGGAGACCGGAGACTGCTGAAAGGGGAGCAGCAAAATGGAAGATACTTTGAATCTGGAGCAGAAGGCGACTTACCCGCTCGGTCAAGGGAATGCAAGCAGCCACACATGGCAGGTCCACAGTGTGGATGCTTTTGGATCAGGCTTCAGAACACAGATGAGTCAGGCTTCCTGGCTCCTGAAATCAGGGAGAAATAGCAAGGCCTGGAGGCTGGGACAGACCCTCAAACCATTCTTGCTGCGGGCAAAGGGTCTATTTTGTGGGTGACCCAAATCTTCTTGCTATGTGTCACCTGAATTTTTTCACCCGACGCCTTCTCTCTCTCTCTCCCTTTCCTTTTTGGATTGATGGGCTGTACCCTTTTGCATTTTCGACCCAGGCGTCTGATTACAAGTAAAGAGCCACTGAAGTTGATCTCATAAAAATGCCGCGAGCTCACTTTGATCTGCGCGGACTGGGTCCTAGCCTAAGTAGGCGCTAAAACCGGGGAATGGCGGCTCCGGCCAACCCGGCCTCCGCTCCGCCGCGAGGTCGGAGATCCTGGTGGCGGGGTGGCCGGGCAGGGCAATCCTGCTCAGAAAAGGCATTTTGTGTGTGTGTGCTGCTGCAGCTGAATTTGGAGACCAAGGTCCAGTGGTTGTGACTCCGTTTCCAGACTGTTTTTAAGACATTTCCTTCATTTTAGAGCATTTGGTGAAGGGGCCAGTGAAACTGGCTCGTAAAATGGGAATTTTATGGGGAGAAATGGGGTCGCGTTGCTAGCCTCCCAGGACAATCCCTCCGCGGAGGAAAGAGGGTGGGGCTGCGGGGGCTGAGGGGCTGCCCTTTTCCCTCCCCTCATCCTCTCCAGAGGCCAGAGGACCCTCGGAGCAGCCCGTCCTCTTAGGTGACCTGCGTTAGGACCTTGGGCTTGGGCTGAGGAGAGATGAGGATTGGGAACTAGAAGTCCCTTTCCTTTCTAGTTCCCCGGCTGGAGGTGTAAGGTGTCCCGGGGTGCAGGATAAACCGCTGGTCTGAAAATCCACAATCACACTAAAAGGATTATTAAAATCAGTGGCTTTGCTCTAATGGAGAGAGATGTGCCCAAAAGGATGCAACCGTTGCCCGGCAGCCTCAGACCCGCGGAGGGAGTCCATGCGCTGATTGCTTATCTTTTTATTGACTCCACAGAGACTGATCTTACAGACTTGAGAGCCCTAAGGGCCCCCTTGCTCTAACCTGAGGTTTCCTCCCAGTTCTTGATCTGTGGGGGTGGGCCCCTTCCCCCCACCACAATCCACTCTCTCCTGAGCCTCAGCAGGAGGTGGACAAGCTGCAAGAGGGGTCCAGTACTGGGTGGGGGGGGGTTGCTGCGCTGGGATCCGAAGATACTGCCCCCTTCTGAAGCCGCTTCTGGTGTCTGCGTGTGGAAGGGAAGGGTGCTAGTATCTGTTGCAGCCCTGGCCAGAGTACCGAGGCAGCTACCCAGACCGCAGCTGCCCGCTAGCCGCCATGCAGGCAGACAGTGCTGACTGAGGCCACCCAGAGCCTCAGTGGGGCTGGCAGGATCGCCCGCTGAGGAGGATTTCAGGTGAAATCTGGGTCTCCAGTAGGAGAGGCTACAGGCACCTATGAGATGAGGGGAAAGCCAGCCACCTCCACTCTGAGGAGTGGGGCTGCCCAGGGCTCTTGGGAAGTGATCTGGGGTCTCACTTCAGGGAAAGCACTGATGCCCAGGGATGCAGGCCGGGGCAGGTGGCTAAGCCTATGCTTCAGGGTGGCCTGGACTTAGGACTGGGCAGGGAGGCCACTCGCCCATGCCTTGGGCACTTTTGCTCACCAATATCTTCCTGACTTCAGCCACCAGGGCCTTCTCTTCTTGACTCGCGTAGCAACCTCCTGTTGGAACTTTTTCTAAGCTGTTGAAAAATTAAAAGTCAGACGAAAACTAGAAAAAACATTTTTTGGAATTTTGTGCCTTACTTTTAGGGAGACGAATATTAATGTTCAGAAGCCTCTGTTGGGAGACCTTACAGTTTCCTGAACATCTACTCCTTTGACATTCTTTCTTGCCTTTCTTTTTGTTTCAAGGAAATCGAGCCGCCAGCAGCTCCTTGCAGCCGCCTGGCTCACTTTTATGGTGGCCCTGGAATAAACTTTGGTGGTCAAATTCAAGTGCTCAGGCCCACAGCTGTCTCCTCACAGGAAGTGCACCCCCTCCCCACTGTCGGCCCTGGCGGTGCCTTGGGGGCTTGGGCCCCACAGTGCCCTGGAGGCCAGGATGGGGGAGGAAGCATGGCCCTGGGGGGAAGTGGGGAAAGCCCGGGCTGAGACTCTGAGCCGTCATCCACACCTCTGCAAGGGATAGGGGTACCTCTCACCTCCTTCTTGCCAGTTCCTATCACTGTTTGGGGAGCATTTTGCCTCCAATAAATTCGAGTTTAATGAGGAGAGCACGAACCCCATAAAAGCCATAGCCCATAGTTCCCCATCATTATAATTAAAAACGCAGGCCCCAGTTCACCCTATAAAAAGGGGTAGAGGAAAGAGGAAAAGCAACAGATTTTTTTTTTTTTCTTGCAGCTTAGTCTTTAGCAAAACTCCAGTCTAGCTCCTCCTTGCCCTTAGTTAAGATCCGGCCAGAACTAAAGGAGGGCTTGGGAAGCAGCGCCCAGCCAAGAATGGGTAAAGGGAAGCCAGAGGCCTACCCTTGGGTATGCCAGAGCCACCCCAAGAACGGGACCCATGGTCAAGGCTGTCCCAACCCAGGTGTTGCACTAAAGTAGATTTGAGGGGGCAGGAGGGTTGGGAAAGAATGACTTTGAGGGGGTTGTATTTGGAGTCAGGGTATCTTTTTTTTTTTGTATCTTCCTAGTCTGGCATTGGGGCCTCTGTACCTCGTCAAGTTCATCAAGAAAAATCAAATACAAATACTATTTTTTAAGTGGAGACCAAGTTTAACCATGAGTTAGGGGTTAAAAGAGGGTTTGGGCCATTTCTGACTTTTCCTAAGAGTGCATGGACTAAGTCCTTGGGGGCTTCAGTTCCTCCCTCCTCGGACCCTCGGACCTGAATGGAATAGATCATGCTTTGCTGGCTCCTCTTTAGATGCACGGTTGCTCTGGTACCCAGTCCAGAACCCATCAATAAACCGATTTCAACTACCCAGATGTGTCCCGTGGTGCCCAGAGGGAAGGGAGGCAGGCAAGGGAGGGCAGAACCACTGAGTCCACCCCTTGGGTCACAGCCATCTAGGAGGCTGGCAGATGTGGAGGAGGGCAGGGCAGGGCAGAGAAACAGGAAAGAGGCACCCAGCAAGGTCTGGCTGCAACCCCTGGGGAGGGGGGAGTGGGGCTGGGGGTTTTCACTAGGGAGTGGCCCCTGGCCCTGCGCAGCTGGCCAGGGTCCTCAGTTCCCGTCCACTGCCCTGCTGGTCTGTCCCAGAGGTCTATACTGTCCACCCGAATCATTCAAGGATATCACCCCCAAACCCAGACCCCCCATCATATCCTACCTAGACCCAACACTGGGCTTCTTTACTGCGCAGAAGCTGAGACTGAGCACCCAACCCAAAGGGACCCCAACAGAGAAGACGCAGGACTCTCATTGCAACCTTTTTCTTGGGGGTTGAAATTTAAAAAGCCACAGTGGATGCAGCTTTCTGCGCATTGATTGACAATAAAGGCAGGCATGAAATATTCACCCAGGGCCACTCTCTCATACTAAATATTTAACACAACATTAGAGAAGGTTTTTCCCAGACTTCGCCAGGCACCGGCTGGGCGGCTGGCTCACTGCTTAGCACTGTTTATGACTAATCTGAGTCCCTAGCCGCTGGCAGCACAGCAAGCCAGACAAAGTTGGGACTCTGGCTGGTTGCTGGGCCGCCTCACCTTTGGGAAACTTCAGATACTCTTCCAGGGAGTCCCTCCAAAAGGGAAAGTGAGTCTGGATACCCAGCCCTGGCTAGGAAAAGAATCGACTTCTTAAAACTCTTGTAAACAGGCATTGACTCTCTTCGGGTTGGTGGGGTAAGAGTCCCTGAGAGTTGGGGGGAAAGATTCATGTCTCTGGAGGAATCAGGCAGCGGAGAAAGAGGTCCTCATCCCCACCCCTGTCTTGGGCTGATCACAGGGAGAAGGCAAGACCCCCCCCATACACAAGAACCCTCCTCCTTCTCCCAATCCTGGGGAAAAAAAAAGAGCAGCAGCTAGAAAAAAATACAATTACCCCCTCCTAGCCACCGCCCCCGCCCATCCCACCGCCCACCCCACCCCAACCCTCTCTCTCTCCTCCTTTGCTCGCTGTGTGGAATGGAGAGGAGGGGAGTGTCAAGAGCAAAACGAATACAAATCTGCAATTGATTTTCATAATGTTTCTGCGGTGTTTGCAAACCAATCGCCTGAACGTCCCCATCTTACCTAAGAGAGAACCCCTCCTACGACTGCGAAGTGCTCCGAACTGATATATGACAATATCTACTTTGGATCACGTGCTCGGGGAGAGAGACTAAGACGGATAACGCGTCATCTCGCCTTCCCAAATTTTCCCCCCTCGCTAGACCTGGTCCAAAACCTCCATCTGGAGCCGGCAGAAGAGAACGATGTTTAACTCGGTCAACCTGGGCAACTTCTGCTCGCCGTCGCGCAAGGAGAGGGGCGCCGATTTCGGCGAGCGAGGGAGCTGCGCCTCCAACCTCTATCTGCCCAGTTGCACTTACTACGTGCCCGAGTTCTCCACGGTCTCCTCCTTCCTGCCCCAGGCCCCCTCTCGTCAGATTTCCTATCCCTACCCGGCCCAAGTGCCCCCGGTCCGAGAGGTCTCCTACGGCCTGGAGCCCTCCGGCAAGTGGCACCCCCGGAACAGCTACTCCTCCTGCTATGCGGCGGCCGACGAGCTCATGCACCGGGAGTGCCTGCCTCCTTCCACCGTCACAGAGATCCTCATGAAAAACGAAGGCTCCTACGGCGGCCACCACCACCCCAGCGCCCCGCACGCCGCCCCCGCCGGCTTCTACTCCTCAGTCAACAAGAACAGCGTCCTGCCCCAAGCCTTTGACCGCTTCTTCGACAACGCCTACTGCGGCGGCGGCGACCCGCCCGCCGAGCCCCCCTGCCCGGGCAAGGGTGAGGCCAAAGGGGAGCCTGAGGCGCCCCCGGCCTCGGGACTGGCGTCCCGGGCTGAGGCGGGGGCCGAGGCCGAGGCCGAGGAGGAGAACACGAATCCCAGCTCGTCCGGTTCAGCCCACTCGGCGGCCAAGGAGCCGGCCAAGGGAGCCGCCCCCAGTAGGTAGCAGCGGCCGGGAAACAGGCGGGCAGGAGGGAGGGAGCTAGGGAGGGAGGGCGAGCGAGGGTAGGGGGGAGGCGAGGGGAGCGGGGACGGCCTCGTGTTTTGGGTCAGTCCAATTTTATGTGGAGTTTTATAAGCATTCAAAGGATTTTATTATAACCTACAAAGCCCTCTCTCCCAACGACTCGACTTTTTACGATGGAGAAGGGGTGGGGAGGGAGGGAAAAGGGCTCTTTGGAAAAGCCGGGTGAACCCCCCTCTCCGTTATCTCCTTCGGTCTGTGAAATTTTTTAAAAGCGCCACCATCGCGGGCAATATTAACTTTGATCGTGAACTTAGAGGAGCATTTAAGGAAGGATGGGGAGCCCGGAGGCCGGGGTTGAGGGTGGGAGGGAGGGGAGGGGTGGAGGGGGAGAAAGGGGAGGGCAGGGGAAAGACAGGGAGAAACTCCGAGAGGGGGAGTGGTGGAGGAGAGAGGCAATGGAGCAGAGCCGGAGCCCGGGGAGTCCCGCCAGGGCCGCTCTGCTTCTTTTAAAAAAACTATTTTTTGAAATGTTCAAACTCTGTGTTGGCGGGTCCCTGAGCAGGGCCCGGAGCGACCCGAGGGTCAGCGGCGACAGGGGGTGGGGGCGAGGCGGGCTCAGCGCTCCCCTCTGCTCCAGGCCTGGGGCTTGGCGTTTCCCTGCGGCCCGCGGCCTCTACGCCGGCCCGGCCCGGCCGCGGGGAAGGCGTCCCGGGGCGCCAGGGCCCCCGGAAGCGGCTCTCCGGTGTCTCTGGTGCCTGCTCGCTTGCTTCCTCCCCGCCTCCCAGTGACTCTCGCCGGATCGCACTTCATTGCGCCAGTTCTCCGCGGTCCCCCCACATTTCTGGGGGTGGGGGCGTCGGGGTGGGTTTTCAAAGCCACCCGGAGGGCAGAGGAGCGCGGCTGAGCGGGCGGGGGGCCTTGGGGACGCACTTGGCCGCGGCTGGCGCGCATCTCCCGCAGACCCCGCCACAGCCAAGGCCCTCGCCGGAGGGGAGGCGGCACGGGCCCCCGCGGTGGCCCGGGACGGGGGACGCGCTTGCCGCTCGGGCAGGGGTCGCGGCTCGGCCCGGCGCCGCGCCCTCGGGAGGAGAGCCGGCCGGCCTGGCGGGAGGGCTGCCCGGCCTTGGGGCCGGCAGAGGGGCCCCGCCGAGCGCTCCGGGGGGCTGGGGTCGCCCGGGTCTCACGTGTCTCTCTCCCCCTCTCCTCGCACTTGCCCCCTCCCCTCCCCTCCAGACGCCCCCCGCACCCGCAAGAAGCGCTGCCCTTATTCGAAATTCCAGATCCGGGAACTGGAGCGAGAGTTTTTCTTCAACGTGTATATCAACAAAGAGAAGCGGCTGCAGCTGTCTCGGATGCTGAACCTGACGGACCGACAAGTGAAAATTTGGTTTCAGAACAGAAGGATGAAAGAAAAAAAACTAAGCAGAGACCGGCTGCAGTATTTCTCGGGAAATCCTCTGCTGTAACCGCAGACTGGGCCCTTTTGAGGGGAGGGGGGAAAGGGGGAAATTATTTTATTTTATTTTTATTTTTTATTTTCTAACTCGCCTACTTTCCGCGGGTGGAAAACTGGACTGTGGCCAGGGCTGGCCCCCACTGCCGTTTCCCGCACGTCTTTCTGGACAACCTCCTTAACCTTGGTCTGACTCCATGTGGGACAGGGACAGGGCCTGGAATGGGGGGTGAAGGAAAGTGTCTGACCCACGGCGAGTGGACACCGTTGGCGCCGAGGCCAAGACTCTTTATTTAAAAGAAAACACACCTCGCGACCGTGTCTTGCTGCTCGGATTGGGTGGGGGAGGGGCAAGAGTCGTGGGCGCCTGAACCGAACAATCCTTGAACTAAAAGCCTTCCCTTGCCCAAGTGACAAGGTCTGCTAGGACACCGGGCCTGCGAGGGGAGACTTCCCGGGCTCCCCGTCCCTACCCCACCTGGCTCCATTGGTAGGGGGCAGCTAAATGTGACCCCGCCTTGCTGTGAAATTTCTGTTCCTTTGACCTGGTGTTAGGTGTGCAAACTCGTGTCCTACCTCCGTCTACGCCCAGGCCCCGCCTAGTGTTCTCCCCTTGAAGGTGTAGAGCCCTCTTTCGAAATTCTTAACTGGTGCATTGAGGTTTCCTAACCTTTTTCCTAGCCGTGCCCCACTCCATGAATTTATAGCTATAGTCTATGCATTTGTTACCTCCTTTTTTTGTTGTTGTTAAGGAACAAATGAAAAAGATTAGGGTGGAAGAGGCACTAGGGAGATGGGATTGGGCGCCTCCCCTATGCTGGGGCCTGAATTTTTTGTAAATAAATTTCACAAGCATTTCTTTCTACCCTGAGAGAGTGTGGGGAGGACTGGCTTGGAATGAGATTGGAATCACCCATCTCCATGTGCGTGAGTGTGTGTATGTGTGCAATCCCCATCCAGCTCGCTCCCTGTCCCAGAGGGAATTGCTGTGACTTTTTTTTTTTTTTGGTGGCAAATAAAGATATTTCATTCTGCTCAATATTATGATTTTATTTGACCCTTTTATTAGCCCCTCTCCTCTTAAAACCCTCAATGCTCTCCAGGCAGAGGAGGAGGCAGGCGGGCAGAGCGTGTGAAGGTGAAGTAGGCCAGAGCTAGTGGGCCTGCACCCTCCTTTCCACGGGTAGGGGCAGGAATGTGCGGTAGCTTCCTCCAGTTCTCAGGCGGAGGACTTTCCACAGTGAGTCTCAAACCTATCCTTTCTCACGTGCTGCTCGAGCTTCGTCCAAATGCCCAGCAACGCTTTCCGTTTAAGCACACGTTTGTTGTGGAGTTAATTGTAACCATCATCGAATTTAAATTTATAGGAATTTTCTTGGCTCCACCGCCCTCCTGCCAGATGTCTCCGTCTGTCGCAGTTAAATGTGTAGGGTCGAGGGTAGGGTTTTCGGTTTTCCTTTTTTTCTCCCCACCCCCCACCATGAGAAGACTGTATTGGAATTTTTATATACAGTTTTGAGGGAGGGAGGGGAGAGGGGGGAAAACCAGCCCCCCCTTTCCTCCCTGCGCCGGTCTCTGAGGGTGGGAAGGTGGGGCTGGGCCCCTTCCCCTCAAGCACAAATGGCCAGTTCCTCCAGACACAACAAGACCCTAGGCTGGGGCTGGCCACCCTGATGTTTATACGTTGGTTTCCCAAAGTAGAAAGCCCCAGAGATTCGTTTTGTAAGGGGTTGGCTTGGGGTGGGGCTCTGGGGAAGGAGGTAACCTGTGAGACGGTCGCCACACCCATCTATATTTGCTGCATGTTTTTTCTGTATAAAGATAAGCCTAGTCCTTTCAGCGCGTTCAGTGACGGCACTCTGGTGGTCTCTGTTCCAAATTCGTTCTTTGGGGGCTAAGATTTGGAAGCAATTCTCTCATCTTTCCCTTCTCTTTGGAACTGTTCTGTAATTCAAAGAAAATGTTTTTTGTCAATAACAATTCTGTTGAATGAAAGAAAAAGCACCACGACTATGGACTGACTATTGCATCTAGGTTCTGTCATTTTTGATGACAGAGGTATCTGAATCTTTAATTTGTAAATGTAGGTCTTGAGATGAAATTGGCAAACTGCGGTTTATATGCAGCCCCACAATCCTTTCATGTGCTTGCACACAAATATTTAAGTTGGGATGCCTATGGGTGCACATGAAAAGGAATGTTATGTGTACGTTTTTGCCTGTAGTGTGGAGTAAAAGTGACCCCATGCACATCTAGAGTTTGTGTCCTCCAAGGTGTGTAACCACTCGCGGTGTTTAGTGAATGTCAGCAGCAATGCAGCTGAGGAGCCTCTGTGTGTGTATGCGCTTGCACGTGTTCACGCGTGTGCACGGAAATATGAGAGATTTCTCTAGGTATGGTGTTTGTCCACCAGTAATAACAAGGGATATTGACCTGCCGGCTGTGTTTCCAATAAAATAGGAAGGAGATAACAATAAAGCTATAGAAGGAACATGTTTATAAAGCAAAATACTAATCTCCAAATGGCTCCTGATTTTGGAGAAAAATATTAAAAATCCAAAGCTACCACTTTCCCTGTATGTGAAGCTCAGAAAAGGTCCCCGGCTCTAGAAGGATTTCTGAAGGAAGGCGCAGAGTGACATAGTGAAAGAAAAATAAAAGCTTCTAGGATTCAAGCCCAGGAACCTGCCAGTCCTTAGTGACCCTCTAAAAGTTAGGGGAAAAAAGAGGTCTCTGCCCCCCAAACAAACCCACCTTCGGGCCCCTGGGATGTCCAACCCCCCTTGCCGGTCAGGGGCACTCTGGGCTCAACCTCTTCGGGTAATCCCCTCCAGCCGCGGCGCTGCCTGGGAACAAAAGAGCCTCGTCTAGACGCCGCCATAAAGCGCCCCCCCGTGCCTCTAAACCCAGTTTCATTTCGCCCTTAACGACCCAGTCTGGCCTGTGTTAGAAAACGCTTCCGCCCTAAATAGTAAACAAACCGCCGTGGATAGTCTCAGCTCCCCCAACACACCCCAGACCCCCATTCCATTACCCCCTTGCCTGCATTTCCCCCCTCTTCTCCTCCTGCTTTTCTCAGCTCCCAGCACCCCAATCCCCTCCCCCCACCCCAGTAAATAAACCCGAGGCCGAGTTCAAAGTTTCCTGGAGCTAAGGAGGAATGTTGGTTGTAAAAATCCAAGTTTATAGCGCACGTGGGAGTTTACAAGGGTATTAAGTGGTGTGGGCTGAGAGAGCACTCTGGGCCCCTCCCCCTCCCACTATGGGCTTTGGGGGTGCAGGGGGAACCTGGGGGACTTGAAAAGAAAAGTGGATTGGGGCCAGTCTTGGATTTGGGTTCTTTGTCGCTCAGACCTGGGGTTGCTGGGGGATGGTGATGCAAGGGAGACTGGAAAGAAGGTTCACAAAGCCCCACCAAGCACCTTTGAGAGAAAACCCACAGGTTCTAGGTGTCCCAGATGGGGTGGGTGGGGAGCTCTGCTTTGAACAAGCAAGGAGGTTACAGACCAGGTGTCTGAACGGTGGACAGAGTTGGGGTTACCCGGAACCCTTCCTCAGCCAGAGGAGGAGAAACTACCGGAGGCTGATTTCTCGAGTGGGTTGAAGGCAGAGGGGGTTTTTGCTCACCAGGGCAAAAAAGAACTTTGAACTTCAAGGGAGTCAAGGGCACCACCCCTTCCTCCTCCCCGCCCCTCTCCGGAATCAACAGGGCAATTCCTTTCTGAGCAAATATTCTCCCAAGGGGGCAGCCCCTGGGGTTTCCTGGTGCCCCAGGGCTGGATAATGCTGTTTGCTGAAGGCTCCCAGCTCAGAGCCCGCCAGAACTGTGTGCACGCGACTGCACTCTTTATTATTCATATAAACCTTTGGAAAAGGCAACGCCCGGGAAGTTTTTATAACTTTGTTTGGAGTAAAAGTTTTACAAGAGTCCTCCTCCCTTTTTTTAAAAAAAAAAAATTAAAGTTTTGGTCTTGCCATGGAATGAAGTCTCAGGATCTCTGGGAGGGTGGGGAGAGAGAAGTTCTGGAGTCCGGTGTGTGTGTGGGTGTGGGGGGGATGTTTGGAGCTGCATCTCTAAGGCAAAACAAGGCTTAAAGGTAGGGGTTACTCATTCCTGAGACCCCCCTTAGCTTTGGGGGCTGCTGGGAAAGTCTCAGCCACTCTGCTGTTGAGACACACACTTACAGACCCCCAAAGTTTGGACGATGTCAACTGGACCAGATCTTTTCCATCACATCCTCTTGTTCTGTAGGCATCTCTCTCTCTCTCTCTCTCTCTCTCTCTCTCTCTCACACACACACACACAAACCCTGCGCACCCTCAACACACTGCACAAAGTGGAGACCCATAACCTTGACTCAGACCTCCAAGTTGGCAGAGTCTCTGCACACATACACCCGCATCCCTGCCTCCTGCAAAGTCCACAAAGGGTTTGATGAAAGACAGAATTCAAGACAAGAACTGCCTGTCCAGAGCTTGCAGCGACTGTAGGACCGAGAGAAGAGGAAAGCCAGTGGGCTGCAGCCCAGGAGCGTGCAGAACAAAGGTGCCTGTGTAGAGACGTGGCCTTGGGCTGCTAAGCCTGCTCGTGACTCCTTGGATCTGCCCCCCACCTGGGACTGACGGAACCCCACTCCTCCATTTCCCCTAACTCCAGCCTCGGAACATCAAGTTGACAGAAACAAGGGCTAATATTTTAATGTTCAGCTCTGGAAGTCACGACAAAGACGGAGCAACTTCTCCGAAGACAGGCCTGGCGGATGAGGCTCCTTTGGGGTGATGGACTTGAGGATACCTAAGCCCTGGAGCTGGGCACTTCAGGGAGCCTTCGGAGTTGGTCAGGACGTGCCCCAGCCCCTGCTTTTCCTTCTAATGGCGACTGCTGAGGCCTGGCTACCAGCCGCTGACAGCCCTACACTTCGCCTTGTGAGGAGCCGAGTTAAGGCTGGAGGCGGGGGAAGGTCAACTCCAAGCTTGAGCAGCGGGGCTGGGGAGGGATGCTACAGAGTCTGGTGTTCTCCCCCTCTCGGGGCGCCTGGCGCAACAGAGAAAAGTAAGAGCTGAGGGAGAAAGTCAAAGGAAAGGAAAGCATTGAGGAGGAAAGAAGAGTAAAGAATAAATTGTATAATAAAGGAGGAAGAGAGAAATAAGGAAGACAATTAATTTTAAAAAGAGAAAGAATCCGAAAAAGAGAAGGAAACAAATGGGTTCCAGAGAAAAAGAGAAAGAAGCAAATAACGAGAAAGGAAGAAGATGGGGAAAGAAAGGAAAGGGTGGGGAGGAAGATGGAAAACAAAGATCTTCAAAAAGGAATTTAGCCGGTAAGGGAGGAGCGAGATTCTCTCTGGAGTAAGCCGGGCCGACCGCAGACCTGACTCCGGCTGGAAACCTGACCTACTGGGTAACTTGGGAGCACACCATAAAGTGGGGAGCGAGTCTGCCCCCTTCCCAGACATCCTCCCATCCGTCCTCCTCCTAAAGCTTCTCTTGGATGTGTTTGCTGTCTGGTTTCAATTCAGGAGGCAAAGTTAAATAACTAGCTGGCTTCAGCGGGGCAAGAAAGCAGTTGTGCTGGCTATCAGACTTCAGGATGCGGGAATCTCAGGGAGTACATTTTTCGGTAAAAGTGACTATTTGTGGCCCTGTACATACAATTAAGTGCCTAGTCAGACATGTGTCTAGGCGGTAACCTCCATAGCATCTGGGTGCAAACATGTACAATGTCCAGATGTGAGAGCGTCTCTGATGGCTGGGCTGCCGGCGTGGCGAGGAGATCGGGGTGGATCAGAGGCCCCTCCAAGCGTCTTCGGTCTCCCACTTGCCTCTTGTACCTATTTGAAAATCTGTTTGCGGGGTGGGGTGGGGGGTCTGGGGAGCTTCTAAGCATTCTATCTTTTGCCTGAGATTTCTCTGCTCCCAGTTCAGCCGGGGCAGAGCCCGGTGTTAAGGAAGAAAGCAAATCTTTCCTTAAGTTTTGAGAAGAGATTGATTTATTTGGGCCTCCAAAACATGAGGGAAAAAAAACTCTGCAGTTTTCACCACTAGTGTGATTTTGTTTTTCATTTCACTTGAAGAGATTTCAACACACACACACTGTATAATTATTTTATTATTTGATCCTAAATGGAGACACATTTTATTTTTGTTTCACTTCACCTTTGGAATTTCCTAGATGACTTCCTTAACCTGGTGAGGAAACTCCGCTAATTTTCTTTGGAGGAATCAGGGTGCCTCTGGGGCGTTTTGAAGGCTAGAGCAGGCAAAGCAGCCGAGGTTCCTTTCTGTCCGTTGAGCACTACCTTTTCCTTCTTCTGTTTCCACGTAGGGACCCCTAGTGCCCCAGCCCTCAGCCTGTCCTCCGGAACCCACCAACCACACTGGAACCTGTGAGGAGCACCCTCCACCTCTCCCTCGGTCACAGTCCCACTGGCAGCAGGAGGCCCAGCTCTCATCCCTGGTGCCCTTTCCAGGGTCTGGGTACCAGAAGAAGGGCGCAAGGGGTCAGGGCTCTCGGGGTGGGGGTGGGGGGTTGTCAAAATATAGGTGCAGCCCGAGCCCCCCCACTGTGACCTGAAGCCCCTGAATTTTCGCATCCCCAAGTTGAGGCAAGAAGAGGGCAATCCGGAGTCAAGCATAGACGCGGCACTTTCCCGGAAAGTTGGGTAAATGGCTTAACAGTGATTTTAGCAACACAGACTTCTCCTGGACCCCAATCAAGTTCCCTAGGGGTGCAGGCCTGAGGCTCTAGGCCCCGTGGGGCTGGGCTGATGGGCGCCTGGCAGCGGTGGCAGGCGGGGTGGCCGTGGCAGCCTGAGTGCCTTTGAACGCCAGGCCCGGACAATAGGACTGAAACGGCCTTTGCTCGTGGCCTCGGGAAAGACGGAGCCCAAGGGGGCAGGGCTAGGACCCACACCAGGACCCACACAATCGCTCCCCTCTCCCCGTTCTCACCCTTGCATCTTCCTTCTTTTCGCCTCCATTGGGGCAGAAACCCAAGTCTGCAAAAACCCAACAAGTTATTCAAATCTGCGGCTTCGGGTACTTGTTTAACAGCTCTGGGTTTGCGTTTATCCTGCGTAATTAAAGGCAAACATTTGTCCCACCGGGGGTCCCACTTAGGCTGATGAATTTGATTTCTTTTTTCATTAATGGGCCGTGTTCATCATACTTCTAATTATTTCAACTTTAAACACTATTCGTTCTTGTGAGGAGGTGGGAGTGGAGGCGGGAAGTTCCTTCTCGCCGGGGGGGATTATTTCCATGAATAATACCAAAGATTCTGAAAGCGACTCTGTCCCCACCCGGGGCTGAGGTAAGGAGTGGGTTTGGGACCGGGTCAGGTTGGTCTGGGAGACAGGTCGAGAGGCCCAGTGAGTCTGCTTCCCTCCAGCTGGTTCCCCAGGTTAAGCCGTGGGGCTTGATGTTTTTAAGAGGTTATCTGGAGTTCGTCTCCCTCACTCTGCCGCCTCCCTCGCCCCCTCCCAGGCTAGGCTCAGACCCTTCCCCATCAAGGCTCTTGGAAACCTTCCACAATCCCAGCGGATACCAGCCTGGCCTGGGCAGAGAGACTCAGGGAACGATGTCCCGGCCCTCAGCTTCCAACACTGAGAGAAAGACCAGGAAAAGCTGAGGTGGTCAAGCGGCCCCTGGGTGTGGGGGACAGGGCCCAGCAGACCCCAAAATGGGGAGCAAGGGCAAGGGACTGGGACGTCAAACTCCAGGGACAGGCACACCAGGCAGGAAAATAAAGGAGATGTGAAAGAGGGGGAGGGAACCCCCCAAAGCCATATAATTCTCAATTGCTTTGGTCTTTAATTTCATCGCCCCATAAATGAGGAAATATCAGTTCCCATACTAAATTTTTATCCTCGGCTGATAAATATGACGGGGAATTTTCGTTGGGTCCTCATAAAAGCGAACAGTTTCGATCAAACTGGTGGGGAAAGACTTATGCAGATAATACAAACAGAGTGGCCATAAAGTCTCCGTTTCCCGAGGGGTGGGCGGTGGGACAAATGGCTCCCTGGATTGACTGCCGCCCCGGCCGGCCAAGTCTCATCTGGGGCCTAAACAGGCTAACCTTGCCCGGGCCAACCCCCTGTGCCGAGCCCACTGCGACCCCTGCAAATGAAAACACGAAAGCGTTTCAAATCTCCCTTGGCTGGCCGGGCCAGCAAGTCACACATTACAAACATTTTCTTCCAGTTTTTCCTGGGGTTCAGGAACCCCTGAGCTTTCTCTCTCTCCCTCTGGATGCAAGAAATCGGCAGATTTCTTTCCGAAGTCGTCTTCTAGCAGCCGCCGGCTTGGGCCTCCCTAGAAGCGATCCAGTCTCCTCACTCCACGCCAGGGCGCCCGGGGCTCAGGTCCCTTTCCCGGCCCGGCTCCAGTCCTTTGGAAAAGGGAAACACGAGGCTCGGCACCGGGGGAAATGTGGGGCCA
Source organism: Cervus elaphus (assembly GCF_910594005.1). Lineage (NCBI taxonomy): Eukaryota > Metazoa > Chordata > Mammalia > Artiodactyla > Cervidae > Cervus > Cervus elaphus. The sequence goes on along the minus strand of NC_057817.1, from coordinate 25,975,577 downwards.
CCGGAAAAACAAAATATTCTCCAGATTCCGTTTCCTGAGGAAGGGGTAGAGAGTTTAGTTCGCTTTGGGAGAAAGGCGATGAAGAAACGGAAAGAACTATTTTAAACATACCTTGTCTCTTATTTCTTGCTTCCCCTTATTACAAAAAATAAAAAAAAAATTTAAAAAACCACCACAAAAATAGTCTGGTTCCGCTCCATTCAAAAATGCCCCCAGCTCCTTGGCTCCGTAAAGGACACTTCTCTAGGTCGGGTTTCCGTCGCCTCTGTTGTCCCGGTTTCCCGGTTGAAACGTGACTCCCCCCTAGCCGCTCAAGGCGGCCCCGAGGGTTCCCTCTCTCTGGGACTATTCCCTGTTTTCATGGGGGGCAAGGTCAACTGGAAAGCGAGGGCCGCCAGGGCTCGAAGCAAAGCAGCCGAACCGGCTCCAAGGCCAAAGCCTTCCAGCCCCTGAGTTGATAACCCCGGAGCCGCCCACCCAGCCAGGCCCAGGCCGCACTCGCTGGTCGGGGAGCCGGCGCTTTGGGTTGCCGGCTTCTGCCTCCCGCGACCCCTAAACCCCTTCGGAACCTCCCTCG